>NC_134428.1:21267536-21867536 GCF_030867145.1 Opisthocomus hoazin
TTTTATTCTTGTATGAAATTCTTCCCTGAGGCTTCATGCACAGACTGAAATGAGAAACAGGGCCTATGTCTCCCACCCACTCAATCTGAGCTCTTTATCCTTGCTGCCACTTGCCTGAAGAGCAAGCGATGGAGGAGGGAAGGGGGGAGGGAGCAGCCGGGCGTGGCGGGAGAAGGGAGCTGTGCACGGCTGGAACCCTCCTGCCCGCTTCCCAAACGCCACAGCTCACCCCGAGCCGAGCACACACGGACCCAGCGTCTCAGGTTCGTGCTCTGCCAGCCCTGTGTGTCCCAAAGCAGTTGCAGGGCTTTGCAAAGGTATCAGCTGGGAGCTGCAGAAAGTAAAGGTAAAGAAATAAGCCACAGGGTGTGAAAAAGCTGAAAAACACACAGAAGAAAAAAAACCCCAGCAAGGCAGACAAGGAGATCACCTTTTATCCAGCGATGACTGGAGTACTGTGGTTCGTTCCCCAAAGCATAAGGAATGAGCGTGCCAGAAGCAGCCTGTTATATGCCCCATTGTAGCATTTAATATTTAAAAAGGAAATTGTCTTAGACATTTTCCTTTCATTAATTCTTTCCCGGAGCCCAACCTCCCCCTTGTGCATTTCAGCTCGAGAGGGGAAGAGCTTTTCTTAGGAATAAAATGCACGCTACCACAGCAGTTAACAACACGATGAAACAAGATTCTCCACTGCTATCTCAGGAGCTTTTATAATAACACAGCCTCCTCTAGAGAGGAGCTTGGCTCTTGTGGAGATGACATCCACACAGCGAGGAGCAATTTTGTGCTGGTTTCTCCTACCATCTTCAGTAATAGGGCAGATACAGTCCACATCTGACCAGAGGCAGCTCTGCCACAGATGCTGACTCCAAGAAAACGGGACAAGAGAAAGCCCCTGCTTCGTAAGGTAACCATGAGTAGTGTCTGAACCCATCTTCTGGCAGAGGGGACCACAGCACCTGAAGCTGAGCCACCCAAGATGAGTAGGTTTACCTGACAAACACTAGGAAAGGCGTAACTGTTTTCTCTCATTCTCTGAACTGAAACCTTTTTTCCTCTCATCACAGAAGCTCTATGCTTGGACACAGACTGTACTGTCCACGTGGCCAAGGCAAGAGTCAGCAGACCTGTCCGCCTCAGAGGACATCCTTCCGTTCAGCTCCGACTCTGGGATGTGCTGCGAGAACGACTCAGAGGCTGTGACCTCCCTGTCCGAGCCGCTGACGCCAGACACTTGCAGCCAGGCCCTCTCCATCGGCCAGGAGCTGGAACAGGACGAGCACTCGTGTTCGCTGGCGGAGGCGCACAGCCAGCCCCAGCTCGCCGGGCCCACCAAGTCCACAGATACCATTAAAGATTACGAACTGTGGCTGGAGACGTGCATTGCTGCCCTAGAGAGGAACGTCTCTGAGGAGGAACTGGCGCAAGTCGACAAGGCCGTGGACGCCCTGGCGAAGTGGGAAATGTTCACAGGACAACTGCCTGCTATGAAGAAGGACCTACTCTTTGCTAGGGACAACACTGGGCTACGGAAAGTTCTCGGAGACAAATTTTCCTCCCTGAGGAGGAAACTGAGTTCCAGAAAACTGTCCAAAGGGGAATCGTCCCCTCATCATTGGCGGTGGGAGGAAAACTAGGCTGGGGCTGCCTTGGGTTGGGCCAGCTTTGCTCCCACGGCTTTGGTTACATTACTGCCCCGCTTCCGACCTTTCTCACCACAAGCTGTTGCTGTCGGAGACAAACAGCAACTCCCCCCAGGAATAAAAGTTGTTTCTTTTTCTGAGATTGCTAACATATTTTTGATGCGATCAGTTCTTCTCTAAGGGTTTTTCTCGTGCCGGTCTAAGTGACAGCACGGCTCCAAACCCCCATCAAGTCCTATGTAGGCACTTGTGTTTTTCTTGCCATATTTCATTTGGTCTGAAGTCAGCCAGGAAGAGCTCCATGCTAAACACTGACCACGTTCACACAGAAGCTTGGGCCATCTGAACAAACAGATGCAAGTTAAAGCAGGGCAGCTCTCCCGTACACAGACTGCTTAGCATTGCAGTCTGAAGCACAGGTGATCCTTCTCCCTCTTCTCTCCCCCCACACCAAATGTTCATCTCTGTTCTGGTTGCTGCCCCATCAGCTGGAGGCTGCGCTGAGCGCAGGAGCACAACGGAGGTTGATGGACTCACACTATGAGTAGGGGGGGGAAGATGGAGGAGGAACAGCACAGAGTCAGTACGGCAGAAAGATCCCTGGCAGCTCGTCTGCCATAAAGAACAGTGTTACTGTGACGACTGTCTCTTGGCGGACACTCGAGGGGATCTCCAGACCTGCTTCAGTTCAAGGAAAGCCAGGCTTGGAGCCGCGAGCTGTAACTGCCCACATCCTCCGTAGATTGGCACAGGAGAGAAAAACCTTGGAAAACACTCACATGTTCATTGATTATTAACTTAAAAGGGGGAACTACACATGCATTCCTCTCTTTCTGCCTTGAGAAGTTAACATTCTGTCCCTTTCCCTCTTCTCCACTCCATAAGCCACCCACCGAACAGGAACTGGTGCTGCGCTGGCAACAGCAGCTGCAGAGCCTGCCTTGCCGGTGCCGGGGCACGCCGTCCCTCTCCGGCTATTTATAGCCAAAGCTGAAGAGGATGATGGGTTTTCAAGCACGCTGGGGGAAGGCTGACCTCTCCATCCCCAGTTCACCCAGACCTCAGCACTGATACCGCTCTCTGCGGCTCACAGCTACGCGGCCGCGCTTCGGATTTCTCCCGTCTAAAAATATCAGCAGGTAGGACTGGGTCCAGTTCAGCTGGGAGGAGAGAGAGGATGTTTCCTTCCGAGGAGCCAATGGCTTTGGCTTTCCTGAGCCCTTGCCCTCTGCACTTTAAGGGCCCCACACCATGCCGTAACGCTCCAACGCATTTTTGGAGTGGAAAGGGAGAGAATCAGGGGAAGATATTTGAGAAAAGCTCGAGATTTACACGTGCAGGTGAGTAGAAAAGATGATCTCGTAACAAATTTAGCTGGATTCCGGAAACACAAGCAACTTCCCATCCGCATGATTCACGCAGGGAGAAAGAGGGAGTTCTGGCTTCGGGACCGATGACGGCAATTCCTGGAAATGTTTTTTCCAGGCTGCACGCCTGGACCCGGCGCAGGCGCGGGGCAGCGGAGCTGCTGCTGCCGCCCTCTCCTGGCAGCCTCAAAGGCGAGGGGGTTCTCATCCAAGACATTCTTCCCAGCAGCAGCAGCAATTTTCCGACCAAATCCTGCTTGAATTACAAATCCATGTACTGCCCCACACTTGCTCAGTTGTTGCCTTAACAGATTTACTATTTTAAGCAAGAGATTACTTGGTGTTCAGCCTTGTTTGCTCTTACTCGCTTCTGTACTGAATCACGAGGCTGAACTTTCGAAACTCTGCAGAAAGAGGCCATAAACCCAGGACGACAGAATTGCCTGAGGGAACGAGGCGGCTTCCTCTCATAACAACGTCCAAAAAAACTGAGAAAAGAGGTGGCACAAACTGAGCTGCTGGCAGAAGCCACAGCTGGGAAACTCCCTGCGTGCCACTTGGCTTTGGGACTCATGTTGTTGTGAAGGCAGGAATTTCTGCTGAAGAGTTGTTGCTTACCAGTAACAGGTAGTTTTGACACCGTCGCCGACAGGAGCACCACTTACCAGCTCAGCTCGTCCAGAAGTGCTCCAGGTGAGAAATAACTGAGCACAGCAACTCGGAGCTTCACCTACTCGCGTGGGCAGCTCAGCAGGGTCCACAAGCAGGGTGCAGCTCTGCAGTGAAAGGCAGAAAGCAGCTGAACGCCCTTTAAAGTCCTCAGGCAGCTGGAGAAGAGAAGGTCCATGCAATATTACACTGCAGGTTTTTGTTCAAGCAAAGACATTCCCGTGGAGGTGGCTACTCCACATCAGCAAAGGTTTCCAGCACAGCACAACATTTTCATCTCAGAGTCTGTAAGGAGTACTTTGCTTTTACACTACACAGCCTACACCAGTGTGAGTAAGGACTGGAGGCAACTTGGGTCACAGAGAAATAAAATGATTGGCCAAGGTTACACAGAAAACCAAGGTTATAACCAGGAGTAAAGCACAAAGGTGCAATTCCTACTCTTCTCTATCTGTATCAGAGTTGTAGAGGGGCAGAAAACAGCTGACAAAGTAAAACAAAAAGAAGGTAAGTCCCTGAATAAGATTTCCTGCATTTTAAGCAGCAAGTTTCCAGGAAGATACTTCCACTTGGAAGGGTGTGGGAACAGCAACCTAACCTGCAGCTAATAAGCTGCTGAGTAAGCTGTGGAACAGAAATACAGATGAGATACTTAGGAGTCATTTTAGAAGGTCAAGCTGTGGATCAACCATCAGCAAGAAGTAGCAGGGTACTCTATATATAAACACACCCCCAGAAGTTACTTGCAACTCAGCAGCCAAGATTGGAGTTGGTTACAAATGGTCCAGGAACAGTTTCACAGTGGGCAGGAGAACCTGGGTGTTCATTGTGCAGCACTTCAGCCGCAGCTTGGCGAGCCTTCTGCGGGAAGACAGGCAGCGAAAGGAGCTGGGCACCCAGATGGGGAAGGAGGCAAGTCCCCAAGGGCACCCAAACCAGCAGCCGGGCATGGAACTCCCTCGGGCACAGCTGCAGAGCTCTGGCTGGCAGCCTCCCCCCGCAGCCCCAGAGAACCTTCGTTTCTTGGGCTTGTGACCTGTGGGTGCCTTGCCTTGACAGGTAGCTGATCTAGAAATGAACTCTGCATGTGACCTGCCTTCAGGAGATCCCCCAGCAGAACCAGTAAACTCCTTCCTGAAGCTGCTGTTGTCTTTCACGTAACAATCCCTAAAAGGCAACGGTATAACACAGATCCACATTACACTCATCTGGCTCAGAAGTTCTCCCAAACCACACCATCCTTTGGCTACCCAGAGCATCCTTCACCCTCATAAAGTAACTCACTCAAGCATACTCGTTTTGAAGCAACTTCTGAAGTCTATAATAGTGAACAGCGCAGAAAACAGTCTTTTAATAGCTTTACGAGCTCATAAAGACAAATATCTTTTTCCCAAGAATAAACAGGCAGAACATTCCACTCCTACTCTTAAAACAAGAAGTTGCTGTAATTGAAGGGGGTGGGGGTACAACACAACTGTCCAGGGAAAATAAAACCAACAACAACAAAAAACCCCCAGACTCTTTGCTAGTTAGGGGTCAAATTGCCTACAACAGCTTGCAAAGGTGGGGGAGGAGAAATCAGCGTCTTCCACAGCCATTTCATTAGCAGTATCCAGCAATTCCTGATTCAGCAGTGGATGTGACCACCTTCCTCCCCTAAAAATGGTACTTTTAACTGCAGTCTGTTTCTGCTGTGCAGAATTGAGGCTCTAAAGGAAAGCTAGATTTTGTAAAAATCCATGAACACCCTTCCCAATAACTCTTCCTTCCTTAGCACCATGCAGCTTCCCAAGATGCCAGTCACTCTTGCCAGAGCGGCAAGATATTCAGTAATTTTTGTTAGTAACTGAATAAACATCTTCCCAGGTCTGTACAGGATAACGAGATACCAGACTGGAGCTAGAAACCACAAGGCTTTAATTTCTCTCCTCAAAGAGCTGTAACCAATACTTAAATATTACTATAACCACCCCAAACCTTACACCTTGTACATGCCAGCAATAGCCCTGCCTACTTTGCATTTTAGAGAAGCCTCTCCCTGGGGAAATAGCTGTGTTTTACCTTTTGTCTTCGGAGCGTTGGATTGCTGAAATTGCAGAAGAGATACTCTAGTAACAGGTAGCCATGCTGGTCCGAGGCAGAGAGTTCCAAGTCAATACACAGAGGTTCGGCTCTCCCTGGGGCACCAGCGTTCACTGGCACTGAACAGACAAACCTGCATGCAGGATCGACTGCTTCAGCTTCTGTTCTTACGGGGCAACGTCTGTGCAGCTGAATGATGAAAGGGACATCATCGCTGTATGACGTGAGATAGTTTGAGATGCAGAAATATTGGCAAGCATGAAAAAATGGCGTCACTACGATACCCTGATTAAAGCCTCCCAACCGTGTGTTCCAGATAAAAACTTAAATCCCACTGAAATGGGTGCACCTACTCACAGCTGCTGACTAGGGCAGGACTGAGCTCGCGTGGGCACTCCAGTGACAACACATTTCTTATTTTGATGAAAGCTTTGGAGATTCAGCAATTTGGACTTCAGAGAAACTCTATCAACACAAATCAACCAAACCCCAACCAGCTTTAGAGCAGGCAAAGCAACAACTTAAAACAACCCCCTTCCCTGTCTGATGGTCAAGTGTCTCAACAGCCTGGCACGGCCCCCGTTACAACGCCAGTTATTCCAGCAGATATTGCCAGAAAGAGCTCTTTCCTTCTTCAGGGAGAAACCTGATAAACTTTTTCTATATACTATCTTGTAGGGCTGTAATTCACACCAATACTGTAGTCCAGAGAAGGGCTAATTTGCTTCCACAGAGCTGACCAAAGGGAACCCTTGGAGCTGCTGCTGTTGCTGAGAGCTTGTCAGATTAGAAAAGTACACGATCACACCTGGAAACCTCCTTAGTGCATATTGAATTTGCAATTCATCTGCCCTTGTTTTCGGAGATGCTGAACACTGACAATACACATTGTTATCTGGATGTGCTCAGCACCGCCAGGGGGAAGAAAAAAAACCAAAAGCCAACCATTCCCAAAAGCTTGATGCAGCTGAGGACCTAACATTTCCACTGATTAGCAAAAAGCACAAACAACACTCCATGAAGCACCTCGAATTGTGTACCTGCCAATGTAATCAATTAGGCATTAACAGTTCATACAAGAAACAATTAAGACTTGCCACAAAAAAAATCTGCCAGATGTGACCTTTCAACGTACAAGTGAGGAAAGGTTAACAGCATTCCTAAGAACTGGAGCTCAAGTTCTGGCAGAATTAGTTGATGCCAGGATGGCAATGCTGCAAGACAGGGATACTGATGACTGTCCAAAGAGCAACGGCTCTGCACGGCCGTACGAGATGCCACAGCACACGAGCGAGCCCAATAGAGGGGACTGGCACTGGAAAAGAAGCAAGTATGGTTCCCATGGCTATTATCAGATGCTACACAGCAGCAGAGGAATCTCTAACAGGTGTTGCCAACTCAACAGGCTTAATTATCTGCTCTTAAAATACACAAGCACAAACTCTAGCTGTGTCTCCCCTTCCACTTCCCATCAGCTCTAATGCCTCAGTCAGCTACTGAAGCGCTACAGACGAATGAGAAGTTTTACACAGGTTAATGTTTCACCAGCCTTCCGTTCTGGACACGCTCGGGAAGAATGATTCTGACCAGAACTGGAGAGGTGGGAGATAAGTAAAGATCACAGAACAAGACTACATTGCATGACAGCTGTAGTTTCATGCAGTTGATGCTGTAATTTATTCAACAAGCAGCTCTCTTGTGGAAAATTTTTGAATAAAGCAAAAAAAAGGTCACTGTAGACTCTGTTGAAAGATCAAACTGATAAAGAACAGTATAACAAGTCAAGTTTTAATAGATTTATAAAATTCATATATATACAAAACAGTAAAACTAAGTCACCAAAGCTATAAAATACACTTTTTACACATCACAATATAATTTTATCTAGTACACAGTTTTCATAAATTGAAACTATTACAGCAAGTAGCTGCTTCTATCATGGATGCTGTTTTCGTGCTAGAAAGACACTTATGTGAGCAGTGTGGAACTGTGCTTTTACTTTATGCATTTTTCACCTTCTTCTAGTTTGTCACTGTTTTTAAAAGTACTTTCCTGTGAATTGTTAGAAAATTAAGGCTAAACTCAGGCCTTTCTTGCCCAATGCAGTGAACTGGTTTAAAAAAAAGAATGATATTGCATAGTATGTGTGTTACAATGCATAGGCACCAGAGAGCAAGTAAATTGCAGAATAAAAGTAACATTAATTGGCTTCCTAGCTACATGATTGTGTCACGAGATAACTTTTGTGTTTTGTCAGTTTGCTTTTGTACATATTGATTCCATAAACAAGACAACTCATCACAAGAGCAATAAATACTAGCCATTTTGTTAAGTGGAGTCTCCAGAAATACTTTTTAATGTATATCATCAATTCAAGCTCATTACACATTCCAGATAACGAAACCTATTTGCTGGAAGAACACTCATTACCCTAAAGAGAGTTAATGGCTTCAACGCGAATGGGAATTTCAACGCATCTTTTCAAACCCAGGTCCACCAACCACACTTTCCAAGTCTCATGAGCTACCAAAAGATCATTCCTCTTCCACATCCCCCTTCCTTCCCCCTGCTATCTCCTCTCAGCTTTTGTGCCCAACGACCTGCACACAAGCTCAGCACAAGAGATTGACGGGAAGCATTAGCAGAGAAGCAGCGCTATTCAAAATCTGCTACTTCCCTCGTAAGACACTCTCTCAGGTCTTACTTATGAAAAAATGTTGCTGTCCATCAGCTGTAGTTTTTATTGAAATAACAGAAAGAGTCTCTTACCTAGCCACTCCCCTGGAATACTTCTCATGCTCTGGTATCTTGAAGAAAGTTTAAGTAGCTGTTAGAAAGGAGTAAGATGTGCAGTCTGGACAGAGATCTGCATACTGTATTTTAGTAGAAATTGAATTTTAGTACCCAGTTATGAACAGATGAAGAGAGATTTACAATGGAAGGGCGTGCAGCTGCAGCAGGGCCAGCCTTGCCAGCCTGCTGCCGTTAATTCACAGCCAATAGCTCTCTGGAGTCACTCAAAACTTTGGGGGTCAATTCAGATGGCATTTCACTTCAATACAGTCAGTCTTCCAGCACCGTCAGCTTTTGGGATCTGTTTAGAAAATAGCTCCCCTCTCTTGCTCCCTTCCAACATACTTTGGCTTTTTTACCAGAATGCCCACCTTGGAAGTCAGTGCTGCTCTTTTTTCCTCTCCGACTGTGAATATTTTCACATCAGACAGAAGATAACAACCTTCGGACATACGCCAAGAGCTAGGCTGTGATACAGTTCGTCAAGCCAGGCACAGAACCACCAGCACTGACAATCTAGTACCTCCACACTCCCCACCCAATAAGAAAACGAGCATATCGACACACAGACAAACTTCAACACCGCTTTCCAAATGCCATTAGAAAGACAAAAACGTCAAGAATCAAGCTGAACTGTCCAACCACCACAATGAGCAAAGAGACAGCATCACCTGGTTAGCAGAGCAGCAGTTTCAGCTCCAAATATCCTGGCTTTACTCATTTCCATCTATGTAAAGAAAGATTAGTGTTAAAACAAAGAAGTGCCCACTTCACAGCACAAAGCAGAGATCACCCCAGCTAATTACAAAACAGGTAAGATTAAAAAGCACTAGGTCTTGTATTCTCTTGCCAATTACTTCCTCACTAGGCTAGACAGTCCTCATCTAGCAGCAGTCTGTGGAGTCAAAATATGAATTCAGGCCAAGTCTGGCCCAGACCGTGCCAGTCTTCCTGACCCATCATGGATGCTCCCTAGAAATCTGTTAAAAACTCATTTACAAAAGTAGGCACAGATGTTCTATAGTTGCTACTGAAACACCCTACACACCACTTTCTGTGTTAAAGAATTAATAAAGAGTGTACTGAGGTAAAGAGTTGGCAGTGCTACACTAAAACCCCTGACTATACCATGTGATTTTATACGGGAAAAATGATAAGAGGCTACTTCTAAACTTACAGGCATCAATACAGTTCTCATCACGAGAGATCAGTGCTTGGCTTACACGACAAGCTGCACTGTATGGAGGTGTTATTGCATATAGTGTTTGTGTCTCAAGCTGGCATGCATCAAGTTGTCTATCAACCCAAAATGTACTCCTGAAAATCTGATGACACAAGCAAGGCAAAGTCAGGTGTCAAAACTCATTGCTTGAAAACCAGAGGGACCTTTTACAGAAATCTTGTAGTTCCATGCAGCAGAATTATATTCTTCCAGGAGAACTAGAGGTACATACGTAGAAAAGACTCCAAAACATGAATAGCCACAAAGACAGCCATCTAAAGGTAGCAAAGGGCTTGTTTGCCAAAATGATATTCTGTGGAAGGTAGTTGTCTGTCACTAAAGAAAGCTGCTAGTTTCTTCAGTGGTTCCATGTCTGTTCTTTTAATTTCTTTAATTCTACAGTTCTTTGCAGATTACAGTAACCAGGACTGGTGAATACCCAGGGGGGATGGGGACAGCAGGATAGGGGGACAACACATGGACAGGCTGGAACACACTTTTCAAATGCACCATTTTTCATGCCAAAAACTACTTTAGCTATCCTAGTAGAATTACATTTTTCCCTGCAGTGCCACATACAGATGAGCCCTTCCTACTCCATTTCACTACAGTTTTTTTGCCGTTACTTTCTCTACTCTTCTTGGCTGAGGTTCAGGCTTTAGTTGGCTCAGAAAGCCTATAAACAGTCATCTTCAGCAGCTTTTTCATGCTTGTAACTGCCTAGTTTTAGGTTTTACATAGCAGTATTTAAAAAAAACACTGAATATATTATCAAGTTAATACGTCAAATAATCTATGCTGCCATGTTAAATAAAATAAGATCAATTCTTTGTATAAAACTGGAAGCATCTTTCAGTTGTAGTGTAAAGTTGAGTGGCCAGTAATTTCCATTCCATAATCAATATTAATTCGGTTTCAACATTAAGAATTATTTAATTCCTTCAAAGTGACAACTGCCTATTAAATATATCACTTACAGAAAACTGTTCTTCCTTTTTAATTCCAATTCACCATGTCACTGTGTAATGCCATCTAAGAACTGTTCGGAGAATGACAGCACTGCAATCCAAAGGAATGGTACTGATTGACATGCTGTATTAGCTTAAAGTCTGTTTTGAGGGCAACAAATTCAAAGTAGTGTTTGATAAATGACTGCCATTTAGGTAGTTTTTCTACTTAAGCTGCAAGATTACGTCAGTCTCTCCTGCAGGCACATACTTCAAGCACTTCCTCTCTTTGTCCTTCCGAGAGACAGCCCACAACCCCTTTGCAGACCCCACCGCTGGTCACTGACCTGCGGCTGTCAGAGGAGGGACAGCGAGAGGCTGGATTTTTCTTTTTTTTAGCGTAGTTTTTCAAGGTCTCCATCTGATTATCATCCTGCCTGTGACCCATTTCCTGACTCGCCAAATGAACAATACCCCTATAAAATTAACAAAAAAAATATGTTCTCTCCAGCTGTGTTTACCTGCAAAATTCTCCAGGATGTCAAAATAAAGTTTTCTATTTGTTTCTTGTGAAAGGACTAAGCAACCGACCAAGCCCGTCCTGAGATGTTTGTACAACCTAACCTACCTAAGTTCTGCTTTAGTAACTAACTGTTTTACCATACTGTGATTCTCTGGCTTTATCATACTACAGAGCTTACCTTGAAAAAAACCCACACACAAACCCCTTCAGTTGTGGCAAGAAGTGGAGTGTATTTTGCAGAGAAAGCTCCCACTTCAAAAAAAAGTCCTTTTTACTCACGGGCCAGATCCTCTGCGAACTTGAGAAGTGCTTGACTTTTGCAAGCAGCGTTTCCTGATCTTGGGTTCCTGGTGTGAACCATCACTATCAAAGTTTGACAGAACACAGAGCCTACAGAGTCCAACTACTGATTTTCATCCACAGTCTACAGCATCACGCTTAGGCCCATGTCATCAATAAAAATCAGAAAGGCAATAATTGGTCTGAGGTGATCAAACCAGTTTCCTAAAACTCTGACTTAGTGTGCAAAACTGCCATATCATACAAAAAAAAAAAAACAACCACACCATGCTGAAGAGCTCAATATGAGATATCTCATGCTGCTTCTTTTCCAGGTGTAGATTAAATTACTTAATATATTAAGTTGCATTATTAGCTCTGTTCAGAGTTTTAAATCCATAATGTGACTAAGGATAGGAAACCATGGATGAGCATGAAGAGAAAAACAGAACAGGAAATTCCATGCTATGCCTCCCAGGTAAAACTACAGTAGACTCAGACATAAAACTGAGGTAATTCTTGAGAAGAAAATACAGTTGAAAAGGAATGTTTAACTTATTTGAGATAACAAGCATAGTATCAACCCATCTAGAAAATTTAGTGAAAGAATAAAGCTCACAGCAAACTAGAAAATGAAGTCAAGTCAACCTAGAAGTCAGGTCAGCCCACAACTGCCTCCTCTTTCCCAGTGTCTTGTGTGAAGTGGAAACCACTACCAAGAACTCCACAAATATCTGAAGGCTTTGAAAACAGTCTTAGTCTTCAGACAAACAAACGGGCTAGGTTAGAGAAACCAACCTGATACGATGAGTAAACTTGTTCGCATCACTGTGTTGAAACATTTACCTTTTCAAATGTAATAATCTTTAGTGTTTCCCCCCATCTGAATATTAGAGTCACGTAACATTTTTCCCCTTCAAGGTTAAAAATGAATAAGTATTTAAGATAGAGTTGGTCCTGGCAAAAATAAGACTTGTTACAAGGAAGCTAATTCCTGTTTAACTGTGCTCAAATTTCAGTTAGATTTCGCCATCTGCAGCTTTTCAGTTGTTCTTACCTCGATACCGTGCGCGTTACATAGCACCGAAATAGCCGCATCTTTTCCACTCTGAAGCCTGCACAAAGAAAGCCAAGAGACTGCCACATTAGGAAACTACATAAATACCAATATGAACATCTGCAAGCTTCAGAGGGGAAGCAAGATTCCAGATTTTATCCAAATTAACATGAAAGGATAACGGAACAGGACTTTTTTTTTGACCACATTTCCCGTGGGACTACCAGCCGAAGTAGAATGTTGCTTGTTTTGACATGCCATTACAGGCTCAAAGGGGATAAGAACTCCAGGGAATCTGCTGACTTTTAACGGGTACAAACAGCCCTTCAGGTTTTATTCTTGGATAAAAACTATGACAAAAATTGCACAGTAAACTATGTTTCAAAGTTACCTAAAGGACAGCACTACAATGTTGATATAAAAGGCAGATCTTCAGTTAGTCCATGTACCCCACTGTAGTAGAAAAAAATCCGATGTGTCTGTACACAAAAAAGGCACCCGGCAGTTAGTTACACAGATTGAAAGCTAGGAAATTAACAGTTCTTATCAACATTATTCATAGCCTCTTGCAGTTTTACACTCCAACCGTTGCCCAAAATGGGCAACTCCCAACTTGACTGTACTCAGAATTACATGCACATTACTATAGGCTAAAGATCCCATCAAGACAGAGATTAAAGGCTAATTTTACAGCCAGGTCTCGCTGTCCAAGTACATCAGTGCAGATGTAGAACTGGGATCTCTAAGGTGTTCAGCCTTCCTATACGGTCAGCTGTTGGGAACTAATCAAGCAGCTGCTGTACTACCAAAACCTTTGCTTAAGGGTTTAATCAGCTTTCAAACTTTTGAATATAGATAAAGCCCTGTCACACGAGGTACTGAACCTTCATAAACACTGCCAACTGCAGGGGTGAGAACAGCGCTGAATTTCCATGAAGTGCATCTCACTTGAGCACCCACTGTGCAGATACACAGTCAGGTCCTCTGGCACAGGCTGCTTCACCAAGGAAATCAGTTTTCCCATGATGTTACCCTTCACACATAGTGCAAAATCAACCCTTCTCCGTATCACCAAGGCCTTAACTTCCCATCAAATTTACTCCAACACGGGTTGTCTTATACAGTTTTAGACTTTTGCCTCAGGAGACTCACGCAAAACCTTCAGACAAAAGCTGTGCTTCCGCCTTGATACGTGGACTCCAGACCCCTGGCAAAGTTGAACACGCACACAAGATCTGGTTATATTCCTCAGGGTTAAGAACGGAACTTCCATTAACATTCTCCAATACAGCTGCCAATCTCACTACATTTCGATTAGTTTGATCGATTCAGCACCTCCAAACTACAAGAAAAGGCAGTTTGTACGACAAGTGTCTCTGAAAAATGAGCATATTCATTTAAAACAATGCGTCTTCCACACATGGTTTTTCAGAGATTTCTTTTTTGTAAGAAGGCAGAAGGTGGTTGTGTTATTATTCAGCATTCCAAACTAGGTACAGAACCTACAACGCCCATATTTCAGTAGTGTTTCTAATCCAAATGATTCAGTAGCTAACATCAACGTTTGACTCCTTCGGCCTATAGCTCCTCTGTTTGGACTGGCTAGTTACAGCATTCCTGAGCCAAGTAATTAGCATGGGTCCCACACCACATGCAAGGGCCATAAAGAAAGGATAAAAACTTTGATCGAACCCTCCGGCAAATTTTAACAGAACATCGGCTGCTCTCCTTCACTGCAACATAATATCCTTCAGATTCTCTTGAAGGATTGTGTCCTTCACGGCATGAAATACAAAGCGGATGTTTTCAGTGTCTATGGCAGTGGTGAAGTGATGGAAGAGCGGCTTACTACGGTTTCTCCTCTTTCTGTCAAAGCACTGCACCAGATAACGTTGAACGTCTTCTAGCCTGTGAGGGTCGCCTTTGAAGTCCGAGAAATACTTCTTAATGCTCACAGTCTTTACCTTCTCCACAAGAAGATCCATCTTGTTGAGGAACAGGATAATAGAAACATTAAAGAAAAGCTTGTTATTGACTATTGTCTCAAAGATATTCATGGACTCCACAAGTCTATTTGTGCGCCTGTCTTCCATGAGAACCTGATCGTACTCACTGGAGGAGACCATAAACAAAATTGAAGTTATTCCATCAAAGCACTGGAACCACTTTTGACGCTGAGATCTCTGTCCACCTACATCCACCATCTTGAAAGGTATTTTTTTAATGATGAAATCATGCTCTACTATCCCCTTGGTGGCTTTTCTAGCCAACAAAATATCTTGTTTGCTGGGGAAATAATTCTGTAAAAGAAAGGAGAAAAGTGTCAAAAAAGTCCTTCAAAAAGGCTGGCTAATGGCAGAATATTGAAGTGATATGAAAAAAAAAAATCAACAAGAGCTGTAATTTTTTTAATTATCAAGTGCAGAACAAATACTCAACTTTAAAATAACGAACTGTTGACCATTTATCTCAACACATTGGTAAACAGCTACAGAAGATCCTGAGACATATGAGAAAAAGATATAGGACTAATGCACTGGTTCACATTTTTATCCTTCAAGCGTCTCATTTTTAGGCTGAAGTCTATTTTTTCATGATGAAGTTCTTAGCGACAGTGTTATTGGCATTCAGGTAGTGTTCAGTAAAGCAGATCAAGTAATCACTGAAAGGACTTTTTTGTTGTTTTGTTTTTTTGTTGTTGTTTTTTTTTTTTTTAATCTAGCTTTTCACAGTTCATTACTCTTACAAAGGACATCTTGCAAGTTTTAGTGGAAATATTTCTTCCAGTTTCATGCTCCATGACCAGTGAGTACAGCAACATGTTCTACCACAGGTTGAGGCCCAACCCACCACTGTAGAAAGATTTGTTCTTCAGAAGTTTATCACTCTTACAATTTAGGAAAATCATCTCCCTTCTTTCTCCTCAAAGTCTCCTGACAGATATTTCCATTACACTTTTTGAATCCTAAGAGTGCTAGTAATTTTTATTTCATAAGGTTTAACTCTGCTACCTTAAGTAGCACCAGCTATCCGATCATCATGAAAAATGAATGAGATCCAGAGACTGCGTAAAAGGACTTACAAAAGAAAATATGTGCATAAATACAACTTCCATAAACAATATTTGTTGTCTGTCAAAAACGATTAAGCAAATACTAAGCTTCAGTTTCACAAGGCTGGAGTTCACTATTTCTAGAGAAAGAACATTGAAGTTACTGAATGCATTATTATTTAAAAAAACCCAAACCAAACCAGAACCCAAGAAACATTAATCACAGTACACCCAGGCTTCCATTCTCTCTTTGAGCTCTCTGGGTTCAGAAATAGAAGGTACATCTTACCAGCTGACCGATCCGATCCAGGTTATCCAGGAAGTATTTCACCGATTCACCCTGTGGAAAAGCAAAGAGACAGGAACTGAGCTTGTTTCTAGGATAGCAACTTATATACCGTTATATATTAACAACTATAGCCTTTTCACTTTCCAGCATGCGCTGAGGTCTGACAGAGCAATATCACAAGTGCAAGCTTAGACAGCATTCTGATATGCTTCAGGAGCTGGAACAACAGAACTACTACATGGCTTAACTCACACGAGCTGCTGATAATGAAGCGGAGCTGCCATAATATACTACGGATGTGTAGGTAAGGCAGTATTTCTCCTACAAGCAATTTTCTGTTCGTTCTAGAAAAATCAAAGTTGAGCAGGAATCTGAATAAATGCTCAAATCTATCTAGTAAATATTCACAATGAAAAGGGACTGGTAAAATTAGTCCTTTGGCTTGAAGTATTAGGTTTTTTCCTCCTTGTACGATGAATGCAGTTAACTGACACTGTGTGGGAGTGAAAATGAAACTCATTTATAAGAAACCAATGTATTTTATTTAAAATTCATAACAGTGAACAAAAGCATACCCTAGACTCGTTGGCATATCTTTAGAAAAACAAAAGACTTCAGTCACCCACAATTTGTGATAATTTAAGATAGACTTGCTTGTCAAAAAAAAAAAAAAAGGAACATTAACATTCTCAAGGACTTTCTCGTCTACAGATAGTTTCCACTCTTAGGCTCGAGAGTGTTAATAATGGATTTGCTCATCTTGCACAAAATCCTTTAGCAGTTATATTGAGAAGAATATAGGCAATGTTTACAAAGAAAATTTAATCTGCCTTTTTTTTGGGGGGTGGGGTGTGTTTGTTTTTTTTTTTTGTGTGTTTTATTTTTTCTTTTAAACAAGTTTGCCCATGTATCAAACTCAAATCAAGTGCCACTTTGCATTAGTGGACACAAGAAGCCCTGCACATACTTTTTGGAGGTAATAACATTGTTTCCATATAGACTCAGACTTTAATTCTGGAATGAAACCGTCTTTGGCAAAAGCCCGTTCTCCCTCAAACACTTCCCTTTCATTTCTTCAGATGAAGATGATCTGTTTAGCAAGAAAGTATTCTTCGCTGTTTAGGATGTGTCTTGCAGTTGCAGCCATGTCATAAGAACGATAATATGGAAAATCCTGTGGCCTTTTAGTAATTTCAGGCAGCAAAACACATTACACGTACCGCAGATCAGAGCCATGTCAGTAAACCATGACAGCAGGTGCCCTCACCAAGTTACTAACTCAGAATGAGAACATTCTCAAAATATCATCTTGGATTCCAACAGCAATATAAATTCTGAAACCATACATTCTCCTCTATACCACAGGCTTGAGAGAGCACAACAGAATTATTCCCCTCCAGTACAACTGTAAACAGATGCCAGCACAACCGATCATTTTGCAGAATCAGACTGGAGATCAGAGGGTTCGGTGTCCTGTACAAGCGCACGCTTTCAGCACAAGGCACAGACAAAAAGGAGCTGCAGCTCATTTCCTTACATTTAAAACTAGAAGTGTCTTTTTCATCAAGGAGAGAGAACACACCTATTTGCAAAAAACCACCATGTATGACAAAAGATCTACAGTGGATCGCTAGCAAAAAAAAATTACTGCGGGGAAAATGTTTCCAAAGAACAATTGCTCTAAGAGCTTCCTTACAATCATGAATTTTCATAAGGTGAAAGTAATTTCCTGTATTTTTTGGCACTCCGTTGGATCAGCAGAGATATCACAGACTGCATGAATAAGAGAAAAGGTCTTCCTGTACAGCATTAGTCATATTTAGGAGACGGGAGAGCCCAAAAAGAAAAAGGTCATTGAAGCTACAAAAACCCCTTCTTTATCTGTTGTGCTTTGTGCTACACGGTGCCTTTAGATGTGCACCAAGGCTGCAAACGGGCCGTCTCCGACACAGCTTGTCCCCATTTTGTACCCAGCTGCTTTAAGAGTCCTTGCCTTGTCCGTACACCCTCCCACGCTGAGCGCAGGAAGCAGCTGTGTGCATGTGAACTGCCGGGACACCCCAGCAAGTTCACCTGATTTACGGCTTCTGCCTCCCCTCTTTCCTGCCCCGCACATCCATCAGGTTAATGTTTTGCACATATATAAGAAGGTAAGAAAATAACCTAATTAAAAAAAAAAACAATACACGTTCATTTCTGCAGTGATTTAGGGAAACTGGACTGCTCTAGTTTGTTATACATCGCTGTAGCATTGCCATTAAGCCACGTAATTCATTCCGGGAAGTTTTCAGCAGTAATTGCAAAACACTTGGATAGCTGGGTAACCAAGTCAGGTTGCTGGAACAGGTGCAAACACCCTGCACGCGGTCTGACAGATCTGAAGACATCTGAATAGTCTCTTCTAGCACAGAATTCAAAGACATCCAGTACTTAAGTCAAAATATCTGTTTCCAGTCAAAACAACAAATCCCTGAGAAGCTCCAGAGGGTTTGAAGTTAAGACAAGCTCCAAACATTAAAGCACACAAACCTGAAGGGAGGGAAAACGAAAAAAGACAACCCACAGCAAACCCTACCAAGCCCCACACTCCGACCCCCCTACTTTAAAGCTGATTCCCTGTTTAAGTCCTGTGATTCAGTTCCTGCTCCAAAGACTTCTTGAGTAACCTTGCTCTACATTTTAGTCTGATTCACAGAAAACGCGGTGGCTTCTGGGAAGCGTGCCGGGAATTTCAGTTCAGGGAGCAGGCAGCACAGCACAACTGCGGGCGGCACCAGCTGACTTGATGAATAACACGTAATGTATTTAAATGAGAAAAATATGGAAAGTCCAGGTGTTAGGACTGATTTGCATTAGTACTCTTAAGCAGAATAACTGTATTAACTGAACATTTCTTCATCTTTTAATTTTTTCCTTGTCATCCAGGGAGAATAGATAGCAATGTTAATTAGATCTAGAAGTCAAATTTATTTAGCTTTATCTCAAGCTGCACTTGAATACAATTCTGAATTCCATTGATAAATTATTATTTATGCAACGCTATCTGGGTATTATACACACATATAAACATGCGTGTGTATCTGTGTGTATGCGTATAAGAAATACACACACACAAAGAGTTTATGAATTGTCCATCACGGCAGGTTTTCCATTCAAGGCAAATTATTATCAAAATAAAGAAGTATCAGCTGCTCCTCTCATGTTAAACTACTTTCTTCTCTTGAAGACACTGACCATAAAAAAGTTGGTTTGTTTTTTTCAGTGTAAATTCTTAGTGTTTCTCCAAAGCCATCTAGCCATTCAACTACATCCAAAAATATTCGCAATTGATTCATCAGATACTAAAAGTATCTTTACACAGATTAATGACTTCAATCGCAGTATTTTAATGGTTCTAGTGAAAAAAAATATTTTGAACATAGCAGCAAGGAAGCAGCAAAATAGAAATGAAAGCCATTAAAGTTATTTGTACTATATTTATGTACCTAAAGATAATCACATCATGGTGTGTTCACTTAAAAAACAAACAAAAGAGGTCCAGTTCAGATGTGTCAATCTTTTACAGGCTGGCGTGTCAAGAAAAGCTGTGTCAGCTCAAGCAACTTCCTCAGTCAACTACATTCATAGAAGACTGCTGAGCTTCTGTCTTTTCAGATTTAAAGACTCAGATCTTCTTGAATTTCCTTGTTAGTACACTATTTGCTTTTAAAAAATATTCTAACAATATTCATAAACAATATTCTTAAAATCTGAAAGACATTATTTCATTTGAACCGTCACAGTACTTAAATAGAAGGCACCATTCTGTCAGTCACAGCAAAGGATGTCAGTGAAGCACGCCTGTACTGATTTTTTTGTTGTTATTTTTAACTAAGTGTCTATGAGTATATTTCACATTTGAAAGTTGTATCAACAAAGCCTGAGATGACCATTGTCTATTTTGCTGTTGACACAAACCAGCTAGCTGCCTTTTTTTTTTTCTTCTCATCCTCCTTGATAATAAACCAAGATGTCAAGATGCTGTCTTCCATCCACGCCCTGTGCTTTCCGGGATGGGACGGGGAGGGGAAACGAGTGACCACTCAGTTATGAATTTTACATAATTCAGATACTCCTTTTTAGTACACCAGAGCACAGTGTAGACCATTAGTCTTCCTTAACTTCTCGCTCACCACACAAGAGTTACCACAAACGCTCGGATGATTCATTCTCTCACTGCTAATCTCTTCTCCCTCTGCAATACACGTCCTCTGAGTAACAGTTCTGCCAACTGGGACCACGCGAGGGAAGAAGAGATGCTGTTCCCATTGTTCAGCAGGATGAGTCACTGCACATCTGGGAACTGGGGGAATCAAGAAACACAAACAGAAGGCCTAAAATGAGCCCACAAGCTCCATAATGCAGCATTGCGATTGGATCATTTCTTAAAAAAAATAATTTTTTTACACTGCCCTATCTGCAATACAAAGTTTGGTGAAGCCAGAGAAAAATAGTACAATTTGCTTAAAAACCGACTGTTGGAGGAAAAAGGGAGGAAAGGTAAAATGCAAACATATACTCTTGCTTCCTGAAATAGTGCTCTAAAACTCTTCTTTTATATGCTAGGTTATTTTGAACACAGCATTCTCAAGAGGCAAAACCCACAAAATTAAGGAGTTCTTATTCTATGTATTTCATGCTATATGAATGTCATCTTAACATTAGCTCCAAATAAGTCACCATGAAAACAAGTAATTGAATTTAACATCTCTGTCCCCTCAGGCTAGGTTCATAGCACATAAGAAAATCTCCCCACAGAAATATTGTAACTAATCTAGCATCACTCCCTTTGCCATTGATCGCCTCATTGCAAAAAGCAAGCAGAATACACTTGGGCAGAGATCCCAATCAGTATTCATTTCATGAAAATAAACGCACAGCAGATCGCATGTAGATTGCTTTAGAATACCTGCAGACACTCAGTAATGAGAAATGTTCTGCAAGGCTAGAGTTACCAACATGTCACTTTAACCCTCGGCCAGTTCTTCAAAGTGACATTTGGTCAGATCATAAGTGATAGTGAAATGTCCTGTTATCCAGTTCCCTAAAATACAGGGTCATTTCAAACTTCTCCTTCTGAAAAGCAGTTCCTCTACATTCTGCCCTGAACTGAGAGACTTGAAAGGGGACTCTCTGTTCCAAATTGGCTTTTTTCCTTTCCTTGTCCCAAGGCCTTTTGGACATAATATTAATTTAGCCCTTCCTGACCATTCTGTCTCTAGCTGCTAAATTTAGAGTGCACAATTTAAGGTAGACCTGTCAGTCTTAGCTTGTTTCAGATGATGAATTAAACCACACGGGAAGGAAACGTTGTACTTGAAAGAGGCATATAACACAGATCTAACCACACTCCCACAAATACAGCAAAACACACAGAGAAATGGATCCTGTAAGTAACTACAGATCCTGTAAGTAACTACCACCAACTGCAGCTGAATCTGCAAGGTGAAAGCAACAGTGATCGGAATCAAAGAACAGCGGTGCCTTTATCCCACCCTCCATCCGGGAGTTGTAAAACATTCAGCAGCACGGCTGAGAAACACAGTGGAAATCCAGGGGACCCCAGAAAGAAGTTTGAGAATCTCCTTGCCTTTAACCTCTGAGGTCTCCGATACACGAACGCCACGGACTTCAAGCATTGACACGCAATTTTATCCAAAGCTGGCCTTTCTATAAGGTACTATTCCATTAAGACTGACAGAGAAACCAACTGATAGAATGCAATGCTAATATTAACTTTCAATGCTAATTTGCAGGTGAAATCTTTGTTTCTCAGACAAATACCGAGGCCTCATTTTTTTCAAGTCTCCTGGGATGTCGATCGCCTGTTGATTGTAAGGGGTTTGAATGTTACTATTCCAGATGCTTTACAAAAGCAAGACTTCCAAACCAGAGGCCTAAGGGAAGAGCAAGGTCACAAGCACAGAAGTAGGATAAATTAACCAGGAGACACGCATTTGAAGATGTTAGAGATGTTAGATCAGCCAAGTTTTTGGGTACTGAGATTAGAACCCAAAACCTCACCAGCAAAGATGTAGGAAATGCTTTTCTTAGCGAGACCTACCAGACACAACAAGCAGGTTATCCTGCCACTGTAACACAGATACCCTTGGGAAGTGAGCACGCGGACACAGCTCCAGGTTCACACTCTGGTTTTGTCCAAGGGACGTAGTAGTCCTTTACAAACCCCGAAGACCCAAGGTGAAGATTCTCAGGAGGGGCAACTATAAACAAACAACTTGCCCTCCCTAAACCTGCAGACTCTTCCAACAGATTTCTTCTAAATCCGCACTTCTTTTCAACCTCACTGGTTACAGGGAATGGATTTACTACAGCCAAAGTTGTGTTCTCTTCCCTGTGACAGCTGATGAATTAAGTATTATTTTCCAAGGAGATAAGCAAGTCTGTGCTTGTTAAGAATTCACTCAGAAAGATGCTGAAGTAACCTAAATTGCCTTGAAATGCCAATGCCCATTCTACACAGTAATTCTGTTCTACAGATATCCTACATCCTGTCTGGGCACTGGAATTTATTGACACAAGACAAACATTAATTTTTCATTCAATCACCAGTTCGAAGGCAGAGACTAACCACTTCTCCGTCTTTCAGCCATACAGAATTCTAACTATCAAATCTCTCCGGTGTTGTTTAATTTCCTCCTTAACAACAGACTGAGCTACTGGCTCCCATCCAGCAACTCCAGCACTTATCCAAGTTGCTCCTATCTGTACCCTACAAACATACCAACTACAAAAAAGTACCATTTGGTTCCAAGCTGCTTCTGAAAACTACCTCTTCTTTCTACTGCCTAGTTGCACAGTGTAGGTATCAGATGTTAAAGTTTGAAAATACTTTTAAAATTATTTGTCAGCTCAGTACAAACAAGCAATGCAAAAATCTATTTGCTTAAGTCAGGATGGCTTTCTATAAACTCATCCTACATGACACATGGGCCAAACTGTATGCTTTACAGTACACAGATTACAAAAAAAAAGGTGATAAGTATTTATTTAATTTCCTCCCAAAAGTCTAGGTTAATCTGAGCTCCCACATCAGTGATAAGATCTGTGGATCCCTGTGACCGAGTGAAATTCTAGGCTCACAGCTAAGAAACACTCTTAGCAGGAGCAGAGTTCCTGTGAAGGGCAGCTCCTAGATGTGTTAGCTTTTCCCAGCAGCCAAATACAGCCACTCTTTCTGAAAGTGCTGCAAGGAGAAAAAAAAGGTTATATTTTTTTTCCTGAAATTCTAGGTGTTTCTACATCAACAGGATGTAGAGGAGATAAAATTACTCTCAATACTATGTTAACAATTCTGTCCATTTGCCCCAAATATGCACACTGGCAATGGTGCCTCAAAGAGAAAGGAATTTTTGGTTAATAGATGAAGGCAGGCTCATCCTACGCTATAAGCTTACAAAACGTTAACAAAAATCCCTGTTGTTTTGGTTTTACTCCTACTTACTGTCTCTTCATCACTGTTACTCCTGCTTTTCTTCAAGGAATTGCAAATCAGCAAAGCAGGTGCAAACAGCAGAGAAAACAATACCGGCCACAAGTAAAACACACAGATACAGAGTGCAATACTAAAGGGTTAAACTATTGCTTTTTTTAATTCTAGAAGAACCCTTAACCAGACTTGCACATTACCTACAGCGATTTAGCATTTCCTAGCCTTCACTGACTAGCAGCTAGCAAGATTCCAGGAGTAGCTGCAAGGGGATGTATGCCCAATTCATGCGGAAGAATCACGGTTATGTTTAAACAACAAAAGAAGTCTGATCACTGTATCCAGCATCAGCAGCGTGCCCAGCTCACACACACTCCTCCTGGCACGAGCGGACGACAGACCGAGTCACCAGCACCCCCTGAAAGGATTCCTTCCTGTTTCCCTGCCAACTGTCCCAGTGAGCACATTGTCTGAAAGCCCCGCCAGAACCCTTTCATCTCAAACACTGGAGGTTCTCCATGAAGTTGAACTTCAGCACGCCAGCTGAACTTCTCATTCCAAGCACAGGCGGCTAAAACGTACAAGAGAAAGGAACTGAAAGCATCAAACTGGCCACAGTTAAAAGAGTCCCGAGCTGTAAATGGAAGGATGGATCCAAGACTCTGGCCAGTCACTAGCAAATTATCCCATTGATTCTCAGCGGGCAGCTGCCGTGCGAAAATGGGCCTTTCCAACTAACAGATCAGAATTCAGAAGCAACTGGATGTTTTTATAAACCACCAGGCACAACACACTATCACTTTATGACGTGACCCTAGTCCCATGCTTTGTTTTGAGCAGCTCAGTATGCAAACCTGAAGCTTGCTTTGTTTACACAAGACATCTGCAGAACTAGAATAGACATTGACAGAAAATATTATCTTCTGACTTCATCTACTGAGCAGTGCTGACTATCTGATCAAGACTAAATGACAAGTTTACCAGTGAGTTTCCCTTTCAAATCTTATCAGATCAAGGGATGGGAAATAAGTATCTTGGATCTCGACGGCTGAAAGAACAGCTAACACCAGCCATGAGAGAATGTTGAGCTTGGACTTTTCCATGGCAGGTGGCCAACTGGAGAGCCGAGCAACTTGAATGCATTTACAACAGGCATAACCTCGAGTATCTCGCAGAGCAATGCTTCCTACTCCACTTCCACACCAAAGCAATTGTTGCAGACTGCCCTAATGCTCCACTTTTTGTGGAAACATGAGCTCAGACATGTTTTACTGAAATCTGCCTATGTCTGTTGTTAAAAGGCGACTGTAACGATCAGAAAAAGTCATTTATCCCTCACTTTTATTAAAAATTTGTTTTAAAAAAGATTTTCTCATTCTGTCTGCATGTATACAGCCAAGACATTTTTAGATGTGACGTAGACTAATATGATGGTCTTGCAAGATTCAGAAAGCTGCTCAGTATCTGAAAGTTAGGTTTTAGGTAGAAATCAGACTGAGGTAAAATGCAAGTTAAGTCTTTGTTGCACTAAGGTGCGCTATTTAACGGTTTCACTCCTGTAAAATCAAGTGTGTAGGCAGTAGAGTGTAGAAAAAAAAATTGCACCTTGCTTACATGTCTCTGAAGTTTTTCACCATGCCCACTGCCTCAGCACTCAGAAGTCTCAACTACAGAGAACACAAGGCTTGCAAGTCTGAAGGATTCCTCAAGCCAGTTTCCGAGTCTGATTTTCAAAAATCATTTGCCTTCGAAACAAAAAACTTCTCCTTTTTCAATAATAGCTTGGTATTTGTCAATTCTAAGAGACTGACCAACACAAACTACTCGATACCTCACATTCACCCACTTGCACTGAGACTGGTATTACCTTCTACAAAGTCTGACCTTTACATGCACCTGTAAATCCCCTAGATCACCAGGGATCAAGTTGTCCCATGACATTTGCCAAGAACATTTCTTTCATTAGTTCACAGCTGTACTATGGGTCTGAGAGAGAAGGTTTCACCCAAGAAGCAACTGTCCTCCCTATAACCTCATCTCTCCTGCTCCAGTGCCAACACCACACCTTGAGTCCAGCAGATGAGTGATAGCAAACCTCAACCAACCCTTGGTGATCTGAAATAAGCTTCTGTTACCATTCACAATCAAGTCCAGATTTCTCTGTGATATGATTTATAGTTATAATCTCAAAACATTTTTAATTTATTCACATCCAGTCACAACGTACCAATTATTCCAAATATTCCCTCCCCTATTGAAGGTGTTTTCAGCAAGAGAAGGGGAAGTTCTTCAAAATTTACACTTCAGCAAATTCGCACTATTGGTACTTTAGTATGAAGATTTCAAGTAACCTAAACTTCTTTTTGTTTAATTTCAGAATTTGTTCTCTTTCAAAACACTCAGGATTGCTTTTCCTGCATTTTTCACTTCAACTCATCCTACCACACAACTCACATCGTTACTTTCACTCATGAAACCAAAACTGGAATGGATTTATCTGAGCTGAAAGTTGAAGCTGTTCAAGTACCGATTCACTAAAGGATCTAACATCCCTGAGCGAAGACTCAAAGTGAGACGGGGTTGGTAACTGCATGAACAGCGGCTGTATTTATGTGCAAGTCCATTCTATTTTCATGTGTGTCTACAGCTGAGTCCTTTGACACAGTCCTCAATCATTATAAAGCTATCCTGAAGATCAGGCTTATTAGAAATGACTTACCGTGGAGGAAAAAAAGCCAACAAGTAATGTTGAAGTCTTGTATCAAATGGAAAGCTTTATTTTTATTCACCCTCACGTACATCTGCTTTATACAAATTAAGCACTATAAGCATCTGAAAACAAATGTAAAGATTAAAGAAGTGACTTAGCTTCCACCCTTAAGGCCTCATCTAGACATGTAAATTAATCAAGCCACAGTGGAAACTGAAGTGGGTTTAACAAACTTCTACAAGCTGGTGAGCAGACTAGCTTATAAAAAAAAAAGTCCTAATTAAAGCCCCAGTCACATCCTACTGAGCTGCAGAGGGGGAAACAGTCCAGCCACGCGGACGGCCATCTGAACTCCTTGCAACCTAGAATGCATGTGCTGGACTAGGAGAAAGACGACAGAAGAAGAGGATACAGTAGGTGGTTCTTGTGCCTCCTGCCCTCATCTAACATCATTACCAATTCAGTACTGTACTCTGCCCAGAGAAACTAGGTGGATCAAAGTCTTCAATATGCAGAATTGAGGGATGGAATTAAATGGGAAAGAGTTCCATCAATAAGCCAGTATTTTTTCAGTTTGAGATTTTACTGAATTTTCCAAAGTAGAATTAAGTGAATATCAAGGCAAGCAAGTCAAAATAAGAGGCTGTGGGGGCAGGGTGGAGAGCAGACCTTCTAAGGACAAACACCAACAGTTTGTTCAGGAGCAAAGCCAAGTGAAGCACAAGTCTGCCACAGTCTGAACTGCAGGAATCTGTGTTGTATACAGAGGAGACATTTGAAAGGTGTCAATAAATTACTTCTCAGAGCAACATGTTTTCCACTTTCTCAAACAGAAAATCTTGCATGATGTTTCCAAGAAGTTTTCCTCCCCTCCTCCAAACACTAAGTCAATAATAGAGCAAAATAGGTTTACTCCACAGAGCCGCTTTAAGTATTGCTGCAAACTAAGGAGAAGGTGGAGACCATGCTGCCTTCTGCCTTTGTAATAGAAAGCCTTCCCAGCTAGTGCTGGTTCACAAAAAGGAGCAGCAGAGTATTGAGCTAACCTTACTCTTCTCCTTCGAGAAGACAACCTAACAACTCTACTCCTTTCATTAGTGTTCCATTGTAAGCTGGTTGGTTTGTGGCCGTATGGAACCTGGAGAGATCTTCTGAACAGTATCGTGTTCAGATGCATCCTTAAGTCATCTAATCTATGAAAACCTCCACTGTTACACAGTTGTCATTTGACAAACTCAAAAGCCAAATGCTGTGTTTCTTCCCTCCCTCTGCGCACCACCTGCTCCCCTACACTCAGTACCTGTGAAACGGAGCCTGGACTTGGAACAGCGTGCAAACACTTCAGGGGCTCCGATAATTTGGAACACAAACATTTTAAAAACTAAACAGCACCCTCGTGGTACAGGCATCTTATTTTAGCATCAGGAAAGATTTATGGAGGAAATGAACCACTGCTTGGATGAAGGATCAGCGAGATAAAGATACTGCCATCATTCCTAGGCAAGCACTGGGTAGAAGTTATTCGTGATCACTTGCGATGCCAGCTGCTTGTTCCTTCACCAACGCCACAGCACGTCACTACTTCGGCTGCGCTTACCATCAGTCATAGGGTTGCACTCTGCCTCAGATGAACTGCCCAAAAACCAGTTGTGCCAACACAAGCAAGAGCATAGAGCAAAGCAGAACTCCCTAAACCACCATTTCCTATTGCTCACTGTGATTACTCTATCACAGAACTACAGCCCAAGTTAAGCCCTATACTTGCACGACACATTGAGTAAAACACTCAGTATTTTAAGGCAGAACAGGCTTGTTAGGGAGACAGCAGAAGCAGGGGAAGATAACAGAAGTAAGTTAAAGAAATCAAAATCTTTTCAAGAAGTCGTTGCAAAAGGATCAAGATTTGGATAGCTAGAAAGAATATAACATAGCCAACTGAGCAAGGTATTGCTCCCTAACTATCCCACCCACATTTTCCTTTCCAGCTTTCTACCATCCTGTTTCTTAAAGAACACAGGCTCATTAAACACCATTCACTGTCAGTGCTGCAAGGTAAGAGAACAGATATTTGAAGTTGTTCTTACGTATAAAAATCCAGAAGATACACCAGTAAGACTTCCCCATAAAAACAGACCTAGTTTTTAATGTTTTGCTTATTTGTTCATCTCTGCTTGTTACTTATTCTTGATCCTACATGGCTTACTATAAGCTAGGATATTCAGGAAAGCTTGAAAGCATTCATTAGCCATTATCCTATTAAATTCAGTGGCCCCTTTGAAAAATACAAGCCTTACCCTCTTACTGTTTTTCCTCAAGGGAACATTTTAGAGAATTTTGAAAGACACCGAGATCACCCTTACTCACTGTCCCATTTCTAGGTGGAAAGGATAAGGTCCGATACCAGTATGAAAGAAAGCTGAATTACTACAGAGAACACACAAATGAGGTGCAAAAGGTTGACTTGTAGAACTGGAACTTTGAAGTACATTGTCAGCACTGCTCTTCTGAGCACAGCGAGCCACGTCAGGCAGACAGCTGTAACAAAACCATTCACTTCTCTTTCAGTGCCTTTTTTTTTTTTTTTCCCTAATTTCCTGAAACCAGCCATAGAGTCGGAAAAC
Source organism: Opisthocomus hoazin (assembly GCF_030867145.1). Lineage (NCBI taxonomy): Eukaryota > Metazoa > Chordata > Aves > Opisthocomiformes > Opisthocomidae > Opisthocomus > Opisthocomus hoazin. The sequence goes on from NC_134428.1 coordinate 21,296,283, forward strand.
TGCTAATAACAGCACACAGCAAGTAGCAGGAGTCCTCTCTTTCTTTTTTTGTTAAACAGCTAAGCCTGTCCTTGCTGGGTCTTCAAGTAGAACATGTAGCTTTAATACACCAAAAACTTTGAAAACCTGTATGATGAGAACACAAATATAACAGTCTCCGTTTCAGCTAGATCTTCGAGACTGAATGGTTGAAACCAGTCTGACGAGCAGAGCCCTTCCACTACAAACAATATTCAATTCTTTTTAGACTTCAGTGTAAACGGATAAATATTAACATATACATATCTGCATGATGCAGGTATTTTGTTGCAACTAGAATAAAAGTTGCCCTCATGTGCTACCATGGTTTTAACCTATGCGCATGCTCATTACTTCACACGTTAGCTCTCTCCCGCTGCACCAAATTTCAGCAGTAACTGTTTAGTAGACTCCCTCAGTCATACAACGGGTGCATCTTTAAATGTACTTAACTTGCTCAGATTTCTGGAACGCATTCTCATTACTGGGAATCTCTACAGAGAAACTAGTTGCCAATTTTGAAGTCTCTTGAATTATTGAGATCCATTAAAAACTTTCTGAACATGGAAAATGAACAGCATAATCTAAAGCTAAAGGCTGCTCGCTGGGTTAGATTTGCCTCTGCCCAGAACTTTCCTGTACACTAGAAAGGGATAAAGAGATCACTCCAGTGGTTTTTTAGCCGCACTTGGGTACTGGCTCAGACAGCCTGAACTGAAAGTTTCCTTCCTTGTTTCTCACAGCATGTGCCAGCATTTCTTAATGGGAATGCAAAGATTAATTACAGCTGTACTTGCTCTGAACAAATCCTTATATTCAACACAGTCCGGCAAGATTTAGAGTAGCACTAATTAGGGCTTAGAACAACAATTCTGCAAAGACAGACATACTGAGTATTTTTTCTAATTATTTTATGAATAATAAAATTAAAGCTTCTTTCCAGAAGCAGGGTGGCATTTATTCTCCAGAGTGGGGAGCCAAAAGGACCTTTCCAGTCTAAGAACATTAGATTTTGTGTTTCAGTGCTACTGCTGAAGGTAAGACATCAAATTATAACTGTTACCACACGCATACAGAGAGAGGCAAGGATGAGTACAGGATTTATTCTGTAAATCTTCTGGGACACCCAGACAGTTCTTCAATGGGCTCAAGCACTAAGAGGCAAAGACAACAAAGTTTGTTCTTAATAAAATACACCAGTAAAAAGAAATCTTTTAACTAGAAAAATGGCAATCATTAGGCAAGATGCAAATTCTCATAATGAATTTTCAACATGGGAGCTGTATCTATGAAGTCGTTTCTCTCATTCACCTTAACCACACCAAAAACAGTCAAGATTTATTGGCATACAATGGCCAAAAGCAGAAACTCCTACAGACAGCCTTACACAGTACCATAAAAATACAAGGCTTTTTAATCTACTTCCAAGAACCTAAAAGTTAAAATGTAGGACCACACAAAGTCTGAATTTCAACCTTTCAGTATCCATAGACAGCATGGCATTAATGAAGTGCATTAATGCACTGTACATTTTATAGACTTTAGGTGATTTGCCCCAAGTTTTTCATCTCTAAATGAAAAAACAAAAACAAAAAAAAAAGGAAAAAATGCAGAGTGCCAGGAATTCACTATACAGAGTACTAGAACAGCCAGTAGCACAGCTCTTTTTAATTCAGCATCTGTCTCAGTTCCCATATGGTAGGCATATCAATTTCTTGTTATCCGCTTATTTATTATGTATGATCTGCTCGTTACTTTCCAACTTATCCTCCCAATTCCATGCAGGCTACATTTCATCCAGCTGCTGCATTTTGTCATAACCTAAGGCCAGGAGCAATTCACGGCAGGAATCCTTTTATTTTTCCACAGAGCATTTAGTGCAGAGGGCTTTAATCCTTGGTTGAGACTTCAGGTAGGTACTGTAACAGATTGCTATTCTCTAACACTTTTCCATTCGCACTGTTTTGAAACGGTCATAATTCATGACTTTTCTGGTTCTTATTATTTCTCTCCAATAGCGGAATGCATTTAAGAACAGCTAACAACCGTTTTACTCATCACACAGCTTTCTATGGATGGTTCTGCTTGAGAGAATGGCTTCTGTCATTGAGAAAAGATATTGGTAGAATTCAAAATGATTTGCAGTGTAAACCGATTTACGACCTTGGATTTTCCAAATGATTTTGAATCTAGACTACTTTAAATGCAAGTTCTTCTCACCTCTTGCTCAGTGGCACTTAAAGCAAAACTGAGACTGTCAAGTGAAGCGTTCCTTGGTGCAGGCGACAGACAACGTGTTATGAAGGCATCCTCAACTCTGCCTCCTGCTCCAGCTTAGTTCTGAATTTGAATCGCAGCGACTGTCAAGACACACTAGCGCTGGCACAGCCAAACACCATGCTGCTCAAAGAGTTCTTCTGGTGGCAGCAGACCTATTAACATATTTCATTGAAGCATTTATTTTTAGAATACTGCAAATAATAGGAGACTGAGTATTTAACTTCTGCAGATGCAAACTGACTATACAGTATTAGCCAATATCCACAGAATTTTGTGTAAAGGTTTCCAGCTGCATTTTGCTTTATGTTACCTCTCAATTTTTAATAAAACCCAAACTATAATTCATTGACTCTCACCTCCTTTAGCAAAATGCTACTTCTGTTTGAGAGTTCTTACTTCAGACTTTGATCTGAAAAAAAATTTCCTATTTGGTCTAAGAGACAGGATTAGAAGCCAGGGACTCCAACTGCTAATGGCTCCTACTACAGACCAGCCATAATGCTTTGCAGTATTATACTTAAACAAGCAATTAACTTCTTTTGCTATACAAAGATGAGTCAAACTCCATAACCGGACCATAAACTTAGAGGACAGACCTAGAATTAAGAATTGAAATCTGGACATGTGGCACTTAATTGCCACAATACTGGCATAAAACCTTGCTTAGATATTTAACTGAAGAGAAACAGCTCCATAATTCACCCTCCTATATGAGTCCAGAGAAGGATATTATTCAAGCTGCATAGCGAAAGACTGCTAGTTAATGATCTTTTAAGTTAATATGACATCTTATGTCAGATTAAGCCACTGTTTCAGAATTCTAACATAAAAACAGATTATAACAGACTATTGCTATTATTTTTTTAACAACAAACAAGTGGCAAATTTAAGGGAAGGCTTAGGTTATATAGCTCTATCATTCCTTAAGTGTATTAGCTAAATTCAAACAGGCCTATTTATCATCCACAGCTTCATCATTAGCTTTTTTAAAAACCAACAGGAAAAAAATCCCACCAAATTGTCATGTAATGCTGTCAGATACAGATGTACTTGACTTTCAGCACTAATACTGCGTAATTCCACAATACCAAGGCTCAGCAACAGCAAACATGAGTTTCTGGTTTGTAGCATTACTGTTAATTCATTATTTTTTTAAAAAATTTTCTGTGTCAGAGTGGTATGTCCCATCCAGATCCACTAAAGAAAAAAATCCATGTAACTTCTCCAGCAACGATTTAGTTCCACAGGAGTTCTGCAATCTAGAAATACTCAAGCAAAGCTCAAAAGCAATCTGGCAGAGTTGCTGCCTAATCCCAGTTAGGTGTATTAAAGGGTAACAAGATTTCCCATGCTGGCACTTTGGACAGCGTGGCTATTTCCTCTGCACATCTCAGCAGCATTGGTCAAGCCCCAATGGGCTTCACTGATGAAATATGCGAGCTTCATGGCTTTGAAAAAAAAAAAAATCATCCATACAGAATAAGCAACATTCATAGCCTCTTGTATAAGGTCATATTCAAAGAGTAGTTTGTAAAAAGAGGAGCTCATTTTTGTGTTATGGCCAGTTGTATAAGCTGGAGTTGATGTGACACTCAGCATTTCCTCAAATGGAAGTGCATTAGCAAGGGCATTATGTCGATAGCTGGCACAAATACTCCTGCATTTCAGTGCTGTGGCATGTATGTTGAAAGCAGAGTAAAACGCCTCGAAACATGCTTTTAAGGCTAACTCTACTCTGCCCTTGCATCTTAAAGACAAATGACAGTTCAAGACTTTTTACTTAAGGATTCAAGAAATCTCTATTAAAGTGCACTCAAGAATTCTGGCAAAATAGAGCCCACTCCCACTTACCCCTCAAGCCAGCACTCTGCTTTGCTGCTCAACCTCTCAATTCACTTGGCTTACAGAGGCAGTCGAACGCTGCCACAAACTCCATACGCTACAGCAGCTGGTCCACAGCCTAACTCCTGATCACCTTACAATACTGCCATACCTAGTATTTCTGTACTAAAATAAAGTCATTTCAGCAAGTTTTCCTACTCTGTATTAGTGGGAATGACTAGTGCCTCACCTCCACACCACGCAGAACACACAGCTGGCTGCCTACAAGGCTCTGAAGCCATCAGCTCCTTGCGTAAGGAGAACGTAGCACGAAGCTATACTAATGCAATGAGCAGGCTGTTCACTACGCAACATTCCAGCGCACTATCTGTTCTGGCAGGCGTAATTTAACTGCTTCAATTTATTTTGAGTGTCTGCTTAGAGGGGAAAAAAAACTATACAGTTAATTCGTAGGGGAGTGACTTGTGTCCTATTACAAATATCCCCAGAACCCCCCCACCTCAAAACACCCAGAGAATTGTGAATCAATATAAAAGAAACAGTCTTTAAAACATTTTCCAGAGTCTTCCCACATCCAAGGCTTCAGAGGCTCTTCGTATTTGAAGTATTACTGGAAGTGTTCCACACAATTCCCCGTGCAGAGATCTAAAAATAGCTATGGACACAGTAGTAAGTTTTTGTCTCTATTTCCAAGCCCCTTACTTCCCCTCTCAGGAACCTCTACTTCCCATTAACGCTGACTTTTTTTTTTTTAAAGGAGCTATTAAAACATTAGAATATTTTTTTCAACAGTGCAGTGAACATAAATAATAATAAATACACCAATAATAATTAAATTTAAATTGATACTTTAGTGATGGATCATGAATATATTCTGTATATTAAGAATAACTGCATTAAAACCAATGCCTTTTGCAGCCTCCTTGGATAGCCATGATCTTTTCTGTATGCAGAAGGGCGGGAGTTGTAAACACAAGTCAGAAGCTACTCTGGCTGCATGTGAATAACGCAGCACAGTTGCCTTTACTGCAAATAGGCTTTGGAGTTGAGAGTAAATAGCCCCGTCGACCCTGAAGAGATGAGAATATGATTTGTACCACAGGAGAAGTTCAGGAGCTCTTGAAATACATAACTACAGGCTAGAAAGACTTCGTATTTTGAAGGGAAGCAGTAAGAATCATTCAAATAAAGATACTACTGTGAGTAGAAATAGTTAGGACAGAGGTTTAAAAAAAACAAAAAAACACTGTTTCTGTTTAAAAAACCCAATCTGATAAAACAATGTCAATTTTTCTCAAGAATTGACGAAGCCAGATGATGGCCTTTGCAGATTTGCTCATTGTTAACTTAAACTCTGTAACAGTGCTAGTGCACAATATATATCTGTTCTGACTGTGACAAAAGTATCATTTCCTTGCCTGACAAGCCCTATTTGTCCCATCTTTACCCCAAAGGACATGAAGCATTCCAAGCTGCAAAAAGTAAAAAAAGTAGCTAACCTCACCTCAGATTTTATGTTTGTTCTGGACACATTAAAACAAAAGTGAACGGCTTCTCACGTTCTCCCAACTAGCGACCTGGGAGGAAGAAAAAAAACCCAAGAAAACAAAAACCACCTGACCAAAGCAATTCCTATGTTGGCCTAGTCTCCATGATTGATGACATAAAAGGAAACATCACTTATGGGTGCAAAAAACCTTGCAGATTCTTCTATGTGCACCTGAACTCCCAAGTATACCTACATACTTGTTACTAGGCTCAAACTGAAGAAGCTTCCACCCCTTCAACTAAATCCTAGTTGAAGTCCCAAGGTCCTTTCTCCGCGGAAGCCACTCGAAGTAGGATTTGTCTCCACCTGCTGACAAGGAAGACTTAACAGCCCAGACTACCACAGGCAACCTCAAAAGAGCAAACGTTACACGCCATTGAAGGCACGTGACAAATGTATTCCTTTCTAACATACAGACAGAAAATGGGGTAGGATAATGAGGCCAAGGGAGAAGGGAGAAGAATCACATACTGATTACAAAGGAATTCCTATTCTAGTAGTTAAAAAACGAGGACACAGACGTGACAATGTAACCAAACACACAATGAAGCTTTTGTCCCCAAACTACTTGGCTTGCATACAAGAACAGAGCAACTTGGGGCGGTGGGGACAGGCTGAGGCGGGGGAAGATCGAGGGGCTGATGTTTGTGAGAAGAAAGCGAAATTGGTTAGTCTGCTTTAAGAAAGACAGCGAAGCAAAAAAGCAAGCAAGCACCCTGCTATTGTAGAATCCACCCACTCACTTCTGAAAGGCTCAAAGACCCAGACAGGGATTTACAGCCAGCATTTCTAGGCACTGAATATGAAGCAGAAAACACTCAAATGCCCAGAGGCAGCTTCTGCGGTCCCAGAGAAGAAGCTTTCAGATCGCATGAGGTTATGGTCAGAGCCATTTTCTTTCAACAAGTTTGCTACTGCCAAGTCAGTCATTAAGCTTGGCATTACAGACCATAGGTAGACACCTGTACACTGCAATTTTCAGCACTAGTTAAGCAACCAACACGTTTTACTCTATATTTTTAAACAAAGTCACACAACTTCCTGGAGAAATATAGAGTTCAAAAACAGACCAGTATAAGCTTATGGCTTAGAAGGCAAAATAATAACAATAATAGAAAAAAGAGCTAGTGTTCACTTGACAGTAAGACGAGAATGAAGAAAATGCAAGTGCTAAGCAAGGTCGTTATTGCAAACGTTGCCCAGAAACATTCAGAAAGACCATAGTAATGTAAAGCTTCAAATTTTGGTGACGATTTTAAAACTATGATAAAGATAATAAATTCAGTTCAAACCAAGCACATTCCATTTAATAGCTCATTTATACTAAATAAGAAAGAGACTGCTGATACAGAGGTTTTCTTTAGCCTTAGCTAAAATCAATTCAGAGATGATTTATTTTCTCAGAGTTCACTATATCTGGCTTCTATTTATTTACATGAGTCTATATCCAGCAAGGGTTTAAACTAAATGAAGGTATGGGTTTATACATATCATACGCAAGTATAAATACGGCATCTCCTTAAATCACCTGCTTTCTTTAAAAAGTTATGCAGTTTTAAGCTTGTTTGGTTGTGGGGGTTTTTTTTGGGGGGTGGTGGTGGTGGTGGTGGTGTTAAAAAGAAATCGTACTGCTGCTAATCCCCATATACTCAGGGAATCAGACTTCTGCTGAACTAGCATTTGTATCCCTGAGAAAAACCTATTACTTCATAAAAGCTTTTTAAATCTAAGTGCTTTTTATTTACAATTGAGATACTTTATTATCTCCTGGTGATGGAGCCTGCAGGACCGAGTTACACTGTTTCTGTAGTACACCACATTGTTGCACTATTGACAAGATAAAAGTTCTGGTGCCTGCACGAGTTTCTCAGTTGTCCCAGTAACTTTAAAAAGGTTGTATGAACGCCATCCAAGAAGATGTATGATAGAACTCTACCATGACATTGAAGATGACAGCATATTAAATGATGACTTGCATGCCTGTATGCTTGGGTTTTGTGGGGATTTTTTATTTTTTGGTATTTCCTGTTTAATCCTCAAAGCCAGAGAATGCAGAGGTAGGCCTACTAGTCTTGGAATGCTATTTATTCAACAAAATTGGCTTTTTTCTTCCAGTTTGATGCAATTTTATTGCTAACCAGTTGAGGAATGAACCTCCCACATGATCCCAACCTGAATCTCCCCTTAAAAACAAAATGCATGCTTATTATACTGGATTCTCTTAGTCGTTGTCTCATGTTAAATTCATGTTCCCTGTGGCATGAACCATCTTTTTATTCCATGTTTGAACAGTGCTTAGAACTGCAAAGTCTTAGTCTATGTCTACAGACACTAGGAATTATGAATCAACTAATCCATCCTCTCTCCCCCCTGCACGTCCTTCCCCCCTTCCTCAATACTGCAACATGGAAATTGATACATTCTTAACCTAAGGAAATCAGGTTTACACAATCATCCTGTGACAATTTTACCAAGTCATTTTATTTATTCTTTAGCCATTTACCAGTCTCAAGATACTTCAGAGACAGATTTCAAAGATGCAACAAGACACTAAAAGACATCTTATTAGTGGAGACTGAGTACCTTAGGGCTGCAACATGAGTTTAACTACAGTATTAGACACTAGAGAACCCACGCAGAGAAGCAGCATGAGGAAACAAACTACAAGTATTGCACTGCCGAATTTGTCTAGTTTTTTCTATACCTATATTGAGATCCTTTGTAAGAGTCTAACGGAGACTATAGAAAGCCACGTTTCTAACCTCTACCTAACTCCTCTAATTAAACATTGATAACATATCCAGGCATGAAGAATTTCACATTTAACTGCCTCTTAAAAAAAATAAAAAGCAGAATGGAGTTTAGGGACAGAACACCCAAAACAAAGAATTCTACTTGTAGATTAAAACATGATTAAAGATAAAATCATAAAGATACATTTATTAGCGCAATTAGGATATCATCCCATATCATGTCCAAGAACTAGTAACTGTGGTACTAGCTGCATGGATCAGTACCTTGGTTTCACTGAACAGAGAAGAAACAGAGAAAAAAGAATCTCCATCTTGTACCACAGGAAGCAAAAGTAGTGGTTTGTGAACAGCTGTCAAACTTCTTCCATACCAGAAGTGCAGCTATTTTGGCATGAGAGCCTGAAAACCTAATAGCAAGAGAGCAAGAAAGATCGCACATTTTTAAGCTCACTGTCATCTTTCAGTTGCTTATCCAAGCTTCACTTGCAGACGTCAGGATGAAAAGAAACAGCCAAAGAGCAGCAGCCGGAATGGGTGTTGCATTCACTTCGAAAGATCTGCATGCAGGAATAGTTTGCCAGTATCAATATAGTGCAAGCTGGCAGGACTGGAAAGTTAGAAATTAAGTGTGCCTTCATCAGTGACCTACTATGAACAGACCTACTGAGCTGCTACAATATTTTTAGTTCAACCAATTCCTGCCTTTTTTGGTTCCTCTTGCTCTTCCAGTTTATCCAGTCATGTGCACTTTTCCACTCCCTCTCACTGCCATGTAGTTTTTCAAGTTTGGCTCAAATTACCGCTTGTTTCTGCTGCTGAAGTGCTCAGATTTACAGCATTACTACAAACGGCTCATATCATGGCTGAATCTTGCACACAGCAAGCAATCTTTCAACTGAAGAGATATTTATACAGCAGGGAACTCCCCCCCCGACTGTGAAGATGGACATACTCACCAGTTGATACTCGCTCCGCCGGCTGAAGGCTTCCTTGATCCCCGAATCCCTCCAGAGCGCGCCCAGTGCAGGTACGTACAGCTGGAAGGTGGCAGGCTCTATGGGCATTCCAGCTTTGTTTTCAAAAGCCATCAAAAACATTCCGTGCTTCTCATTCTCGGTGTACTGCCAAGGGATCCCCAGCTTGTCCCGTGCATCAACCAGAACCCTGCAGCCCTAAAGAATGATTCAGATAAAGTCAGTGACAAAAAGATTAAAATGTAGAACAGCAAGGACTGAATCAGTGACAAAAAGATTAAAATGTAGAACAGCAAGGACTGAGAGGTACTTGAAGATTTTTTTTTTTTGACACTACTGAGGTGAATCATAAACATTGTTTATCGCAACATCTCCAACAGAAATAAGACAGAAAGAGCTTGCTTGTATAAACAACTTAGCCACAATATATTTCTCCAGGTGGAAAGAAATACTAGCAGCAACAGCTAGTTGCAACAAGCAATACTACCAACAGATAATAAAAGTAAACTTCAAATGCATAAAAGCGTCTGGGAACTAATATATGATCCTCACAGCTATAAGAGTAACACCATGCCTGAAACCATATTCTTCCATCTTTTTCTTCGCATTTGGGTTTCAGATACCAAAAAGGACATACTAGCTTTCTCAAGCATGGGGAGATCAGAAGAGCATTTAAGGAAGAAGAAAAAAAAAAAAAAAAAAAAAAAATCGCTGAAAGAACATACTGTATATTCTGGTGAAGCAAAGTATATTGAGCATCCAAAACTGCAGAAGCTTGGTAACTTCAAGAGCTGTATGCATCCACCAACTAGTTAAACTTTTAGGTAAAAAAAGACAGCAATACCAAACTGGTAAGCTCCAAAAAGCATGTTGCTATAAAGCATGGTTTTGGCATGATCTCCTTGGATGCTACACAACACAGCTATCCAACAGATTTCTTGAAAATTTCCTGTAAGTGAGCACCTTCCGTGGAGACAGTTTCATCCCAATGGTCACCTCCAGCAGGAAAGCCCAGTGGCAAGACAGCTGAAGACATTGCACAGATTTCAAGCTACCAGGCTCAGTAAAGCAGACGCAGTTTTCCATCAGCATCAGCTCACTTTTTGAACTTGCCACACATTTGCTAAGAAGTCCTGACAAGGTTTGGTACTCTGATTCTGGAAAAAAAAAAAATCTGGAAGGACAGTGATCTAGTTCTCAAATTTCTCAAATATAATTTAGGATTACCAAGACTGCTTAATTTCACATTTTGCAGTTTTTATGGAAACTTAATTTCACATTCATGGCAACAAGCCAAACATATGTGGTTAAGTAACTTTGAAACTTCAGTCTTGAATCTAACTACGTCCATACTAAATAGCTTCCGACAGCCAATTGTTATTTCTCAGCAGTAAGCACCATCTAATTCACAAGTAAAATCTGTGCATTATAGTAAACCATTTTTCTCACTGTGTTGATCTTTTGGTTTTACAGTTTACAGAAGTAAACAAAAAATAAAACTGAAGTTCTCTTTCCACAGCTATTCACATGAACCTCCACATTACTGAACTGATTTTTTTTTTGCATACTTTAAGCTATCAGGACTGCACGTATCTTTTCTTAACACTTGAACCTTTCACCTCTCCAGTCCTTTAACAGCACCACGCAACAAGGACAGTAACTTTCCCAGTGGAAATGAAGATTGGGGAAGGAAGTGAGCAGCAACTTAGCACGAGTGTCACAGAACAGGAACTCCAAGTGAAGCATCGCGGTTGTCACTGTGTGACCATGTTTCTGAAGTGCAGTTTCCCCAAAATGTAAATATTTATGATTCTTTAGTGATTGTTACTTTCTTTTTATAAAGCAGAGAATATATCTTCACAATACCAAGAGAAGACTAAAACTGAATATATTTACAAGCTGCAGCTTTAAGTTACAAACACAACTATTTAGTAACCAGAAGTAACTATTTAGACCAGAAGCCAGCTCTCATTCCTGTTTGCAGCATTTATCCCTTTATTAACAGAAATCTTTAGATCTGCATTAGTTGAACAGTGTTAACAAAGGTAAGCATGCAGGAAAAAAAATCCCCACTTGCAAGGTTCTGTCTCTTGAGTTGCAGGTGCCTGCAGTCCATCTCACAGCCTAAGATGCTTTTGCAAACCCCCCACCTGCACAGAACACCTTCCCGGGTGCGATGCCAAGTCGGTGTCAGCTCCCCCCTAGCCCCCGTCGAGAACTTTGAGTTTTTCCCAAAGTGTTGTGGTAACTGAGACTGGTGGGACACCGCTACTTCTAGGGAGTTAGTGCCAGATTTGTTTCTGTTGACCGAGAAGCGTTTATGAACAGAAACAGTTAATTGGCACTGTGTTGCCCAGCGATCACCATCTCCCTGCACTGGCGAGAAGTTTCCAGCCCACACAGGCCAGCTCTGACCTTTCACCTGCTTCGGCTCCAGCTCTCTGCCACCATCTCTGGCTTTTCCATCTCCCAGCTTTCCGACTGACTTAACCCTTACCCCTCTCACAGCTACTGCAGTCCCTTCCAAGCGTGTCGGAGGAACGATGGCAAAACCCCACAATTCCCAGTTGGATAAAGCAGGACTGGGACGCCAGGCTGGGAGCATTTCCCCACACTGTCGCTCTGCCTTCCCCTGCTCCCACTGGAGACACAGAGGATCGCGAGAGACTGCTGTTAAGGCAAGTTTCAGTGTTTGTTCGGAGAAAACCACAGCACAGAATTTCAATGAAGGGCACAGAGACTGCTCCAGTCCCAGAATAGTCACTTATCTGCTGGCTGCTGCTCCTTGGAAATGCAGGTTTGACTCTCCCTGGGAGAGAAGGAACTAAACTTAGACCGCACAGACCCTATGCAAGTGCATTAACTACCATGAGGTTACCCACGGGGAGCGCGCAGCATCAGCACCTTGCTCTGATGGTCTGAGAGAGAGAAAATGGTCGCCACCAAATCACACAGAGAGCCTGATCTGGGGCAAAGTGGGAGATTCAGATGCGGAGACATCAGCATTAGCACTGACAAAACCGAGACATATATAGACACACACAGTGGGACGATTTTAAACACTGAATGAAGAACTTCAAAATACGAAGTGGGTTAGCAGGAATGCTGTCCTCTGCATATCCACAGGAACAGCACCTCTCAAAATCGGAATTCATAGAACACGCCCCTAAAATGCATCGTAAGTAAAAGCTTTAAACAATGAGCAAAATAGCCAATGTTTCTTCCTCCCAGCTCTTAGCAGTTAAAGGTATTTGTGACTCAGCAACATCCCCAGTAAAGTGAACCTAAATTTAACATTTCTCTGTCTCCACAAAACAGTTCTATAAATGTAACAAGCAGATGTCAAAGATGAGGAGATGAGGAAAAACAGAGAAATTGCCACATTTAGATCCCAAGTATTGCTATTGTTGCATTTCAGAGTTACTGGTCACACTATTTTTTTGCGGCCACAATGAGCATTTGATAATCCTTGCCCCATTAATCTGCGGCACAAGTTACCATAGGAAAGGTTCCCACTTTCCAACAGCGACTTCCCACACCTCTCTCCTCCAAAAGGACCATCCTGGGAGACAGCCAGAGAGTTACTTACATCTGCAGGTAAAACTGCTTAAAAGTTTATACATACTGTTGATGCCCAGAGGTAGATTTCATGTAGAAGATCAAATTTAATTAAAATCCCTATAATTTCCATTTATTATAGAATGAACAGAATAGCTTAATATATTTAATAATAAAGCATATTTCTCAAAACTGAATTTGGACTTAGACACCAGTGGTACATGTAAGAAAAAACCACCAAACAAGTCTTACTGCATGCACAACACTCCCTCCTGAGTTCTAGCAAGGAAGGCAACAGCAGACTATTTTCACTGCAGTGCTCAGTTCACAGTAAACCTTCCCAACACTCCCAAGGCAGTTTTTCTGATTTTCTGCTACTACAGAAAATGTCAGTTCACTCTTTTGTTCAGAAGATTGAATACTGTCAATTAACATTCTGTTTTCAAATCTGGACTATGGAAAAAAATATGGCAACAACTTTTGATATGAAATAAACTTCTGAACAGCTGAACTGATTTAAAACTTTTGTGCTGCAATCAGAGCACAACACAGAATAAGCATAAGTGGAGAGAATTAAAATCCACAGATAAGGATAGTGTCAGGCAGTAGAAAATGGCAAAACAGCAGCACGCGGGAAGCACCAGTTAGGGATGAAAAATAGGAATTTCTCTGTTCCATTCCTTTCCTAATAATTTTTAACTTATTCAAGTGACTGTATAAATCCCCAGCAAACACAAAACCTGAATGGAGACAAGGTAGAAGAGGAAAAGGTGTAATACGAACGTGACACGTGATCTACCTCACGAAGTATTGTATCTTACACAGAAAAAAAGATTAGGTAGAACTAGAAATCACAGCTTTGGAAAAAGATAACTAAGGCATAACATCTCTACAGAAATTACAAACCACTTGGAGAAAGGGAGCAGAAAAAGACTATTCCTTCCCCACCGCTTGCTACACAAGTACGAGTTATACAGCAACACTGTTATCAAACAGAAGGCTAAACTAAAAGCAGGGTTTTCCCTATACACCCCCCACCGAGACAAACTCATTTACATGGGATGTGGGCCAAAAGTATAAATGGACTCAAAAAGCAATCACGACAAATTGACGGAAGAAAGGTCCAAAAAGGACTATTTGATTACATTCCATATGCAACTCCTGGCTCAAGAAGTTTCCGAAACCAAAGGCTGCCAATAACGGGAAGAGTATACCAAAGTATCACATTGCTCTATTCTTGTACCCATTTTTGGGTTGTTTCTTTTTTTTTTTTCCTCATGTCAGAGACAAAGAACCTCAGCCTGACAGAGCACAGCTGTTGGGCACCAGCAGAACGCTTGCTACTCACCAGCAGTACGAAGGTAATGCACACATGCTCATTACTAGGGCTGGCTCAAACATATTTTTTTCTTCTTTACTTTTGAAAGCATTCTAGCTTTGAAAAAATCCAGGTTGTCTTGTATTTTTAAATAACAATTAAATTATTTTGTTGCTATTATTAGAAAAGTTATCACCAGCTAATGTCATTTAAAGCCCGCAATGCTTGCCAATACATGAAAACAAGCGTTGCAGTATTTGAAGAGCAGCTCGATTTAAGCTTACCTTACATCAGTACTTACACTGCTACATAAAACACAACATTCACATTTCAAATTATTCACACACTCCAGCACATCAAGGATTCGTTTTTCTTAAAAATCTCACCCATTTGCCAGATGGACCAACTCAGAGGCCCAGCAAACACGCCACAGTTAAGCACCAAACACACAACGGAAACAGCAGGTTTGGGGGGTGCTCGCTCACCAGCAAGGGCAGGCTCTTCCACACACAAACCAACAGTCAAGCGATCAAAAGATTTAATTATTCTAGTCAAGTGTCTAGAGAGAACTTGCAAAACTACTTAGAGTTTGTATACAAACAGAGAAGTCTTCTACATTGCATTTTCTCAAAATAATTTTACGAAACTACTATGGGCTATGAGATCACAAGCAACGGAGTAACTCTTACGCACGAAACACTGCAGCAGCTACTTTTTAAGCTTTTGCCATCAACACACTGCTCAACCTGGTACCAATGCCCCAGATCTCCAGCACCCGCATCACTTGGGGAAACTGTGGTTGTGAGAACAGTGCTGATCGCTGCTGAGGTCTTGATCAGGGGACTCCGAGTGACAACCAACAGGCAATACTGTCTCTTCCTATGGCTGTAAACCAAGATGAACATTGCAGGAAACAGGGAGACTCCAACGTGTTTCCTACTGTGTTTTTCCTAATTGTTGTTCACAAGGAGCTGGCGAAGTCTGAGGATCACAATTCACAGAGACCATTATAAAGCTGAGCTAATGCCAAAAGGAGTGCTCCTGCCTCAGCAAGGTATTGGTAATGCACCCTTTGTGCCAGTGGAACAGCACTAAGCTGTATGAACACAGGTCCAACTGGACCAGCAAGTCTAACTGTGCCGAAAAACTGCAGCGGCTCTGTGATCACTGGTGCCAATACCAGAGAAAGCAAGCCGAAGCACACAGCCATAGATGGGACTGGACTTCTCAGCAGCAATGCTTACTGGCAAGTAAAGAAAGATGATAAAATGTAACCTACTTGTATTTTTAGAAAACATCTTTTAGCGTTCTAAAAAAGACTTTTCAAGTACAATTTTTAAAAATAAAGTTGTCAGTGTTCACAAATATAGTCGTATGCACTTTTTTTAAATTGTGGTCTGGAACACTGGGAAGAAGGTCATCTACTACCAACAAAGGAGTAGCAACACAATCAGATTTTTACAGCACGCTATCGTAAAGGCATTAATTGCATTTTTATTTGATCTATGTCCTCGGAATGTTATAGCCAAGCAGCAGCCAAGAAGCCAATGTCATTAAGGATAAGGTTTCATATTTCAGAGCAGCCTAACAAGTAGGTGCCATCAAAAGGGGCATCTTTCCTGGTCACGTAGTTCCAGCCTCTCCTGTCTGAGAGGTTTGTCATTTGTCTGAGCCCATGAGCCAATCCAGTGAGAAAACATCACCAAAACCCTAGTCATTTATGCAAAAAGTGGTTTCTACCGCTTGTATTAGTTTGCTCTAGGACGAGACGGACACAAGGGCATGGGTGGGAGCAGCACCAGTTAGCCCAGTTGGACAATGAAAAGGCTCAACAGTTAAGCCTGTATTTTCATCATTCATGTATTCCATCACCACTCAGGTGAGAGCAGGGTAAACAGTAAAGATGACCTACCTTCCAGCCCAACGTACAAACAAAAAATGGGAACAAAGGGGAAGTGTCATTTACTTAGTCCACAGGAATACAAACATTAAGAAACATTTGGATTAGCCACTGAATCTCTGAATTGGGAGTAGCAGTGATGTCTGCTTGTCTGGAAACTCTGAAAAGAGTCCTTGTCTTTAACTGAATCCAGCAAAATTATGATAAATGCAGAAGAAAAATACTCTCACTGTGAGCTTTACTTGCAACTAGGCACAAAGTAGAGAGATGATGACCTCAGAGGTGGCAACTGGTGCAGGACCTTAAAGAAAAACTCTTGAGTTAATGATTTCAGAATTGCACTACCAGGTTTCTTCTTTACCTGAGACCATCACACTAATATGTAGTTCATAATTAGTTCACGCTCTCCATGAAGTGGAGGCAGCATCTGCAGTTCCAAAAGCATCCCCATCAGGTATTGCAAGACCCCGGCATGCTGCCCTCACAAATACACTGCCACAGCAACCAGCAGATGTGCTTAGAGAGCAGGGAAGGGCGGAGAGGGGGAGGCCTTCAAGGCTAAGATAAGACCAGTTCCTCACCCCCACGAGCAAGAAAAAAACCCATGCAAGTGAAGGAAATTCATTTGGAAACTCTACAGACTCCAATTCCTCCTAGCTTTTTCGCTTGTTGTAATTTGTATTGAACTTACTTTTTCAAACAATGTGTACTAGTTTGCCTTTGGTCCAAAGTTTTCTTGTGAACATTGTTAGTAGCACAATTTGCTAACTTTTTTTTGCCAATACTGTTTCCAAGTTAATTATAAAAATATATGTATACTCAGCCAACTGAATATAATGTAAGCTCCCAAATTTAGTCACTCAAGTGACTAAACTTTTGTCTGGAAAAGATCAAAGTATGTGTCTGCAGTCTCCAGGGACTAACTCATGCTCTGCAATACTAATGACTACATCACAAGAGCATTGTAAGCTCTATTTCGGAACAACTATGAATATTTATCACTTACTATTGACCATTACTCCTCTTCCACTATCCACCAGGATGAAGACAGATTGCTCTCTCCTAGCCCAACGAAGAGAAACTCCAAATACAAAGAGACCACCAGAGCTGACGGAATTTATATTTAAGACACAGAAAACACATCAACTGGAAGTTAGTAAGTTTCATTGATTAAATGAATCCGAAAAAGAAAGACCAACAAGACTCATAAGTGTTATTTGCTTTTCTACATAATTTTGTCAATTTTATTTTTCATATTAAAATAACCACTACACAGTAAAAGCACAAAGCAAAGATAATCAGGTTTAAATACCAGTTCTACCATGGAACTTGTATGTTGTGAACATTGTTAGTAGCACAATTCTTTAGCACTTGTATGTTAAATTTAATGAAAAAGCTCCTAATTAGCCACAGTTCCTACAGAGTATTCTCCTTACCATTCCTTTCAAAAGAAGCTGTGCCAGTGGAAATAAGCTTGACTGTGTCCTGCGACCAACTACTCAACTACAACTAGATCCCAACTCTGAAGTAACAGATTGAGTGTCACTACGGTCACCTCCTAACAGGTCACCAAATTCATTTGTGGGTAAATCCAAGGAAATGTGTAGTCAATTTAAAGAGTAACTAGAGCTCACATAATGGAAAGATGTATTCCCCCTTCATTTGTAGGCTAGCAGAAGAAATCTGTTTGCATTATAAATTACTCGATAATTTGGCCACTTCAAGCGTAGCTCCCAAATAAATTGAGAAATATTATTTTCCCACCTCCTATTGTACTCATCTGTAACTCCCAAGTTGCAAGTGAGTTTTCTTATTTTGTTTTTCAATGACACAAGGTACATCTACCTTGTAGTCTGAGACCACAAACGCAATATAAGCCCATTCAAAGTATACAGAGCACCTGCAAACAACGAAGCAGCAGTAGTCTAGGTTTAGTATTGGTTGCAGAAGTCCAAACTTCTTCTTAAAATGCACTTCAGCACAGGCTACTCATCTTGCCTGCTTTACTGTCACTCACACCGTCAAGGAGAAATGCTCTCAGGTATGCCCACGTGTACTGCAACTGCACTCAAAAGTCCCAAAGATATCTCCTCAGGGAGTTTTCATGTTCAAAATCTTCAGTTGTTTTTTTCCCTACTCAGAGCCCACAAAAGAAGTTACACACCACTTCCTGAGTAGTCCTTTCCTCCACAATTCCAGGCTTTTCAATTCCTTAGTCAATCACCACAATTCAGGCCACAGACAACAAGAAAACACTCGCAGATGTATTGAAACCTTGAGCTGGCCTTCTTGTTTTCAACATGGAAACTAACATTACCAAAAAAAGTCAACGCATTATACTCGAGGCTTTTAAAAGCCGATTTTTTTCTCTCTTCAGATAGAAATCTCCCAAACAAGCTGGTGCAAGTACCACTCTGGTACTTGTAGATTACTTTATTTTCTTATGCAGCCGAATTGGGTTTTTTCAAGCAGCATGATATTCTCACACTTGAAACAAAAAACATTTAGACAAGGAACATCAGAGCTATGATTCATCAAGTATCCAAGCTCTTTAACTGTTATCAAAGGAAGCAAGCAGAGTAGCAAGGCCAACCCATCTGTTTTGGAAGGTATCAAAAGATTACTCCTTCAGCTACAGTCAGAAGGCATCGAAACGCTCATGTAACACCAGCGGACATTTCTTAGATTTGAAACTTAAGGTACACAAAAGTTTTTCAAGTTTCTCTGTATATCCAAGAGCCGCCTTAAAATTCACGCTGCAGCAGCTAGCCCTGTCCTATCCACTCTCCTTTTCCAGGTGGGTGTGCTAAAGTCATGAAGCCTGTGTACTCATACCAGAACATTAACACTGCTGCTTTTCACTCCAATCACCAAAAAGTTCCAAAAAGTTACTTTGAAACTTAGCCTCGATTAACAAGCAAAACCCTAGTTAACCGATGACTATTTACCTTAAACCAAAGCAAAACTAATGTGTTTGAAGACCGTCCCACAAATGCCAGAAAAAGCTAGCAAGGCCCTGAACCACCACCTGTACTAAACGGAAAAGTAAATTCTGTATCACAGATTTATTTCGTTTCAGCATTTCATTTCTAACTAGGCTTTCCCCGAAGTGAGGGATGAGAGAGAGAGCAGGGTAAGGAGAGAACTCAGCATTAAGGAGATATCAGAAAAGTGAGAAGCTGAAAACTCAAAATAAAGTGGAAGCTGACACAAATGTCAATTCATACTTAGCACAGTTATTTTCGAAGAGGTTTCAGGTTCTGCTCTCAGATTCAGTTCCTTCATTCTCCATACGCTGTACAGACTGCCTAAACACTCCTGCAACAAGCACTTTAGAAATATCAAGCACTACTGAGAGAGTAGTAATCCTCCCCCTTCAGAGGGAAGTTTAGTCATGGTTGGAAAACAAAAATTGACCATTTAATCCCAGAGATTTACACTGCATTTCTAACTCAGATCTCAGCGTTGCGGAAGCTTAACAGACCCATTGTTCGACCATGCTGAGAACTGCGTGAAAAAAGGGGCTAAGGTTGCTGCAGCTGCACTTCACAATGTCAAACAGATTTATATGCTATTCGATAGGATCGTTTTCATTTTCCATTGTCCACATTTCATACTATAAAAATTAATATTATATCCTTTCTTATAAATTACATACATGGTGATCCTTGCTCCACTTAGTCTTAAGGGATGATCATTGTAGTCTGACCTTCCTGAAAAAGCGAAAAGGACCTGTTGTCTGAACACTTTATTATAGAAAGAATGGCATTCAGGTTCATTTGACAATCCACATTGTCAAAGAAGCAAAATAAGTTTACTTGAAACACTTCATGGTTTTCCACAGAACAAAGTTTAATAGAAAAAAAGTACTATGCAATTACTCTAAAATAAAGACACTGACAACACCACTCTGCTTTGAAAGCCCCATAATTCTGTCTTGGTATTTGATTTCTTCCCAATGATTACGGCAGAGTATCAAAGTGTTACCAGGTTTCTTTCAGATGAGCAAAAAGCAAACAGAACATCTACTGCCTTCTCCACCACACACTCCATGCTCAGACCTCCTTCCCACCACTTCTGCATACTCTTTCCATAGCCACCACTCCCAAGCCATTCCTCAAAAACTATGGGTGAAGAGCAAGCCACAGCCTCATGTGCAAGGGCCATCTCCGTCGTCTGGAGAAACAAGAGAAGGAAGAGTCAGAGAGATGTGGTCCATGTACCCAGCAGTGTAGCCTAACCTAACACTCCCAGATCACGAACCGCAAGGCCAAAAGGGCGATCTGTTGAACCGTATTTACTCACTTCAAAAACACTTCCAAATTTTAGTTTGATGATTAGGAGGCTTGAAAAGGTGTTCAGCTGACAACAGTCCAAGAAGTGTTGTTAGCTACGGGTCTTAAAATCAGAACACCAGACTGCTACCTCGAGGACCTGGATTCTACTCTGCAAATTTGCCCAAAGCCATCCAGCAGACAAGTGCTTCAAGGGTGTAACTCAGCCTCCCCTACTACAAGATGGAGACACTTATCTTCCTTCCCAAAGCACACCAAATTCTGCTGCTGAAAGCTACACACCTTCTGCACATATAAAATATTACAATATTTTACCATAACTAGTCTTGCTTAGACAACTTAAAGAAGGAATCTCAGATTTTTTTCCGTTTTCACAAGTTTCTTCCTTAAAAGCCTCTGCTACGACTTTGAATCAGTACAGCAACAAATAAATCACTGGCAGTACCAAAATAAGCATGAATACCTCTAAAACAAGGCTTCTTATTTCTAGGTGTACAGACAAACACGTGTAACACTCTCTTTGCTTACATAACGTCAGCAAAAGAGAAGCTTCTGAGCTACAACTTTCCTGCAGTTAACAGGCTCCTACAATACACGTACAGGCTCCTGAAAATGGACTAAAAAAAGGAAAAGACAATTAGTCAACAATTTTCCTGTTCACTAATAGAAGCAAAAGCCCTTCATGGAACAGTGGCATTCTTAAAAACAAGTGTTACTGCACGTGTGCAACTTGTTAAGTGCATATTAAGGTTCTATTCCAAAAAAATTTGAAAATTTACAAGTAACTCGTTATCCTTAGCTTGCACAGTTCCCTTTTCTTTAATTTTCTATGAAATCTCAGAAAGCCTGAAAAATTCATGTCCACATAGGGAGACAGTCCTAGAGAAAAAAGTGGCAGCTCTTTTAGAGAAAGCTTATGAAGCTGAAGAGAGATACATTCTTAAGTGAGCTTTTTATGCACCTTTAGGCAATTTCTGAAATACGTTCACTTCTACCTGCACAGGGTTTACCAGAAAGCAAGAGTATTTGTCAAGACTGATCTTCCTTAATTGTCTGTAGACCGAAGGCTCTACCTGTAGGCTCCATCAGCAGCCTTTGTATTCTCCAGTCACTAGAGCAAAATGCTACCAGCGCTATAAAGCCTGCAGACGCATCGAACAAAAAACTCTCTTCAAAAGTAGCAAAACAGAGTTGCTTCCATTTCAGAGCGACGCTTGACCACACCCCACACCGCTCAGGGCCGAGGGTCCCCCGTATCTAAAGACCTACCACGCAGCTATCCCCAGCCACAGCACCCACACAGGGACCCATTTCTTGTCCCACCTCGAGCTATGCAGCCTCACGGCGCTCAGCAGAGGCGTGGAAATTCCTCCTCGCTTCTTCAAATTTTGAAGTTTCTCCAGTTCTGACTTAGAGGATGCTCTCATCGTGGTTTTTTTTTTTTCTCCAGAGCACAGGCCACACCTATATCCTCTTTCCTCTGCGTTTCCACAAAGCTTTCCTCAATCCCCTTTGCAGGGAAGTTTCCTTGGAGCCTTTTACCACCGAGGCCTTCAGCCGAGTAACAGAGCCTCCCCCCCGCAGCCCCCCTAGGCCGTCGCACAAAAGCTCGGCGCCTTCCCAAGCACCTGCACCGCAGAAACACCCACAACCCTCCTCCCCCCCCTTCCCCGCCGAGGAGCGGCCCAGCAAACCGGGGGGAGCAGCCCCCCCGCCGCCCCCCCGGCCCAGCTCACGACGGCGATTCCGGGCACGGCCCAAACCCGCGGGGCGAGCCGGCCTCCCCCCCCTCACCTTGAGGATGTTCTCGTAGATGGTGGCCCGGAACTCCAGCAGCGCCTTCTGGTCGAACTCGCGGCCGTGGATGATCCGCATCTGCTTGAGGAAGGTGGATTTGCCGCTCTCGCCGGCGCCCAGCAGCAGGATCTTGACCAGGCGGCGCACGGCCCGTCTCTCCCGGGCCAGCATCGCGTCGATCTCCCGGCTCCGCCGCCGCGCCTCCCGCTCCGCATCGCGGCTCCGCTCCTTGCTCTCCCGCCGCGGCTGCTCCCCGGCGCGGCCCGTGGCCTCGGCCGGCAGCAGGCAGCGGCTCAGGGTGCGCACCACGCCGGACATGGCGGCCGCGGGACGGCGGGAGCGCTCACAACGCCGCGGGGACCCCAGGCAGCTCCGCCAGCATCGGGCGGAGGCCGCCGAGACGCTGGGACCCGGGAGGAGGAGAAGGAGGAGCAGCAGCAGCCGCAGCCGGGGGCTAAGGGCCGGGACCGCCCATTCCCCTTCTCCCGGCTCGGCTGGGCGACGCTGCGGAGGGAGGGGAGGCGGGGTGCGGCCCGGGGAGGCAGGCCGGCCGGCCGGGGAGAAGGGTGGCGGCGGCGGGGCGCGGCCTGCAGGCCCTGCCCGGGGAGGGGGCACCGCCGCCCCGCTCCTCTCCGAGCGGCGAGGGGCCGCCGTGAAGACGCCCCCGAGGCCCCGGGTTCAGCCAGCGGCCGGCTCCGGTCCCGCTGAGGCGCGGCGGTGCGCTGGGACGGCGGAGCCCCCGGCCCCCTCGGTCAGGGAACGTCGCCGCCGCCTGCGGAGGGAGGTGCCCGTCCGGCCCTCCCGCTCCGCCAACGCTGCGTCTCATTGGGCAAGGGGAGTGTCGGTCAACGGCTCCCTCTTCCAATTGGAGAAGCAGGCTTGTGGGGCGGGCGTAAGCGGGCGACAGGGCTCAAGGCACGGCAGGGCGGGCAGCGCCGGGAGGGTCAGCGCGGGGGCGGGGACGGGGGCGGAGATTCCCCACGGGAGGCGGGGCGAGTACCAATCAGAGGCGAGAGGGCGGGCCCCGGAGAGAGGTGGCCTCGGAGGGGGCGGGCCCTGAGCCTCGCTGTGGGAGAAGGCGGGACGGCCGCGCGGGGCGTGACGTCACTTCACTTGACGTCACGCTACGTGACGTCGCGTCCCGGGCCATCGGCGTGAGGAAGGCGCTGAGGCGGTGGGGCCCGCCCTAGGGCCTCTCGGTACCGGGGTGCACGGCGCTGGGGAGAAGGCGGGCAGCGGTCGAGCCGCAGAAGTCGCGCAGTGACGTGTCGAAGCGTGTCGTCACCGACGTCATCCAGCGAGTGCAGGCGGTCAGGGCTCCTCAGCGTCCGCTGCGCCTCGGGAAGCCAGTGCTCAAAACCGTGCCAGGGGTCGTCTCTGCAGGCCGCGGCCCGAGGCCCCGCTGGCCCGGGGAGCAGCTCCCAGGCGGCCTCGGCCTGCGATGGCGGCGGCCGGCTGGGCCTGGGTAGCAGCGAGGGGCCAGGGCCCACCCTCTGCTGAAGGCCGTTGTGACACGTGGCGTTTTTCTGCCTGAAATTTAATTTCTTGATTGACGTCAGGTGTAATTTTAAAGCCTGTTGAAGCGATCTAGTGCTGGGTGGGTGGTGAGGCAGGGGTGAGAAGATCAAAGTAGGAGTCTGTGTCATTCGTCTGAAGGAGAATCCCCTCGGTCTCCTGATTCGGTACTGGGGGAAAGAAAAACAACCCACGTTTCCGGAAGCAGCTGGTGTGTCATCGCCTGGCAGTGGCTGGGATCCCGGACCTGGCTGCAAAGTGAAATCATAAAAGACAGGCACGTGCCCTCGGTTCTACGAGATTGTGTGGGCCTTTCTGTATTACTCCTTTTGTTTGTGCTTCAAATTTATGCCGTAAACTTCTAATCCAGTTTGAGCTTCAGATAACTCATCCTGCCCCAGGCCTGTACCAAGCACTGGGGCAAGTGACACAAATACAGAGAGCTGAGGGAAACCGCTAAAATGACTGGGATTTCACAGAAAGTTAAGATTGTTGAGAAGTTTTAAGATATCCCCAAATCTCAGGGAGTCACAGATTTAGGACAAAACCCAAACCAATTAAACAAAACCTTTCATGAAAGTGAGAATCCTGTGTGATTATTAATCACACTGAGAGGCTGTTGACAACATTTCCTCAAAGAGCAAATCTTTTTCTCCTTGGCATGAAGAGACTCTTAAAAACACCTTTAGGCGTTGCAGAAGTCAGGATGAGAACAGCACCAGACTCTTAATCATGAGCCATTCACGGGCAGCACAGAACCTTTCTTGAGAAAGTTCTTTTTCTCGTCCAGGATCTTACTTTTCGGTTGTAAGTTGAGACTGGGTGGCACCAAATTCCACATATGAAATACCGCTGTAATTCAGGAGTTTCCCCACAGGATGTCATCCTTGCCCCACGAGAAGCCAGTCAGACTGGTAGGATGAAGACAAAACAACTCAGCCTCTGAACCCCCCATAATCTCTAGGCCTGATTTTCGGAACAGCTGAGCACTCAGGACTCCCGCTGGAATCCACAGATGCTAAGCTGCCGGCAAATCAGACCCTATGTAACTGTGAAGTGCCCAGATTGGTGTTTTCTGATTAGCTCAGTTACTCCTGCCCCACTAGCTTTGTCTGTGCCCTACTTGAGGTCCTCTTCAGATTTCTGATGTTCCAAGGGGTTTTGGCAGAGAATTCAAACAACTATGAAGTCCAACTCCTACGATAGGCCAGCTTCGTCTGTAAGTGAGAGTGATATTAAGGTATACAATAATCAAACAAATCAGTTGCCAGACGCCCTTCGTTCTCTATGCATTCATCCATGAAAGCAGTTTTCAACGTCTTGCATCTAATTGTCAAAAGGAAAAGGCCCACCCCTCCCTCTTTCCCCCGCAGCACTGTTGTTGCTCATCTAATCAGTCAGAAGCTGTTCTAAAAACAGGACAAAACAGAATTTTGTTTACTACTGCAGATCTGCAGCAGTACGCCTTCTGTTGCGCTGCTGAGGGACTGGGCAGAACCTCACAAATACACATGAGGATCCCTATTGATGTTTCTGCAGATGTTTTGTTACGAGCGTAAGCATCCCAGTA
Organism: Opisthocomus hoazin; assembly: GCF_030867145.1. Classification (NCBI taxonomy): domain Eukaryota; kingdom Metazoa; phylum Chordata; class Aves; order Opisthocomiformes; family Opisthocomidae; genus Opisthocomus; species Opisthocomus hoazin. The sequence goes on from NC_134428.1 coordinate 21,321,652, forward strand.
AAATCTTGTAAGAGAGAGGCTTGTACTCAGTCTCAGTGGCTTCCCTTTCTCCATTTGCTTATTGTCTGACCAGTTCCATGCTTCAAGATTTCCAGTCTTCGACCAAAATTATAACAGTTTATATTAATACAAAATAGAATAAAAGACTATTAAAGGCTTAATTTTTCTATTCCTTCTTTTACTTTCTCAGTTTCCAGCTTTACCTTTTTCCTATTTCTATTCTATTTTCCTTTTCCCATCCCTGTTTCTTCCAATAACTCCTATTCTCTTTCTGCTGAGATGAAGAAATACTCATACAGCTGCTTCTGTATCTCCTTCCTTCATCTCCCGTATATAGAGAGAGGTTGGAGACTGAAAGATGGCAGAAAATAGAGGACTGGAGGACAGAAAGGAAGAGGCAATAAGGGCAACATTATTTCCATTTCGCTTGTTGGCTACAAAGCAACTGAACTGTGAGCAGAGACCAGGAGCTCTTGGGGAAGGGCTGGAGCGTGGCCTTCTGAGACCCTGGGAAAAGGTGGCAGAACATTACAGCTGAAACTTTGCATGGCTGTTGGAGAAGCTCATGGACTGCTTGTACATGAAGACCATATTGCAGTTGGAGTGGCGTCTGGGCAGCTCTGATAAATGAGGAAGAATCTATGGAAAAAGCACTGATATTGAGCTGCAGTGAGTAAGATCCATTTTCTGCTTACAGAAAGGCCAGAAGAGGAAATGGGCTCACTGATGAATGTTGGCACAAAATATGAAATGGGGAGGGCTGAAGTGCCTGAGTTTGGTTCTTTCTATCTGTTTCAAGCCCCAATTTTTTCTACCTGGGTCAAGCATGGAGAGGATATATGGATTTAGCCCTTGAAAGGATGCAGAGCTATCATTTCAGTGTCTGGAAGCTTGTAGCTGAGTAATCCCAAAGTCTTCCCAAGTCTCCACCTGGGTGACGGCCCATTCTTTACCCAGTCCACTGTGACCCATACCTTAAAGCCTGTGTTCTCTTCTCTCAAAGTGTGTTATCAACATCAGCAGAGGAGGCACAGTATGAGGGAGGTGCTACCACTTCACCCGAGAATGCAGCTAATGGACCCTGTAAGTGTTACAAAACTGAATGTTTGCGCATACCTGGGACATGCCTGTTGTTTTCCTGAGTGCTACCAGGCACTGTCACTGCCAGGAAGAATTATTTTGCTCAGAGAAACTGGGAAGTAAATAAACAACAAGGAGGATATGCCTACCACTTGCAGTCTAGCACCATGCCGCAATATCAGAGCTAGTGCTAATGTAATTTAAACTTCAGAGTTTAGGGAAGAACCTGGCAATCTTAAGACAACAGCAAGAAAAAGTGTGCACTAATGGAATCACCTGGGTTGATAAATCATCCGCCTTGTCCTTTCTGACCACTGTGCTAGATGAGCAAACTGAGTCAAAATATCGAACTGTTGTTACCACAGGGCAGAAGCACTCCTGGCTTCGTCTGACTTATTTAAAGGTGTTGGGGCCCTTGAATTGCTCGTTGTGCATTCAGATAGTAAAGCTGGTAGATCTGAAGAAGATTTATGATCTAAACTCTTTTTGCTTCTGCGTTGTTGAGACTGTGGCTCTCTGTGCCTGAGGAGGTGCCGGAGTTATACGCACTTCAAGCCCTTACCTAAGCTGATAGTTTTGTCGTGTTAGAAGAGCCATATTCTGCTTATTGCATTCTCAGAGGTTTTATGTGGCTTTTTCAATGTCTTTTTCTCTGCAAACTCCCCATAGCAGAATGAAAAAGTGGAGAGAGACAAAGCAAATAACACTCTCCTGTGGAGGAATGAAATAAGAATAGTTCAAACATATTGACTATTTTCTAGTAACATCATTAACATCCCTTTTAACATTGCTGTAATATACAGTTGTTTGGGACAGGCGTATTTTTTTTTTAATCCAGATTTGCCAAAACTCCTTGAGCTTCTAACCACTGACAGTAAGACGTTAAAAACTAGGTCCAGAGAAAGAACTAGAGAACCACAACCAGCCTTGTAATGGTAAGACTGGAAGAGGAAGGGATAACCAAACAGTGCTTTCAAATTATATTTGTTTGATTTCAGTGTATTCTGATTTTTAATCATATTTTCTTTCCCCTTTGATAGATCTGTGAGTACAGGGGTTGCAGAACGCTTGGTTTGTGCTGTTTGTAAGTTCACAAACGTGGATTCTCTTGCAGTGGCCCAGCCCAGCTTTCACTAAGCAGTAAAAGTGCCTAATTATGCCAAAGCAAAGCATGCCTTCTTCTTTTATTTAATTTGTAGCACCATTTTTTCTTTTCCATGAGATATTTTCATCTTCTGTCCCACAAAGGGTACATTACTTGTATACATAAACTATGTGAGTCGTGACACTTCACGTAGTTAATTTTCACTGTTTTCAGACTGCTTGACAGTAGCTTGTTCTCCTTCATTACACACAAGCCAATGAGTGGAGTAGTTTACTTTCAAAACACAAAACCTCATATTAATCCCCAAACAATTAATTATTGAGAGAAGACAAGTGTATTTTTAACCCAGCCTGTGACTTTTCTACTTATTTCATGCAACAGGGCATGATCTGTGTAATTCCAGGTGTGTCCTGCCAAGTGCCCTGCAGTCTCTATGTTCTTAGCGTGAAGTTATTGTGATCACATGCAGGGACCCTGTACCTTGGTTCTGAGAGTACAGAAAGATGAGAAAGTGAGGTTCTGCTCAAAGGTGTTTCCTCACAGGACACAGAAACTGGGCCTGTGGTGTCTGAGTGGGGCTGAAGGCTCAACAGGCCTTGCTTCTGAGTTCTGAATCTGAAGGTGTATTCCTAGAGCAGAAGGGGACAGGACAGGCACTTGCTGGCTCGAACGTGTGTCCTCAGCGTACACAAAAGTCTGACATCTCTGAAACAACATAAAACCAGACGTAGGTCCTAAAAGTGTTTGGACCTCTGATTTTGAGTACACAAAGGCTCAAGCAGCAGGTGGTTTTGTCAGTTCAGGCGCGTAGTTGTCTATGTCATAAAAAGTCATCAGAAAACAAGATGAGTGACATTAAGAGGGGAAAAAAAGGGCACAAGCCTAAGAAGTACAAAAACAAAGCCAAAGAAAATGGAGCTCCTGGAGAACAGAATCTAACATGTTTGCTGCTGAGCTATGTCCATTTTTTTCTGCATTGTTTTTAAAATGACATTTCATCTGGTGATGCAGAGCCAAATATCTCCACGGGTAACATGTAGCTCCCCCAACTCATAGGAAATTAGCAAGCCTTAATAAAATGGATGCATAGCTTGCTATTGCAGTTCCACATCTAAAGGGGAAACAGATGTTTTCTTTAGTTATTCTCTTCATGTCTGAAGGAAAGCTGTTGTTTAGTTGTTTTTTGGGGTTTTTTGTTTTTTTGTTTGGTTTTTTTTTTTAAAGGCTGGTGCTGAAAAGGTTACAAATGCTGCAATTTTTACAGACCTACTCCAAGGCTCTCTGCTAACCTGAATTGCTGAGGTGACGCTTGCAGGTGCCTGTCACCCACTTACCAGCCTCCTATTTCTTAACACCTACACTTTCGGATGAATAAATAGCACAGAGTCCACAGTATTTGCCTGAGACCATTACTGGGCTGGCAGGCCAGGCTTCCAAGCCCTCTGCCTGAATTCACTGTGAAGTTTCTCAGCCCAGGTGAGTTCCAAAGGAGAGGCAGGATGGATGCGCATCTGGAAAGCGTGCTATCAGAGATGTCACTAAGTGGGTCTCTCAACGCTGCCACATGAAAAGGAGAAATCTTGGTTCTTCACCTCCTTCACCTGGCTCCCTTCACTTAGTGCATGTTGTGCATTCTGCCCACAGTTTTCCACTACACATTGCAGATGGGCGATCTTTTCTCTTTCCATTTTTACACAAATATTTTCAAGATGTGCAAAAACATTGGCACTTACAGTGAGTGTTTGCCATCTGAAAGAGCTTGCCACTGCAAACATGTCTGCATGCATCCACATATCTCTAGTATTCATTCTTTACTTTGCAGATGGGTATCAAACACAGAGACTTTCAAAATGCTAATTCATTGGGCTGCTATATTTGTTTGTTTTTACATGTTTATTCATTGTTCCCTGAATGGGGGGATCCCAAGCCGCCTTTATTCCTCTGCAGCTACCAAGTGGACATTAATACGAAAAGCAGGTCCCTGTCAACAAAAAAAGGCCCCAAAAGATTGTAGCCCTTGGCTTAATACCCTTTCAGAGTATTTACCCAAACAATCCTTTTTAGCCTGTGAATATTCATGGTCTTACAGATATTATGAAAGGATAAACACTCCACGCACACCTAAATGCGACTACTAACTAATTTAGGAATTATTAGTCTCCAAAAATGGAGAAGGAAAGGGACTCTGTCATTTAAAGAAACGATAGCAAATGATGCAAAACCCAGGCGGCAGGAATGCAGAGAAGAGCTGGCAGGAGCTAACCAGATGAATGATCAGCATTTTATTCAGGCGGTGTTTCAGTGTCCACCCAGAGGAGATGAAGTATCCTGGCCTCTCAGTGCAGAGAAGGAGAAATAAATCAGGTTTTACCACAAGCAGGGTGGCAGGGAGTTAATTAGGAATGGAAAAAATATATTTCAGTTTGCAAAGGCATAAAAAAATGAGCAAATGAAGGCACTAAAATACATTGAAAACGTGTTGGAACACACCTGGGGAACAGTGACTGAGAATCCCGCAGTGGGAGCCTGCAGCCACGAGGGACTTCGCACAACAGGTGACGCTGGCAGCTCTGCTGAAAGCTGCAGTCCAGTAGCCAAATGCTGCTGCTCTGAGCTGTCGTGCGAAAGCAGACATTTCCCGTACCCTGTCTCCTGTCAGAGTCTCTCCAGCAATGAGGCAGGTAACAAAGGCAAGGGTGCATAAAGAAATAAAAGGACCTTAGATTTCCTCTCAAGGTAGATTTTTAAAAAACACAACCCTCCTTAAAGTCAAGAGGAATTGCTCCACATCTCTTGTAACTTGCCTCCCAGGAGTTGTGCAAAACTAAAATATGACAGATTTTGCGATTAAGCAAAACTACACAAGAAAATTAGCAGAAGCCACAAGAAGCAGGATGGTGGTGAAGCTACCTTATTACCCCATGTTCAGTGATTTCCATTGATGATTTAACAGTAAAGCTCAATTAAATGAGTAGTAAACTGATAGATGCCAGCCACGGATCTGCTCTGTGGTGTAGAAGCACATGCACATGGATACATTAAAGCAGGAGAAACTTTCAAAGGCAATGCATCACTTTATTTTTTCCTGTTCCAAGCTGAGGTTAAGCATGTCTGGGGCGTGCACCTCTCCAGCCCTAATGAAGATCAGTTCCAGACCAAGAGCCACGAGTCCTCGCTTCAGTCTGCTGAGTGACAGTGCTGCGTTTCTAGGGGGGCCAAAGGCTTCTGTTTTCCACTGGGTTTAAACCGTGGGTACAAGTGGGTTTGGGGGGCATATTGGCTTGCAGGAGGCAACGTCCTGGCTGTCAGCTGTTGGTGACATATTACCTCCGTGGAGAATGGCACAGGTCCTGCTGCATGCCATTCCAGATCTGCTGACGCACCCTTTTTGCCAAGAATGCCATAGGTTGCAGATCACTGCTCAAGAGGAAAGGTTTGTACATGAATGAATGCATGAATATGGCTTCTGGCTGAAATATTTAATCAACGTTTAAGTGACTTTCTGCCACCAGTGAATATCAACATTCCTCATTTTGGGTAAAAGCTGTGAGTCACATTTCAATAATATATTCAGAGAGCATCAATATATTCAGATAGCATCCAATGATGCAAGAGCGCAGTCTGTGGTCAATCACCGTTCCAGTAATTTAGGAGAGTGCAGAAGAAGGAGTGCTGGCTTTTGACTGTCTCCATGTTGGTTATTTACACACCACGTCATTTTGAGCTTGTTGTTTGCTTGTAGCTTTGGGCTGACAGTTGCCTGATTCCAAAGGCAATTCAGCCCCTGACATAAAGCAGAAGAACAATGCACGGTTCCTGTAAAACAACAGTGCTCCCCTCCACTGCTGTCAGAATGCAGGGATTAGATGCAGAATAATGCAGTCCCTGATCAAACCTGCAGCTGTAATTCAACCTCTGGACAGTGCTGATGCCATAAATTTGTGAAGAAAGTGCAGCTCAAGCGATTTGTGAACAAGGGCTGGTGAGTCCAATTGAATTACAGTTGTGGGAGCAGCCGGGATCCCCCTGCACCGAATCATTACTAATGAGAGCCAGAGAATGATTACTTACAATTTTAATGAAATTGAATTTTAATTTACAACCTTGGCTAGAAAAGAAAGAGGGAGAAACATACAGTGAATATTTGTGGGTGACAGGGCAAAAGTACAGCCAGGAACCCAAAATAAACAGAAGGAGAATGCATTCTCCTGAAAGAGACAAGATTACATTTTATCTTCAAAAATAAATTCATATTTTTGCAAACGGTTGTTATACAGCGAGTGCTGAAGAAAGCTACTCTATATCACAGTGATGATGAAGAAAGAGCTCAGAAAGAAAATGCTCAAATATGTTTTCTCCGGTCCATTGACGATACTTAGAAGAAGGGGAAGTCCTTAGCTGATTCTCAAGCCATTGCAGCCCATTGTTTTGGCATGAAATCAGCAGAATGGTAACTACAAGCACCACTGACGTATTGTAATCAAATAATCACGTGGAACCCTTTCTGAGCAAGTCTTCCAATTTCAGCATTGAGTGGTTATTAAGTACTGGAAGGAAAAGCATTATTAACACTAAATACTGGTTTAAATAGAATAATGTTTCTTGCTGTTTCCCATGTTGAGGCATTGCTCTGCTATTTTCATATCCTTTTTAATATTGCACTGTTTCTACTGGACTACAGTAAGGCATAGGGAGGTTAAGAAAAGTGGTTTATGAAGTTCATCTTGGGTATGGAAATGTGAGGAGAGACGTGGGAAAACTAGACAGCTTGAGCAAGGAACACAAAATGGATGAATAAGGGTGTACTTGCGGCTCACAACACAGGCCACACAAGTTTTGCAACTCGTAATATGAATCCGCAATTGAGGGATGAGTAGGAAGGTGTGGGATGTATAGTGGAAGGTCTGAGACCTGGGGCTTACAGCAAGGGTCGCACAAATCAGGCAGAGTGCTGGAGAGGTGCTGAAAAATGCTCAGGCTTTTGACTTTACATTTATTTTACAGAAGGTAAATCAATATCTCTTCACCCCAGTGCACTTGTACCATATGGCTTTCTGTTACAAGGTGACCAGGGCTTGAACGTGTCTCTTCTGAACTGAAAACAGCTTAATCCAAAGCGATTTCTTTTCTGCAAAATGTCTAAAGCACTGTATTACCTCATGCCACAGGGTGACAGGACCCAATCCAGTATTTCATTGTACAACTCGGGAATCAGCAGATACAAACTATTACTATTCAAATAGTAAAACATGCAAATTGAGTGGGAATTCAGTGTATTTGCATATATTAAACTATTTTGTTAAAACGAATAGTATTAAAATGAGATTTGCTATACAAGAGAGGATTTTCAAAGAGACGGGGTGGTTCTGCTGGGAGAAATGTTATAAAAATAGGTGGCTAATAACAAAGGGTCATTCTCTTCTTCTGTGTGTCACAAAATGATTTCACATAAAAGCATATTGTCACGCACAGTCATTTACTCAGACTCACATGGCCTAATTGACTTTGGACACCGAAGCTGTACCACGTCACCACTGGAGGGAGACATCATTCTTTTAAAAAGCTGTAAGACTGCTGCTGCCAGAAATGCACCTCAGCACGAAAGGGAGAAAAAATAATCTTGATAAATACAGCTGCTGAATTTGATCCAGGCTGGTCACAGTAAATCACAGGTTCTAATAACAATAATAACGCGGCATGAATGAAACAGTGCCAGATTAACAAAGATACTTAGTGTGTCCACTCTGATCAATACCGCTCAAGTGAATCTTATCCAGGCATTGAATTTAGTCCAGGTTAAATCCAGCACCAGTATCTGTATATTCTCCTCCCTTCTTCCTCCCTGCCTCCCATCACTCACAAGCTGTGCTTGCAGAAACCCATTTGTGATGTTAAAGTCTCAGGCTGATATTTCCTAACCCTTTATCTGACTGTGACCTTAAGCGTGACCAGAAAATGTTCCTGTAGATGGCATTATTTTAGTTTTCCCTTAACCCCTACTGGCCTAGTGGCCTATTTTACAATCATTCAATTACCCCTACTACTGCTGAAAAAACCCAGCGAGAAAATAATTATTTGGTGCAGCTCAAGGTCATCAGCTGCAGGAGGACAGGGAACCATCAGAGGAGCTCCAAGTCGTACTACTCAGACACTGTTGGACAACTGACAAGGGAATGTATGTACTTCAGAGAGGGGGCCAGGGCACTCCAGCTCAACGTCTTCTGCTCTAAAACCCAAAAGCTTCTGCTAGTAGAACAAAAGAAGCAGTTCTGCTTGTAAAAAAAGAAAAGAGTCTTTCTAGCTGATGTGGTGGGGCAGGTTCCCCAAGAGGCTAACGTGGTACATGCCCATATAGACGCATTCCGTGGTGGGGTGCACGTGTGCACACAGATGTGTGTTTGCACATGCACACGCAAACATTCACACATTCTGCTGAAGTTACAAACCAGCATCTCAGCAAGGTAAAACACGTGATAAGAAAGAAATTCCTGTGCAAGGGACTCTCACATTTCCAGTAACAGTGAAGAGCCCATGGAAACTTTCAGCTCAGCTGACTATTTGTGGTTTCTGTTTTGAACTTTATTAATGACACATGCTGCCACCTGCTAGCTGCCTCCTCACTCCTGAATTAGGCTAATTATAAAATTAATGCAGAAAACAAAGCTTTCTAAAAAAATATATTCTCATCACCTGCCGACGCAACCGCATCTCACACCTACAGTTGCGGCCAACCGTGGGTTTCCTGTTGTAGTAACTGAATGGGGCAATTTCAGAATAAATATAGTTCAAACGCTTATAAATCTCTAGAGTGAAATCCTAGCTGTGCTGAAAATATGAGCTTCACCACAGATTTTGATAGTTTTTTCAGGCAGTTTTTAAGTTGCTTTTGGTTCTCAGTGAGCCTTGTTTATGGAAAGGAGACGATTAATGCAATCATACAGCATGTGCCACCCGTTGTGTTTTTGTTGAACCACGCGTCAGCTTCCCTAAACCCCCCCACACCTCCTGACAGTAATCATCTGGTCTTTCCTAATGTTTTAGATGTGCTGGCTGAAGTTTGGAAGATCCAGCTTGGGAGCAGTGATCTAAGACATCAGAAAAGAGGTAGGAAGAAGCAGGAAAAAACATCATCACCATCATCTCCATTAATTTTACTGCAAGATGAAACCTCATCCTGAAGCCACCCGATCGTCCTAGCCTAAGCATATGCATATGCCTGTTCTGCACGCGCTTTCACTATACCTTCTAGCTGCTTTAGCTATAGCAATGGTTCTGGTCAGTGCTGAGAATTTGTAAGATGTCATCTTGGAGATCTAATTTTCAGATGTGCTCAGTATCCGTGATCCTCGTGGATTTCCCTAGGACTCCACCTGCAGGACTTCACACACTGGCAGACTCTAATTATCACAAAATCTCCATACGCTGTTTTGTAGCAGAGAAGGTTGTGGCTTAGTTGCTGGAAGAACCTACGGTTCTGACTAACACAGTAGAAACAGGAAGAGCTAAAAAGAAGAGAAATTCACATATCTACCCCTACTGCACAGTGCAGTTCAATCTTCCTGAGGCATACAAAGTAAATAGCAGTAATAAAATGTGATAGGAAAATCAATTGGAACAAATGAAGCACTGTCTGTGCTGTATTCTAGCTTCTCTGTCCCATTGTTACTGCTTTGATTAATAAACAGCAATCTGATAATGAGCAAATCAGCTCAGCACCAGGATATGGCGAAGTAAACGCTGCAGACATGCTACAATGACAAAGCTAAAGCTCACCAGCGTAAGGTTGTCTTTGGAAGACTGCGTGGCTGCTTCAGGAGGCTGGTCAGAGAAAGAGCATTACTACAGCAGGGTAGGCAGCGCGTGGAGGGCAGAGGTGTTTGGGAGAGAAGCTGTTGTAAGCCACTGGATTTGATGTAATATTTATAAATGTGCACTTAGAACCAGGCATCAAATTTTCACATTCATTTAATAGAAGTTTACCACACTGGCATTCTCTAGGGTGCAAAAATGAAGGCAACAACCAAAAATTGGCTCTTAAAATTTGAACAAGATGGTAATGTTACTATAAAGAACTCCAACTAGGTCAGAGTTGATACCCAGCTTAGTTCCTGCTGGTGTGTATTTAGACAGAACTGAAAGGTAATGGAATTGTGTCCATTTATACTAGGAATAAATCAGTTTAATTATGAGTTATTCTTTATTTCTTACCATGCTTATTTCTTTCCTGAACATTCTGGATGTCCCCATGACCACAGCTAGAGATTGCCTTGTGTAGCCCTTCCCGAGCACTGTCCTGATGTGCCCTGGTGTCTCCTGAAGCACTGTTAAGGAGTCAGTCTCTGAGTACCAGTTTTTGAGCGGGGTATGGAATTTCAGCAAGTTTCAGTGCCTGTTTCTGTTTCCTTGCTGTTTTGCTAATGCCTTGGTAGATGCAATCACTGCAGGCTGTGCCAGAGATCTTTGTTACTTCCCCACTTCTTCTGTGAGCAAAAATTATCAGATTCACTGACATTTCAGACAGAGAGATGAGGAGAAGTCTACATAATTGATGTGAGACCACTAGTTGCAGTGAATTTAAATCAGAAGAAGGAAGATGTTCTCCAAAGGGCTGGGTATACCAAAACTTGTCATCAAGAAATGGTTCCAAGATCTGATTGCTGACCACAAGAAGGCTTCTCTACCAACTTGTGACAAAGGGATTAATAGGACAGAGAATAAAGGAGAAAAGAGTCTCATCTTAGTTCTCAAGTGGAATTTTTCCATACTGCCAAGGTGGCAAAATGGCTATTTTGCCAGTGCCCTGAAAAGTCAGGATGTCTGCTGTATCTGAGGGAGGGACAGGTGGAGCGGTAGGTACCATTGTTCAGACTGCTTTGCAGGAATTAATCCACATATCCTCTGAAAATAGGAAGGGAAGCAAGCTGCATCCCAGGGCTCTTCCATATCCCATCTCAGCTCCACTACTTTACAGTACTTCCCATTTTCCCTGGTGGGAACAGCCTGGTTCTGGCCCCAGCCCCAGTTCTTCATCCCTGGGATGGTGACGCTCCATTCTGCACGCACTGCTGACGAGCCTGGAGCTGAACTATCTCGTGTATCCTTTAATAACCTCTAATTTACGGGCAGTGTTACCACGCCTACAGGACTGGGTGTTGCAGGTACTTTACTGTCTGGCGGTCCTGTCTTGTTATTTGCTCAAGCATGATGGGGATCCTACGAAAGAGCCATCTCTCCATCTTTGTCTTTCTGTATCTGCAGTTTGGAAGAAAATCAATATTGCTGTTTGTTGCTAAATTGTGAGACAGTTTTTAATGCTAATATCTGATGAAGCAGACATGCTGTTGTAGATATTTACTCTCAAACAGGTTCTCTATCACCCACCATCTGCTTTTGAAGGGTCATCTTTTCCCTTTTCTCCAGTGACTAATGGTGCGTTTAACCCCGGAGAGCCTCTGATCTGAACTTCAGAGAGTTTCTGTAACAGAGGAACAGAGAAAAGGAGGCGGGGGAGGCAGGGTGGATGAGCTTCCTGTTGTTCTAACTTGGCTTACTGGTAGGGTTCTCAAATCAAACTAGAAATCTCACCGCTTAAGGCAGCCACCACTCAAATCCTTGACACAGCTGCCAGGCTTGCATTACACTCTCGTTCAGAGCCTGCAGACTGGAGCAGCGTAGAGCAAGGGCAGCCAGCCCGGCGCAGGGGTTGGGGAGCCAGACCGTGTTGTTCACCTGCATGGACAAGCCACAACAGCTCTCTGTCCACTTGCTCTATCTGTACAAAGACATTAACATCACCTTTTTCCTAAAGAAGCATTAGTCCTACAGATGGAAACTGCAGGGATGGGAGGCCTGCTTGCTTTTGCAGGGCCAGAAGCAGAGATCAAAATTTACACTGGAAAGAGATGGGCAAAGTGTGTGAGAATGGCACAGATTTTTCAGTGTTTGGGTCCAGGATCACCCCTGAGGGCTATAGTTTTGCAGAAATATGAAGTGCGATTTCTGGGAGCACAGCAGTGTTCTGCAGTACCTGAAAGACACAGGAGGAAATTTCGTGTCAGTCTTTCAGCACTGCGTTGGCTGAATTAGGTTTTCTGTCCAGGAAAGTGTCAGACAGAATGGTTACCCCAGTTCCTCCAGGTAGTAGCAGGCAGGACTCCCACGCAGTGGTGTCGGTGTGACTCCTGCTATGCTGACTGGGCTGCCATCCAAGCTGCCAGAGCAAAAGAACCCTATTCACTGTGCTTGAACCAAAAATCACACTGGGATTTGGTCTCCAAAGTCAAAAGGCACATTGCATTGATCCATGGGAGAGCCTCCGTTTTCTTCTGCAGACAAGTCTGGTAAAGCACAAGGTTATTCTGGAATTACAGTTTCAATTTACACACTTCCCTTAATCATTTGGTGCACTGGCCTGCTGCATAGAGTAGTGCTCTGACAAAGGATCTCAGGTACAGACCCCGAATCAGCCCGCACCTTACACGGAATGAAGAGCAAACAAGAACTCTGAGAACTGAGCAAGCAGGAGAACCAGGAAAAACGAATAACTTACAAGAAAGGAATCATGGAAGGGAAAAGGTTCCTTTTAATGGCATATAGCACAAAATAGAGCTATACTATTAAATTGTCAGAACTGAACCAGAGCAAGGGAGATAGTAACTGCTCCAAAGGGGAACACATCTGATGGGCTTCACAGTAGAAGCTGATTAATGCTGAATGACTTGGAGTACTCAATTCAAATAACTGCAAAATCCTAGAATGTTGCTATCCCAGAAGTCCCAACCCCCTAACTGTGTCTTGCTGTTCCAGTCTCCAGGGGACAGCATAATAACTGCTGCTCAAACATCTGAGCCTTACGTGCCCATGCAGTGTTGTAACCTGCGTGACAGCTCCAGGGTTCACACGAGCTGAACCCCTCGGAGCTGAAGTCAGTCTGCCTGGATAGTGTCTCTCTGACTTCATCCTTGCTACAGAGTTTTCGAACCCTAGGCACTGAAAATAGCTTGGCACAAAAGAATACAGAAACCTCTAACAGGTTTCCAGGCACTTTTCCAGCTTTGGCAACCATCTCCACTTAAAGTTCATAGGCAAAAGTCTGCTTTGTGTGTGTTCCTACTCCCTTGCAAACTGTGCTGCCAGAGCTGTCTGTGCTGCAGACAGACCGATTGACTGCTTAGCCTCCAGCCAGAATCCTGAGTCAAAGGACTATCAAATTCTGTGTAATAAAGTTTGCATGAAAATTTTACCTGCAACAATTCCCCGACGTGCTGAACTGCATGATACTGATTTATATAATACCTCATTTTAGCAGCAGAGTTAAACAAAATGCAAAGCCAGGTTCAGCTTGATTTTTTCTCATGATCATAGACATGATACCACATCTGATATCTATAAACCATTACTTCCATTATTTTGTAGCATATAAACATCAAATACAAAATTTTCTTCAACAAGTGTTTCAATCAAGTAAAAGGTTTAAATGTAGACTTTAAAAATATTTCAACTATAAAAATAGAAAAAATAAAACAAAGATATTTTTAGGTAAAAGATTGAAAGTATGTGATATATTGAAAAGGACTGCTTCAGCCTGCTTTTAAATTTTTAAAAAATGACATGTTGGAATGGAAATATTTCCATAGACAATTGATTTGGATGAAAACACATTTTCTAATGGAGCAATATTCCATTGAAAAATTTTCCAATTGCATTTTCTAGTGGCCAATTTTTTCAATGACATTTTCCAAAGGACAATCTACATCTGAAAATTTTTCAACAAGCTCTTGTGAGCTCTTAAAGGAAAGAAGAAGTAGTTTTCCAATAATAGATTTTGAAAGGTGGTTATTATTCTATGCTTTACACCTTCTTACAGAAAAAGCAGTGTACCAAATATAGGGCAATTGCCTGGACTTTCTGTTAACTCCATTTTAAATTAAAATACAAATTGCTGAGAATCGGTCTCACACTTCAGTTAAAAACCTTGAGAGATTTGATTTTAAAATGGATTGATATAATTGTTGCTCACCTTAGACAGACATATACAACCGGTATCCAGACCTGTCTCTGTCAGGCAGCTTGGCCGGAATTCTGGTCTCCAAGCACAGCATCCAGTTCAAGCTCGGGTCTGCAGCTTGACTTTCTCTCTTTATTACACTGAGTTAGAGAATTTACCTGAATTTCAGTGGTACCTGCAAGTCCAGTTATTGATCGCAAGTCATACCAACTGCTGTCTAACAATATGAAAACACCCAAAGAATACTCCAACATAAAACCTGTCACATCTTTACACTGTGATGAGATCGGGCTGAGAGTCTGCTTTGGATTCAGCTGTGATACTGTTTGCAAAGAACATTTGCAACATTTCCAGTTTCCATGTTGTTTTCTTAATCATTGCTTCCAGTTTTTCCCCCATACAATTGCTACTGAAGCTGTCTACGCTTAGGTGGGCATTTGTACATGTGCTGAGGAGCCCAGGTTTGTGTATATTACATGTATATGTGAGGAGGGAAGTGTCTGGTAGCTTGAAGTGACACCTCACAAGTGAGACTTAGCAGAATAAAAAGTACTGCAATGATCTACAGCCCAAGTTCCAAGTTTGCACTTCAAATCTGCCAGTTCAGGACTTGGAATCCACACTGATTGCAACGCTCTGACATTCAGGGAAATTCATGGCCTCTTTTCAAGCCCGTAGATCTGAATATATTTCAAAAGCTGCAGAGGTTAATTTCTCCCAGTTTAGATGGACAGCGTTTGGATCTAGATCAGAAGCACCTCCTCAGCTGGTGTAAATGCTAATGGCCCTGCTCCAGTTCTGGGAATGTGCTCCAGCTATAGATTTGCTCTGGGTTCACTTCCAGAAGTCAAGGGGGAATATGGTTTTCAGTTCTTCTCCATCGAGCCAAAGAGAGACGAGGATTACACAGGCTACAGCACCCAGCTCCGTCAGTGAACTTCACTTAACAGAGCTTTGCATCACATGAGCAGACAACCACAACGCCTTATAGTATCTGCAGAGCTGGGAATTTACAGGACATGTACTTGGGTACCAAGGAGAAAAGTCTCCTCCACGTATTCACTCCTCTCTTGTTTCACAGAAATAATTAGACCTCTTGTTGTTCTCTGCCTCAGTCTCTTGTTCCACTTTTCCTATAAGGTGGTTTAGCTGTCCTAAATTACAGATCAAAAAGCTAAATGCTAAAGGTCAGGCTAATTCTCTGGTTTCTTTCCACAGTCCATGAAAAAACTCAGACAGTTCAGAGGGCAATTCATCTCATCCTTAGATAGTCATCTACAGTAAGTTAGACAAATAGCTCTTTGGAGGTGTATCTCCATTCACTGTAAAAGGGACCTCCTTTAGACTTTGGCATCTAACTTCCCTATGTCTGAAGTTAAGTAAGATAAATCACATTCACTGATGTTGTCTGTGTAAAAAGGGCTCAGAAATAAAGTTGTGGTGAGAGAAGATCACTGCAGAAACAACCATGACAGTTTGCGATACTTCATCCCTTGCACCCCACCAACCGTCTGTTCTAGCCATTCCACCAGATGTTGCTGATCTCTGCGGCACAGCCAGCGGGACATGGACATCCTACAAGTTCTGTCCTGCAGTCTGCTGGCTGCTCCTGAAGGGATCTCACGCTGACCTGGCTGAACTTTTTGCTGAAGCAGCTGAGAAATGTTCGTACAGTCCCTCCCATCGCTCAGCTGTGGACTCAAAACTGTCATGAGGGGCAGTGACAAACCCCAGGCAGCTGTTACACAAGGTTGCATTATCAGGACATTAGGAACGAATGCAAAATGCTCCTGGAAGGCTTAGCTTTTCCAGCTGACACTTTCTTATTTCTGGTTGAGCTACAGAGGATCTCTGAAGAATCATACAATGTGTTCTATATATACCCCAAATGGTTGGGATTCTTTGCCCTGGAGGGGGTTGCAAATTGTGTATGCAGCCTGTACCTTGTAAAAAGATTGCAAAATAGTAATATCCCTGTGCTTGCACAGTCCAAACAGATGGCACTGGGCAGGTAAAGAGCTATTCTCTGAGAAATGCTGGCTATGAACAGTCTTTCAAACATTAATAATTTGAGAAACGCAGCAGCAGAAAGATAGATGTAAAGTGACATAGATGACTTCTAGAAAATACCGTTAGTTAAAAAATGATGTGTGTAAAAGAGAAGAGCAGAAAAGCACAATCACACAAGCCAGCATGAACTGACCCCATCTACCTGAGAGATTCGCACAACGTCAACGGCTCACTGCAAAGACAACCTAGCAGTTCATCTAGTGAGGGCAACCAGGCCAGATGTTTCGCTTGGATTTGCTTGTCTCTTTATTGCCAGCTGCTGCACGCCAGCCTGGAGCACCAAGATGGGGGACTTGGGATGAACACCGACACAAAGGTAAATTTGTTATTAAATGCATCTTGAAAGGGAGGGATATGGCAAGGAATGAAGGATCTAAGGTTAATGGGATGTACAACTCTTCATCTCTAGGTGAATTTTTATTGCATTTCAGATCAGCAGTTGTGCAAGACATTATTATCAGGTCAGTTTTATTGAATCAGTTTGGCAGTCTCAATACAGTGTCTAATGTATAGAGGAAAAAATTTAAAAGACTTACGAGATTTAGGAGTCTAAGTCCCACTCATTATCAGTGGAACTTAAACTCTC
The DNA here is from genome assembly GCF_030867145.1 of Opisthocomus hoazin. Lineage (NCBI taxonomy): Eukaryota > Metazoa > Chordata > Aves > Opisthocomiformes > Opisthocomidae > Opisthocomus > Opisthocomus hoazin. Next base: position 21,338,500 of record NC_134428.1, read on the forward strand.
CGAGGAGTTAAGTGCTTTTGAAAATGGGATGTGGTCTTCTAAGTCATGTACATGCATTTGAAAACTTTATTCTACTTGGCCACAGCACAGGGTGGTGTTCGCTGGTCTCCTTGCTGTCAATCATGGCAGAGGGGTCAAGGACTGAGTGGCTCGCAGCGATTACTGGCATATGAAATTCTCCTTTTCTTCTTCTCAGAGCAGTCCCTCCTGTTGAGAGCAGGCATGTTGGCAGGCAATGATGTTGTAGAGAAATATAGATTGCAGTGGAGAAACAGAGAAACCTGTTGTCTAGAGAAGGCACCATGGTATTTTCCACAAGTAAAAAATGTTAAAAATTGAGAGATATACAAATGAATACAATGCGAGGGCAGAGATAAACTAAATGAAACACTGGCAGATCTGGAAAGGTCTGATATGCCACTGGGACAGTGGAGTCTATTTTTCTGTAAGTGCCAGGACTACAAAGGAAACCTGCAAAACTGTTAAATAGAACTGGGGTATAAAAAGGAAGGGAAAATTTTCACTTTAATTAATGCCAGGAATAATAGCTATTTTCTTCTCTTCTGATTAAAATGGTTATAGAAAAACAGGGCTACAGAGCTGCCACAGCCATCAGCGGTAGTGTTGCTGTTGCTACCAACCAGCCTTCAGCTTCCTGAATTGAGTATGTTCAGAATCTCACCTCAGGGTGTGTGGGTGGCACATCTCAATTCCATATCCTTTAGCCCAATCCTCATGCTTTATTCCTCTTAGATTCCACTTATCTGGTTTCATCCGAAGTTTTCAATGAGCCAAATGTGATCCACATTTTTAACGTAATAAATTACCCCAAGCTCCCCCTCAAGGTCTTTGTCCTTCTCACATGTTCGACAGCTGCTGTCCCTTAAGAGATGCCGGTGGGTCAGAAGTTGTGGCGTGGCTGTGGTCTGACCCCCACCAAGATCCCCAGCATCTGGGACGTTGGCTGTTCGACACAGCTCCAGTTCCGTTCCATAGCTGCATCCTGCCAGCAGGCAGTCCCCAGCCAGCAAGGGTGAGACAGGAGTGAGTGCTGGGCGCCTAACCAGAGCATTCTGCGAGCCCCTGCTCCAGCTGCGTATGTCCTTTTGTCACCAAAGAGCTCCATTTTACTTACAGCTGATCTTCATCTATCCAGATGGTTTTACGCTGCTCTTCTCCAATCCTGTCTTTTATTGTTCGGATAAGATCTTCAATACTGCTCCACGCATCTGCCTCTACAGAGGCATAAAGACATGGCAGTGCTTCCAGTTCTTTCTCCTTCAGACGGCACATACGCAAAAACTCATCTTCAGTCTCTGGCTTTGGCAACAGTTTCCTGCATCAAATGAGCAGACCAAAAATACATTTCTTACAGGATTAACTTAAAACGCAATCCCAGCTGTCCCATATAGAATTTATTTTCTACTGACCATACGCAAGCAATAAACGCAGTGGAGAATACAGCTACTTGATATCTATCCTCCCCTTACCTCCATGCTGTCCCCAAGGAAAAATATTTGCTATGGGGAAACAATTTAAGAGGACTGAAAGCAGGGAGAGTGCAAGTGTTTACGACCTTTCCTCTTCCAGCTGGCATTACCTTAAGAAATGCTGTGGGAGTGCTGAGCATGGAGAAAACCACATATTCTTCAGTCTCCTCCTCCCACGATGCTCACTGCTATCAGTGACAGTGAAAGAGTGCTAGATTTGGGGAATTCCTACTTTCCCTGGTTGGAAGATTTCAGGGAGGAGTCACGGGAGGGAACAGTGCACATAGAATCACCAGATAAAGAGAAAAGAGGTGCTTTATTTCTCTCAGTAAGAACATTATTGGACTCGAGAATTATTCACTAAAGAAGAAGGAATATCAAATAAGCAAAAGGTTTGATATGTTACCTGAACCTCTTGATGTTTTTCTCTGAGACTCTGATAAAGAGAACAATAGGATATATTTTGGCTTTGATTAAATCCTTTGTGCAGCTTATTCCAGCTTCCAGGAGACAATGCTTGTTCTAAAAACAAAGTCATATGTGTCACAAAGGAACGTTCACTGCTGCGGAAACTCGAGATAAAAGTATCCATGCCTTATGGGGCCAGCTGAAAAGCTCTCCATTTACCATTGTACTGATTTAAAACCTTTTAATCAAATGTACATTTGAAGTCCAAACTCCTCCTACTGGTTTACAACTAGTCAGTCAAGTAACAGCTGAGCTTAATATCTTTCTGAAGAGGTTTAAAATAGAAATGGATTGATCTAAAGATGAAGAGTATGACAAAATACCAGTTTTACATATATATACAAACACATATTTGCTCTTTGTTCAGAGAGAACATCTACTGCAACTACTTGTGAGAGAAAAAATCATCACTTTAATTCTCCTTTCTTCCATGCCGTGCATCAAATCTACTCTACTTGATATAAGATCTCTGTCTTTGACATTGTTATCTTTGTACTGTACACCCCTGTGTCTGTGTTTCAGGCGATCCTTTGTTTTGCCTAGGTCCTTGTATCTCTTCCTATCTTGCACATTCGTATGTACTTAAGATATGAAAAAGAACAGAATAAGGGATGGAGCATAGAAAATGAAAGGATATTTTGCTGCATCAATGTGGGTCATCATAGGGAATAAGCAAGAATATAAAAGGATGTGGCTGGGGATGAAAAAGAAAAGGAAAAGCAAGAGCACAAATAAAAGCCATTTGGGAGAATAAATACAAATCTGAGATTGAAGGTGGGCAAGAGAGAGAACATGCAACTGTACATTGGTCAGTTTCTTATTCACGAAGAAACATGCATCGCAGACAGAGTCACAGACAGCCTGCCGGAGGGACACAGAGTAGTCTAAGCACCTTGGCAGTTACAGCCTCAATATTGGCAGGTACAATACATTCATATGTGTTCAGATTCTTTTCTCTGCTGAAGATGATCGTCTCTGTTCTTTGCTTCCTTAAGAACTCTTCCTTTGTTACAATATCTGGAAAGAGATGTCGATGAGGAAAAAATCAAGATTACAACAACAGAACATCTAGAAAACTATCCGACAATACTTCACATAGGATGTAAGGATGGTTCAGGGAAAGACGACGAGCAATGAATTGTCTTAACAGCTGCCTCATTTCTTCCACTGAATTCAATTAAAGCCTAATCTGATCACAGCTGAGCATCTCAGCTATAGCCTGCACCAATGAGTCCTTGGGCAATTACTATAACACTATGAAGGCATTAAATTAAAACAGTAAATACAATTCCAGCACCTAATGTTGTATAGTAACATTTCAGGGCTGGAGGATGCTGAGAAGTGCTAAAAAAAGAAAGTCTCTTCAGTATAGGCTCCTAAAACAAGGACTGAGTGTTCCAACATTTGTGTTTAAAGTTTCAAAAAATTTGGCTTAGCTTGCAATGTGTGATACTAGCCCCCCTGTGAATTGCAGCTCTACATCAAAGCTTTTGTTTTATGTTGCAAGACAGAGGATATTTATTATAATACTTAACTTTTCAGTTTCTCTGTCTGGATAACTGTAAGACTGTGTACTATGTGGTGGGTATTTAATATTAGTGTAAAAATGAAACATCAGCTGTGCTTAATGCTGTGTTGTATACAATCCTGCCCTACAGCAATCATGGTACCTCATATTGCTTTAATAGTAAATACTTAGCATAGAAAAAATCAGTCTTTGGAGTAGATCAAATGCACAATCTTCAGAGCCTTGGATGAGACAGAAACGTAAGTCGCTCTAGGGAAGATATTCCTTATAATAGCAAATACTAGAAACAAATTAATCAAAATTTCACATTGCCTAGATATGCAGTATGCAAACAGTATGCAAACAGAAAGAGCACTCACAGCATTTCAGTCTCTGAGGGGCATCCTAGCAACCACACAGCATACACACAGATAATATTCATAGACACAGAATCTCATAACCATGTGCACTGGCTGTCTCGAAAACATTCAAATATCTCAGATATGCTCAAAAAGCAGCATTTATAGCTACACATAACTCTGGTGTGACTTGAAGTACCTCAAGAAACTATCGCATGTGCATGCCCCTACGTGCATGCGCATATATATATGTTCATTTTCCTGACACTGAGGGTTAACAGTCATGGTCCTCTTTTATCCCATTACCTGGCTTGCATATGTTGAATTCCAGGGCACCTCCAGAATTGAGAAGCTTCTGCACCAAGGTCTTGGCAAGCATGGTGGGAGTGAAAAGTACGGGGCGCCTGCGCTCACAGTGGATTGGTCTCACCAAGCTATAAGGGATCAGACTGAGCCTCTTATTGATTTCACTTTCGGAATCCAAATCTGAGTAAAGAACAAGACATTTATCCTCTAGTTTCCTCTCCATCAGTATTTGGAGACAAAGAAGGAGAAACACATGAACCAGAAATGACATGGTTAGTTATACCGGTCCTCCTTTCTCTTTCGCCAGGGTTGTTTTTATTATATATCTAGTAGTATGACGTCCAACCTAATACTAAATAATTCAAGTGCCTTTTGCTTTGAAGAGATTATTTTGTAGTTTAACAGGACACTTGCTTGGAGAATCTTTCTGCTTATTAGCTTGACTTACTTTGAGTTAAATGTTTTTGGACAAAGAGCAAGAAAGCTCCTAGGAAGAACTGCCAACCAAACAGGAAGTTTCAGTGCCCTACACTTGCTCATGAAGGCTTAGTGCTCCAAGCACTTTTAGCAAAATCAATATTTTAGTCACAAATGCTGTCGAAATTTTGCACAGAGTGGGCCATGGAAGCTACTAATAGGAAAGACCTATGACATTTTTTCATAGCCATGCTGTTACGAAGGTGGCCTTTATATCAGTGCCATGTGTGTAAAAGCTATTACTATTTTATATCCATACCTTCCAATTTATCAGGCGATGGCTTCCTTGCTTCAGATGAGGTCCGTGCCAGACCAGAGGGCCAGCCAGTGACGATACGGACTCGCTCATTGCTATTCATACGCTTATATTTGTTTTCAGACCTACTGACAAACTGAAAAAGTGAACAAAGAGGTTTGGCCCTCATTTCTTACATTCTTTATTCTCCTGTGTGTTCATCAGCCCACACTTGTTGTCTACGAGATCTGAATTACCTATGTCTATCAAAGACAAGACTCCATGGATCTGTTGACTGAATTCTAAGGCTCTTTAAATATCACAGATCTGATTCAGAGCCTTTCTTAATCCGCTTTGGGATTTCTTATTTTGTTCTCTGCTCTTAAGCAGCATGTTCTTTTTGTCCGCAGAGCTCCCAGCTATCACCAGTGCAAGCACTGATGTGTTTGCAGCAGAGCAACACACCCACTGTGAGTATTTGCACAAATGTAGCACAGCTTATACCCCAAACTCTGCCTCTTCTTTGCTGTACCAGAGAGACTTAAAACCTCCCAAATGGCACATTTTTACACTGAGAAATCGGCTTAATTCTTTCATTCCCCATCCACCCAACTATTCCTCTATCCAAATATGAATTCTTCCCCCTGTATATTTGCTAACCTTCACAACCATCTTCCTCCGCAAGACTTTTTTATCTTTTACCCACGCAGTCTCTGTCATCCTCAGAGTCACTGGCCTGCAGTTAAAGGGCTATATTCTGATGGAACCTCACTGCACAGAGACTTGGGGATTTGGTCTAGCCCCATGGATTTGTCCTTCTGCTTCAAGCAAAGCACATTTCAGCCTCTGGTGGCAGAGATGTTTGATGCATCAAGCTACATTAGTAATGCAAGGCACGCACTTAAAAATAAACACCCCACATCAAAAGAGCAGTTAGAAAACACAACCCATTCATCTTTTTCATGTATTAAATCTATTTTTGATAGGAATAAAACTCAATACAACCTCTATATGTGAGGTGGGGTTTCTAGGGAAGTGAGGATAGCCTGAGAATATCTGCTGTTCAGATCCACTACTTCAGACATTGCATTGAGGATTTGAACTTTGTTACCTGTAATATTTGGCCCAAAAGAAAGCTTGCTCTGGATAGGCGAGGGCTGGCTTTCGGGTCGCTCTGTGGGGCAGGCTCCTCTGGCTGCAATGTATTCTGGTAAAAAATAACACAGGAATTTTTCTTTCCCTCCCTCTTTTTTGTTTTTGTTTGCTGTTTTATTTAAATCACAGCTTTTGAGAAGCAGAACAAGTAGATATTTTATAGTTCCAGTAGAAGGGATACTGACTGATTCATATCTGTCCTAAATACAATGTTCTAAGCATACTGTAGACAGAGCATGGCCTATGCTGAGAAACACCGCTTCTGTTACTACTCTTCCACATTCCCTTCTTCACAGGAGACTGCTCTCCACAGCTTATGAAAGAGGTAGTTTCTGCACCAAGAAATTGCATGCAAAGCTTTTGCTTTCAGTAGCATCTCTGCCAGTGATCAGTGGGGACCGGAGTACAGAAGGAATGTGTGACACTTAACCTTGACTGAAATCAAATACAAGCACTGGCTACAGTGTCTCTGCAAATGTTAGAAGTATGTATGTCTCCCAAGCTCTAAAAATAATTTATGGTAACTAATACACAAGGATTTTAGTTTTTAATTATGTAAAGATGGAATTCTTGGGTCTAAAGAAAGAAAAATCAGATTACTTTCACTAAGGGAAAAGGAGAAAATGGCAGAGCTGTTGTGTGTGAAGACCTGATAATCCCACTTCTCTCCATAGTGTGTAGGTTGGTAGAGACAGGTCTTTCTAATATGGGAAGAAGAGAGCTCAATGGATTAGATGCTTGTTCACAGCAGGAGAGAAATAATTCTGGTTATTAACTCCAAGGACACAGCTTCTTCCTCAAGTGGATATGAAGGTGTATTAGAGACTTATGGGCAGAGAAGAATGAAACGGATTAACTACGACACAGAACAGATACTAGACTTTTAAAGTGTGCTCCCTCATAGCTGGAAGGGTTAACAGTGTGCCAGAGCTAGGTCCACTGCCAGGGACAATATTATTTAAAGCAAACATAAGGTGCCCATTGCCCAGGACAATCAAAACCTACATAGAGTGTAAAGAGGACTTTCTGTAAAATTAACATAATGAACAACAAGTAGCAGTGGAGTAACAGGTGTCTAAAAGCCTTTGTTTGTAGATACTTACCCGGAGTGCCCGAAGGGTATTATATGAGCTTTCCGTCTCCTCTCTGCTTCCTCTGTGCATCAGCCGCTGCAGCTTCACCAAAAGGAGTTGCTGGGCTCTGAAAGAAAGGATGGAATCAGATAGATCAAGGTATCTTTGAAACCACTCTGAAGAAGGCTGGACTGCAATAGGTCTGTGCCTACAGAAAAGATTAAACAGAAATAGCAGTGAGGACTGACTGAACCACGCAGTAAATGCGGGAGCAAAATAATGAGCAGGACTGCAGTGCAGTTCAGCATTAAAGAATCTCCATTTTTCTGTGCTACTTTTTGAGAAACCCACATTATTCTTTCAGGTAACATCTGGAGTCTCCTTTCCAAAGCTTTGTAGCTCATCTTACAGTTTAACATCACCAGGCCTTATCTCAAAAATTAAGGCATCTCCCTCTCTCCTTACAGCGGTTATTGATGTCCTTGTTTATAGACCCACTGGTCTCAGTCGTGGTCATTCAGCGTTACCCTCACCTGTTGTAGCTGGGAATGGTCCCTGTTTCCAGGTCTCTGTCCGTGAAAGGATCGACTCTGGCGCACAGCCACTCACACTTCCCCTGGTACATGGTGTCAAGAATATGAACAATCTCATCGCACTTCACTGACAGGGAGCAGCAGTCCAGCTGGCTGGAGATGTTCAGGTTCAGGCGGATGTGAAAGGAGTCCCCCGATGTGATCAGCCCTTCCTCCAGTTCCGACAGCAGCGTCCGGTAACCTGCGGCAGCAAAGGGAGGGGTGAAGCACCATCGGCCACTGGTCAGACCTCAGTACTGCTGCGCTGCTGGGCTCCTCTGGGAGAAGCACACAGCACAAACTTCTGAGGCTCCTTAGAAGTGTGGGTTTATACTTCTGGAGTGCTAGTTACACTGGTTACAAGAAGGGTATGGGCCTGCACCTTTAAGACACTAATGGGGCATTGATTCAGAAATAGCTCAAGCTGCTGGTATCAGAATCTGTGAGAATATTCTCATTATAATGATACTTTCACGTAACTCCATTTTCAGTACTCCACACGTGACCTGTGAAACAGAGAACTTCTCGGCAAAGATGCAGACACAGCTACAGCTCTATCCTGTAAGTACATCTTCAGTTCTGCCACCAATTTTAATGACAAGCTATTCCCTTTATTATTAGCTCTAATTGGCTCTCCCACAACCTATAACATGCTTTATCTGCAGTTAAGTGGTGCTCAAAAAAACCTGCAATAGTCTTTCCTACCTTTGAAAACATCAAAGAAAATCAAAGACATCACTTCCTGTGTGATCTATGCAGCTGAAATTCTCTAACCAGCATTAAAAAAAAAACAAACTGCAAATTTATATACACCAGTAAAAAATGGATTTTGGAATGCAATTTTTGATCCATAACCTGAAATTATCATTACAGGCCATGAACACTAAAATCAAATTCTGTTCACCACACATGAACTCCAGCTGTTACAGATAAGATAAAGCCACAAAGGTAATAAACAGAGCAACTCCATCAGGTAAATGCTAAATCGACTTCAGCTGGATAAAGATGATTCAGCTCACCAGACTATATTACAGAAAACTGTACATAAAAATAAGTCCAATGGGTTTTGTGAGTCATGTCAGTATTGGCCCACCATGTAAATTCTTCAGAGACCTGTAGTGACAAGGATATGGGCTTTTTTTGTTCTCCGTCACAAGGCTAAAACCTGGAGCAGCTACACAGAGTACCCATAATTAACGCCAGTGGACATGCTTCAGATTTATACCAATACAAAGGATATTCTAATTCTGTCATTCTCATCCACACTACTTAGTATAATAGACCTGGGACTATTTGAGATGAGAAATACTTTTGGTCTTACCTTCGTGATTTGATTTACACTGGAGTGTTACTGGACCACTGCACCTCTGAATTGTCCAGTGAACTTCTTCCTTTGTGCACGTATCCAAGGGAACACTCTGATTTTCCCCTTTGATGCAGCCCTCCAACTAGATATGAAAGAAATATCACTCTCCAGTGCAGGTTCAATCTCTGAGTCAATTATATATATTTTTCTAAGCGACAATCTTTTTCTGATTAAACAATGCAGATACTTTGCTATCAAGATACAGATTACATTCTAATTATTTAATTTCTTTTCTCTCCAATTAGGAGTGCTAGCAGGCAACAGAACTGCAGCTCTTTGACAGTCCCAGGCTTCCCAGTATTAAGCAGTGCACAAATATAATTTGTGGGGTTTTTTTTCCCATTGGAGGCATTTTAATAGGAAAATGGTTTGGGAACAGTGGCAATGGAGGGAAAACTAAGCAAACAGCAACTTAGCAGAAGCACCTTTGAACCCTGCTTATGAGATGCTGGGGACAGCTGTACAGCCCTGCTCCCCATGCATATTGCAGCTGTATCCATTTCTGGTCATAACATGCTCGCTCCCAGGACAGGCCACTCTGAAGAATGGTTTGGGAGTCATCACGCCAAGCTAAGCAGCATGAACATCCTTTCAGGCAGGAAAAGCACTGGGAAGTTGAGAGCAAATCCCATTCTAGTCTTTTCATAGGGGCTGTACTATACCATGCAGCATTAAAGAAAGCATCAGTTGCTCTGATCTCTTCCATATAGAGCTACAGTAAAGCGCAAAAGTCTGCGCATGTGTTGGATGACTGTAAATACTGTTCTCTCATATCTGAATAGTCAATAGCAGATTTTCTTCTGCATGCATCATATGCTTTGTCATCAATACAAGGTGAAAGAAGCAGCAAAGGAAAGAGGAAAGTATTGTGGCGAGTGTGCACGCATGTAGGTGGACAGACATCCAGTCCTATTTGTTGATTATTTTGTGCTCACCAGTAGGATTTGGTGTCCCTCCCGAAGGCCTGCTTTCTCCGCAAGTGATCCTGTCTTGACAGAGCTAATAAAGCTCCCTTTGTCATTACCTCCAACCAGAGTGATTTCCGAATTGAGATTGTCTCCGTTCAGTGTTATGCGCTGGATAGTATGGCAGGTAGTTCTAATGCGACCAACAGAGGTGACAGAGGGACGAAAAGGTCTGTGTTCATGAGAGGAAGTAACAGTTAGACAGTTGTCTCAGCTTTTAACTATCACTCCAGAGTTACACGTAGGCATGATAAATGAGAGACATATAAATAAACTTTTAGTGTTATCAAGCACTAGAGTATAAGGACTCAAAAAGAAATCCTTCTCATTACTGCATAAGTTCTGGAGAACAGCATCTGGATAGCTTCAAGTGCTCTGACATGACTGAATAACTCTGAGGTACAATAGCACCTGCCCTAGCAACCTGTGGCAGCAAGATAGCCAGACCACAAGGATGAATTTAAGCCTCGAGAACATTTTGTCTGCCTTGAAGTTTTGAAATTTCAGGATGACCTTGATTGGTGTACAGGATATGAAAGGGCTCCAAAATAACATGTTTTCCTACTGCTGACATAAAGAAGTAAAGACTTAGCACAGTATCACAAGTTATTTGTGTCAAATAACAGCTTGTGACATCATATTCCTGCCATTATATCTTCAGCAACTAACAGAGAAATGGAGGTTCTCTATTATAGTAGCCTTTCCCCTCGGTCTCTGTCTAAGGTAGGTAAATTGGCATCTCAAATACCTTTCCAGAGAGAACTTTCTAAATATGGAGTTGACGTGCTCAAGCTCATAGGCATCCAGGCCTTCTGACTGATGAGAAGAAGAGGAAGAGTGCACCGAAGGAGCTCCATGGGATTGCCTGTCATGACTGTCATCTGAAAAGAGTGACAAGAATGAAAATGAGTCCTAGGTAGAGTGACAAAGATGGAAAAGGGAAAGTGGATATTTGACTGATCCCAGCCAAAGCTAAAAGAGGAAACTGCTGACGCAGAGGCATGATTCATGTCCAGAGGCCATGGCAAGGAATGCCAGTCTGGCTTAATGGACCTATCTGATCACTCTCACAGAACAGCAGGTTGGAAGGGACCTCTGGAGACTGTCTAGTCAGCTAGAGGAGATTGCTTAGGACTTGTCCAGTTGGGTTTTGAGTATCTCCAAGGATGTAGACTCTTTGGACTACCCTATTCCAGTGTTTGACCACCCTTACAGTAAAAAAACGTGCTTTTTTTCCTGTTTAAATAGAATTGCTTGTTCTTTAGTTTGTGCCCATTGCCTCTTCTACTTCCATTGGGTAGCACTGAGAAGAGTCTGGCTCTGTCTTGTTTTCTCTTTCCCCTCTCAATTTGATGCTTTCCTTATTTTAAGGCTAGAAGTCTTCTTTTCAACCTGAAAACCTCAGCCAAGCACCCTTCATCTATTCATTCAGTCTAAGCCTTCTCCTACTTAGCTTTTCAGTAATAACTGCTTTTTTATTCTCACCACTGGTTGCCCCTTTGTTTTCTTGTTATGATGAGCTGACTTGATTTTTTCTCAGACTGTGTGTCCCATCTTATTTAGACTAGCAGTTGATTACTTGACAGTATCTGTAGCTGGTGAGCTAATCACACAGATCTCATAGTTAAACTATATCCACGATATCTTTTTCCTTACCATCTAGCTCCAAAGCATCATATCCAAAGCTGTCATTGTCCTCTTCAACCAGGCTGGAATTAAAAACAAAGCATGAGATAATGGAAGAGAGAGAGAAAGCTGTTTGCTTTCCAACTTTCAGCAGATTTCATTAAGTTCTGAAGGAAGAACTTTGTCTGTGAAAAAGAAAGATGTTGGAGGTGTTCCATCAGGCAATGGTGCAGCGGCAAAATAATAAGCAAGTGACATTCTTCTGGGCCCAGAAAAGGAGTAGGAAGATGGCAGGCAGACAGTACATGTCAGCCAGCACGTGAAGCATCAAGAAGATTCAGAAGGAAGAACTGCTAACAGCAGTGAGGGAATGAAGATTTTGCTGAAGACGATGGGAAGCTGCTAACTGATGGTCTCATGTGTGTGACTTACACCACAGGTGCTTCAGCACTGAGATAAATGGTTGCATTATACCTGCTGTATATACCCTGCAGTATGGTTTTTTCCATAATAGATCAAAAATGTCAGAAGCTCACTGATGGACAGAGTCAATTCAAGGGAAGTGACTGAGGTGCAGCACTAAAGGAGTAATTTACCTGCTTGATTTAAAGTACTTGAAGCATTTTATAACAGCTTAATGGTACCTTGCCTGGTTACTCAGATACCTGCAGTCACAGAATGGCAAGGCGTACCAAGCTTTTGTACAGAAACTCTTATGCCACAGCTCTGGTTCCAGTCCAGCTCCCACTGACACAACCTTTCCTGGTAAGGGTGACTAGATTGGTTTGCCTTAAAAATAAACAACTAAAATGCACCAAAATGTTGCTCTTAAAGGGGTATCAGGGATGTCTACCAAGTGAGTGATCTGCCTGCTTCACTAGAAGGACTTGATTAAAGCACGTCCTTTGGTTGCAAAGCTGTTCAAACAACAGCTTGTTCTTTTTCCCATTCCGAATGATTTGTAGGTCTCGTGTGGAGCTGATATTCCTCACATTTGACTTCAGGTGAAGGGTGAATTTTTGCAGCCAGTCTGGGGAGGGTCAGCTATTTTTACACCATGCATAGGCAGAGAAATAATACACCTTTTCCTACATATTAAATTATTATCTCACTTTTTTCCCACACAAATCAATATCAGAGGAACTGTGAAACCTGCAACTTGGCGTGCAAATAGCAATTATCTTGGATTATGTTCACAAACAAGTTTAAAAACCTTAGCAGGCTAATTATAAAATTATAAACTACAGTGAACTTTTCTGGGCATGCTGTTGAGTTACTTGCCTTTAGTGATTATCCGTTCAAAAAAGTACAGCCACATTCAGACCTTGCTCCAGGGTACCTTTTCTTTCCACAGGCCAGTGGGAAAGAGTATCTAATATGAGGAAAATTTTCAGATTTCAATGCAGCTCAGTCTTTCATAATTCTTAACATATGGAACAGGATATAGTCAGAGCTGCAGTGAAATAAGCCCACAAAATGAATAATATCCATATAGTCTTTAGTGCATTCTATAATATACTGCAAATATTTAAATGTTCAGGCACGTCAAAGGCTTTTCAAGTTAAGCACCTGAAACATGAAACACTCAAATCATTAATAAAACAACCCTTTTTCTCCATCTTGAATTAATGCAACACACTTTAAAAAAAAGCTTCGAGTACAATATAGGAGAACCTAAGGAAGACTAGAATAAACTCTGCCTAAATCCTCAGCAGCCTAGAAAATTGTGTGGGAGAACTAGCTGATGATGCCCTCAATGGAAAGCTGTCTTGCAAAGCTTGACACAGAGAAAGAGAGGCAAAAGCAGCAGTCTGCCAGAGATGAGTTTGTCTTGAAAAGCATTAAAAATCTAAATAAACTTCTAATAAAGATGAGATCTAAAAAATAGATCTAATAAAGATCTAAGCCCTCCACATATATTGCTTTCTTCTAAATCTGTTTGCTTGGGCTTTGTTCTTTTCTCCTTCTGCTTGGGACCGTTAGGGAATATATTCTATCTTCTGATATTTCCGATACAAACACTGACGCGCTTGACACCAACACCAAAACAGTATGTCCAAGTATCGCATTGCTATAAACCTTTTAGAAGGGGGGTCAGTGCCCTTTAGGGTACTGTGAGACAGCGAGGTCTCTCTCCTTCCTGCCCCTAACTTCCCATTCCCCAGCGATCCGATTTTGCTCGCAGGGGAAGTCCTCAGTGCCATGACCCGACAGAAGGAGAAGCTGCAGCAGGAGGTGGAGGGCAATGCATCTCTCTCCCCTCATCGCTGTGCTGAGACACAGAGCCCCGAGCCCAACAAAACCAACCTCCCACCTCCACTTCTCCCTCCCATTCCTCCAGACATTCAAGCCTCTCTGCTGTGCTTTGGCAGCTTAGAGAGAAGAAGGGGCTTTGAGAGAAGGGGAGAGGACAGGGACACAGGCACCGGCAGCATGGAGCTGAGAAGCAAATCGAAGCCCTATCAGTCTACAAAGGCAGAGCACATTCTCCAACAGCACTGGTGCCTGCCTAGTCACTTCAGTACTGTTTCTTATTATGAACAAGGAAAAAGTCAGTGCTGCAGTGGTATCACTGTGTCATTCATCCCAGCTGAACTATCAGAGACTCCTGAGGTTTTGGACAAAATTAGCTATGAAGGACTGCAGCCCTGAGAAGTTTAGCAAGTCAGCCCTGCTGCCTAATAACAGCTCTCCATCTAGAGACACACACAAGGACATCTAAGGCCCTTTTGACTTCCTCCTGGTGACAGCAGGTTCTGGGCATATTGCACCAGCGTGGCAACCCACCTGCAATGAGGGGCGTCCTCTTTGCAGCGTCGGACTATTGAATCATTTCCTGGAGGCTCAGGTGTGGTAGACATGATGCTGTCATTGCGATTTCTCAGGGTTTGCTTTTGGAAAAAAAAAAAAAAGCATCAGGAAGGTTATCTGTATTAAACATGCTATCATTTCTAACTTACAGAAGCATTAGCCTGCTAGCTTGCCAGTGGTACTCTGCACTGTGAAGCACACACAGCAGTAAGAAAAATTGATTCTAGATGTGCAGAATGCTCCATAAAAGAGCATTCATATTCATATATTCCACTAGTTTAGCAACATGCTCAGCCTGTGTGCTGGCACAGTACCTTTTTCTGCGACCACGACTGGCTGATTTACCAAACAATTTTAACTTTACCCTTGATGTGTGGACTATGTGTGCACAGCTGATGTACAGGAGGAAGAGGATGAAAAGCAGAATGTATGTATACTTATAAACAGTAGGAATGAGGAAGAAAAATACAGATCTCCATACATTCAGTTATTAATCTACTACACTGGAAACTAAACTCTAAATTGTACCACAGGGAAGACAGCATAGGTCACCTAAATATCCAAGACACATTCCAAAGAATATTCCTAGCCCAGCTAAGCTTATTACGAGTGGCAGGGAGTTCTTTCTTAGCTATTCTTGGGTATAATTTTAATTTCCTGGGGGCAGCATTTTTCACGGTGTTCTAGAAAGATGTTTTGTTCTTTGTTATTAACACTCTGCAAGAGCACTCTCTCTGTCTGCTTGTCCTGCTGTGTCAGTGCTCACATATGTATAATGGAATACCTACCTTGGGAGATTATGGGGATATAGCAAGCAGGGAAGAAATGGCTTGGCTACGGCATGCACAAATTTCCAACTGTGATCTGCACCCCTTTTATCACTCACTGTTACTTATAGACAGGAAAAGCATCAGAGAACTCAAAAAAACCCTGAAAAATTTCTTAAATAAATTACAAAGCAGCTTTTAAAGAAAATCTCTTCTTTCTAACAGTAAATGTGAAATGGCACAAGGAGACAGTGAGAGGTCATAAATACCTTTGAAATATCTTTAAATAAACATAAACCAATTCTATGATTTTGGAAAAGGCTAATAACATGGCTCTAACAAAATGCTGGTAAGAGGATTAAGGGAGCTTCTGACAAGGGCCTTGAATGTGGTCACAGCCGGGATGCCAGTGAAGTGGGAATACTGGGCTGCGAAAGCTCTGAGGCGCGTTAGGAGAGGTGTCATAGACAGGCAAGGGGCATCTGCAGGCTCCTTACAATTTTGCTGATTTCACAGCTGCTGATGGAGTTACTGATGGAAACAGAGGAACTCGTGTCTGTGCGGCCATTGCTGGCATCTGCCCCGTCTTCATCCTGTGTTCTGACTGCTGCGTTTACAGATGACAGAGAAAAATACAGACAGCAGAGAAAATTATGACAGATCACTTTCAATGCGGAGTCTTTCACAGATTTGCAGCAACACTGAGGGTTATCTTTCCATTTCAGCGTATCTTGTTTCCCGCACCCTGTACTGGACGGAGGCTCCAGGAAGGCTCTGTGCCCCACAGCTCTGGCTCCCTTTGCTTCCCCGTTTGCTTCCCGACAAAGGACAGAAACGCACGCCACTCTGGACAGCTGCTTGCCAACATGGTCTTTCAACTCTTTCCTGTATGTTCGTATTAGATCTATGAATACTATTTGACAATTTAAAGAAGAATTTTTTTATTAATTTATGTTTTAACTCCAGCATCTCAGTCTGGCAGTCTGCAATAAGGTTGGCTCACTGAATTTCACTTTTTTTACAACCAGGAGCAAGAAGCTTGAGATCCCTCAGCAGCCCCTGGTAGCACAGCATGAGTGATTTTGTGGACTCCTTCCCTTCCTCAGCACCTGTAATTTGTACTAATGTTGCACATGGCCAGATACCAAACACACTGTTTAACATGCACGATCTTGCAGCAGGAACCATGTTTCCCATCATATTCTGCACAGCAGTGAGCGTGCTGCCGCACATAACAAATAAAGGAAGTGCTGCCTAAGATGGCGTTTGGCTCAAGAACAGCATTACATAAATAAGAGGAATTAGGACCAGCTCAAACATGAGTATACAGCAGCTAATTTGGTAACTTGGCAGTGGGCTGATTGGTGGGTCAACCCCACTCCTCCCAACCTTTGCAATACTTTAGATTTAAAATTAATTCCATTTTGCTGAAGGACAAAGGAACTCATTAGATGATCACTAGATTAGGGTCCTTTCAGCCTTTTTCCAATAGCAAAAAGAGAATAGTATAATGATGTTTAGTGCAGGTATTACACCGATGACTTCAAATTTTTTGTAAACTAAAAGGAAAATTGAGTAAACCGAAAATTTAGGTAAGCTATGGGATGCAATATTGTGTGTCTGTGGAGGTATCTTTGGATGGAGAGGACATTCAGGTAGAACACTTATGACATTGTTCACTACGAGAGGAACTGGCTATTTTACTGACTTCGACTTAGTTAAGTTATATCAGTTATATCCCTGGTTGGCATATTTGCTAAAACGACTTCAAGAGATTAAGTGAATGAAACAAAGCAACAGAAAAGGAATCAGGACATGGGTGCTCTTTCTGACCTTGAAACTCTGATGTTTTGTTCATGCTGACAGGGGATTTAGCTCTTGGATTTATCTAAAAGAAAGAAGACAAAAATCAGCACAAATGCAGAATATTTGGCACACGCTGTAAACCAGATATTTTCACCCCTTTTTTCACTGTTACGTGGCAATAAATTTGCCCTCCCTTAAAAGACAGGACCCCATATTTAGAAGATATTTAGGTATCTAAATGCCCCTGCAGTGAACGAGAGTTAGCTACCTAACTACTTTTAAAAGTCTGGCCCAAATACATTGCAATTTCCAGATTCTGTTGAGGGAACAAAGAGACAAAAGGTGAAGTGGGTGCCTTGGGACTGGTTTCAGGCAGCTGTTAATACAACAGGCATCCTTTTGGAGCATGCAATGTAAAAAATGCAGCTCTATTGCCATAAATAATAATGACAGTTAGAGCTCAGAAAGGTTATGAAGGGCAGGGAGAATTCAAATGCAGATGAAAGGAAAGAGAAGCTCAAAACCCCAAATGTTAGATTGTATATTTTTTTACAATTCATGAATATAGCATCAGATAATAGCTGTATGAATGCAGCTAGTCGTGGAAATCATGGACCTAACTCATACTACCCCTTACTCTTAAGTGAGAGGAAATTGCCATAATTTAATTCTAAATTAGGCAGTTAATTTTGCTCTAGATTGTGTCCATTTCTTTCTATTATTCTTTCCAGCTGATGTGAGCTTTTCCACCAATGCTTCATTTTCCACCTTCAGTTACTTGTGTGCTGGACTTCGGGCATTATGTCATTTTTTTTCAGTACTGTTAAGGAGGCAAAGAATCAATTTATTGACAATGCTCCAAGAATGTGAATGAACAGCAGTAGTAAGCAGAATACACAAAATCAGGAGAAGGGGCAGAAAATAGTCTATGAAGCCCGATTATATCTGCCCCTCAAGATGCAAATCACCACAGGGCAAAATCTGACAGCTCATTATCGTCTACAAATCTATTCCTGTCTTTCTAGCACAGCACTTTCAGAAGCATGACTGCAACATTATGGCTCTCAGTTGTAACAGTCCCTGCACTATACCATTCCAGCTTCATAGTAAGACACACCTGGATTCCCTTCAGATTCACTCTTCTCTTGAGTCGAGCTTGATCAGGCAAGAAGAATTTGTTGTCTTCGGGAGACTCTTCAGAAGTGGAGGAGTCATCTGCTTCCTGACCATTGGCTTTTGGGCTAGGACTCCCAAAGGTCTGGGAGATAATCGTAATGGGTAGATTCCGTGGCAAACTCTAAAGATCAGAAGAAAACACTTTACTTCTGAGACCAGGTTGGTACAACTCCTTGTGACCTCCCTTTAGAGCAATCTGATTGAACTTTCTGTGACTCCAGTGATTCAGAAGCTCATGCAGAATGTGGCTCCAGATCCAAATCAGTAATTTAGATTAACATTCGTGGGGATGTCTGCTCACTGGGGCATGTTCCTCAAAAGTATTTGCAGTTTCTAACCCAGTGTAGAAATTTATTGTCTTTCTGCATTTCTCTCCCTTCCATTTAAAATCAAGTTGTGGAATGCCAGCCTTTGAGAAGCTATGTGCATGACACAGACAACTTGAACTCCACCCTACTGAAGAACTCACAACATTGACATTTAGTAGAAGGAGGTTATTTTTTCAGTGAATTCGTGGAGGGAATTAGAAAAGTCCCCTCTCCCTTCCACATCAAAACGTTTTTAAAAGCAAGTCCAAAAAATAGAACTCGTGACTGTCTTCCTCAGCCCTACCTGGTCGTGAAAGTTATTGTCCTTAGAGAGCCGTCGGAGTTTGCACTCTAGGTTAACAATGCAAGCTTCTTTCCGAACCACCTCAATTCGGAGTTCATCATTTCTCTCCTCCAGTTCTCGAATCTGCTTCCTGTATTTATCTTTTTCAATCAGGCAATGTGAATACTGCGTCTGAGCCTCATCGCGTGAGCGGAATGCCTGCAGTGGAGAGAAGAAACCCGTTTTGCACCTGGGCACCAGACACCTTCTCCTGCTGGTTTTGTTTGTAAGGTGTTTGGAATGGGGACTTCAGAACTGGTAACGATTCACCAATTAACACAGCAATTAGGACCAGGATGTGCCACAGTAGTACCATTAAAAATTATGATGATGAGGGTGGTTCATCTCCAGCTCCCTCTTGGTTGGTGGCAAAACGCTCCAGAGTGCAAATCAGATGGCTTGACACTAATGCAAAGCCTGCAGTAGCTGTTAAGATCTTGGTCGTGCCTGCCAGATGCTATGCTGTGCAAACAACCCAATATTATCCTGTGTTTAATTACTGTAATGCAAATCCCAACAAGTAGTAATTTCTTGTAACAAGTAGTAATTTCTTGTAACTATTTATTTTTTAATGGTATTTTGGGTCCAACTACCCACAATTCCCCAAAGTGACACACATGAGACACTGGCTTTTGCTACTAATTTTCCCCACTTTAACTCTTAGATACCTGGTCTCGCTCCTTTTCCACCTCTTCTAGCTGTATCATCACAGTGTTCATACGGTGCTTGTACATCTCACAGTCTTTTCCTAGTGTTGAACACTTCAACTCCAAATCTTCTTTCCCTTCAAGATACTGGAAATGACACACTGTTAACAACCACTGCTCTCAGAGGTCTTCTGGGCACTAGCCTGAGATATTCCATCTTCCCATCCTTCCATTTCTCACCTTGTCTCTCAAGTCCTCCACATGACGAATCTCCTCTTGGAGATTAAAGATTTTGTTGACCAACTCATGACGATCTTCTAGTGCCTCCTTACGGTCATGTTCCAGAATATCCAGAATGGCTTTGTCCGAATCTGGCAAACTCCGCTTGCCAGCCTGAGGAAAGACATTTCTCAGAGACAGGCCAGGGAAAGACAAAATAGTGTTGCAGGGAGAAAAGTAACAAAGCCAGTAACAAACAAGAGGAATAGAAAATGAACATGGTGTTGCAATGGAAAAGCAGGAGAAGAGATGGACATTTGTTCAAATTTTAAAATAGTGTCAGGGAAGATGAATAAAGGCTGTCTTGCTACCAGAATAGGCTGATGAAGGAACTGTTTTACTGTTTTATTGTACTGGCTATAATTTGATCCATTTTGGATGCAGTGACAATTCTTCACTCCAAGCCCTGCATTCAGAACTCTTCTCTATTAATCAGCTCTCACTGAGCACAAAAATCACCCTTTGCCATAGAGCAAGGCCTAAGAAAACATTCAGGGGAATTTTTAAAGCACGCATAGGCTTTACAAGGCTATGCTTCGAGAATATTAAACATGCCTGGAGTAGCTTGTACCACTGCTTCATTTTCTATAGTGTCCAGCAATATTTTTTCTTTCAGATTTAAAATTAACAAGATTACAAGAGCAGGTTCCAACAAACACATTGCCATCCAAAAATAACTCTAAATGGAAAATGAAAAAGGCATAAAATGCAGGCAAAGTAATACACATCTTTATTTTTAAAATACCTAGACTCAGTTGGAGATTTCAGTGACGTTTTCATTATCTAATCTTTCTAAGTATACCTAAGTGTTTCTGAAACAAACTGCCTTTTGTTTATTTATACTTTCACTTAGGAGAATTTCAATCTTATTTTTAGCTATTTCATTATTATTTCTCTGTTTCTTTAGGTACTATAAGACCATTTCAATTAATGTAAGAGATTCTACATGGACCAGAACTCCCACAACCTTCTATACTACACCCCTTTTCAACCTCTGAATTGGATTTGTATCAGAACTAAGAATCGTTAGGCGCTGCTAGAGGCTACAGCCATTTCTGAAATGGATTCTATTGATAATTTTTAAAGTGTCATTTTAAAATGCCACAAGCCTTTTCCAGCAAAGTGCTAAGCACTCTCATATATAGCCTAATATTTGGCTAAGTTCTTCATAGAGTCACACAGTGCTAAATTTGCTACATATCATCCTTTCTCCCCATCTGCCCGAACAAAGGTTATTTAAGATCCCTGTGCACATTACAGCAGTGATCTACGGGGCATTCTGGTAACTAGTGACCACCTAAGTACAGAAACCTTTATTACTCTCTGCTTCATTAAGACCTCTTGGCACAGATATGACAATAGCCTAGAACAGGGTACACAGAGCCACTGTCAGAAATTTCTGGGCTGGCTATTTAACACAGCTTTGTAGTGACAGATTGGTACAAAGAACCACAGCAGGGCTAAAACATGGAGTTGAATGCTCGGCAATTAAACAGCTGCACTCTGCACCTCGAAAGAGCCAATCTCTCATGTACAGCTTGATTTATGAGATGACAGGGTTTTTTTTTGGTAGAACTCCTCCTCGTGCATGTGTTTGTACAAGGAGTACTACAGCCAGCAGGGAGCTATATAGCCAACCTTCTGTTCTTCCAAACTTTGCACTTATGCTCACTGTAGCCTTGGAGGTAGAGGTTTCACCCAACACTTCCTAGCATTGTAACAGGAGTGTGTGTTGAGCATGAGGTGAGGAGTGGTAGCAGAGACCATGCCACCTCCTCTTATCCACAGTTACCAGTTTCCCTGTTCTGTAGTAACATAACAGGAAAGTCCCCGTCCTTTACTGAAAACACCTGGGAGCTGTCACCACCTGTTGCTTCTCTGCCCCACTTTCACAGCGTCTTCCAGACACTCTGATCACGAAGGGTGCCCACCGAGGCAGGCTGTAAGGAGGCGTGACGCAGGTGAGACAGTATGGGAGGAAAATGTGGGGGTGCCTGTGGGCAAGGAGTGGTCGAAGCCTGCTGAATCCATCATCTGGGTAAGCAGGAGGGGTAAGGTGAAGCGTCTGGATTTTTCAATGTAGCAATCTGCTTTTATACCTGAATGATGGACTGTAACTCCTGGATTTTAGTCTTCATCATCTCATTTTCCCGCTCCAGCTCCAGAACCTGTTCCTTTTTGGGTCGGTTTTCAATATCATTTTTCAGCTTCAAAGACTGATTCCTCTCCAGCTTGCATTCCTCTTCCACCTTGTTCAAGCGATGCTTCAGCTGGTCAATCTAGAGCAGCCAGGGAGCAGTGAAAATGAGAAAAAGGAGAGGAGAGGAAAGAAATCATTCCTGGCTCTGATATTTACTGCTCTGAAAACACTTTCACTTCCAGCTGAAAATGTACTGTCATAGTTGGAAAAAACAGCTTAAATTGTGAATGCTAACAAGCAGCAGATAATTGGGTGCATATGTGTGTGTGTGTGTTGAATGTCTACGACTGAACTGTTGCACTCTCAAGCAGAAGCCTGCTATTTGCTAGCTAAAACTGGTGTGGGTTGGTTGTAAATTTTGATAACATCTGGGCTGAAAAAAAGCGGCATGAGATACAAAACAGAACTAACACATAGGAGGCTGACCATACACTGCGCTTTTGCACATAGACTGTTTGGATTGGGAAAAACAGGGGCTTTGAGTTCTGCATAAGAAAGAGGGGTTCCCAAAAAGAAAAAGTGATTTCAGACAATAGGGAGCCTGCGAAGAAGGTGGTGATGATCCTGGCTGGAGGAAAGATTGGAAAGCAGGGGAATATCCTGGAGATCAGAGAGATGCAAGGGGATGAAGGGTACGGGATGCTCAGGGACCTTGGCCAGTTACGCCTGTGACCGGTGACTGCCAGCAGCTGCACAGCACGAGCCAACACGACCTTGTGCACAGCCACCCCGCACCAGCAGCGACCTCCCTGCGGGGAAGGGACGTCGAGCCCAAGAGAAGGCAGCACCGAAGTGCGGGAGATAGCAAATGACTGTGTGAGAAAACAAAGTGGGGTAAAGCATCTGATATCATTGGTTCAAAAATAAACCCCGGTGTCCAGATTCACTATGGGTAGCTGCTTACTCCATCCCATCTGTGACACACACACAAGCATAGATTTTATGGCACTTGAAGGATTTCTCTACATTTCCTCAACGGCTTCAAGCTGTTCCAATGCTTTATATGAGAATTTGAATTAACCACCAGCAGCTGTAGTGCAAACTGGGGTAACTGCCCCAAGATATTATTGAGCCTGAAAGCTAATATTATGTTTTTAGCAAACAATTATGTTTTTAAAACTTTGTTTTTAAGTATGTTATGTTCTGTTAATCCATTACAAGTACATAAATTACCTGCCATTAATACACATCACTGCAGCTGGCATTTCTGTACAGTGATGCCTGTAAATCATCTGGATAAGCAAAGCACATGAGAGCTCTACACCTTTCTGCTGTCAGAGAACGTCTCATTTTGCAAGATGTCGCTGGCATCCTCCATTGCTGCTCCTGATTAAAGCAGCCCAGAGCATTTATCTCACCTCTAACTGGAGGTCTCGGCTCCTTATCACAGCCATGCTCTTCTCGTCACTCAGCTGGGCATATCTCATGGCCAGATTGTAGTTCTCATCTTTCACCTTGACCAGCTCATCATTGTAGTTATTCCTCTCCTCCTTCATCTTGTTGTATCTCTCCTGGAAGGTCAGCAGCTCTATCTTGTTCAGTTTTAGCTGCTTTCTCTCATCCTCCAACTGGCGAGACTTAGCCAAGAGTTCACAGCGCTGCACATCTTTTGTCTTTACTTGCTGCTGAAGCTTAATGATCTCATTCATTAGGAAATGGGTAAGGCCTTCGTGTCCCTCCTCCACTGAAAATGTTTGAACAGCTTATCAACATCTAATAAAGTACCTTCATACTAAGTAGGATCAGCAGAGCTGAGTGAGAAACAAATGTCCCAGAATATGTACAGAGGTGCAGAATATGCACAAATACATACACGTTTTGTATATCTAACTGGCAACAGTGTAAATATTACACAGCACGGCAGTACCAGAATCACAATATACATGCATACAGCTTGTCTGGATTAAATATGAAGTGGTTACATATGTCTTGTTTCAGCTGAGCTGACAGGCCTGTGACAATAGCACAAACTTTGTAAAATAAATCTGTACGAGTACCATTAATCTGAATGCTTCAAATTTGCAGCACTTGTGTAGGTCATCAGTGTAATTTAGTCCACTGTTCCAGTGTTTCTTCTCTTGAGATTTCTTGTAAAGCCTATCATTCAATTTGAAGCTCTTCAGCCTCATTCAGACAAGTGGGATGTTCCTTTTCTTTATACATTACCTATTGCTAGCTCATTTTGCATTGAAGGGAACTGAAAAAATGCAGAACGCTACTACAAGATTAGCTTTTATTTCCATTTCTTGCCTGAAAAATCAAACCCAGTCTTCAAGATAGTCCCTATTTCAACAGGCTCCTTTGGAACTGATTCTACTCACCAACAATAGTGGAAAACCTCCGTGTAGGTTCTTTCCCTGTCACCAGTTTGTAGAGTTCAGGGTAGTAAAACTCTAGGCTCTCCAGGAAAACTACGTAGCCCCTTTGGCCCTTGGTGTGGAGAATGTCTAGGAGTCGGCCTAAGTACAGAGCACAGAGAGAGAGGTGAGAAAACAGCACTGTGAACAGCACAAGCAAGTACTGTCTTGCTGAAGTCAAATCTGCTTAAGGCTTGTCTCTGCCACGGCAATGTGCTGTGGAGAATCTAGCTGATTAATTGAGTTCAGCTGAACTCATAAAGTAATGCCACGTATTCTTTATGTTTGTGCTGATCGTTATTCTGAAGGAGTGCAGGCAAATTGGTGTCTGGAACAGAAATTTCGAAAGACACGTTATTCAGTGCAGCCTTCACCAGGCAGTACTGAAACACGAGGATGGCAGACCCTTCAGTGACAAATCATGAAGCACGGCAAGACAGCTGAAAGCCTGCTCTTGGAATGGCATTGGCTGCTGCTTGTGTTAACTGAAATATTTGCCAAGGCTTTGATGGGAACATGAACCCCATGAGCTCCAGTCTGCACAGCACTGGAAAGAACCATTGTTATCAAAATAGCAGCAGTAGATTCTCCCCTTTACATTAAATCTCCGGTAAATGAGATATAGGGTTTCCATTTGATAATCTGTAATTTGATACGGGCTCCCTCCAGACTTAGCAAAATAATACTGTTCAGATAGGGATACAGATGTAGCCATTCACAAAATAATTACCTGCGCGGTTAATTTTGGAGGGCAGCATAAGGGAGTTAAGCACCTCATCCTCATCTTGCTCATCGATGACTTTGCACTGCCGTAAATACGGGGTCAGTTTGGCTGGATTGATGTACCGGCTCAGCATGTGCCGGTTGCATTCCACGTTCTCCCACAAAGCTTCCTCCTCATCTTTCAGTGTCTCCAGGCAGTCATCCATCTCTGGCTCTCCTCCTTAACAAGGGAAACAATTGGCAAATGAACATCAACCAGGACAGCTTCTATCCTGTTGCTTTTTTGTGCTTCCTTGTCACATAAGGATGAGCTTAGAATCCCTTCTGACTCATGCTGGATTTGCCCTATATTGAAACAGTTTGAGCTGAAGTGCAGCCTGTCCACAGCTCATCTGGAAAGTGACAGTTCAGAGAAGCGCTATCTTGAGTCTATGAACTATTGCATATTGCTCCCTAGTGATGAATCTGTAGCT
Source organism: Opisthocomus hoazin (assembly GCF_030867145.1). NCBI lineage: Eukaryota > Metazoa > Chordata > Aves > Opisthocomiformes > Opisthocomidae > Opisthocomus > Opisthocomus hoazin. The sequence continues at coordinate 21,363,989 of NC_134428.1, forward strand.
CAGCTAACTCCATGAAGGTCTCTACAAGTCAGAGAATCCCTCTTCATATTAGAAGCGATGGTAAAGGACACGGTGCAATGCAAGAAAGGGTATGAGCTCAAAGCAAAGACAAATACTCGCTGCAGACAACTAAGGCTTTCATCCTCACCGCCTTTGTTCCTCTCAGCTGCGCTGATTTGAACCTGCATTTTTTCCTGCATGTATGTGATGAGCCAACACACGTAAATGACTGCACCACAAGAACAGTTAACTCGTAAGCAAGCAGTTATGTATGTCTGCCTTCTGCAGCTGTGTACAGATTGACTGATGCGTGGGCATGAATGCAAAGACCTTGCCTTTCTCTGCCTGAGTGGGTAAGTGTGAGCATTGTATCACTGGGGTCTGAAAATGTTCTTGACTCATGCAAATATTATCGCATGATTTCTGAGTGCTTGCTAAGCAATTTCCTGCCGCTCCTAATTTGTAACCGCCTCATTAGAGAAGGTTACAAGGCAGGCAACAATGAGGTCAGAAAACTGATAGTAAAGTTAAGAGGAGAGAAACTTTGTAAAAATCTTTCCTTCTTAATTTCGTAATAAATGTTAACCTTTGAAACAAGTCTTATTTTTGCCTTCTAGCTTTCTCAAGATCTTGTCATCCAGGTAGCAGAAGGAAGATAAGCTTCAAGAGTTATTTTACTCCATCAGAGACCATGGTACTAGAAGAATGAGCAGTTCTTAGGTCATGTGAGACAAGAGCTGTGCTTTATGAGACCTTGCTGGTAATCAGTAACTAAAAGCCTCTAAAGCAACATGTTGTTTTTCTTGGACTAGAAGAGTTCTCTCCATTGTGTTGTAATTTCCTCAGCTTCCCACTCTGAGGACTGCAAAACAGCCTGTGTTGCACTTAGCGTCACTGGGCAAAATCAGCTATTAATCTGTATAGCCAGGCGCTACGAACTCCTCATTTTGGAAAATAAAAACACAAGTGCTGATCTGCTAAATAATGTGTTTGTTGGTGTTCTATACTAATGAAATTTACCCTAATGAAATACAGAATAGTTCTACAAAAATAGTTCCTTGCTCGATGTTTTCAAAGGCCTTCCCCAATTGTCCAAAATCCTAGGCTGGGGTTCAGTATCTCTATTAGAAAAATTTGGATGGTTTCCTCTTACTATGGCCAGGTTAGATGAGTGTTGCCGGAGGTTTTTTTGTTCTCCTGTACACCAGTAGCTCTCCCAGAGTTCTTTTCTTTGTAGTTGCACATACTAGGAACCACTTATTTAGCATTTGCTCTGCTGATTGCATATAGATTTTAGTACTGCAGTACATTCTGTTCAATGTGCCGGGAGAGACAACAGCCCTCAGAGGGCCAGGAAGGCCAGGTCTACTCAAGGGGATCCAGAATCATGGGGGCATGGCTGTAGTTACGGCAAAATCTCTCTGATCTTATGAACTCCTCACAAGCTGGATGAAATTCCTACTGAATGCCAGTATTTACGTGTAGTAAAGATGACACTGCAGTAATGAACTGTATAAAGGTAAAACAATAGAAAGAGCTATATAAAGTAGGGAGCAGTGGGGGAATGCTGAAGGTGAAGTAGCTTCATCTGAAGTACACATACATTCTCATGAACCTTGCTCTCCATCACTTCTTCTGGAAATAACCGTATTTCACTTCAAAGGTGAATTTAACAAACACTACATAATTGGAGAAGCTGAACTTTTGGGAGTAGAAGGCAGTAAAGCAGAAGGTCACACAGTACCTTAGTCATCTTACAGCCACAGCTATCTATTGCATCTAAAATAAGGTGTGTTGCAGTCCCTTTAATTTTGGGGACAGCACCAGAAAGCTCACAGATGGACTTCAGAGTGCAAAAGAAGCACTTGCCTGAATTTCATAAAATGCAAGATATCTTGTAATCTGCTGCACTGGACCAGAAATTATTACACACTGTCAGCAGTTCCCTAAGGACATTAGTAAGGGATTTCTCCATTAAATGATGCAAAGAGTTCACTCATCAGCGTAATTCTTAACATGAATAAATTTTTTTACCTGACATTAAAAATACCTTTATCAAATAGTCCCTTGTGTATGGGCATAATACATCCATACTGTTATTTTGGGGACATAATGTTTAATGGGAAAGTCATAAGTATATTTCATGAGTGGCTAAGAATTTTAAAAGGAGATTTCTAGTAGCAAACTCTTGTTAAACACAGTCTATTATCAGGAGTAAGCCCTTAGAAACAACATTTAATGGAGTGGTCTGCCATTGCCATGTAGGAATTTCAGAATCTTCATCTTTTACACCTTGGAAATGCCCTCCCAGCAGCCCAGCTAAGCTCTCTCCTCACTCACGGTGCTGTTGCTCATCACCTCTCAGGAATTACTGCTGCATAACGGTAGCAATCCTCTTTTTCCTAGAGCTTGAGGTCTTGCCTCTGTTGTGTTTCTTTGGCCAAACCGGTCCAAGAGTACAACCCCCCGGTAGCTCCACTGCCTTGTGGAGCTATTCCAGAGACAACAGCAATGGACAGTCGACATTAGCAGAGCACCCTTCTTAGTGAAGGCTGAATGAAATAATTTCTTTGATTTAGTATTTAACACAATGTTGAATAGGAAATAAAATACTTGTGACGGGTTGAAATTTTGGTGTGCTTGTCAAAAACCAGATGTGACAACTGAACTCAGTGGGAAACCAACAAAGGTATTGTATCAGTGGCTTTCATTTTAAAAGATTTTCAGCAGCATATGCACTTTCTAGGTGTTTAAAAGACGCTATTCCCTGTTTCTGTCCTTCCTTCCTGTGATGATATTGCAGAAAAGTTGCTTTCACTTACAAAATTAAAAATGACAGATTTAAAAAATTCTCAAATGTGTAATCACTTATTTCATCTGATCTTCATTATTAACATTATCTAGTTTCTGATTCCAGCACCTCTTGAGTTGTAACCCAACACATTCAGAAGTTGTGATGTGTCCTAGAAATACTGTGGCGTCCATTACAAATCACAGGTGTGAAGTCACAGACTTGGACTGACTTCAACAGACATTAACAAAAAAGAAATAAGAATCGCCACAGCAGTTAAAAAATTGCTCTCCTGCTGCTCCTTTCAGTAGTTAGTATACAACATAGCTTTTATCTGCAGGAGATCTTAATCCAGTAATAATCTCAGCTAGTCCCATCCATTTCAAAGGTCTCTGCAGATGCAGACAAATAGAAGACAGAATCCCTTTTTACATGAAAAGAAACACTCTACTCCCCTCATCTCCTTTTCTCTCTCAGGGACAATCCTTCTCTTAGCTGTTACACACAAATGAATCTTTCTATGTGTTTGCTATTTTTTTGTTATATTTTTCAACCGAACAAATCACCTTGCAGTTAAAGCTGTTCTCTGTTCTCACTCAGACTCCACACTTTCATATGTCAGTGCCACTCTCCACTGATCAAGGGAATAAAGCCTGCAGGCTTCAGAACCAGGGGTGCTATAAAGTGCTCATCACCAGGTCACATCTAAAGCTTCATTTTTTGTGATTCGTTTCAAGCTGGTGCAGAAATTAACCCTTCAGCTGTTTAATTAATTGCATCAGCTTGCTCTGAATTCTTGTCAGCCTGTCGATACTGAGGAATCGCCATGTAGCAGACTGCAAATGCAGGCTTCAGCTAGGCTTTCTGATTTCTTGATAACTCCTTTATAAAATATGAAAAAAGGGTATTGTCCTCATACTGAGAAGCAGAAGGAAGTTTATTTTGGAAGAAGTGATCTATTTAATGTTTTGGACTTCTGCATTTGTCACAGATGTTCACAGAGTGGCAGTATTTAGAGAGAAACCACAACACAACAACACACAAAATGTTTTTGCAAATTATAAATTAATAAGAATGAAAGTTTATGTTAAATCCTAAATATGTGAATAAAGACCAGGATAGGATTACGTATAAATGATCACACTTTAAAGCAAACATAAAGATTAAAATAGCACTTGAAAGCTGTGTATATAATTATCCTTAACATTTTGAGGGAATTGTGTTACATCCTCTTTCTATGCATATCGCTAGATTTCATGGGGCAACACCCTTTCTCCCTCAAGTCTGTGTAGCACCTCGCATGATGAAGTATAACAACAGGGTGATTTTCTCAAAAGCTGCTTGTATGGATATGTGCAGATTTGCAATATCAGAGAACCACAAAACCGCAAAGGGATTTAGAGCTATTTTTAATTTTAGAGGAAAGTCACAGTTTAAAGTATGATAAGGAAATTCTGTTCCTTTGCTTGAGGACAGGAGAGCTCTGTTTGCACTCCTGGCTTTTGGAAATGCTGAATACCAGCAGCTTCCAATTATGCTGGCTGCACCACTGGATGTTTGATGGTACTGAAAACTACTTTTAAAAAGCTTAAACATCGATTGAGACTAAATTTTCTTACCTGTACTTACAAATTTTTTCCATACCGGTGCTTAAATCTGGACTCCCAAAGGAGAGGAGACAATGTCTTCATCTGCCTTTAAATGTTTGCACTTTATATTCATTCTTTCTACCTCAGCATCCCCACTTGAAAACAACACTAGTAAGAAGCATTTTTATGACAATTAGTGACTATAAAGCACTTGGAATCACCAAAATGGGAAAGCCCTAGAAAAACACTTACTATTAGTGCAATTTTATTACTTCGGATATTGCAGACCTTAGAATACTGAGTGAAGCCAGCAGCACTGCTGAATGCACTGGGCTGTATTTCTGTTTTAATTCATGGTGGCTGTATATGGAAAGAACCGTTCTGTATATATCAGACACCCCTCTTTATATAAAAGATTCAGCCAGCTTACTGAATGCCACGTTTTCAACAACAAAGAATAAAAAAATATAAAATAAGAGAAACCAAAGTAACAGAAGAGCAGGAAGCTTTAAACACAAAATAGGTTGATTTTAGCACAAATATATTCTGTTCAATTCCACTGAGTCAATCCTCCTGTCACACAACATACAAAAAAACCTCCACAACACTGGTAGGCTTGCAAGGCTTCAGTGCGGTAAAGCTAGACCTTCAGTGAAGCCAGATGATAGCCACAGCCATAAATACTGCTCCCATTCTCTGAACAGAAGAGAGACAGAGATAACCAAAACAAACTCCCTAACTGCTTCAAAGGGCTCTGAAGGTATATTCATCTTGCATCTACAAGCAGAAGAGGGAAAGAAAATTCCCCTCATTTTCATAACTATTAGCTCAACAACAAACAAGTGAGAGAAAAATTAATAATTCTATCATGTTACTCTTATTCAGTATCTCTGCTCCGTGAAAAAAAAAAGAAAGCAACAGAATAAATCAGCGATTTGTCTCTAATCACTATTCCTGGGCTAACAGAAGAGGGCCAGAAGAATTAATACTACAGGAACTCTCTTTAATTATCTGTTCCTTTGCTTTTATTTACTCTCCTAAGAACAGATCCATATAACACTCCACCTCCGAAAAGAAGAAAGGGTAATGCATACACAAAGCACGGATCAATTATTGGTATTGTTAGGCAGCACATCCAATGGTTTTCTTAGCATTGCCTAAACCAAAAACCACTGTATTCAACAAAGACACACAAGTTTTTCTATATTGCAGGATAATATTGCTAAGAACTAAAAAATCCTTGCATTGAATTCCACACGTATTACATTTAGCTTTTGTCTGCTTTTGAAATTGCGTATGAAATTCTGTAAAATACCTATCACATTCTGCAGGAAAAAACTATTTATACATTGAGTGTTGTTTTGCCCAGTGAGATATTGTTGCAAAAGACCTTAATCAGTGCATTAATACTTCCTAGGATCCTGTAATGATCTCCGTTTCATAAAAGGCTAAGATCTACGCTTTCCCATTTTGCAGTCCATCTGGTGAGAATGTCTAAAGTCTATGTCTTCCTTAAGTCTGCCAGCTTTACAACTTCAGAGCTCTTAGCATCATCACACAGGAAGGAAATGACTAATTTTGTCTCAATAGCGAACCGATAGCAGATTGTGCTATCGTGAACGTGCAACATCCAATCAGATTTGGTTATAGAACATATATTACCAATAATAAACAAAGAAAATGGAAAAATCCTCCTCTACAAATAGCTTAAATAATGTTTTGACCACTCAGTCATTTTTCAATGTGTTACTATTTTCTGCATACAGTGAAGATGTTTCTAGCTCCCTCAGTAAGCACTAGTGATAGAGCAGCAAATTCAGAGAGAGGATTCATCTCACAAATCTGAATTAGGCATCTAGTTTAACTTAGAAATCTAGTTCTCTAGTGAATGGAAAATTATCTGTTCAAAACTTAATCCCACCATTTTACACTTCTACCTTCTGAAGATTGGTTTCTAGTCGCAACTAGCTTCTTAGGTTCCCTCTAGGGTCAGTGGAGATTTATCCCTTCCAATGGCAATGACTACATGTGTGGTTAGATACTATTCTGTTCTGTCATTCTGTTTAAGAATCTGATACCCAAATTTCAGAAACTGTTAGTACTATCATTATTAAATTATAATACATGTGAAAGTAAATAAGAAATGAGAGGTGAGCAATGAAAGATGGAGAAAAAATTACTGAAGAGGAGAGAGAAAGACGAGATTTGGGGATGAAAAAGGGTGAGGCCAAGGGAAAAGGAAATATAAAAAAGGAACAGGAAAAGAAAAAGAAAGTTAGAGAAAGCGGAACTCAACAGAATGAAAGTGGGGAACAGAAGTGAGATCGAGATGAGAAAAAGGAAGGGCTCAGTAAAGGCAAAGGGGAGGAATGTGGAGTGTAAAGCAAATGAAGGGATAAATAGGGAAGGCTTTGCCACAGATCCTGACACATTATAAATTAGTGTTAGCTCTGAGCATGCAAATCAAGATAATGGCACAATAATTTAAATAAATAATTTAGCACAGGAACTTAGTGCATCTATTTTAAAGGACTTCCAAAGTAGCAGTGGAGAGCTGAATGCCTGACATTTAATAAATGTTTTAATCTACACATCCTCCATCCTGTTACGCATGATGATGAGGAGGACAGCAGAAATCACTGTGCGAACGTAGTACAAATATGTTTATATATCTGGCCTTTTTTTCGTGAATGCAGCATTAGCTTCTGAGACGAGCATTTCCTTTCAACTAATGTGTGCTAAAAGCCAAGATCTAAAAAAGAAGCTGTCATCCTCTGGCTGCCAAGGGCTCATGAGAACACTGGTCCAACAAATGCTTCAGAAGTCATTACTAGGTCCCAGGTTAATTTTTTCTTGAGACTGACTCACTCTGCTTTTACAATTGTTAATGAGATTCTCACTAACTTACAAGGAGGAGAAGGTGGCACAACTGGGGGCAAGCGTATAGTACTGTGTGATTAGGAGGAGTCTTGAATTAAAAATTCAAGTTGCCCAAACATGCAAATGGATTTGATGTTCATAGGTTATGTCCCAGTAAATGTGCACTCACATTTCAAAACCCAGCACATTCTGTGGTACAGAGAGCCAGTGTTCATAAGGGATTTCCATAGGCTGAGCTACATAAGAACCTGGTAAGGATAAAGATTCATTAGCTGATACACACATGTGAAACTCCCACAAGCTTTGCACAGATAGTCTGATTCTCATCAGTGTTATTAACACTTCACTTTTATTAATACGAGTCACATAAAACAGGAAAAGAAAGAAGTGCAGCTCTGCCATACAAACTGCTACTTAGTCTGTTTATTTAAAAAGTTGACACTTTCTGCAAACTCTTATGTTACATGAGATTAAAAAAACAACAAAAAACACTCAGAGAACATCTTCCATGCAGTTAGATAATGATTCCTTGTAGGTGACAGTCTCATCCCCAAACAGTCAAAGGATAATGCGGAACACATTAGATGGGAGGGCTGCACTCTACTTTAACAATCTCCAAATTCAGCAACAACCGACAGTAAATGCGTAGGCCATTCTTACAACAGAAGAGGTTACACTCAAATCTTGAATACTGTCAGATAATCTCACTGTAATTCACCAAGGCCCAAAAAAGTTTGAAAATAATATTTCATATTATAGGCTTTATAATATGACAGGAAAAGAAGACAGAACCCTATATTAAGAATCTTACAGTTTGTCAAAATACACAAAATACAAACAATGAACAAATAAGAAGCCAACTCTCATAACCCTCGTATAAAGGTCAACCTCAACAAAAAATGCTACTCCAAAGACATGAAAAACAACCCACATGCAAACCGTTCACTGCATTACAACAGCAGCATGCATTGATCATTATGAGAATGATTGTCAAATGCCTTAAATGTGCTATGCAACGGTGTAATAGCTGCCCAGCTAGCTCTGTGAAGACTTACCCATCCATGTTTAGCTCTTAATTGCTAACGATATATTCTGTTGGATCAAACACTGTCCAGTCTCCTAAGGGGGATGACTGCTATGATTCACACGTACATTTTGTTCATTTTATTTAAACGCACAACTTCATGTAGGTAGAACAGATACCTATACCTTACTCCACCTGTGACCTCTTTATTACTTTAAAATAGACCTAACGTTAAAGAACAGACTGCTGCCTTGCACATGCTAGTTTGACTGCGGCTTGAAGAATGACACATGTGCCTTACACAACAAGTACCTGTAGTCTTTCCATCTCAAAGTCACTGCAAGAAGCAAGGTTCACTTCTAGTTGCAGACTGCCATAGTCCTTGATGTCCTGCTCATTCCCAAAATACTCCATCCTTGTAAGCTTGCATAAAGCTGCATGAACGTCTCAGCCAGCAGAGCACAGAACACACAGGAGACAACTGGATGCCATTTGTCAAGAAAAAGCATACAATAGATCACAAGCAGCCTGGCCTAGGAAGGACAAAACCTCGCCAGCAATCAGAAGGAGCTTGCTATTTAACAGCTGGAAATCAGAATTCTCCTTTCACATGGAAATGGCTGTACTTGGTTTTTGAATAGATTTTTCCCACTTATGCTTTCTGGTCACCTCCTCTTCTTCTTGCTCTGTGTCCTCTCTGTTCTTGTAGTGGTGTCATGGGACTGTGTCACGTAGCTCCGGAAACATACACCAACATCCTCTCTCTCAAACTTACTGTCTATATATAGTAGATAGAAAGGCGCCGGGGGCTGCGTTACTTCCCTTTTCTTCTGAACAGAGGTTGTGGGTAACTTTCAAATATGACACCATTGCAGAGGAAAGTCTTAGAGGAAGGGTTCTCATAGCCACAGAGAGCTGTGTGCTCTGGATGGAGCAGGAGAGACCGGAGGAGTACCTCAAGCAGCTCCTCCTTTTCTGCAGATAACACAGCTGGGGTTCATTAACAACTCTGTGTCACCAAAGCAGCCTCGCTGTAAGGCCTGTGGTTAAGAGCAGGAAAGAAGCCTCTAGAAAACAGACACAATCCTCTCTCCATCCTGCAGGAGGGCTCCTTTAAGTCACTTCTACAGCAATTTAAAGTAAAAATTGTCTGATCTTTTACTTAACAGGACTGTTCTTTATTTCTGTAAGTTGTCACCTCTCTATGACCTTGTCTTGCTGCCTTGGAGAAGAGATAATACCAAATACTTGGCAATTCTGTATTTCCTACCTTCAAAGCATTGCAAGGAGGAACTAAGCATCTTCCATTGCTTTCTCCATAAGTAAGTCCATTGCTCTGATGATATAGAATAAAAGGCTGTAAAGCTTTTGTGTGGAAAACTTATCCAAGAAGAATTAACTAACCATTGGAAGAGACTAAACTCTGTTCTTATCGGGAAACTCTGGCCAGTTCAGTTCATGGTTAACATGTATTTTTTTAAAAGACCAAAGAAACAAAGTACCAAAATAGCAAGAAATCTGACTACCCATCTTCACCTGAGCGTGGTTCTTGAAAATGAGTCAACACAAGAAGTATGAGAATTCTACTGAATTCTCTGCTGACTGTGGAAATAAATACTTGTGACAATAGCAACTGGAAAGCGATGCCAGAATTACACTTCATTTGTGAGCATCCCAGTCTCTAAGCATGGGCAGCTGCTGCTAAGACAGCATCTACAAACAATGTTTTACAAAAGCAGGATTTGCAAGGTTATATGCACCCAAATCCAGTTCTTTTGGAGATGTTTAGCAGTACCAAGGGTGGTAACCAACTAGAAGTCAGTGGAACCTTTATTTTATTCTCCTAACTTACGCCCTGAAGCATGACAATTCCTTATGTGCTATCTACATTAACTGTACCTTATAGCATAAAGTATCACAAGCTACCAACAAAAGCATTTGCAGAATGCGCAGAAAAGCATTTGTTTTAAATGCAGTGTTGTATTTGTGTATGAAGTAAGGTTACATGCAATATGAGCACTAGTAAATGGCTCCCACACGTGAGGATTGATTTCCCCTATTTCTCATTCCTATTCAAGGGCACAACTCATAATTAGGGTCAGATTTTCAAATAGCGTAGGTGGCATTTAGGCATCAAAATAAATGGCCAGATTTTTGCAAGACTTGCCTCAGAGTGTGGGATAAGATAGCGTTATGAATCACAGAGCTGCTGAGTGTTATGCACTTTTAAAATTCAGGTCTTTCTTACATGCTTAAATCGAAGCTGAGCTCTTTCAAAAATCTTTTCACAACTGGATCATTCTTCAAACACTAAGTATTTGAAAAATGGGCCTTTAAAGCTTTGTGAGGTGCTAATTTTTACATGAATAGGAAACTGCTGTACATAGCACCTATAAATCTAGCTGGCAGCAGTATTGAAGTGGTTGTGATTCTCCAGTATTGTCTAAACTCTCCAATGGCGCACATTCCACAGGGAGAGGGCAGACACTGTGTGTCAGTGCTTACCTGCATTAATTCTAACCCTTCTGAATCCATGAAATAAATATTTTGTTAGCTAACAGGTGATGGTAAACACTGCTGTTGCATCAATCTATTTTCAGCATCTTGTGTCCAACCACAGTTGAGATTTTAAGATGAAATTTTAAACTTTGAACCCTCTGAGACATAATAAAAGAAGGGTTCTTTCTACATGACTAACAATATTTCTTTCTAGGAGGAACAAAACCAAAATTATTTTTCTTATGCTCAGAATTTAATACAGTGTAGAAACCATATGAGGTTTTAGATTAGACTCTCCTTTCATTGTTATTTTCTGTATTTATCTTTATTTTCAAAGCTGGTAAGTTCAGCCTTGCAGAATCTATACTGCTGACTCAGCTAACTCAGCCAAAACTCATAAAAATCTATTTTAAAAAGGTCCAATGATTTTATTTTCTAATCATAAATATGAAATTTAATTAGCATCTCATTGCTAACGAAGTCATCACAGAAGACAAGACTGAGGAATTAGGCACAGGGATGGAACTTCAAGCATAAAACCAAACAACTGTTGTGCAGGAGCCAGTTTAACTCCTGCTTTCCTCCACTCAGGTTTCAGATCTTTTAAGAATTCTGTGCTGTGTTCACTTGTTTCCTTCTTTGATGGCAAAGCTGTTCTATCTTCTGTTGCAGTAATTACTCTAGCATGATATAGCATCATGCGAAATACAGAATAACAGCAGATAAGGTTCACTCCGGATTAGAAGCAGAAGCAAGACAGAGCAAGCTGAATCTGAATTCAAAATCCTATTTTGTCATAAGCTACACAGGTCAGTAAGTGTTTCAAATTCTATAAAAGCAATACACTCATCAACTGAGGAAGGAACTCATATTATTCTCCTGGGTACTGCAAACATCAGTAAGATTGAAGGACTTTTTTTAAAGGAAGCATACGGAGAATTTTAAAAGCCTCTTTAAAATAGGAAATTTGTCCAGCTTTTGCATTATTAGCATTCCTAGAACCTGTGTCCCAGGCTGACATCAGCACTGCTGCTGGCATTACTGGCCGAAATTCTGTGTACTGTGAGCTACGTCTACCAGCTTCTCCCTGGAGTTCTTGAGAGGACAGGAGCTCTTTATCTGTCTTTGTCCACCCATGCCTGTATGAGAGGGTTTCATGAGAACTTTTCCCTGCACAGCAACACAGATTGTTACCTGAGGTGAAGGCAGGGACAGACATTCTACTGTTGTTCCATGAGGTGCCTTGGTGAGGGTGCACAAAATACAGAACATCACAGACCAGAGGACTCTGTGAGAAGTGGGCAAGTACCGTGGGAGAGCTCTAAAAGGGCTGAAGAACTACAGTAACCACAAAACTGTACTTTCTCCTTATACTCACACTGAAATTGTTGACAGCAAGTTAGTGTAGGAGGAAGTGTTTACAGGACCTGTCCTGAGAGCAAGTAATTATTAATAATTCCTGGATTGCTAGAAAAGCTTTTGGAGTAACTCTGTGTGTGGGCATGCCCCTTGGTTGTTCTCAGTCACAACATTCTCTACGGTAAAAAGGGCTTTACTCCTGCTGGTCCTGGTTACTTATGGGTGGGCAACTTTTTAATTCTTGTACACTCCCTGATGTGACTTGAAAGCTGGAAACATCCAAGAACGTGGCTGCAGCATTATAAAAGCTTTCTGTTTTTCAATGTGGCAAAACCAGCTCTCTTTATTATCAGTAATGGAAAGCAGATGTTCTACATCAAGCAATGTTCTATCTAGTAAGGCAGGGGCAGTTTGGGGACAGTGAAGCTTTCTTGGATGCTCTGTCACGCTAATTTTCTCTTGAGGTTCTCAGAATGCTTTAAAAGTACCATTCAGTTTTCAGGGCAGCTGCCAATGAGTACAGCAGTATTCTCATACCAGATGTAAGGATCAGCAGACAGAGCAGGTAAATGATATTCATGTGTCCACATTGCCAAAACCAAAAGCACAGTCCACAGGTTCTGATGCTCAGCTGTCCTGCTGTACGTAGAGCATCTCCCTCCATCTCTCATCTGAAAGCCTCCTAGTAGAAGCAAGTCTATCTATATTCTGATGAAAAGCAGCACTAAGTTTCTTTAGGAACAATTCATATTCTAGATTCTGTCTTCACTTTCCTCCTTGCATACAGCAGGAAAAACGTTGGCTCTGAGAAAGTAAAAATATGGAAGGAGAACCATATACTTTATTTTGACATCCTGACCATTTCTCTCTCCTAGAATTAACCCTTTCTGTCCTGACTGCTTAGAAGTGAGGGATCTGTGAGAAGGAAGAATGGTATTTCACCTTTCTAGTACTCATGTTCTTTGTCTTTTACAAAATATTTCATATATTAAAAAAAAAGGTAAAATTTGCAAAAAGAGCCCAATTTACCTGTGTCGTGTTTTCAAAAATGAGAAAAATACATGGGAGCCTATGTTCTCACTAACAGATATCAGATTAAGGATTCAATTCTGACAACTTTTGGAGTTTAGCAACTTTTAAGAAATTGTAAGAAGAGTCCTTAGCCTGATGCTGGCTGCTCATTCCTGCTTCTCAATGGGGTGAGGTGGTCCAGTGGAAAAAAAATATTTTTTTTCATGGTTAAGTTTCAGCTGGATCAGTTTCTTCATCCACTTCCCCACATAAGTCTGCAAACACTTACGTCAACAGGGCACGAAAGGCAGTGAAAAAGCAGCAACAAGCGGCCAAAGCCAGGTCTTCAGCAGGGTTGCTGCTAGATGCATAACCGCAGTCTCAGAGGCTGAAGCTGTTCAGGCATTTTTGGAATGCTGTCCCACATAACTCAGTGAGTCAGCAGTTGCAATGAATCTGAATGAAGAGCAGAGATACTGCAACGTTCCGCCAGTACTTCCTAGTACTGTTCCACAAATTCAACCATTTTTTATTCACTAGGAAACAGAAATCTTATCAGAAAAATAAAATTCATCAAAGTTTTATAATAAAATTTGGCACAGTTTTAATTTTAGTGAGTTGAAATCTGACCTCAAAAAAGTAAAAATAAACAATGTCTGTTCAAAACAGAACTCTGCCTCTGGCTGTCCTCAGATAATGTTTACTCAAAATGCAAGGCCAAAAGTATCAAGTCGCTACCAATTGTTATTTTGCCCAACTTCACATACATCAGGACAATTTTACATTGCTGTTACACTATCATTCACTTGCAATAGCAAACAGCCACAGCCCAGAGATGTTATCATCAAGACTGACTTGGTAAACCCTGCACATTTTACTAGCAGTTGTGGTGATGAGGTGAATGGTAGAGTCGAGGTGAGCTGAGTGAGGACTACCAGCTTTCTTCAAACGAATGATACACACAGTCTCTGGTATCTCCAGTGGAGTGGTGATGTCAGTCTCTGTAAACCAGACTTATCCTGGTTCAAATTTCCAGAATAACTCTTTATGTTTCTTTCTAATATTTGTGATGTCACTCAATCTAGCAAGCAAAAAAAGGAATTAAGCTTTCTCACTTAAACAGTTTGAGAATCTGAAATGGATAATTCTGGTAAAGCATATTTTCAAAGCATGAAGCAAGTTTAAAGTAATAACCATATTCGCCTTTTGGATTCTTGTATGCAAACATTTAGCACTTAGCCAAAAATGCTGCTGTTCCTTCTCAGGACAGAATGGTCCAGCTGGTGGCTCACAACCCACATTCAACCATCAGAAGGCATTTATGCAATTCACTGTGTTGTTCTCTGGAGGAAATGAGGATTGCCGGTTTGGGCAGCAGACAGCTGCATGTCGCCTCTTGGGCTTGTGTAAGGCCAAATTCACAGCAGAATGAATTTCTGGTCTGAGACTACGGAGTTCACAGCTTCCATGTTAGAGGAGGAGGAAGGTGGGAAGTGACCCACTGCTGGACATGTAAAGCACAATACAGAATGCCAAGATGTGGCATTGCACAGCCCACAGAGTCTGATGCTTGGTCTGACTTTACAGTGCTCTGCTTGCAGGACCAGAGGATCAGCATTGGACCATGTTGTCTGAAACACAGCACAACAACCTGTCCTACTACAGCCAGCTGTATGTGTTAAGCATTCTCCACAAGAGAAAAGAAGTGGAAGAATCTTCCAGATGAAAATATGAGTTTGTGAGTGAGGTCTAGAAACCTCACTAAAGCAACATGGCCTATCTCTGTCTTCCCTCTGATTTTTGATTTTTTCATTTGCAGTGCTTGATGCATTCTTTCATTTCCCTTGGATCAGTCACAAACCAAAGGTGACAGACACACTCAGTTCTAAAGCATGCCCTATGGAGACAAGTTTGTTCGGTATCTTTGCTCACCTGATGAAACTACCATATATGGGATGGCAATCAGCATCAGAGAGGAAAAGGAAAGGAGATATTAAATAAGACAAGTGAGGCAAGTCAGACAAACGGGTCAGACTGAAGGCAGAGAGGACTTGGGATGTCCTGTGAGGACCAAAATAACAGTGACAAACCACCCTCTGCCTTTTCTCTCATGTTCTTTCCTCACAGTAGTTGAATATTCACATTATCTTTACTGTTCCAGTTCCTTTGTGCAGAGACTGTACTTAGATCTGTGCTGACGGCATTAGCTATTTAATAGGTTTGCATCCAATATTTCTAATACTATCCTGCTCAAATAGATTTAGATTTATGCACTACTATCATGTTATAATGATGCAATGAGTTTGCATTTTTCTGCATTGCAGAAAGTGCTACAATGTATCAGGAGCTTGTAATTAAACCCACAGCCTGCAAAGCGACATTCCAATTCTGACCATTTCTATCTTAGACCTGGCATTTTCCAGTTGTTCTTTGCAGGTGAAGAAGTTCAGTCCTTCCTGAAACCGTATTCTCGCATGGCTTCTAAAGTAACTGTCAAGCCAGATGCTGCTCTCCCAGGTGTGCAGCCTTACTTATTCATTGACTGGGTGAAGGTGTTGCTGTCAATAGCATTTAATCCAGTAAAACTGCCTGGATACTGCTCTCACTATGGATATGGGCAAGTCACTAAAACACCATCCTGTAGTGTAACACTCCATAGGAAAATGCCCAAGCATCATTTTTCCTTCAGACCACAGACTTGCAGACTGAATAAAAACTGATTCAGTGTTTCCAGCCTTACAGGAAATGTAGTACTTCTTCGCTTTTTTCTAACAACTAAAGCAGAAGAAAAACAAACCCTTTTTTGTCCTAGCACAAAAGTTTAAATATCTTTTGTTTCATATTGCATTGATATCTTTCATGGCATAAATTCAAAAATGAGAGAATAAAACCCAGAAGGAAATTAAATTTTCTACAATAAAACATGTTAGTCTTGGGTCTTCCTGAAAAATACGTAATTGGAAATACAAGAATAAGTTACTGGAAGGATGAAACACACTCAAAATCTTCTCAAACAATTAAATATTGAGACTTATTCTGACATGTTTTGACAGGAACTGTAAAGGAAGGAAGACTAGCAGTATAGTAGCAGAGAAAGTCTTATCTTAAGCTTCTTTTTTTTTTCCCAGGAGAAAATCAGCTCAGCAATAATAAAGAAGGTGGAAAAAGTTTATGGAATTTTATATTTTCAGTCAGTGCAAGATATTAGTGAAATGAGTTTGATGATCTCACTAACTACGTCATTATAAACTATGAAAACATACAGAATGGCAACTCCCTTGACGTGGCGCTCAGGAACATGGTTTAGTGGTGGACTTGGCAGTGTTAGGTTTACAGTTGGACTCAATGATCTTAAGGATCTTTTCCAACCTAAATGATTCTATGATTCAGAAAAAGGCAAGAAACAGAGATGCAGGCAGCAGCTGCTGGAAAGACACTGTGATGACTTCTTGTAAAAGACTGTGATACACCAGTAGACTTTGGAGAGGATCCCGGTAAAATTGCAACCAGAGAGGAAACGTTCTTTTAAACACAGATCAGTTTGGTCAGTGAATGGTAAATGTCACTGGTATTTTAATTGAGATGTTTAAAGGCTTTAAATGATCTTATAAATGTGATAATCTTTCAGCTGATGATCAAGGAGTAAAGATTCAATCACCAGGTGCACTGTAGTTTTGAAATGAAGTGTATTCGGTGTAATCTTTAGAAAAAGAGTTGAAGCAACCTTCAGGTGTTTTCCCACTTTGTTCAGGATTCAGAATTCACAGAGGGAAACATTTGAAAAGTTTCTTTATTGGTGTTTCAAACCCTGGAGGAACTTACTTTTGTGCTCAAATATATTAAATGTGTGTAACAAGCTATTACATGTACTCATGCTGATTTCAAGTATGGGCACAGCTAGATCAGAAATGTTTATACACATATAGAGCTGCAAAAAATGAAGTGGAAACAATCCATTAACTGCTAATGATAACCATATATGTAATGCTAGCATACAGCTTTTTCTACATTCAAATGGAAAAAAAAACAATCCTTATCCCATTCTAAGCAGAAACTCTGTTAAATTTACTCTCTGGCGCCTCAATTACCACCTGAGGAAAATTTGCCAGCAAACAAGCAGCGCTCAGGAGGCCAGTGGGAATCCTTTCATTGGTTACAACGGAGCTGTATTCCTCCCATGAACTACAAAAACCAGGGCAGACTATCAGACTTGAGCAAATAACAAGCATCTTTGTGTAAGGCCAAACTGGCCTCAGGGACCAGAACAAATATCTCTATTAATACTACACAATGTTACTTTACACAGAAAAATTCACTGAGGCAACAATTACCACAAATAATATCACATCCACAGCTGTATATGCATTTATCCTTTTGACAAAACCAGAATGTTATAGCATTTCGTTTGACATTTCTGAGAGATTTCCAGCGAGATTTGACAAATTTCTCTTTCCTCTTGAGTTGCTAAACAGATTCACCAAAGCAGACAGCATTAGAACGTAATGCCCCATCCAGCACTGAAGATAAAATAGATTTTGTGGGACTGACACAACAGGAACTTCTGGTGCTATTAGTAATGTACTTTTCTGAGCTGTGAAAAAAACTCCTGTGTGTTTGCATTTTGTATAAAAAAGTACAAAGGGTTTAACCACTGGTAAAATTTTAAATGCACTCCCTGTAGATCATTAAGCATGTGAACTCATGGTACTTACAAACTATCACTGTTCCTAGATCCTAGAAGAGAAGGCTGAGAGGGGACCTTATAAATGCTTAAAAATATCTGAAGGGTGGGTGTCAGGAGGATGGGGCCAAGCTCTTTTCAGTGGTGTCCAGTGACAGGACAAGGGGCAACGGGCACAAACCAAAGCAGAGGAAGTTCCGTCTGAACATGAGGAAGAACTTCTTCCGTCTGAGGGTGACGGAGCACTGGAACAGGCTGCCCAGGGAGGCTGTGGAGTCTCCTTCTCTAGAGATATTCAAGACCCGCCTGGACAAGGTCCTGTGCAGCCTGCTGTAGGTGACCCTGCTTGGGCAGGGGGTTGGGCTGGGTGACCCACAGAGGTCCCTGCCAACCCCTACCATTCTGTGATTCTGTGATTCTGTGATTCCCCATATTTGGCAGAAGGTTCTGAAGGAAGAGAGGTGTTCAAAATCAAAGTTCAGAAAATACTTTTATGTTTAACTAAAGTCAGTGCAAAAACCTCCAGCCAAGGAGTAACCCGCTGCCCACAGCTGGGACACACCATGGCAGGGTACAGGGCAGATCTGCTGTGCTGTCCAATTGCACTTTAAACCAACTGGCTCTCTATTCTCCTTTTGCCTGAGAGAGGCAAACGTGAGAGGGTAATATAGGGAGAGAATACTGACGAAAGAAGAAGAAAGAAAGAAGCTTTTATCACTCGTTGGATGTGTGCCACACAGACCAATTATAGACATTTGTCAGCAACCATTATAATTCCAGAGTCCTTGAACAAATCACAAGCAGAAAGGTTACCTTCCTGAAAACGTTCATTGCCATTAAATAACTGACCCAGACTAGCGGGTGAAGGCAGCACTTAAAAGAGAGTTTGGGGGAAGGGAGGAGATGGAGAATGTTATTACACATACACAAAAACCTTGTAATTTGTTTCGAAAAAGGAATTGCAGATTCACTGCAGATACTGTATTCTCAGCAAAGTGGACAGTGTTCTGAGAATGCAAATCCTACCGGCAGCAGTGACAAAACAGCCAAGACAAAAGTAATTTCTAGCTGATACCAGTGGCAAAACTCCACTAAAATTGTTGAGGTTTATGGTTTTACCCTCCAGTTTGAAAGTCGCAAGACCCCGTCCCACTTTCCTTGTTCATTTAAGCTGAGATACTATGGAGGTTACTTACAAATGAAGCTGCCATAGGTCAAATTCCACCATCAGTTACACGACCTTAATGACCACATCTAAGTGAAACATTTGTATTTCATGAATTTCAGTATCAGAGAGAGTTGAGACATGCTAAAAAGCGGGTAGCTTGTTCTCTCTCAATAATATAAGTATAATATTGGGAGAAATAAGGATGTCTATAAATTTCATTCTTTGTGAGCAATCATTCCATGTATCTGATTAAAAATTTCACCAAGAAACAGTATATACCAAGGTCATTTGGTACATCACATTCAGTTTTCTTCAGCATATCCCAGTTATTTGGGATGCACCCTTCTACGGAAGGTTCAAACTGCCTTTAATTTTAACAGATGCATGCTGTTGGATGGTTCTCTTTTCACCCATGTTGAAAGTTTATTTTTCTCTTAATTCAGAGTTAAATCTAATTAGAAGTAACTATTTGTGTAAGAACAGGGAGTCAAATATTTTCTGAATTTCTGTTCTGGGGTTGAGCCTCTCAATATAGCAATTTGCTGGCTACAATTGAAAGTTTCCAAGCTCTTTCCAGCTAAAATTTCTCCTCTGCCAGACTCGAGAAACGAGTCACACACACAAAAAAAGAAAATTCTGGCTTCACATCCCCTTGCAGCCATCACAACCCAGCTATGACAATGCCCATTTTAACTCAACATACAGCAAACTATCATGATGAAAAAGGAAAGAGGGAGGAGGGGAGAGAGAGAGAGAGATGTTGTCTCAGCCGATTTGTTTCTGGGAGCTATCAAGGCCTTACAGAAAGAACAAGTAATGGGGGCACAGAATACTGAAAAAAACAAAGCATAAAGTCTTCATACAAGTTTTGCAGAATGACTAAAAGGAACACAAAAACTTTTCACATCACGAGTTGTAAGAGAGTAAGAAAGTGTCATGAAATGAACATCTCTTATTGTTCTAGGCTTGTGGACTTTTTGCAAGATCCAAAAGACAAAGATACTTTAATGTAACTGCTTCTGTATTCAGAAGAGAATGCTCACATCTCAAAGGCCACAGTTTGCTAGCTCTGAATCAGAAAGGATATATTATAACTGCAAACATATAAATTAAGCTCCTTTCACTCATAAGGAGATGGACAATTTGAGAGAGCAGGACATATTGCTAAGAGAATTCTCCTACATAACAATTCTCTTATTAATTCAGCGGAGTTTAATAAGTGATCCTTATTCAGTCCCCAAAAGCCCACATCAGAATATCCCTAGAAATAAATCTTCAATCTCAACATTCCTGCTTAAGAAGGTGAGGCTAAAAGGTTTCGTCAAAGAAATGTACTTATTTGTCATATCTGGTTCAAAGCTTACAAACTTAAACAAGGAATAATACCAGATATTGTCTTTGGACACAGTGTTTAGCCATGCCTGATCTTAGTGATGCACCAGTATATCTGCTATAAAAGAAATGATCTGTTTCCAGATCCTAGGAGGAAAGTTACTCCCACTACAACATTAGAGTTGAGAACCTCTACCTCTGAGATCTGAAATCCCACAGGAATCAACGGTACAAAAATGACACCAGTGTGAGACCAGTTCTGCTGTGGGGTAGGAAGATTAAAACTTCATTAAGTTTAATAAAAAGGCTGATGATCACCTAGAACTATTTTTACAGTTTTCCAAAGTCATTCTGAATTGTGTTCTCCCATTTTTTTCATCTGCCTTCAGTTCCATCACTACTCTGCTGCAGCCTGCGTATTCTGCACAGGAAAGCGGAGCTGAGCGACTGCAGTACTTCCTCCAGTTCCCCTACAGGTACTCAGCGGGGATGCTAAGACTGCACAGAGTAAGCCCATCTGCATCAGTAGTTCCTCCCAAAATGAATGTAACAGCAAGATAAAAACAGATAGAGAAACCTGGTGGGGAGTTGTGGTAAGGACTTAGGAAGGAGTGGGATGATAGAAAGAGAAGGGACAGGACACACAAAGTCAGGGCAGGCTCTATTCGCGAGCGGAGAGGAAGCTATGGTGTGTTATAGGTGTTAGAAAATCCTGTTTGTGAGACAGAAAGAAACAGAGAGACAGGATGACAGTGGTTATTCGTTGTGAATGACTAAATACAAGTCTGAGAACTGGAAGGAAGCTGTGCAAGTATAAAAGACTTGTATTTCGGGATGCATCCCCAGACCTGCAAATCTGCCAGTCCCACACACGTACATGAAAGGGGCAGGCAGGAAAGCGGCACGTGTGTGCAAGGACAAGCCAGCGGAGAGGCAACACCGCTGTGTGTGCATAGTAAACTTTGCAGGGCAGCGACGTATGCTGTGCGCACGAGAAAGCGGATGGAGCAGGAAGTAGGAGTGCGTGTGAGAAGCCAGGGGAGCAGCGGGAAAGGGGAACACAAGACAGAGAGGGAACTGACAGAGGGGAAGGAGCGAAAGATTAAGAACATGGGGGAGGATGTACAGTCTGCTGCACAGGCAAGAAAGAGAAGGCGGAGGGAAAGGAAAGGAATGAACAAGGGGAACATTTGTCACACTGAAAATACGCTTGATGAAAAACAAGCATAAAAAGGTGGTGAAAAAGATAATAAGAGATACATTAGGGTTAAGAAAAGAATAAAGAAAGTGACAAGAACAAATTAAAAGAGAAAAAAAACAAAGAAGAAAGATTTTATTAGTTAACAGAAAGCTAGTGAAGAAGTTTAAAGAAAAGGCTAGGGCATAACACACTATGGGTAGAACCAGTAATTCCCTGGAGGCCAGTGCTGACGATCATCTCCCCTCTCTGGAGCTCCATTTCAGCTCTCCTCCCCAGTGCACGCTTTCTTTAAGAACACCTTTGCACCTCCAGCTACAGCCTGTTTACCTCACTGAACCCTGAGCTCCGTGTATTCAAAGCACAACGAGACCTGTTCAGGGCAAGGAAGGTGCAAACGCAATCATTTTCAAAGAAACATACTCTTGAAAATGAACACAAAAAAGGCGAAAGGTGAAAGTGGAACTCGTAGTGATAAGAGTCAAGTGCTGTCCTAGCCAGCAGAGAGGTGGAGCTGATCTGAGGCTGCTTTCCTTACCTTGGGTGCTCATGAGTGACCGCGCTGTCTTGCTGCAGCTGCTGCAGGCTGAAACTCCCTATGTCGCCTCCATGCAATTGTCCGTGTCTCTCCAGGAGCCTTGGAGAGGTTATTTGCGCTCTGCAGTTGTTGAAAAGTAAAGGAAACACAAGGAGCAAAACAACCCCTGGCTCCTAAAGTGCTGAAAGTTTAGGGAGAATCAGGAATAAAGGTGGCAAGTGCACTGGTGTCAGAATGAGCAAAGAGTGACACAGAAAGTAAGAAAAAGTGTGTCAGAGGCTGGGAGGGGCGGAGAAGGAAAATGCAAAGATCTGACAGGAAACCAGACTATAAATCTGCTTAGGGTTTAAAAAAAACACATTTCTGCTCCCCGGCGATACAGCCTGTTTGCAAATGACTCTGCACACAGGTGACAGCAGAGCCCTGAAGTACCACTCTAAGCAAATAACGAGCCACTTTTGCCCCTTCCCCAGGAAGAACAGCAGGCAGAGTCGGCAGCAGCAAACACGACTGGCTCAGACAGTAAAACCAGGCTGTCTCCACTGCCTCACTTCTAGTTCTCCAGACTTGCAGCGCACGTTTCCCTCAGGCAAAAGGGGACCTGCTGAACGCCAGTCTCACCGCTGCCCTGCCTCTCCGACCACAAAGCAGCAGCCCTCACTTCTCTGTGCACATGCTGGCAAGAAAGCACACGGGAAAGAAAAAAGGAAGAAAGGACTGAACAAAACAGAGTTTCAAGAACAACAGTTCCAGGCAGAAGGAGTTCTGGGTTTTCCCAAGGTTTAAAAGGCTTTTCAAGAAAGCATCTATTTTACTAATAGCTGCTTTCCCTAAAAAGCTAGTCAAAAGGTTTGCTTTATGCAAACATTTAATTATTTTACAGTTGAATGATATTTTAAACAATGTGTTTTCCAGAGGGAGTCTCTGCTGACATAAAGAAGCAGCAGCATCTTGTATTGCTTTAATGTTGAACTCCAGGTTTAAGGCCACACATGCAAATCCAACTATCATGGGTCTCGCTGAGGACATTTACCCGCCAGGCTACAGCTAAGAGCCTCCCTCCACAGCCAAGCCAACAAGAGAAAGTCAGCCAGTCCTCTCGCTGCAGAACCAGGAGTCACCACCACTGCCAGAAATGTCCTTTGGTGCTGTGGCTGTCTTGCTCGGGGATCCTTAGCTCGACTCACTTGCATGATACTGTGCTGGTTCTCATTCTGCTATCACATGTTCGCCCTCGAGGGGGAAAGCAAGGCACGGATACTGCTCTACCCCAGTCGCTTCCTCAGCTTCACCCTCTGCACTGAGTAATGCACACAGGTGAAGCCTCACTGGAGTCAGCGACAGGTTCTGAATATGTGAGAATCCCAGCAAGAACCCCTTGGAGGAAGAGTCACATGTGGTAACAGGGATGCACATTTGCGAAGATGACTGCGGCTAGAAGAAAGCAACTGTGTTCCTATGTGCACAGATATGTTTTTATCTCATGAGAGAAACTAACAGAAATAAAAGCAGAAACACTAGGAATAATAAGTGTAAGTAACCTATGATAGATCATTTAGGAATGTGGGAAGGGAAAAAGCATGATGATAGTAATGGAGTGAAAGAATGAGAAAGGAAAAAATACTTGTTAGAGAATAAAGGAAAACACAACGAACGGAAAGTAAGTAAGAAAGTACAGTGGAAAAACTATCAAAGGATACAGCAGCGTCAAAGACAACAGAATGGAGGAAGTGAGATGATAAAAAGAAATGTAAGGGAGAAAATACATGGCTCAAAGTGTCATTACAATAACACTCAAAAGTGTTCTTACCAAACTGAAAACCTGAAGCTCGTGAAAATCACCAGGGAGCAGAATATATTCCAGGCAGCAAAATGCATGGGGCAGCTCTGCTTTAATTCTCCCTTACTGTTCCTCTAATTTCACATGTTTACGCCTGTACCTGGACTGGTAAGGGCCTAAGTTCAACCACGGATGATACTGAAAGAGATTCTGGAAAGGATTTCAGTTCTCCACATCAAGAGCTTGAAGACTAAGGAAGGCAGGAACTTTTCTCTCCCACTGAGCAACAGCAGTACATGCTATGCCCCTAGTGATATTTTTGAAGTGAGGACTACACTGTTATGTGCTACTTGTATTCTTGTACAACTTCACCAAACTTCGCCTTTGAACAAACCTGCGAGCTGCATGCGACAAGGCGCAGGAAATCTTCCTGCTTTGAGCAGCCAAAAATCTATTCATGTGACAACTTCATGGGGGAGGTTCTGCAGTTGCTGACTTGGGGAAAGCCAGGGATACTTTGGAGAAAAACTGTGAAATATAGCTATAAGAATTGTGGCCTACAATTATTCCATCAAAACCAATATAAGTTATTTCTGAGCCAAGCTTTCTACTGCTTTCCTAGAGGAAGCTGATCTGTGCATGCAACAGAGGAACCATTTTAAGCACAACCAGAGAAATTCACTCTGCTGGCAGAAGGCTTTGTCGCTTCACTTCGATTTAAAAACCACAGAACTTTCACACACGGTTCCTAACCTGAAAGGAAAAACATGCTAGAAATTCAAGTCAAAACTCACCAAGTCTTGTTATAGCTTTCTCCTTCTGTCATGGATTTCTTCAGCAAATAGAATATTAGGCAGTAGACTATAAAACTGCCCCCCAGTCAAGCAGTGTTATTGTTTGTTCTTCTTTCTGCTTTTGTTTTCCTTCATGTTGTAGATTACAAACAGCTTTGAAAAGGAACAATAACTGTTTTAAAGAAGATCCCACATTTCATTGGGCCTAAAGTGATGCCCTAGAGATGAAGCAGTTACGCAGTGGAGCCTGAGCAACTTTAAGGAGTCTATCACTGCAACTCAAAGGACCTAAAATTCTCATAAAGACTTTATTGGCAAACTGAGATGAGCTGAGCAGGATCCAGTCATCAATCACAAAGCCACATGTAACTGAGTATCAACTTTCTTTTATAAGAATTTACAATCTTAATCCCAGTTTTCAGTTTTAAAAAATTCTCTCTAGCTATAAAAATGTTACGGTTGAGGTTACAGTTCCTTGAGGCTGGTAAACTGAAGTCATGTGTTTCACACAATGTAAGTATACAAAGTAATTATGTTCTGTTAGGCAACCAGAAAATTCAAGAAAATCCAGGTGCTCCACCTAAAATACAGGTATGTGGCAAAAAGCTGCAGAGTTTGAATCAGGGTTTTCCTGATCCAAACGCAGGGTGTAGGACCTTGACTGGCGGAGTTACAGAGAGCGGCAACAATGGAGACTTGTACACGAAGTCAAAAACTAGAAAGACATCTAAAATAGGCATTGTAAACATGGTGTTGAGAAGAAGTCCAAAAAGAGCTTTCCTAAGCAGTCTGTCTGGAAAAAAGAACACTTGGAAGTTTGATTAAACTGTCTTTTGTTATTTTTGACCCATTCCACCCAGGGAAGCAGGAAATTTTCCTTTTTTTTTTTTTTTCCTGTAATAAAACCGAATGCCTCAAAGAGTTACATGGCCTCTGTCATCTATTTCTTTTCTCATCAGCAAAACAAACCCACAGGAACTTTCAGTTTAGCTAGCTGCCCAGTTAAGGGGTAAAATTAGGGTTTTTTATGTTTTTGTTTGTTTGTTTGTTTTGGCTTTTCAGTCTTCTTTCACTAAAATTGATACAGGAAACAATGAACTGCACCTCTGCCTGCTACGGAACTCGCCTCACATGAAAGTCACCTGCCAGGACACACCTGCTATGTTTGCTGTCTCCCTCTTTCAAAGAGACTTCAGAAAAGGAGATTGTATTTAGTTCTTTCCAGTTACTCTAATTCTGCATGACCTAAGCCCTGATGGTAAAATCTGAATAGCAAGAGCACCTTAGGCCCATTGATGGTGCTGTACCTTCCTCCAGGCTGTTGCTTTGGGATCCTTGCATAAAAAAGCCAGCAAACTTCAAAGGTTATTCTGTTATTCCATTAGAGTGATGAAAAAGTGGAGAAGATTTGGCATCTTAGATATTGCTCCACATTGTTGCTGGCCTCCTAAGTATTTTGCTCAAAGTGACTTTCATACCATAACATTGTTATTGGGGTCTATCAGCAAAGCTGCTTTTTCTGTCTGTCCCACAGGAATTATGTAAAAATTGTTTATCCAGTGAAGGTTTTCCTTGTACTCCACGACTTCCTATCATCAGCACTCAGGAAGACAGGCCATAATTCAGAAATGAAGCCACTAGAGAGCTTTACATAGCTGCAGACTGAAGTGCCAAAAAAAAAAAATCAGCATTTGGAAGCAGAGAAACACTAAACTGTCCAGCTCTTCATCTGCTGTTCCTTTTCTTCTATTCCCTCCTTCCCCCAGGAGAGCCATCCCAGCCCATGAGGAGACTGCCCTTGACTCCTCAGCAGTGTAACAGTCTTGAAAATCCCTGGATACCAGAAACGCGTTTCACAAACTAGTGATTTGAGAATTAATATATTGCATTTCTCCTGCATGCCTGAGCACAGTAGCACCGTATATATTGTTAACACAACCCCTCCAACTCTTTAGAGCAGAGAAACAGAAGTATTAAATATTTTCCACGTTTTACATATTTTATCTTATCAGCCTTGCTCAACTGTCCTTAGAGACTATCACTCTTACTTATAGATGCTCACAGTTTATCATTTTTCTCTGGAGATCTGACTTCCAGAACAGAAGTATTTCCCTATTCAATTCACCAGACTGTGAATAAGCAGCTGTTAGTGTTCATCTGCCTTTTCTAGGCATTAACATCAAAAATGCCCCTTGATCTCAAAAAAGCAACACACAGCAGGGTTTCTTTAACACCTTCGGGGGTAATGGTTTAAATCCAGTAGGCAAATGTTCTCATCTATAGGTTTATGATACACATTTAAACAGTGTTTCAATTGCCTGAACTATGAAATAAGATGACAGCCAAACATATATCAGCAGGGAACAGATAGTATAAAATTCTCTCTTTCATTTGACAGTGTTGGAGCTTATGTATTTTTGCACAAAATGTACAGTCTCTGTCGAGTTCGACAGTATTAGGGGATTTATCTGTCTGTGTCAGCTGTTAGCATATTCACCTTCCTTTTTATGGAAAAGTTAGGTTCAAATCCACGCCAGGAGCAGGATTCACAACCCACAGCACAGAGGATAGTGCCTTGCCAAAAGACCAGCCCTTCACTGAGCAAAGAACCCAGTCTGTCCTGTTTCTTCCTGGGGCCAAAGGGAAGGAAGATCCAGGCTCTGTGATGCTCTTTCCAGAAACGTCAGAGTTAATTCAGTGATTACTCCAACAATTCTCTTTTCACTACACATATATTATTCATCAAAACTGGGCATAAGCCATAGCTCAGGTCCTTGTACTGCTCCTTACACTCTTAAATATATGTGCATAGGGCTTAAAATCCAAGGATCTTTAAACTTTCCAGACAAATGGTTCAGTTTCACAGCAACCAATGAGTTAGATATTCATACCCATACTCAACAGATGATGAGACGAAGTATTGGGGAGATAAGAAAGGATTATTTAATCAGCGTTAAAACTAATAAATACATTTTTTTCACCTAATTTTAATTAAAAAAACCCACAACTTATGGACTATTTAAAAAAAAAAGGCAAAAGTTAAAGAACCAAGGCAAACACTTGTAAAATAACATTTTTTGTTAAAATAAATGGGGACAGAAGGGAATATAATCACTATTATTGCAAAAAACTTCAACAGAGTTGAGATCATTGTCACTAGAAAATGTAGTGAAAAAATAATTTTAGTTCAACAACTTTTGTTAAAAATGTTTCTAAATAAATTAATTAGTCCCATATCTCATCTGCTGCTTAAAACACAAGGTCATCTTTTCCCCATTTATGCAATAGTAGCATTGTCAATATGTATTTTTATTGTTAGACTGTGAAGGATTTAACATATCTGGACTCTGAAGGATGATCCATCAAACCTGAAATTTAGTAGATGCAAGGACAGGTGAGTTACTTATTCTTGCTTGTTTGCTTTAAATTGGAAGGTTTCTTGTCTTCTTTATAGGTCAACATTTACCCTAATTAAAAATGTATGCATCTTTTTAATAGAGACAAATTGAAAACAACTACAGAGTTTTAATGGTTTGTATTCAACATTTTTTCCCCTTTTTATTCAGTGCAGCTTCTTTAAAAGGTAAGAAGAAGGAAAACTTATGCTAAGTGCTACGCTCAGAGACAATATGCCCAACAGAAAAAAAAAATCAGGGTTAATTAATAACATAAAGGATACAATATCTAAAACAAGAGTTCTATATTAATCCACAGAGTTTGAATGGTAAGGGGCCATTTTCCATAGCTTAAATATCCCGTGAACGCAGCACAGACCTGGAAGTTAAGGACTTTTTAACTTCCATTACAGGTATTGTACAGACATCCTCTGTGATTCACATAATCTAAGAGTCTAGAGTGCTTCACTTTCCTCATCTGTAAAGACAGCCGCGACATCTTTGAACTTGGAACTGTTATCTAAATGAGATGTGTCAAAACCAGAACAAGAAACCCCACGTGAGCATATCGTAAGCAAATGCTATAAAAACAAGAATTACTATACTGAGTCAAACCAAAGATCCATCTCTGCCAGAGAACAGAAACTGTATCTTCCCCAAGTTCAAAACTGAACCCATCGTTAAGGAAAGAGACCTCCTCTCTTGCAAAGAAGCCACTGCAGAAACAGGAGTTGGTTCATTACAGAGCAGACACGGATACAGTTAAGAAACAGGAATTTGCCAAAAGGACCTTGGGCTAAGTCAGTAGTTTGATGTAAAAGTTATCAGAGACCAGAGGTCAGACTGAGATATTACCATGTCATTATGCCTTATTTCTCCTTATTTTTTCTTTAAAATAGAACAAGATTCAGCCAACATCACATGCACGGGTATTCTGCCAAAACAGCAGTGATAATTTTTGAAAGCAGAGGTGTCATAGGCACATTATGAACATACGATGTGTTCCAAGCAAGAGACAGGAATGCCTATGGAAGCAGGAGCAGCGTAGCACTGGAAAACAGGGCAGAAGCAGTAGATAGTGGAGAATTCTTGAGCAGTGTTTCAAAGCCTGTTAGACTGAACTGGTCTGCATGGCTTACAACATAGCCTTGAGCTTACACAAATCTTGATGTTATACTCCGTCAGTATGTGTGATTTCTCTATGACTTGTTACTTATAAATTATTTTTTCATCTTTGGATGTATTTGTTCTTCCAAGCTCTCATGTTCATTTTCCTTTTAGTTGTGTAGCTCCCAAGGGAAGGACGCTAAGCGTTCTTGTAGAAGAGCTCTT
This sequence comes from Opisthocomus hoazin, assembly GCF_030867145.1. Lineage (NCBI taxonomy): Eukaryota > Metazoa > Chordata > Aves > Opisthocomiformes > Opisthocomidae > Opisthocomus > Opisthocomus hoazin. The sequence goes on from NC_134428.1 coordinate 21,393,360, forward strand.
ATGACGCATATGAATAGTGGTCATATATCACTAAATATTTTACATATGTGAGATTAAACATAGCCATAAAACTATACGACTGCTATTTATTGATCCATAAATGAATACCTTTAATATTTCTCTTTGAAACAATGGTATAGATTTCTGGAAGCTATGCTTTCTTAGTGCATGACAGCTCTGTGTTAGAATATTAAATACTTTTACATCTATATATAGAGCTTTCATTTCATTTCATTCCAATACTCATGCCCACACACATTACAGGCCATAAGCTTTGTAATAAACAGTAATTCACTTGTCATTCATGGAGTTACTTCTGATGCACCTGATGTAATACAATGCAGATACCACATATCAAAATGAGTAATGGAAATGAAATTAATTTAAGCATACATAGGCTGAGTCTAGGTTTTGTCTGTAGAGCCAGATTGCCATGATTGTAATAATTTCTTAAATTTATTACATTAATAGTTAATGATATCTAATAAAACTGAAGTCTGATTTTATGAGACATTACGCTAATTACCTGGTTCAATGTGTAAATTACCTGATTCTTGTGTAAAACACACAAGCTCACTGCTCAGCTTACTAACCCCCATTCATTCACAGAAGTATGCCTACGTTATACTATGTCTACAGGAGGGAAAGAACGTAGAGATGGACACAGTCCCTTCATGTAAGAGTGTAATCTGAAAAAAATGTATTTGTCTAAAATTTACAGCACTGCACAGTGCCCTTTAAGAGTCTAAAAAGTTTTGGATAAAACAAAGGAACAATATTGGCTATTTCTGAAAAGATGTCAAATTATGCACTTATCCCATTTTGGCTCACCAAAATATGAAAAACTTCTAGAGACTTTAAGGCTTAAACTTCCAGTGAGTAAAAACCATAAATTTTAAGAAACGCCAGTGACTCCTAAATTGGACTTTCAGTGAGACAAAGAAGAAATAATCTTAAGAGTATTGACAGAAAGAGGGAACTACCATTTTATATTAGGATTTAGGGAATTATATAGTCCCTTTGCAACTACTGTATCAAATTCTTATCCTTACATGATGAAACAAACTATACTCTATATTCTGTCATGGATTTGTTGAGCTCTTTCTCTACTCCAATATAATTGAGGAATTTAACTGTTACTCACACTAATCCTGAAGATTTATCCACAATGAAACAGTTCTTTCTCAAAATACACCTCCATACAGTCTTTTACTAATTACATACCTGTTGTCAGAGAGTTGCCTTCCTTTCTTCTGAACAGCAGTCATTCATGTTATACCGCAGGTGTTTGTATTTCTCTGATCATGAAAAATGAATGTGTGCGTGGGAGTATATTTGCTTTCACTGTATATAACAGCTCATTAATAGGCGATTCAAGTTTTTTTTAGCATCATCCACTTCATAAACAAGACTGAAAACTTCCTTCAAGAATGGTCAGTAATCCATTTCTAGCTCTGCCAGCTTCCCAGGGAAAAAGTCAAGTGTTTGCACAATACTATGGTTTGGGTCTTGAGAGACTAACAAATTGACGATAGCTTGTCATGATGGCTGAGAGCTAAGGTACTCGGAAAACTATCAGTCTTCTATTGACACATTAGGGAACTGGTTTCCTAGTAAGCGTTCTCTGAAATCTCTGTCCTAGTCTGCCCTTACAGAGACTCACTCTGGTGACTGCTAGATGCTCATAAAATGTTGAAAGGAGGAGCTGAAACAAAGAATCTGATTTTTCTTTGGCTTTTAGTTTTAGAAATTGTCTTTTTGTATAAAAATTTATTTCAGTAACAGTACATTCTTGAATTAAGTATATATTATTTCCAATATGGGAATGAATTCAGAAGTAGGCAAATAAAAAGGAAAAAAAGGTTGAGGCAATTGAACCGTTTTCCTGCATGTGACTAGGGGTTAGAGTCCAGCAGCGCTTAAGCGCCTCAGGGTCCTCTTTCAGGAAGCACAATGCTACAGAAAAACACGAAGTCCTCGCCTGGCTCTTGGACCACGTGCAGGCAAGAGAAGTGGGAAGGGTAAAACGGGAAGGAAACGAGAAGGCTTGCATTTCTAACAGGCTGGAAACCTTTACACTAATGCTATCTTTAGTTCTGCCTGTCAGAGATGGGAATAAGACAGATGGCAGAACTGCGACCAGCTTTTGAAACTGAAACAAACCACCACACAAAGCCTGTACAGGCATCAGCAGATGCCCTTTCATGTGACCTCCCCCCAAACAAACCGAGGTTTAGTATATGGCAGCTTTCTCCAGCAAGATATTTCTGGTCATCTCTTTAATGTGTGGCTGGGGTTCTTGAACATTTGTAAGTTAGTTAAAATTAATACTTACTGGAGGATCCCTATACACTTTTTTAAAAGTTGCATATTGACTTTCAAGGTAGTACAAGCGAGATTAACTTTGGTAAATAATATCCTACTATAATAGTGAGCATACATCAAATATTCTCCGCACAGAGAGTTAAGCCAACACATGACAGTAACAGAGAGACAGGCTGCAATTTTCTGGAAGCTAATGGAGGATGAGAAAGAGGTTGGGTAATCCTCCATACAGGGGTATAATCCCATTTAATTTCTTTTTTAATACAGAAGGTCTAGAAAATGTTTCACACTTGGACACAGCCTGTATATAGAAATAGAAGAAAAGTAACCAGGTAATAATGTAGTAAACAGGCAGGATTTGGAGACAAGAGCAGAGCTGTGAAGATGGGTACGTAAGTTTCAGAAAACATAATTCTTTGCAAAGAAAAATGTACAAGCCGTTAGCAGCCAGCAGATGAAGATCTGCTGCCCCAAAGCTATAGGTCTCCGTAGTTCTGTATCGACAAGGAAGCAAAAAAACTAATCGAAAATGAAGGGTAGTGAAATTGTCTTATAACTCTTTCGTACATGCAGAACACTGTTCTGGTCCAAAAACTATACAGCAGTCACTGGTCTAAGGTGTGTATGAGAAATACTCCAGTACTTGATGACTTCGTAGAGAATAATAGAGGTGACAGCAAGGAAGACGAGAAAGCTTTAAATACGGAATCTGCAGGTAGTCCAAAAATCACATGTGAATATTGTACTTGAGATGATGGGAGCAAAAGGACAGAACAGAAAACCAAACCTTGGACACAGAATGTTGGTGGAACAGGCTGCTGAGCAGGTGCAGAAGAATCAGTAAAGATGAAAGTACAAATATGCAGACAATGGGGGAGATTTTGTACTGAGTTCTTGAAACAGACCAGGAATTAGTTTACATTTCTAAAGATAGTGGTAGTGTTCTGCTTTCAGCAAAAACTAAGAAATAGACATTGCTATAAATAGTACTGTACACTTCCATGAGCCCTTCATCTGAGGTTCTCAACAGTTATTATTTTTCCCAAAGAAAAGCAGCTCAGTAATATTGACCTACACATGCAGAAAAAAACAGGACTTGAAATTTTACAGAACAGACCCAGATATTCTCACTACAGGCAAACAAGAAGTGCCCTGATAAGACACAGCACAACTTGATCCTTATTATATTAAAATCACAGTCCGACCTTTTTTCCATATGGGAAACTATTGTGGATGCCTTAGGTATAAGGAACAAAACAAGTGTGATAGTAAGTAAATAAAGGCCTAGTAAAGATGAATTTACATGAATTAAAAAATGAGGAGAAAGATTAAGATGAGGATACAATGCTTTCAGCAGAGATTTTCACTGTGCTGAGTCTAGTCTAAACTGACAGCCCTGGCTGGAAGCTAAAACTCAAGTGTTCAGAGGAGTGGAGAAGGAGAGCTCACTTTTATTTTTTGCAGAGTTGAAAAGTGTCACTTTTCATTTTGCTTTTATAGTTGCTGGAGACCATTACTGCTCACCCCATATTGGTTTTCCCTGCCCTGCAGAAAGTAAATGACATCTGAGAATGCAGTAACTGTGTGGTTTATCGGCTCATTACATGGTACCCCTACAAAATTACTGCAGGCTGATCTGTAACATTTCAGCTTTACATCACTTGGATGAATCAGTGCACCAGGGACAGCTACTTTTGTTTGTATAAATCTCATCAATTTTACAATAGGGAAGCAAGAACACAATGTCTGCTATGAGAAGCTTAGAGGAACACATGATCTTTACAGAAGACCTTACAGGAATTTGCTGTCCTTGAAGAGAGGAGGGGTGATAGGGAGAAGTATCAAAATATGCAGTGGAATGTTTATATGGCACAGATACTGGGAAAATCTTATTTCTGGAATGAGACATACACATCATTTTCAGCTGAATTCAGAATGTCTCCATATGCTGTGAGTGGGTGAAGGTAATGCAGTAAGGAAGGATTCTTTCTGGCACGACCCTGAGAGCAGAGAAAGGGGCACTACAAAGGTCAACTGCTTCTTTTCAATTACAGAATTTAGAGTAACCCACTGTGAGACTTTCGATGGAGGAGACACCTTTGGGTATGACAGACAGCACCTCTCTTTTTTTCTAATGAATACTCAGCACTCCTGTGGAAGGGAAAAGGAGGAAGAGGAGGCAGCACACAGCTATGCTGCTGGAATGGTCAGAAGCAAAGAGTAATTAATTCTGTCATGGTGCAAAAGGGAGTAAAATAAAAATAAGCATGGTCTGTAGGTTCAGTGACTGGATGATACCAGGGTTGTAAAGTCAGAGATTGTAGGATCAATGAACAAACAGAACCTGCTGCTCTGCAGCTATCTGTAACTGAGGTAGCTAGCAATTGTCCCTGAAAATAGAGCACTACTATAATTAAGGAAGAAGACTGAGACAAAGTTAGCATTCTGGATCTCAATTCTGCAAAGTCTCATGTAGGTTCTTACCCTTCCATACTGTGAACAGTCCTACTGAAGAATCAGTGCATAAAGTTAAGGCCATTAATAAGTCTCTGCAGGATCAGCATCAAGGTTTGTATTTTAAATCCTCTGTTAATCCAGGAAGGTGGCTTCATGAGAAAGATATTACAATAAAGTAGCCTGCAAAGCATATTCCATAAATTCTAAGATCCTAGAACCTACACAAGCTGGGCTATTCATTAACATTTCTGGTCTTCTCCAAAGTCATCAGAGATTAACATGATTGCTAGAGCAAAAGGCAGCAAGTACTATTGAGAAGTAAAATATTTGCATATGTATAAATCCAGACTAAATCTGATTGCCTTTGTACAGCATCTCCATATTTATATTGATGTATCTGATATCATAGAGTGGTAAAAAGAAGACACTAACTTCTCTGGATTATTTCCAGTGTTGAATATATCAATAGTGTGAAAAGCAAGGTAAAATCAGGAGGAAAAGGAGAAAGAACATTCATCATAAATAGCTGTGCATATCCAACATTTCATCCAGTCCAGGGTAAGACATTAGCCACCTTATTATCAATGCAACAATGGACACAGAGAAAAGCAGAGGGTTTGGAGTGGGGGATTTTTTCACATGAAAGGTAAAAATAAGACTCCTTCCATGATGTGCCTATATGATTGTTATCGCTGCCTCGAGCAAGTTGTAACAACGCCCCCCCTCCCCAAATGTCTTCCATTACCTCCACATGGATCCAGAGCAGGTCATCTCATAGATTAGCTGCTTCTTCAGATACCTAATGACTTCAAACTTACAAAAAAGTACTAAAAATAAACCCAGAAAATTGAAACGGAATGGTTTTAGAGTTCACAAACTCAATAGGAGCTAGAAGACTCAGAATCAAAAATGAACTTCCAGGCTCTGGATAAAATGAAAGGTGGATTAAAATATAGTTCTGCTCATTACTTTTGTATTTACTGTAGATTAAATTATTATACTTGCCTCTATTGGAGATTTTTTTTTTCCCCTCCCCAACTACCTTACTGTTTTCCTGACTCCTGCATGAAAAGAGATAATTCCATTCCTTAGTTCCCACGCAAAATCATATGAAAGAGATTTGGGGTTGTTTAAGGTAACTTTGCCTCCAAAACCAAGTCCTTATTTGTTTCCCAAGGCCTACTTAAGAGAGCAGGCAATGATCTGAAACCATGAAACCAGAGAATGTAAATGCTTTGCAATTTCAAACTTCTTATTCCCGTATATATCCAGTCACTTGCAGCGTTTGCTGTCTCTGTTCAGTTTCCCCAAACCCCAGCAGTACAACTGTCTCAGCTGCCTTACTATTACTTGCTTATTTCTACCATCTGCACATGTGACACTGATTTATTCAGCCACTGAGCGCTCTTCATCGTTTGGGCTAGGAGGGCTAGCAGCAGCTCTCCTCTCATCAGCAAAACACTTGCATAATCCCCAGCACAAGGCCCTCAGCTCTTCTTTGCACCTGACGTGCCAGTTCTATCTGCCAGTGTGAACAGAAACAAAACGGCCAGGTCACAAAGTCTCTGTGCAGTTATTTCCATACCACAAGCAAATTCAAGCAAACCCTACCTCCCTCTCCCTCTCCCCCCGCAGCGGTCGCTCCCCGCTGTACCGAACGGGCACGACAGCTGTACTGTGGTCTGCTATTTCAAAGACTTCATTACTTTTACAAAATATGTTGCAGCACATTTACCAATGCACTGTGAAGTATTATAAATAATTAAAACTAAACCATTCGTGTCAGAAATAAATGAACAAAGCCCATTTTGCAATGCAGCATCCCTGATTTATTTTTATTGTATTCATTTAGAGCATTTGTTCATTCACAAAGCCCAGCAGTCCACACAGAGTTGGTCTCCAAAATGTTAATGGATGCTAGTGAGGTTGTGTCTTCTCTTTAGGTTCATAAAGGAACAGATCACTTTGGGTCAATAAAAAACATAGAACACAGAAGGTTAGCAACCCACTGCTTCTGGATTTCACATTCTGTGTTTTCCAAGTGTATGCCATTCTGAACGTCTCTTTTTAAGAACCTTATCTGCATTTTGCATTTGCATAGGGGTACAAAATATGCAGAATCACACTCCAATTGGAAATATTTTTAAATACAGCTATGGTTAATATCTACAGCTTGAGAGAATGATATTATCTTCACTGCTCCCTGACCTCCAGCATGCTTGTTTGTGAGCATCATAAATAATACTGCTTCTTTTTAAAGTTTCAGTTTCACAAGGTGAGGATATCTTTTGGGGGTCTAGGTTATGGTAGTGCTGATCAGACATTCTTCCCTTATTGCTGTTGCTATTGTCATTGTCTGTATTGCTGATGTATTTCACAAGAAAGCTGTGATCAAATATAGGAGTGGATAAATAAGCATACTACCGCAGAACTACTGCTAGTAATACAAAGTCATACTGTCAAAAAACCTATTTTTTCACTTAATCTCATTTTAAAGAGATTCTGGATGGAGGCACATACAAACCTATAGTCAAATTCCTTTATTAAGCACTGAAACAATTCCTCAAAATTAATAAAATCATCATGAGTTTAAAAACTCTCTTTAAAACTATTTTAGAACAAATATACATGCACCTGTGGCAAAAAAAAATCCTGGAATAATCTTGGACCCTTCCAATTCCATCCATTTCTTCACAAACCCAGGTTTCTCTTTACAGCTCTGTCCCTAACAGCAATGACTCCTGTAACCCAAAGAGCTAATTGGGCTTTCTTTACTGGAAGAAGGCCCAAGAAAGCTGGAAAGCACAAACTTATACGAGAACCATGAGAAAGCAGAATGTTCATCTCTCAAGTGTCTTTTATTCTTATTTTGCCTAAAATCTTCCAAACTCTATGCATGTAATTTTAATACTATGATTAAATTAATTCATACTATTCCAATACTAATTATCCTACAATATTTTGCAAGTACTGCAGAGTTTTATTCAGTAAAATTTCATTGGTTTATTGATTGTGTGTCAATATTTTAATCACAAACAGCTTCACAGATGGAATATTTTACATCTTTCCTAAGGTTTCTCTAGGAGCTTGTCTGAGCTATTTTTTCTCACCGTTTAAAGGGGAAATATACTCTCAGAAGTTAAAATGGATGTGAACAGGGAAGAAAACAAAGGCTTTGCATCTATTCTGTTCTATTCTGTACTATTCTACATTGTTCTGTTCCACTCCTATGCTTTTCACAACGCTGAAAGTGGACAGGTTTGTAGACCCAAGTCACTGCACTGTTCAGGTAGTTTTCCTGTTCATGAAACTGTTGTATACCCTTAACGGCATTCCAAGTGCACCACAGAAATTAGTGGATTTAATCTTGCTATCTTATCACAGCAAAACCACCTATAAAAATGAATAGGATGCAAAATTAGGTACGATACCCTTTAATTCTGAAAACAACTTGCTGTCATGTATGATGTTTCCCAGCACAAATAACTCCTTGATACCTGGGCAAATTACCAATTACAAGCTCCCCAGAGTGGATATTTGCACATGTAGCCCTGCAATCTGCAAACTGTACTTAATCTTGCACAAAACTGACTTTGAGAAAAATTTGTTCCTTGCTGGCATGCGTACAAATACTCCCCATTGAGTAGAGCTTTTCTGCTGTGCAATGGGGCGCTGTATGCAAGGAGATCCAAAGCAAGGAGTATTTGCTAAGTTAAGACGTAAGGAGACTGAAGGAAGCAAATCATCCGCTCTAATTCATAGTGAAACTTCTGCACAGCCTCCACTGTAAAACTCTTCATGGAAGAGCAGTTGAGCTCACTTGAATCCCTCAGCAAGAAATGCCTGTGTCCACACCTCTGCAGATAGAACTTTATACAGCGCTCTGATGCCGGAAATAAATTTCCCTTGAGTTCAGTAGGATAGGAGCGTGCATCTACTGAACGTGGAGTCTGGCTTCTCCCAGAAGGTACTACACTCAAGGTCTGAACTCATGCACATAATTGTTATTCTACCGCAATCATCTTTATGCATGAACTGGATTTATTTTATTATTCTAAGCCATTATTTAATACAATAGGCAATGCAGAAACTAAGAAGCTAATACAATCACTTCTGCTGTATACTGCATGTTTATCTGGCTGAAAATGTAAAAGTGTCAGAATGTATGAAGTATATCAGAAGTGTCACTAGGCCTGTTTGGTACGCAAAAGAGCAGTTATTTTATTTTACAAAAATATTTACTCCAAGTTACATTTCTCCTACTATACCTTCAGTACTCAACAGCTAGTTTTTTGAAAAATTTATGACTGATTTTTAGATGTTTATAAGTAATGCAAACCAAATGATTAACAAGACTCAGATCTAGACTGAGATGTAAATATGCTCAACAGCTTTAACCTGAGCAAGCTTCTCATACCTGAGTTTTTAAACAAATTTTAACAGTTAAGGTGCCTTTCAGTTCTTATCAGAGAAACAGCTCTGATACCTATTTTGAGTTGACTAATGCTGCAGAGACTGAAATCTTCTCAAGTGACCCATGTTTCAATAAACGCTACTCAGTTTTAATGCTGAATGCCCCTTATGTTTGATACTGCTTACTTTTTATTTTATACATAATTTTCATCAGAGGGAAGCACCTACAGAAAGATCTACTGTGGTTACCTGAATACTGTAAATTTTTTATACATGTGAACTTTGTCAGGGATTGCAGTTCAGTTTTGGTCTTGGGGAGACATAGTTATGTTACTGTGATAATTAAATGATGCAACAACTTTTGAACCAGTAAACAAGTGAAGCAGAATACATGGTTCTCCAGCTTCACCTAGAGAATTAGCTCTGCCGGCAAACAGGCAGAGGGTCGGTCAATGGACATGTGTTACACCAGGGCTTACCAGTACCCTTTCAGCACAGCTCAGATCCCGTTTGCTAACAAAGACAGGGGCTGAAAGGCAGAGCTCCGTAAGTAGGGCCACAGAGAAGAGCAATTGGAGCTGGAGGACTGGCTACCCAGCATCAGGCTGGGAGGCAGAAGACACTGATTGTTGAGTTACACTGAGACTTTAGTCTGTTATATTTATTCAAGAATGTCTTAGCCACTAAAGCAACAGGCAACAGTGTATTAACACAATCACCATCACAATGATGACTCTTCATTATGGAAGACAAACTATTTAAATCAACCCCCTTTTTCTATTAAAACATTAACAAAAATCCCCATTAAGTAATCTGCATTTCACAAATGATAGTGACCTAGGTCTGCTGCTGCTACAAGCATAACTTGCTTTAGGGCAATGGGCTCTTAACAACCATCAGTTTACAGCAAATGAACATTTATCTGATTTTTTTTATTTTATTGTATTGTATTTCTGTAATGGTGCTTGAAATTAACATTTTTATTCTGTTTTTTTCACTTTTTTGATCATTAATGTAGTAAACTATACCAGCAAAATGAGTACAACAGTTTCATCTGTGTCCTAAAAATCTATTAACTCTAAGTGTCTGAGTAGAAACTGTGTAGCATTTTGAGGTTGTCTGTCATTTCTAAGGTTGTATTTGGACTTACTGACCTAAACCAAACTGACTGAAACACAAACATTCACAAGAAGAATGCTATGAAATTAAAAGCATAAAGCAAAAGAGGAAAAAGAGAGCCTAGACACATGGTTACATCCTCAAAGCTAAAATAATCCATAACTCGTCAAAGTGTTTCACTGACATCCGCAGGCTATCTTCCTGTGAAGCTCCTATCGTATTCTTCAGATTTTAAAATGTCTCCTAAGTTGAGGTATTCAGCAAGCTGCTGGATATAATTTATCTTGCTTTAATTTATTAGAACGTGTCTCTATATCACTGTTCTTCTTTTAACAAAGAGGTTTTTAAACTGGTAAAACTAAATGTATATTTAATTTATTTCATCCAGTAAAGAATCCTTGAGAAAATCAATTTCCATTTACAAAGGCATCCCAGCAGGTTGGAAGTCCCATTACTGCAGTATTGTACCTCTTACATCCAGGTTTATGTGACATATGGTATCATTTCTTCTCCATGATTCTATTACTTTCGGAAAACTATGTTAAAACATCATTATAAATGTAACTTAAAACTGACAAAAGCCGTGAAAATCAAAGTTAGTGCTGATCACTGGCAGTTCTGGCTGTACACCTGATGATTGACACATATGCGTTCATATTTCTTCCATCATACAACGAAGCAAACGTCTTCTACTTCACCCTCACAACTACTGAGGTATCACCAATAGTACTGCTTCTAATCTGCTAAGGCACAAAGTGGTTACATACTGCTGCTTTTTTATTTAATCAGAAATGCCCACCAAAAAAATATTTTTTTTCCTGATGTATCATTAATTTCTTTATCAAATGACACTATTTAAATGTCTGTAGTGGGTATCCTACTGTTGAACCACTGAGATTAAAAAACCAGCTGTTTTGCAAAGTAAGGGATCTCAAAATGTACACTTCATCCTCATAGAGAGCTGGGAATCAGTATTTTCAAAATCTTCACCTTAATGCTACAGTACAGACCGAACATAAGTTAATGTGACTGGCTGTCATATACATGGGAAGACTTGCAAAACTCACATTGGGTTCCCCTACTCATAAGCTATGCATCCACTGAAACTGTTCCTTAGAACCACACTTACTTAGATCTCAGAGCAGATAAACGTCGCATTAACATGTTTAGATAACAGCAGCTATTCGAGTCCACAACTGGATCAGCGGTTCCCCTGCAAGGTGATGTACTCAAAACCCACAAGGTTCCATTTCACCCTTCCGTAGGTAAAGTCCACTTCCCCATGCTTGGTTCAAGGAGTGTGATTTTGTGTTTGGTTTTTAAATTTTCTTGTGCTTGTGCAAGGAACCATTACAATAATTCATAGCTGCCATTGTTCTCAAAGCATATGTTTAAATCTACAGACACCAAACAATTCAACTCTAGAAGTATTCTTTGTACAATCCATTAATGTCAGAGGAATTTAATTCAGTTTCAGGTTGGGCCTTAATTTCATTCTTAATTTTATACTAAGTGTAAAAAAAGTGTGTATGTGTACATTCATATAATAAAACATGCTGTGAATTACAGGGCCCTGATTCCATCAGGGCTTCTGATGACCTCATAAACCATGGGAGAGGGGATCCAGTGGACTGTGTAATCCACAGGACCCAACGCATAAATTACAGCTCTGCAATTCAAACCTGACCTGCTCTCTATTTCAGACAAAATATTGGTACAGTTGGTGTGCAGTTACCAGCATCTTAGTGCTACTGCAACTGTTTACTCTGCTTCCTCAGTAACATAACCAAGACACCCAAGTCTGCTCACTTTCACTGATCCTGGCTCCTCTTCAGATATTTCTGGAGAGTTTTGATATTCTTGTACACGACATTTTGCAATCAATGAGCACAAGTTCAGGATGAATGCTGATTTAGGTGTATAATGGCATATGCAGGAATTACGAGGGCTTTTTCTGGAACTGTAATGTGCACAACATTGCAGTAAATAATGCTCCATTCCCCCAGCTAGCGTAAGAAAAACAGGGTTGTAAAACTAATCACCTCATAGCCCAAGAACGACACAGCTTAGGTTGCCTTTGCACCCTTGATTCATTTGAAGGTGTATATTGCCCCTCACCCACAGCAGCACAGATTTCAACGGCAACTAAGGGAATCAGATGCTTTGCTCTCACTGAAGTTCTGAAGAATGTAGCTCTTTTAGAAACTGTTGAAAAGTATTATTTACTGTATTTAATGATACAATCCTTCTGTCTTACTCAAGGATAGACGGTGCTTACTACAGTTATGTCTGAGCAAATGTAATCAAGTTCTTAAATTTGAGTATATCCTTAAATCCCATTTCCCTCAGAAGGAATGTAATGAATCTCTGAACTGATGAGGAGTGATGTTTACTTTAAAATAATATCTGAAAGCGGAAGAGAAAAACTTCTCACATCTAAGAACTTTACTTTTCTAAACTGCAAGAGGACTCAAATGAAAAGAGGAAAAAGACAAAAATATGTGTTCCTTAAGAATGCGCACACAACAACCAAAGGCAAAAAGGGTGAAGATAAGATATCCAAATGTGGCAGTAAAGTTTTCTCTTAGTTATTCACAGAATTAGTACGTATACTCTGCAATAGAAATGCCTATGTTCAGTATAAACACTTAGTTTCCATTTGCTAAAGCAAAGCATTTGAAATTTGGAAAAGGAAATCACAGGTAAGACAGTGACAGGAGGCATTCAATTTTTGTAAGCTGGATCTATGCCAGGTGACTGGGATTAGAAAATAGAGGGCAATTTGTTCCTAACACTCCTTTGTTGCACATTTTTTACAAGGGTTTAACCTCCAGCAACTCTGGGATTTGAAAGGAGGTGGTATCTCCCTTATGCTATATCCCTACATCCCGCATCAGACTAAGACTAAATTCCAGTAAGCCATTAATTGTGTATAAATCAATAAAAACCACCCAAACAAAAATAAATCTCAGAAGCCAAACATATAAGATCAGAATTTCCAAGCACTTGTCTGATTTATAGACTCTTTTTACTAATTCTAAACCCAAGCCTGTTATCAGCCCTCAAGCAGTGCATCAGGAATGCCACACAGCCACTAGTCTTTATCCTTATCTTCATCACCATTTCCCCTCTGCCACTTCAACACAGTACAGAAAAAGCAACAACTACTCTACTATTGGATATCACTACAGACATGCTTGCTCATTGTTTGAATATTATGTACTTAATTGCTGCACGTACTTCTGTTGTTACAAATATAGTTGTCTTCTTCATGTATCATTCTTTAATAAGCTATTGTTAAAAATGCCTAAAGATGCACAAAACATACAGCTACAGCACGTAAAACACAAAACATATAGAAACTGCAAGGTGCTTGTGTGCACATGTATACACACAAAGAACAAATAGCAAAGCAGGCAGCACTTTTATAACGTGTCCTTTTGGAAGACTGACTGTGTTGCAACACAGGACAAGACGGTGCCGCACCTTTCCTACCTAGACCTGCAGCAACACTATGTCCAGAAGCAACAACACCAGGAGGAACTGTTGCATCAAACTACTACAAGTTGAAATGAACGTACTAGAGAAGTTGCACAATGCTGACTTCTTCCAAATATAGCATAAGAGTATGGTTTTCCTCTACAAATGTCTTTGAGCAGTTATGAGAGGTTCAGGCTTCTTGTGAGCAGTCATAGAGCTTTGAAACTGAGTATTTTTGCAACATGTTGGTGGTGATAGCATTTGTGGAACAATGCCATGGCATATGCCACAGAAATATATCACTGAAATAAAGCCTCCTTCTTTCCACGCTGAAAAAAAATGTGAGACAAATATTACATATTTAGAAATGCGTCTGTTCAAACCAGGCAGTTCTTAACCCCCGAGTTCTGCACAGGCAGCTCCTGCTCTGCCCGTGCTGTTGCAGAGCTGCTGCGGTGTTCGTGCTGCAGTTCATCCGTATGGGTACCTGATGCCCGAGCCCAGAGCCTCAGCACACACATCAGCGTGGAGAGGATTTCACCGCTTAGAAAGAGCAGGCAGAATTAATCCCTGCTCTCAGCCCACTACTTGCAAAGCACTTATATCTGTCCATGTAACATCCTTCATCACAATATCCACTAAAATATCCACTGGCAGATCTCAAAAAAACCCCCACATTTCTTTTGGCACTGAGGTACCTCTGTACTGCTGGAGAGTTTCTCAGGGGTGATCAAAATAATTAGCACATTATTAAGTGATGAAACTCATACAGCGTAAGCCATTTTCTCCCTAATATCTGGGTCTCCGAGATCTTACCTACTCATAGGAAGAAACCAAACCCAATGTTCTCAGCCTTGCTGTCCTGTAACACACAGAAGCCAGCACTTTGTGACAATCACTATTCACTACAAAGCTGCTTTTCTGTGGCTAGAACATTCAGCAAGTTTTTAGCATGTAGGCTGTTGAGTCCATGTCAAATTAGGTGACCTCTTGGCCATTTACAGGGAGAGAGGCCCTCAGGAAAACTTTCGGAAGCAAAGGTGCAGGAGCGTAAACAGGCATTTAAGTAAAATGCAAGGGGGTAGTGGAGGGCAAGAGCTCATTATGTGAACTTTCCTCCTGCTGTCATCCCAGGTTGTGTAAATATTAGCTATGTGAACTGGAATAATGGCACGATTGTCTGAGAGGATGACAAGTGACAGCTAAGAACTGGGTCAGGATCAATCACTATTTGCATACCAATTAATGTTTTTTCTTTTTTCATACAAATAGAGCAAAAGGTAACATTTTTCACTTTAAAAAGCTTCAAATGTCTTTCAAACAATGGCTTATGTTGTATTTTTAGAAAACTTGTTTAGTTCTCAGGAGCTCTGCTAAAACTCTTTTCGTCATCATTTGAAACTCGTCTAAATCCCAGCTTCATCAACTCTGCTAGCGTATCTTAAGCAGTACTGCTCACCCTTCCAGTAAACCAGTGTGCTTAGCAATATGGTTTTTTCTGGCTCCAGAGCACTTGCTCCTATTTCAGTCCTAAAGTGCTTCTTCTTAACTCATATTTTTCAATATATTTTGGGACTAACATTTGTAGCTTGCCTCTGATTCAAGCCATAGGCCTTGTGTCAAAGCACCAGAATCCAAACATGTGGCACTCCTGCAGATTCCCTCTTCGGTCATTGTCACAAATAGATCTTGAATTCCGTCCTGTTTCTGTGCGTGGCAGATTTATGACAGAAATTACAAGAATCATTCATCTTTCTCAAGTTTATAGTATACTTCACTGCTGGACTGTTACCCCTCTTAGAGAGGCTACTTGCAGTAAGGAAATTGAAGAGTGGAGCAGCTAGATGGAAACTTTTATCATTTGGACACTGTTCTTGTCCTTATTGATCCTTGCCTTAGTTCAGCCCATACCCCCTTAGCTACAATAACATGAATTCTTTCTAATGAGGGCAGAAGCATCAGAGAGACAATGAATGTTAAATTAGTAAAACTACCCCTTTCTAGGCTTATTTCTTCAAGTATGTTAATATTTCAAATAATTCCTTCTAAATGTTTTAAGAGCTTTAAATTAGTAGTTGTAACCTGATCATAAATTAAAAGTCTTCCCTTACCAATGAAAAGCAATGCCTAGTTATTTGTATACTTATTGTTTGTCTACACTCCCCATCAAGATATTCCCTGGAAACTGATTCTTACTGCCAAAAGAATTTGAAATCATAATACAACTTCCATGCTAACTAATCTTGTATTACACGTTCATCAAGCAGCTACAGCACCACTCATTTCTTGTCATGGACAAACATCCACCCAAACCCATGAAATTTGAAATATAAGTAAAAATTCCAAAGTCCACATAAGCAGAGCACCTAATTCTCACATCAGAATGCAGATAGGTGAGAATGTGTGTGCAATCATAGCCAAAAGGAATTTCAGATGATGTAAAACCTTAAATGAAGCGCTCTGGCCAAACACAGGAATCACACTAACTCAAGCTTCTTTCTCCAGACAAAATGGAAAGTCAGAGTCATAGTCATGCACGTATGCCAAGACTAGTGTTTTCTTTTATTTTTAGTTTTATTTTTTTAATACAGTAGCACTGCAAGTCACATCTGTGTGTGACCCCATTGGTCTGGATGCTGTATGGCCATATAATACAAATAGCCGCTTAAAACTAAGCCAGAGGAAAACTAAGAAAGCTAAAGGGATTCCGACATTAGGGAAGGGGAAGAAAAAAACCAACGTGCACTCACACTGACTTTCCTCATTATGGACGGCCCCTTCCCTTAGATTTTTAAACAAACTTTAAGCTTTTGGACTTCTTTCTCTTTCCTATGAAAATTCCAGGAATGCAGAGACTTCCTCTGTGTTATGAATTATCCCTAGGCCAGCAGTCAGCAACAGGTCCTTCAGACGTCATTTCTGCAGCTCATTCTGTTACTAATGAGAAGCAGGAACAAATTCCAACTAGACCAAAGTATCATAACCCAAAAGATGCAAGGTACCATGAAGATGTCATCCCAGAATTCTACTGTCATATTGGTGCCGCATTGCTTAGAGAAAGAAAAAAAATCCACGTGCTTGTGAAATTCCAGGTATATGTCTTAGTGTTCAGAACAGTTCTCCACCAGTTTTACTTTAGGTATCTGAAAGCTGTTACACAAACTGTCCATGTTCACATTCTTTGCCTAAGGTGAATAAGTGATAATGACATTTAATTTACCCATAATTAGGACTTCACATGACAGCTACATTGCGTTGAAATACAGAAGGTGTCAAGTCAACTGAAGGAAGCTTGTGAGAACAGGAAAAAGAAATTTAACATGAGTTGGATCTCTGGAAATCATTAGCAATTGGGATGGGATTGGCCAAAAGGTTTCACAGATACAAGTAAAACATTCTGTATTAATTTCTCAGTTTCTTCACCTCAGAAATTGTCCTACTTGGATTCCACAAACTGTAGAAACACTAAACCCTGTATAACGGATGAATTTTTCAAAAGTTTATGTAATTCCTATGGCACAGCCATATAAAAAAACCACTTTTCTAACTAGAGAAAATATAAATAATTAAGTTCTTGTTGGCCTATTTGTTTTTCAAACAACAAAAGCAACAGCCCTTTCCTAAGCATTTGGAGATCCTCACAAGTATATGTCCATCTAACTCACTGGTATCACCACAAATTGTGCACTTCAGTTCACCTGAGAATTCAACTAATGCAGTAATGAAATCCATACAAGTAGTGCAAGGTTCCTGGAGTCAACGCTTCGCTAATGCCCTAAAAAGAACGATACAGAAAGCTCATTGGTTTCCAGTTGATGGAATATTTACAGCGTCTCATGTCTAAATGTCATTTTATTGCATTCTCTCTGCTTCATTCCCTATAAATTAAAATATGTGTGATTATCAGTTGTACTTTGGGTTCCACAAGCGATTTCATGGCATGCCCTGCCAAACCCATAGCCCAAGTGTGCCACCTAATGGCCCTGGAGTCAAGAATGCATTTATACTACCAGTTTCGCAAACAAAAAAAAAATCTAAAGAAAACATAGAGTCATTTGTTGAGGTGGATTTTTATCCTTATTTTTCTGAAGGACTTATCCACTACATTCCACTAGTAATTCTGAAGGTCTGATGAAATAATTCCTTTAAGACACTACAGAATTTTTAGATAAGCAAGCATTTGAATGTGACTATGAGGTTCAAGAATTCTGTGTAGCTTTAAGCTCTTAGTCAAAACCTCATAGGTTACAAACTGCCCAAAATCTCTGATATCCTGGTTGCTTCTATTTACTCCGAGTCTCCCTGCTAAATGACTGCAATTTCAAATGAAGTTGTGATGAGTGGCAGCAATAGATCCATCCTGCTAAATGAATGTTTTCTTTTTTTTATCTGTTAAAGTACTTACACAGGGCAAGCTCAATTTAGCTGATACCATCTGCTTAACAATACAGCCCTTTAGTCAAGATAGGTGTGTGCCTTAAGAAGCATCAAGAAAATAAACATGCCTAGAGTAGCTGTGGAATAACATTTCCAATGGTGATACATATGAACTCAAACAGAATATAATCACATTACAAAATAAATATGACATTAGCATACACTAATGAACTTAGTTGTCAAGCAAACTTCTTAAAAATACTGTCCATCTAAAAATACCATAAAAGAATAAAAAAGATAAATATAGATGCAATTTTTTAATATAACATTTAATATTGGGAAGCATAGCTACTTTATAATCGTTTACAAAAGTAAGCATGGCAAATGTGGCGCTGAGGTTAGAGGTTAAGGAAATGAGTTACTTACTCGGTTACACACTCAGAAACTGAACACTAGGAAGGAGGTTTGGGATTTATGTTTACATTGAAATTTAGAATAGCTTACTGTCAATTCCTGTTTTCTACCACTTGAAGATTCAGAAAATACTTACATTTGAATGGGATTAATGATTTATTATAAACACAGTATGCCAGCAGATGAACAAGGGATAGAAAATACTCCTTGACATTCAAATTATTTTCATATGTACTCAGTGCTTCCTTTTCATTATCATTAACTAATCATGTAAAATCTAAATCTAAATATTGTCAGATGCAAAACTGTATGGCAAGACAGCGTTTGTATTGTTTATTTTGAAATAACTTACAGTAATTTCCCTTTTCTTTCCAAATACGCCTGAATTCTGTGCCTTTCTTTCCAAGATCTACTTCACCATTCTGCTCACTTCAGGCAGGATGGTCCATATACACCTTTTGATCCTGACAAATTCATCCATACCACAAGATTGCTTCCTCTTTATCTAACATTAACAGTAGTAACAGAACAATTATATCTGTTTCATGGAGCTGAAACATTACAGAATATTTCTATGATTCATAACTATGGTGCTTTAGGAGGAACCATTACTGAAAAAGTGTCTTGACTGTATCAGTGACACAAGTACAGCACTAAGGAAATGCTTATGCATGCAGCGTGCTCTGGACAGACTACCATGAGTTGAGACGCAATGGAACTTCATTCATAGTTAAGTACAATGTTAAGTGCAAACATTCAAATCCAAATGCATTCCAACTTATGTATTATACATTCTATATACGTCAATGCTTACACATTAATTCCAAGCCTAGTGCCCTTTGCATACTTTGGAAATCTTGGGGAGGTGGTAGGGGAATAAAAATCACTGCAGTTCTAGTAACACCCTTCCACCTTTTTTGAAATCCCACTGGTGAAAAAAAATGCTTGGATTTCAGATAGAATGACCATGCTGAGTTTATTCTGAAGTTCTGGAAAGATATTACATTGGTACAATTCAATAAGAGATTTCAGAAAGCTTGAGCCTGAAAGGAGAAAAAAAAAGGAATCTTATTTACTTGGGTATTTAGAAACTGTGCAATACACAGCTAAATTTATGCAACTGTCACCTAATCAGACACTTGTTTACAGCTGCCTGTTCACCTAGCAACTGTTCCAAGCTATTCCAGCCATGCTGAGGTTCCAAACTCCAGCGGAAAGGGCTACCATAGGAATGGGCAGGGGAAACCTTCAAAATGGGAATTTTAGGATGCATTTGTATCCTTCAGTCCAGGCATGCTATTCTTGAAGCAACCTCCTACCAAATGTTCAAGCAAACATGACCCTCTAACCCTCACTGTGAAGGAAGCCATTTTGTACTGTGGGATGTCATTTCCATTCCTGGAATGCCTTCTAGGAGCTACCTATGCTGTACAGAATCGAACTTGTTCATCAAAGCAAAAAACAGACACTGTTCAAAGAGATGGTCATACATGTTTGTCTTGTTTTCTAAGGAAAGCATTGAAGACATTTCTCCATCAAGGTATATTTTTTTCAGTTTAACCACAGATTTCTCAATTTGCTATCATGGTAGGAGATGGAAAGATGAGCAACAGAAGAGATTTCTTTCTCTTTTCCTGTAAACCCTTGATTTCTTTTGCCGTAATGATGAAGGTGTTGTAACGCTCTGCATGTTGCCTAAGCCAACAGGAGTAGAAGGGTAAGACAAGAATGAGTAGAGTCAGGGTAGATGACAGAACTAAGTAGTTGATACCTGGGTTTTTACCTCTCTTTTCCTCACTTCTCCACGTTCATACTCGGGCAATTCCACACAGAGCCATCTCACCCTGCCCATCCTGAGCTCCAAGGTTCTTTCCATTTCAGCTCTCATCTCTCTGACAGGCTGCCAAACAGAGAGGATGCTGGCTCACAAGTTGCCATCTCAGGATTGCTAATAAAACAACAAAAGTAAAATAAAGATAGAAAATACCCAGGAAGAATTAAAGAAGTCATGGACAAGGCATTTCTGGGGAAGTGAAGTTTAAAAGAGGTATGGTTCCTATACAGTTCTTGTCACAAACAAGGCTCTTCTATGTCTGGCTATATTAAGTCTGGGAAGGGCTACAGTTCATGGAGTTATAATGCTTCCTTTCTTGTGAAAAGAAGAACAAGACATCCCTCCTTCCCATCCCATTCTTCATTTGCTGTGTTGAGGAATTTGTTTATTTTGCTAGCAAATGGAAGATGCATTTATTCCATCTCATTACAAGCAACATTGACCAAAGGACTTAGTTTTAGTAGAAAGCTATTCTCACTGCAGGTACTGGTAATTAGCAAAGAAGGACGGACTTTATGTTTGTAGACCCAGCCTTTCCCACTCTTTATATGGAGATAAAACTTCCTTAATGTATGGCTCTCATAACATGTGCGCGTATATTTTAAGACTGCATTTCTGCATAAATATTTAAATTAAATCAGTGACAGCTTTCTCTAGTGACAAAATACAAATGAAACTTGCAAAGAAAAGAAAAAATGCTTTTACTGAACGCTACTGAGAACTGCATGAAGTTTTTATGGAAATTTTTCACACTACTCGCTCTCTCATTTCCTGTTGTCATATAAATAATTCATCAGCAAAATCCTCATTCTGAACAAGAAATGAAAAAATTAAATAAATGGAAGATCTACAGATATGTATGGGCATTGCAAAAGTTATAAATTTTTTTTTTGGTTAAACTAGGTAGCCACTTGTTAGCAAGACAACCTGCCACACTGGGATGAGAGGAGGAGATTGCAAAACTTGGAAATAGATAAAACTGCTTGAGTGGCTGGAATTTTATTCCCTTATCAGGCTCAGAAAGTTAGCTGATGCAAAGCAGAGTGCAAACACTGAGTTTTCGTATTTTAAGCATGCAGAGAAGAAATGGTAATTGCACAGTGATAGCTTTGAGTTCATGGCAAAATAAGTCACTAAAACAGGTAAATAATTCAAATTTGACATATCTGCCAAGGTAGCTGAATGGACCAGGTGTCTTCCTGTCAACAGCAAGTAGTTAGTAGATTTTCCTCCATCCCTATCATGCTCCAAAGATCTTGAAGTCAAAGAATCTTGTTATCTGAATAATCCAGTTTTAGCTCAGTGGAAGAGAATTTGCAATTATAGAATGTTGCTGTAAACTTTCACGTTACTCATGTCAATATTACTCATCCCAACGTGACCTGTAAGCTCAAAAACCATCTCAGTTTGATAGTGGGATAGTTTCTTCCCAAAAGAGAAGGAAACTTGCAAAACATTTTCTGTTCTCATGATTGCAGTCATAAAGCTGCCTGGATGCACATACCATGGCTGCACCTACACTGCTCTGTCAGTAGCCACTGCTAGTAAAGAGTAGGTTAAGAACAACGAAAGCTCTATTTCTACTGGCTTGTAAGAACATTCTGTTGTGAACTAGGGGAAAAGCCTGCTGAGATTCCTGAATAAAATAAAATGCGTACTCATGTTTGACATGCTCCCAAGAAAGCAACAATTTGCAGCATGAAAAGGTCCTAGTCCTACAATTGGTTTATTCATCCCTGTGCCACCTTTGGATGGGTGGCAGAGACAGAGATGATGAGTCACAGTTCTTTGCTGCAAAATGCTAGTGTCCGCTCAGGAAGGGCAGGACCTCGCCCATCAACAGCAGATGATGCCTGTAGAGCAGGAGAAATACTTGGCAGTGTGTCCGAGGAACAGCCTGGGGTCCGGAATGCTCCCAGGAGCTGCAGTGACACTGCAGCCAGCCTGACCAACTCTGTTCTAGTTGCTCAATGGGGCTGACTTCTCCCTTTGTCTAGGCCAGTATAAATCAAGCAGTGAAATCTTGGGATGACTGTCAATGTTACTTTCAGCAGAGCCTAAGTATGGATCCCAAGCAGCAGTTGAGCGTGTTAAGCTGTTACTGGATGATCATAAAAGGAAAGAGAATAGTTCTCAAACAGAGGTGATGTCAGCTGGGCAATCAGGAAGCTCCTCTTTTGGAAATAAAAGCCTGATGCATCCCAAGAGTTTCCCTTATTTTCCCTAAGTAGAGTAAAGGGCAACCACTTCTCTTGATACTTATGATGTGATTCCCCCAAAATAAACTACATCACAAAACAAATATGAGCATAGTATTTTTATCTATGTGCCGAAAAAGAACACAGAATAGTGTTCTGTACTGCTGTTTTAATAATGACATCTTCCATGGTATATGTGGGGAAACTGATGTCATCAAGGGATATCTGTCTCAACATTACAAACGATTGGGGGGGAGGGCACGTTCTGTCCTTAGTAGTTTCAGATAATCTTATGTGTTCTGTCCTTAGTAGTTTCAGATAATCTTATGTAATTCTGGGTAGAATTTGATCAGCAATTTATAAATGATCATATATACTGCTAGAGTCTGCAGCTGTGTTGTGCTGATATTTAGCTGCTCTGTTGTGAGCCTCTGACTCCGCTATGAATAAATACACCAATGACAGAATGCACAAGCAGGGTAAATCTCAGGGGGACTGCAAACGGATTTTCTTGCTTGGCTTTTTTCTTTTTTTCTCTTAAATCATTCCAATCTCCTTTATTTGGAACAAAGGATTTTTTGGGAGGAGGAATACAGACAAACCTTAGAAATACCTAGATGGTATTTTCATGAATTTGGATTTTCAAGCAACCTGATGCAAGGTAATTAAACTTACCTCACACTAACAAATTCTGTTTGTGAAGAGCAGTTGTGAATAAGTTTGTGGCAGAAACAAAATCAAGCCATTATAAAGATGATTTTGGATACTACAGAATTTTTCTGGAATTTCTGGAGATGGTATCCTGTCTTTCTTCTCCAGGCTGATAAGCACAGAGTACATTGGTGACCTTGTCAATTCTGATTGTTACAGTTCAGCCCCGTACACTGACTGGGATTGTTAGCTAATTCTATACATAAAGAGGGAAAATATAGGACATGCCTGCATGGTGAACTGCAGATAATCACATGCTAGTATCCTTTGTTCTCATCTGCCTGCATAACGAACCAGCTGTGATCCAGAGGCACTGAGACATGCTGGGGGGTGAGGGTGTTTCTGCTCTTCCCAGGCTTCCATCCAGCCACCCCTCCTAGGTGAGCTGAGACAACATGTCTGTGCTATGCCAAGTCAGAATATACGGAGAGCTGGTGCACCAGCTGTCCAGCCTAACAGCCTAATGATGTCTGTAGTCTCAAAATCATCAGCCTATACTGGGTCAAAGAAGGAAAAGTTGCCTTAAATGTAGGTATTTTCTCCTGTCACATGAAAAGGGTTTTAAAATCCGTGGCAAGTTCTCTCAGATTCATACCACTATATACAGCTTCAGAAAAGAAACGTTGAATAACAGTGGAAATTCAATACTATCTGGTTTGCATTAGCAAATGTATGGTTTGCCTTCAGATCAACAGAAAGAATGAGTTTGGTCAGAAACCCCTGACTTTAACAGCCGGTATGGAACAGAAGAAAGAAGGCGGCTTTTTTTTTTTTTTTTTTTTTTTTTTTTTTTTTTTTTTTTTTTTTTTTGCTTCAACCAAGATAGTCTTCCTAGGTCAGAGTTACAGCTTCAGTGATGAATCACAATGCACGGAATTCAGGACTAAATGCAAATCAAGTTGCAGCAAAGGAAAAAAAATGAATGTCTGAACAGAGAACTGAAAAGTACAGATCAAATAAAACTAAGTAACTTCCCCCTTTTTCACCAGTGAATTTTAACCTTGGTCCAAACTGCAGAACTATAATTCTGAATACAGAATTTT
The DNA here is from genome assembly GCF_030867145.1 of Opisthocomus hoazin. Taxonomy (NCBI): domain Eukaryota; kingdom Metazoa; phylum Chordata; class Aves; order Opisthocomiformes; family Opisthocomidae; genus Opisthocomus; species Opisthocomus hoazin. The sequence goes on from NC_134428.1 coordinate 21,417,731, forward strand.
AAGAATAAAGATATAGGCAAAAAGTATTTTGCCATTTCCTTTAAATGAATCCAGTGATTCTGTCTTCTAGGGCAGCATTGAATCCTCGTGGTGCTTAACCAAAACCAAGGGATTACTCTCCACTATTATCCTATAACAAACAGAATAGGTTAATAGCTGTCATTGCCATTTCTACATAAAGTACTGTATCATTATGCATTGTTAGAGCTGACAGGCGCACATCCCTATTACAGCACTTCTATAACCTCACACAGTAACAGCAATGATGTTTTGCAAGATGTTTTGATATTTGCAGACCTTATAAAATCTTAGTAAAGGCAGTGTTTAGGTTAGATAGGGAAAAGGAAAGTGAACACAGAAGTGTTTTTCTTCTTCATTCTAATTTAATGTTGTTCCCTGCACAACTCTTGCAACTTTTTTGACATATGAGAAATGCCTGGAGGCGGCCAGTCTGTCAGCAAAACAGCCAGGAAGAAATTTATTTATGGAAAGAACAGAGGTGCAGTTAAAAAAAAATAAAAAATACTCCCCTTTGAGAGGAGATGGAAAAGCAGCTATAGACTAAAGAGCCTTTCTTGATCCCTCCTCCTTACTTGAACAAAACTGTCCCAAAGAAGTCAGACTCCCAGCACTTAAAACTGGAAATTGCCATACAGCATCTCCCAGAATTTCCTACAATATAATAAGCGCTTGCTTAGGGACTATTTCCCACTTTTCTCCTGTGTAATACAGTGGTTCCTGTATACAACAGACTGGTATTCACTGGAGATGTATTAGACTCAGATTTGAACTCCACTCCATCTTCAAGCACAGACTTTGATTCCTGTGTCAGACATTACCCCAGAATTACATATCAGTACCCTTAATAACGGCTATTCTTGTTTTCAATTTCTCGCAAATGTTTTCGAAAGACTGGAAGTCTTCTCTTCTGCCTAATTGTACTGCCAGGCTTTTTTTCCCCCCCTATAAAATGGCTGAAGGAATCGCAGAACAAATACGATATGGATGGCAAAATCATTGTATGGGGCATCAAAATGTTATGACCACAATTACACTTCCTTTCTTTGGCTAAGGCACTCCCCTAAAGTGAACCTTGGACAATAAACCCGTCTCTCTGCAATCTTACACCATATCATGAAGTTAAAATTTCCTGCTGCACAGTATATGATTTTTGCATAGCTCCTAGGGCAGTACACAGAAACTGTCCTGAGTTTCAGCTCCATTGCACTGTTTTAGCTTATGACAAAGAATACCTTCGCAACACCTGACTCAGCTGCGCAAGTTCTGTGAGGGGCTGCAACTTCTCTCACCATGCTACTAAAGGAAAACCCCAACATATGGCACTGCAAAAATATATTTATAATCTATTTGCACTTAAATCTACAGGTTAGCTATTGGTGTTATCATGCGAGTGCCACTGTCTCAACTGGAACTGCACCAACTGACAATGGTAGGATTTTATCCATAGGCTGTTTGGAAGTATGGGCAGCTTTGTTGCAAGGAAACGCATTCTCATATATTCTTTTTCTCAATCTATCTGTCTTAGTCATTCACACCATATAAATGCTTTTGGTTTCACAGGTATCTCTTGCAGCATACTAATTAAATGTTTCAAAAGGCTTTATCCATGGTTAAGCGAAGATAAAATTTTAATGATTTAATTAGCAAGCTCCAGGAAAAAAATAATAATCAACAGAGCCGGGTACTTTTGGTGTCTCTTGCTCTCACATTACATTAGAACCACAGGAAGATGCAACATTCAACATCACTTTTCCTGGTTTACTCAGCAACAGAGAACATGGTCCGCACCATGCTAGAAGGGAAGTGGGGAACACAACAGTTGAGTGAATTATGCCAGTTCTCTTCTGCATGTTGTGAAGGGTGCTTCCTCAAAGTAAGAAGGCAGCTTTATGGCAGAAAAAACAAATCACTATCGCTTGACCCCTAATGCCTGAAAGCAACCAGGAAAAAACCCAAATGCTGTTTTCTGAAGGATGAATTGAAAATTGGTTCACTTTCAATATTTCCTCATGACTTTGTGTTTCTCTTGTCAGTTGGCTGCTTTACCCTCCCAGACCTCTGCATTTAGGGTTTGGTAAAGATAAAATTCTGTTGTTCTGTATTATACATTTGAGAAGAAAAAGCTAATTGCTCTGTCTGAATAACTTCTTAGTACAATTTGGAATTTATTCTTCTGCTTTTCTCTCCACCAAGATTAGCTTATTATGAAAATCATTACCCAGACACTACATATCATTGACAGAGAGCACAATATAAAGGCAGTCTGAGCCTGCCTCTGGGATGCAGCTATTCTAATCCCAACACTTGGCTCTCCCCTCCCAAATGTGAATAAGTTGGTTATAATATTCCATTTCATATGATGCACTACGCTCTAATACACATACTGAAAATCAAAAACTAGCATGTAAGGAGATGAAAGGGAGTCTGGATTGTTCACTCATTATAAAGCATCATTCATTCAAAGAAGTTAAATACATCAATAGGCAGCTTTACTCTCAGCACAATTCAGAAGGCTCAATGGCACATGCTAGCTCCTGCTTTAAGAATTAGAGACGAGGCCAGAGCAGGACGAGGGCACAGAAAACACACATTTAGCTGCAATTAGAATTCCAGTCCATTGTAACATAATCATTGTTTTACTTCATGAAATTTGCAGTTGGCAGTGATCTCACTCTGCCAGCCATCACTGAGTCTGCTCTGGAAAGACCAAGAGCTGTGTTGACAATCAGCTCCTGGCAAAAGCGGTCGCCACGCAGTCACTCAAAGCAATGTGATATCTATATTCTCATCTCTATCATTATTCTTCTCAGCCAGGATCCCCAGTAAGACGACATAGCTGGCCAAGTTCTAGGGAAGGCTGTGTGCATTGGATAATAAAGCTGTGAAAGCTACATGCAAAGGGAGGGCACATAACAAACACGCCATGCCGACAGTAAGCATCTGATAGGCGATGTGGTGCAGAAATTGAGGAACGGATCCCAGTCATAGAAATGCTGCATAGCATGCAACTCTAACACTTTTTGGTAGTATATAATGCTTATTCTATATTCTGGTTCTTACAAACTGAGAATATGGGCATTGTTCAAGGCTTTAATCTGCAAATCCCCTGAAGCAAGAATTTGATTTTGTATGTGCTAGTCAACCTGTTGTAAATCACTGTGTACAGCTAACATCACTGTATCAATGACTAGCGATCAAAGGGAGAAAATATGGGTGGCTGAGGAACCTGGAGAGATAGGTTGCAGGAAGCAACTGTAGAACCAATGTGGATAAACACACTTGAGCTCCATGTGTTCAACTTAAATTTGGACTTATTTTTCAATGCTTAGTTAAGAAACAAATGATGTTATCTGTACATATCAAAGTCCCATTTACTGGACATCTTTATGCTGCTCATCACACTATTTGACTTCCTGTAAATCTGACTCACCAAAGATGACCTACATTGTTGCAAAACACTAACTTCAATTGGCTAACAAAAGCAGGTTTGGAGAACAGGAGGAGGAGCAGAGAAACTGAACCATTCATTCACTAAAAAGCATCATCCATTCACAGCAGGTATTATACATCTGATGTATTTTGTTTTGCTTTCTCTGCATAAAAAAGAATCAAGCAAGGAAATCAACAGTTTTGAACTCTGAGCTACACTAACAGCAGATATGGAGAGTTCAGCCCCTGGTCAAGTTAAAAACACCCACAAACCTCCACTTAGATCTCTTTAGATCTTGTAGACTTTAGAGATTTTCAGTACTTAACTGTAATAATCTGAAAGAATTGCACTGTATAGCATACCCAAATCTTAAATGTAAGTACATCAATCTTTCAATGTCCTCACTCTTACAAACTTCGGAGTGAAAACTAGGGATGGTGATTCAAAGTGTATTTACTGACACAAAGGTTTTCCACACTTCCCACTGCTACAGAATGCAGTTATTTTCCTGCTGAAACTATGGAGCACTACCTCTCTCTTTCACCAGCACTAATGACACAGGAAAACTTGTGCTACAAGTACATTAACACATTGCTTAAAATTTGGTTAAAATTATCACAGGCTTCTAGCAAGCAAAGGTCTTTCTAAAGTCAGTTGTTTTTGCCTGACACCTTTGCAAATTTGCCTATGAGGGTCAAAGTTCTTTGATAAAGATTAAGGAAGAAACAGTCCATATTTGTGATCTCTTAATTTTCCCTGGAAACGTAAATGTTTGAAAACACTGTGAGGTTAGCTTCAGCTCTTTCTCAGACAGAAAACTATTGTTTGGTGCACAGCCAAGACACAGAAGCTCCAGCTTAAAATTATCAGTGTAATTTGTTGTCTAGCTGATTGGCTGTTAAAAACGAAGATGAACAGAAGCAAACCTTCCAAGTTCAGCACTATCTCAAGAAAACTTCTACCAGGGATTCTCACATTGGTGTGGCTGTAATAAAAAGTCTTATCAGTGTTTAAATTATAAGCCTTGCTTAATTTAACTGTAAAAAATTTGCTGGAGGCAGAGATTTGCAATATAAATTTTTAGCCTGACAGCAATTTCCACTTTACACATTTTGAAAACAAATGTGGCAATGTTCCAGTTAGTGGAGAACAAATAATGTCTTAGAAGTCTATCTGTTACAGGAGTTGAGAAAAGAAGCATTTGCACATTTTAAAGCTGACAAACTCCCATTACTATCAATGCTGACATGAGCTTGGTTAATTCATACTTTACCAGAAACTGCCATCAAGTCATGAAATATAGAATGATTACAAATGTTTCATAAGCATTCACACTGACAAACTGTCATTGATTGCCTTGACCAGTTTAACTAGGGAAATATAGAATACACTACAGAAATCTAGACTTGGTGTATTTTTCCCAGGTACTTGCTGGACAGAGGTGTTGATCTAAATCATCTCCTTACTCAACAGGATGAGGCACACAATCATAACTTCAGATGTCCAGAATGACAAGTGTATCTGCATCAAAATCATAGCTTTTCTGTGCAGAAGGGATTTTTTTTTTTTTCCAGGACTACATCTCAGACACCACCACAGGATCAGAGAACTACCATTAACCTTCCTTAATTCCATTCCAAGAGCAAGGTACAAATCTTCTATTGACTTTCGCATGTAGTAACTCCGCAGAACATCATGTTTGTTTGGTTTCTTTTTTTGAAGAAAAAAAAGGGTGAACCAAAGTATGACCATTAAAAATAATTTAATCTATTACTGATTTTTTAAGATGGGGGAGACAGAATGAATTACTGCTGCAAGTTATAGTGACCTACTGGATTTCTAGAATGGGTTTATGTATCATCATTATGCAAACAGCACAAGAATTTGAATAAGCCAGATTAGAACCAAAACTGTTCCTCAGTCACAGAGGAAAGCACAGTCTTAGGCAAGCAGGTTTTCTTTTCTTCTCCTGCCAAGATAAAGGCAAGACTGTTAGCTTTTTATATAGAAGTCAGGACAAACAACTGCTCTCTCCTTTCTAAATTATCTTGAGTCCAATCCCACTGATGACAAGCCTCAAAATGTCTTTTCAAATGGAGTCACTTTGATAACAGGATACAGGTTATATTCCCCCGTGTATCATCTTCAACAAGCCTAATTTGGATTCAGCATCCATGAGCCTGTCCTTTTGAGGCTACGATCATTAATATATTGATTGCACCACACAGGGCTGATAGAGCAAAGCACTGCTGCTTCTTTGCAACAGGATCACTTTGTAACACAAGAAGTATTTACTAGCAAGCTTAACTACCTTCATCTCACCATTCCTCTGATGTTGCTTTGGGGGCCTAGCTTTCTTTAGATACCTTTCAACAAAGCCTCTGGGTTAGTCAGCTTATCCTCCTAAAGGTTTTAAGAAATGATCTCATGCTTCTCTCTATGGAAAGCATTTTAATTGTTCACCGTCCTTTAGATTTTATGCCATGACAGAGTAAGGCTTTAGTTTGTTGAAGCAATGACAGGAGGACCTTCCCAATAAAGAGCCCAATGATTATTTTCTTAAAGATAGCTGATGTGTTTTTCAGGTGGTATCTTACCCTTAGCAATTTTGCCTGATGTCCCATGTTTTCCACCAACAACCCACTCTGACTTTACATAGTCAAGAAAATTCACCCCAAGAACAATCAGTCCTGTATCATGTATACACATAGACATAGAGAATCCAATGTGTACGATGTAAACTGCTTAACCTTCTTTTTCAACTGGGTTACATAATTTCCTTCAGGCCTTGCAAAATTATTTAGCACAGATGAGATATCAAAATTTTGAAAATATCTAAGAAATAATCAACAGCAAAATTTATACTTCTGTAAAGGGAAAATTATCTTTGCATTACAATCTAACTCGTCGTTTGCTGAACAGTCACTCGTAATACCTGGTAATTTACTTAGCAAAAGATCAGAACTTGGATATAGGATATCATACCGCACTTGTCTATGATTAACCAATGATACAGTTCAAAAAAGACTATCTCTTCATAGACCTTTTATCCTGTGGAAATTGTTTTATTGGAGGTTATAGGCTTCATTAGATCACTTTATGAGGGAAAAAAAAAGAAAGAAGAATTGCACTAACCACTCCAAGATAAGGAGTAAGAAGTCTGGGTTTGGGGGTTTTTGTTGTTTTTGTTTTGTTTGGTTTTTTTTTCCCTTATGAACACAGGTTTCTTTTGGTTACTGTTGCTCTTTTGTTCCACCTGTGTCTCACAATTTTTGCTGTAAATCTGTCAGTTGCTGGTTTTCAAACGTTCTGGAAGTATAACGAGCCATCACAACACTATAAGTGACAGTTCTAGATATAAAACCTGAGGCAAAAAAGAGCCAAAGGGACCAGAAACCCGAACATATGGCAGAGGTCCACACAGTTCTAGAAGTGCAAGTGCGTGATTCCAGAGATACCATGACCCTGAGAGCATGTCACGTGTGCACAGTTCCAGGCACACAGATATTCACTTGTCCACAAAAGAGGCTCTAATAAATCCTGATCAGCAGTTTTGCCTGTTCCCTGTGTAATTAGCATTTGTGTGCTTTTCACTGCCCAGGACTGTCATCTAGAATCCTATAGAGTACTGCTTTCCATTTCCCCTCCAGTATTGTAATTTCTGTCAAACTGCCTTAATGCCAGAGAACATAGTTGTAAAATGATTAAAGAAAAAAAAAAAATGAACTCCTCATGTTTGATTTTAACTGTTTTCTGTTTTCATTATGTGGTACATGTTTCTCTCTCAGGCTTTGTTGAGCTGCTTACCTTAGGTATGGTCCTACAGTTTCCACAATTGAAAGCTTGCCTGCAATTATTTTCATGAAATTAGAAAGATAGTATGAATTTCCATAACAACTTAACGGATTTCAATTCTTAATTTGGCAAGCAAGCTTTTAATTATTTCTTAGTAGTTTTACCAATGAACTTCTTTGCAACCTACAATAGTTAGAAAGTACTTATGTTATATACAAATTGAAAACAAAACATCTCCAGTCACTCTATATGAAATCCACTGAATCCACTGTGCTGTCTTAACCAGCCCCCGGGAAAGAGCAGGGTTTTACTAGATGCTATGAAGCTGAACGCACTTAGTCTCTGATGGACCAAGGAAATAAATTAATTGCTCCTCAATGGAAAATGCTCTAGTCTCCGATTCCTGATAAATACATTCTTGCTTCTCAGGTTATTCCAAAGGAGTAGGTGTTACTTAAAGAAGGATGGTCTCGAGATTATGTTGAATTAACAACACTACAAACATTGTATAGATTAAATTGTACCCAGAAACAAACTGGAAGACAATTAAATCTTAAAAAAACAAAGATAATTTGCTCCACTAAGCAGCAAGACAGCAGGATTCTATATCAGCTGAGACTTCAGAGTGATCTTTTCGTATTGCTCCAATACAGAGTACACATCAACAATCAATTCTGGAAACAGCAGAGACATGGATAACTGCAGTGGGGCCTGCTATTTTTAAAACTCAGGAAAAAGAAAACAAAGAATGTGATAAAGCAGGACAATATTTCAAATATTGAATGCTTTTAAACGTTTATTCTGCAAAGCTTAGCTGAAGTTTTATTAAAAAACTTCATAGGAAATTCAACTTTCCTATTAACAGAACCATTCTGGAGAGTAAATTCATTCATTAAAGTGCAAGTCCTACTTTGTATAAAAATCTCAATGCAACCTTAACTGCCAATTTACTGCTGATAGCTCTGTAATATGTGACATTATAAAGCACTGTGCAAGATTTTTAAAATTAAGTATTTATACTCCTAAATCACTCCTTCATGAAAAGTACCGGCTATTCAGCAATTTTGAAAATCATGCCCTTGCACGTCTAAATATAGATGTAGGATGTTCTTGATCACTAAAGCATCACAGAATTCTTCTCAGCTGAGAGAGTAAACGTTAATACTACACTGAGTCCTAATTCATCACTCTGCAGGGCGCTTTGAGATCTTTGGATGAAAAGCATTACAGATCTGCTTCCAGGATCTTTTCCAGAACTCTGGGAATATTTAAAAGCTCTGTAAAACTCTTCCTTCTTTAATAGGACTTACAGCATACTCTCTCAAAACAATGTATATGCCATTCGCTTTCATATACTGGCAATTGGAATTCTGTCAACCAGAGTTCTTTTGCCTTAGCCTACTCTGTTCTATTTTTGGTTGTCTGTGTTATGCTTTCCTCTTATTGATGGATGCTGTAGCTGTACTAAATGATGTGTAAGCTCACTTTTAGCTTGCTAGCCATATCGTCTTCACTTTATTAGTTGCTATATATAGGCTGTTTCTTATTAATTATATATATTTTCAGAAGATAGTAAATGCTGAAAAATAAAATACAAGTACATGTATGAGCCTGGAGCCAGTGAAAAAGGGTGAAATAACAGCTAGGCAACCTTCCAGCAATGTCATAGTAAAACGTAGGCTCTGGCTTTTGTTGTGCATTTGATCCGTCCAGAGCTTTTTCATTTCTCAGAACAGCTGGTTTACAACTATAGTGCACAATTTTTTGAATAATGGTGCATTCGTCTCAACCCTATTAAATAAACAAAAGAAATGCTCTTGTGACTGCAAAGAGTTTAGCTTTTTTTTAGAGATGTTCTGTACATTGAGGCTAGCAGGACTGCTTTTTCGTGGGGGGGGGGGGGAGAGGAGAAGCATGTCTGTTTTGAAAGGGTCCAATTAGCAAGTCTCAGGGCACTCAGCTTACAGTGCTGAGTGAAATTGGAGCTGGACTTCTGCAAAACAAAACTCCAGTACACTGCTCACTGGATAGAAAATGTAGTCAACTGAGAAGCAGGAAATAAGAGGAACAAAAAGAAAAAAAAAGTGGATGATAAAGCCCATTCTCCCCACGTTTTCATTTATAGAGTGTCATGAAAGCCTATTTAGAGGCTTTTATTTACTCTTAAGCTAGACACCGGAGTTCTCACTGAACATTCAACATGCCTCACTAGGAACAGTATCAGTATTTTCATACACAGACAAAAATATTTCTTTTTTATTGTTATGAAATTCTGATTTTCTAAATATTGGAAGTGATGCACAGGTTGATGAGTAGCCTGGGGATCTCAGAGGACATAGAACTACTTAGTTTTCATGCAAAGGAGAGGAGGAAGAGGAAAATATGCAAGGCTGGTAAGTATATGAAAACAGTCCAATCAGTGCCAAAAAAGAAAGGAAAATCACCATTAAACTCCAGTACTCTGAGCAACCTGATCTAGTGGAAGATGTCCCTGCTCGTGGCAGGGGAGTTGGAATTAGATGATCTTTAAGGTCCCTTCCAACCCTTACCATTCTACGATTCTAATATAAAACTAAGAAAATTTTAGCAAGCTCCATAATGTTATACCAGGTAAACCGAAGCCAAACTCATGCCAAAGCTTTCAGTTCAAGTACACACACAGATCCTCAGATCTATGTCTGTTAATCAATATTAATGTATCTATTAATCTCCACTTTCATATTAATAATCTCCCTACTACCAAAGCAAAGTTTATAGGATGTCTTTTTACCATATCAAACAATAAGAACCAAAGAAAAAAGTAAGCACTCAGGCACAGAAGAGTGCCTTCCAACATCAAAACCCCTCCCAGCTGCACAGTGTGGGATGGACAAAGTACAGACTCCGTTTCATTGGAGATAAGGCTGGGCTCCTTACTGGCCAGGTACTCCCAGTAGCCTCCTACTCCACACTGCAGCTGTGTGGCAATAAATCAAAAGCACATTCATTCCATTCATTGCACTGATCTCCCTACCTGTGCCAAATTCTCCTCCTTTTCCCGACAAAGACAGGTATCATTCAGCAACAGATCTCAGACATGCTGTGTTTTGTTCTGCTTTTATCTTTTCTGTCTCATTTTGAATGGCGCACTGCTTACTGATAGCAGTGTTGGACAGAGTTGTCCTGTCTCTAATGGAAGGGAAGACAGGGCAGAAAAATAATCTGATTTCAGATGCATACATACCTATACAGAGGACAAGTTTACTGTACAGAGTCATATATGCCTAGCTATATCTACAAATATGCATGCATTACGTATGTCATATAGGGTGTCCTTATAAATTATACATGTATGCATAGACATGTATGTATATCTATAAATATACATTCATATATGATTTAAGTGGGGAATGCAAGAGTTCATACAGAGTTTTTAAATGAAACTATTCTCCCATACAACATTAAACCACAAAACTGACAAGGATCTACCATCAAGTATTTTCTGTTTTGCAGTGGTAAAGCATAAAACAAGGCCTACGTATTACATGCAATATGGCGACATGGTTAAAACACCAATTTCAGTTATAAGCCTGTTCACTGTTGTCGACCCCTCTAACCATTTCAGCAGCATCTAATATATCCCGAGATCTTTAAAAAGGGTACGATCAAAACACATTGCAAAACAGCAATCAGAAGATCGTGTATGAGCAAAAAGCAGCTAGGCAACAACATGCCATAAATACCAAGCAGAGCTGCAGCAGGGGGCTGCCTTGGTGCCCAGGCACAGGGACACAAAATGGAGAAATCCTGTTGGGACTCTTCGGTAAATTACGTCCCCAAGGGATGGTCCCCAAGACAGAGCAAAACCACAGAGCAACCTATGCACCTTTATGAGATGGTCATATGGAAGGTATTATCAAATTGAAAAGCAGTATTGTTATTACCACTGCTACTGGCAGCTGTGCAAACACAAGGAACCATCTGCTATCATTTTATAAGCGCACGGGTGATCTGGGACAACACTGGGCTAAAGACATGCTCTTCCTAAGTAAGTGAAGTTGGCTTAATTTCTAACATTTCTGTCAACAAATCTGTGGGCTAGGGTCGTACTCTTGAGAAATTCCCAACTTAGTTTCTGCATGTAGGTGTTACATCAATGGTTTTTCCGGCCATAATATTTAAGCCCTCAGGACAATGACTGCAACTCATGGATCTTAGGGGATGATGTGCTCAAACATGATTTTGTGGTAGGTGCTGACACCTCAACAGCAACCGCTATAAAAAGACAATGCACGTGACAAAAGAAAAAATAGCATATTTTTGCAACCTAATCCGCAACAGTATCCCATCTAAAATTCATACACTGTTTTGGTGTTTTTCTGATTTGCTGGCACTGGCTTGCATCATATGTCATGTCAATCTATACTCTATTAAAAGCATGCCACAGTCTTACAGCACATAACACAATGTCGCAATTCCTACAACAAATACACAGTTATCTTGAACTGACTATTCATTGCCAACTCACATGTCAGAAACGTAGGCTCCTGAGGAAGAAAAGCAGCTCAGCAACATACAGAAAATGGAGGCTGGTGTTATTACATATAGCAAGAAGCTACTTAAGTATTATTATTTCTTGTCAGCCTTGTTGTCTTGTGGAGGTTACAGCAAACACTGGCTATTTATTCTGAAAACAGACTAAAAATTGTGGTACAAAATGGAAAATCACATCATACAAAGGAAAGAATACTAGAGGTAGGAATTGATTTATGGATCTCAGTAAACTAAAATTCATGTCTTAATACTGTGACTTGGTACTTCCACGAAGCTTCACATTTCCAAAGAACAGTACAAACATTGCCTAATTGATCCTCATGAATAATTTACTGTTGGAAATGACACTATAACCCTTGCCTTTTCAGTGTATCACTGAATCTTCTGCCTTATTTTTAAACTGTGGATTCTGCAAGGCATAAACATAAGCATGATTTAATAATTTCATAGAATTTCAGTTCTGGAATAGTCCACTACAACTTAGTGGAAGCTGCTTATCTTATCACAAAACACTTGTCGGTTCCTCCCCATGATGAAGAGTATTGCTCACATAAATATGCTACCTTTGCACATGCATTGTATCCAGATAAGTTTGCATATAAAATGCACAAAATCCTTTAATCTTTAAAAAAGTACTTCCTCAGTAAAATGTTGTGAACCTCTCATTAGTGACTATTCGCAACAACACATGGAAATCATTGCTACGATTTGTTTGCTACACGAACTCATTGCTACCAGGAATCAGAGGCCACGATTTAAGTAGACTTCAAATAAAGGAATAGACATTTACACAGAAACACCCATAATTACATCAGACAGCCTAAAGACAGCAAAGACAGCATAAAGCTAATTATCAGGGATACAAAACCCCATGCTTCAGACATTAAGCCAACCTTGTGTCTGTTAGGGCAGTGGTGTTGTTTTTTTTTTTTTTCCTACACACATCAGTATGTTTTATACTTACAAATGTCCAATAGGATACAGCTTTAAAAGAACAGTCTGGTATGTCATGGCAATTCTTAACTTCTTAAAGCTGTAGAAGAGATTTTGCAATATTCACTGTGAAAGCCCAAATCAACTGGAATTCAGTAGCAGCACAGTAATTATTTTTGTTTTAAATGAATGCACAATATCATCAATAGTGTTAATAATTTAATTGCATTTTTGATGGGATTTTTTTATTATTAAACACGACAATTGTCTGCTACACAATTAATTCACTTTCACTTAATTGGTACCTAAAACATAATAATCATGTTACCATTCAAAACTTTTTATATGACAATCATTAAACGTTCTTTAGTGTGCTGTATATTTTGAGCTACATGTATATTTTAATAAACTGAGTGAAAAATTTATAGGAAACCTTTTTGCATCTTTTCAAGCATGAAACTGCCTTACTACAGATGAAGGAGTATTCTGCAAAAGTGCGTAATGCTATGACAGCTCCAGAATTATGCAGATAACAGAGCACTGTACAAACACACACACAAAAAGAGGAGCATTCTACCTTGTGTTCTTATACTCCACAGATTTTTCCATTAAACTAACAAAAAAAAAAAATCCTTGATGTCTTTGAAGTCTTTCTCCCTCCTCCATACACAAGGGCACAAACATGATTTCACACACACACAGAGTTTCCCGAACTATAAACTTTTTCCACCTGCAAAGTAAATTATAAATTACAGCCCCTGGAGGCTAACTACTGATATTCCCTTAACGCATATGGTCAATAACAATATATAGTTTCATGGCTAAATAGTAAGCCTGTAATTTAATCATAGGGTCCTGCTGCCATTTATAAATTGCTCCAGCTTTTATGTCAGCATCACACCTTTTGAAATGCAGAATGTATTATTCTAAATGTACAAGGACTGCACGGCAGTATCCACCTAAACATTAACTCAAAGGGTTATTCTTTCTGGTCAAAGTTGCTGAAGCAGTTCACCAGGTTGAGACATTTCTTGAAGGGTGGAGAGGCAGGCAGACTTACCTTGTACTTAAAGGCTAAGACCTAACAGAAACCAGACAAAAAATGTGTCTTGGATCAAAGGTCGCCTTTCTCTTACTGCTCTTGCAACATCTTGTATTTTGTACTGGGATAAAAGGGTGTCTGAATTCTAGCTAGCCTTGTAATGTAAGCCAGCACCCTTCCTAGTAAGCAGTGTTTTCATGTGACATTTAGTATTCATATCCGACATAAAATTACAATTTGAAAACCATATGCCCACAAGGTCAGGGAAAGCCTAAATGAAACCAACAGAAAAGCATTAGGTCAACATGAAAAAAAACCAAAACAAAACAGTGAAAAGTGGGGGTTATGGGAGAAGAAAATTTATTTCCACTGCTGTGGATTTTTTTTCCATGAGAAGTTCTCAAACTGTCAAAGTTCAGCAAGTGTGATATGCTGTATTGTGTATATAACATCAGCAAACACATCATGGTATCACCAACTGACAGCATAGCACTACTGTGGAGGACAGGGATTTCAAAAGTCTTCCAGAAAGAGAGCGTGATATACTTACCATGGTTTCTATACATATTGTGATTCTTTTAATAAACATTAGGTTTGCTAGGCTACCACCATAATAACCATTCTTCTAACGAGGAAGCCCTAGTGAGAGGATTTGCAGGTTTTCCCTATGTGAACAACACTACTTAGTCTTTTAACAGTTAGAGGAGATGAAAAAGATGGCACTTGGCACAGTTTGATAGTTCCACTGTTTTCTTTATTTAGGAGTTCGCATCAACACCTTACTGCTCTTCAGGGAATTTTTTTCCAGGTCGATTCCAACATAACGCTTTAACAGCAGCAGAATTAGCATTGTCTGTCTCTCACCCTCCATTTCTCAGTGACCTTGGACACTTACGATAGAATCTGTAAAATTTATAGAAAGGGGGACTACCCTGAGAATTGTGATCACCAGAGCTTTAAAGAAAGTTTCCCTGAATATGAACTGATTCTTCAGATTAATAACCAAGGAGAATGCATGATGAATGGATATTATGATTCTTGCAATTGAGACCTGAAATATAACTTAAAAAAAATAAACCAGATTAATTCCATGTGGCTAGCATTGTGGCAGAAGCAATGGGAACCACAGCCTCATCCTAGATAAAGGATCTCTGAAGGGAAAAGTGTTAGTCAAACTTTATACTCAGCGCCATTCGTCTTGTCTGTCTGAGGGGACTGTACAGCTGACTCACCATTTGACCTACCAATTTGTAACTGGAAATACATATCTCTGCTTAATTTTCGGTAGGGATATCTATTCAAGAGTCTCGTATTCAGTCCAAAATCTGAAGACAGTCAGGATATACATTCTGCATTTAAATATCTATGGTATTCCACACAAGTAGAATAAATTTGTACCCAAATTAAGATAAATCCAATTCTAAATAGCTTAGGCCTCACTCTCACTGCCTGCCACACGGGTGCTAAAAGGATTGTAAAATGCTGCTACCAGGATTCCACTGGATTCTACTGAACCTCTCTCTTTCTGTATATGTATATATATTTACTCCACAGAGGTGTGAATGACTACAAAACCAAAAGGCAAAAATGACTCCAAAGAATTAGTTTAGATACTATCTGCAAACGTTATTTCTGTTGCAATTCTTGTATTCTTCAGAAATTACTCAGTTTGTACATGCACTTACATGTACAAAGCCGATAGAAACATAGGAGAGAAAAGCATTGTTTATTGAAATGGATCTCATTTTGGAGCAGAATCATAAGGTAAAAGTCCTACTTCCAGCACATACCAATGAGACAACTTGTCATGTTTCACAGGTTCATGAACATAAGGTAAAGATCTTTCAGCTTTATGTCTAAAGCAATCACAGAATACCCCAAGATGGAAGGGACCCATCAGTATCATCAAGTCTAACTTCCTGCTCCTCGCAGGACTACCTAAAACTAAACCATACAACTCAGACCATCATCCAGATGCTCCTTGAACTCTGACATTGCTCCTCCCTTCATTGTACTTTTGGCTTTGTGCAAACTAATATTTTAATTTTCTACCAGGCCGATGCAGAAACAAGTCAAAACCCACTGCTTACATTCTAATCCAATGCCAGCTGTTTTCATGGAGACTGGCTGTCAGCCAGCCTCCTGATGGATTCTTCTGTGGTTTGTATGAGCAGAGGTCACAGACTGAACTCCTGGGGAACACAACAACATACTTCATTATATGCTTAATAATGTAGCTCCAAGATAATTGAGCAAGCATTTCTCTTTCAATGTTCCTCCAATACAATAAAATGTGAGTTGGCCTCAGTATAAATTCTGAGGTTCTAAGTGGAATGGCCTAGGTTTAGGTTTAGATCCCTGCATCTGTTAGTACTAAAATACCTCCATTACTCTATTTAAGCATATGGAAAAGATTCTGTAAGTCTCAGATTATTAAAATACATTTTAACTATGCTCTTTCTCTTGCTGCTTCTTTTCTGATTTAATCTTTTTGCCTCAAAATGTTTTCCTGAAGGATGCAGAACGAACAATGGAAACATCATTCAATCCTGTTTGCGTATAAAGACCTTTTGACTTTGTACCACTGACACTTTAACAGGCTGATGTCACTAAAATTAATAAATTCCATCCAACAGTTGGACCCTAGCCACAGAAAAGTGTTATGAAAATGAATGATATAGCAGATGTCATTCATATATCAGGGTAGGAAGAATCATTGTTTTCCACTCTACAGAATGTCCAAACCTAATCAGATAACGGAAGACTTCCTGTTCCGGGAAGGACATCAGATTATCAGGAGATATTCAGTGCATGAGAAAACTGGACAACATGGTCAAAGCAGGCAACTTAGCCATGTCTGTAAGTTTATAAAAAGTATGCTTATAAGCATACTCTCTCTCTCCATAAATACCATCAACCTGCTTTTCATACAAACTTAGGAAGCCAAGCATTGCTTTAGTTATACAAATACAGAATCCACCTGTTTCGTTTCCTTGATTAGCTGAGGTCAGCGGCAACACAAGGATACTAGGTTAAAACTAAGCCTTACAAAATACATTCGACTACATCCTTATGCATAAAAAAAGCATAAGGAGTAACTATCTCATGGGAATTTATTATCATAACATACATTTTCAAAAAATACAGCTGAAATGGGCACGTAGATTACTTTCTACAGCTGGATTTTTCAAACTTGATTATGTATAAATCCACTAAATATTCTCAGGTTTGCTCTACTTTCTGAAGCATTGAGTCATTCCATTCTACCATATCTGAGCCATTTATAATACAGTACTATATTATTGTGCTTGGCCATTTTTGTATGAGTAATTTATTTACAAGCAAGAACACTGTAAACACCAAATTACGGCCAGAAGAACAGATAAGTCATCTGAGCTGCATACAAACACTACTTTATATACTGACTTTATCCAACATATCTCTGTGTCCCTATAGCGACACACTGGAGGATTAGAAGAGAGATACCTGGTGTTTGCTTATTGTACAAAAAAACTCAGTTGTGTCATCTGAAGGAACTGCTTAAGCTTCCTGGTAAAATAAACGAAATAATTTTACATCAGAAGGCCAAAACACGCAAGCAGTCAAAATTCTCCTTTGTTTGCTTGTGGTTTTTTAAAGTGAGAAAAAAAGGTTCAGGCTTGACCCTAAATGGCTTTAATCTCTTTGCAATGAAATCACCCAAAGATATAAATAAACTATTCTAAATAAAGTTCAGACTGACTGCAGCTTTAGATATGTCTACTAATCTATGTGACTGTCAGCCAAAATAAACTAACCTCCAATAGCAGCCATTTTCATAAAAATAATTATTCCAATGTCAACTACAAAAGACAGGTGCACTCTCACCATTCTTTCACCTAGACCTTTCAACGAACTTCTCAAATAGGCTGTAGTTAGAAAACCTTAAAAATAAATCTATATTTGAAGATTTGCTTTCATTTCACTTTATAGGCTGTGAGGTTGGTTGTTTGGGTTGTTTTTTTTTTTTTAGTAAACTAAAGGAACTAGCAAGAAAAAAATAAAGGATTCCTGAGCAACTTACATACACTACAATTTGATACAAAAATCTAAGAGGAAACTCAATGACGAAATGAACAGCATTGAGCCTCATGTGCTAGAACACGGAACCAAGGTACTGGCAAGCACCTGTTACTCACCTTAGGGATTTGGCTTTCGCCACTCTTCTGAAAAGTTGCCCGTATTTAGTTGCTGTAAATCTTTGAAAAACAGTTTCTGTAGCTTACTGCAGACTTTTATTTTAGTTGCCAATGCCTGCAAGATTCAGTCCAGACTGAGAATAGGATAGTTCAGTTGCAAAGGACCTACAATGATTATCTATAGTCCAACTGCCGGATGGAACACACTACAGTCAAACCTAAGTGGACTTCCCAATGCAGCTGCAGCTCTTGGCTGCTCCAAACTGTCTACTTCTAATTGTAGGCATAAATGTTTATTCAGACCTTGCATGGGAATTTCTGCATACCAATTTTCTGTGCTATGCAGACATACTATAAGCAAGTATGACCACTTCTCTGCACTGAACGGAGCATGAAGCCCATGGGGAAAAACAACAGCAGGCACGTAGCTGAGGTCTGTATTTTGTAAAGCACGGAGTAAACATGTGGATAACTATTAATTACAGAGAAGCAGATCAGTTTCATAGTTAAGATTTGTATTTTGCACTTGTAAAAAGGATTCGAACTGCTTGCTAAATCTAAAACAGGTTAATTCTAAAATTTGTAAGTAAACCCACTTTGTTATTTTCTGAGGTAAAACTGATAAAAAATTGAGTTCCGCACTCAAAATGTAACTTGGACTGCACACGCCTATTGCAGGTAAAGCTCCAAACTTTTAGAGAGGAATTTCAAACAATGTCCAGCATTATGAATCTCAGCATTAATAACTGTAGAGATCAGAATCAAATGAAATTCAAATGTGTTAAGACCTGAATATGTATTGTTAAGGCATCAGAACAGCCAGCTGTGTTGCTGTCACAGTGATGGCATGCTGCAGGAGACAGCTGAGAACCACACACAACCACCTGAGCTGGTGCTAATCCAAGCTAAAAAACCCACATGGAGCAATGTAGCACTGGGAGAGACAATTTCAGGTCCTCAGCTACTTCTGGTTCCAGAGCTTTTCTGGCCTTTCCTGCTATGCTGAAGGTCTCTGTTCCTCATGCAATTTCATGGGGTAGGTATGGCCTGAAGTGGAAGAAAGTGTATTTGAAAACGAAAATAGAAGAGTACGCTTACAACTCAGGTTTATCTAAATTAATGCTACAAACGCATTTTAATTGTAATTATGTACTTCATGCAGAGGTTCTTAACGACTTTGTTTAGTGCTAGGGTGGCTACACTTCCTTGTTGCATACCACTCTGAAGTTGGCTGCAAAACTCTAGATATATTTTCCTCTTTGTTGGCAATCTTAAGTTTCACTGAATGGCACTGCTGACAGACTATTCAGTCCTCTACCTCTGCTTCCATGCCTCAGCTCAATTTAAGTCCAGATATACTAATGCAGTTTTCTAGGTTTGTAATTCTTCTTTTTGGAATGACTATTACATTTTCCTGCATTTTAAGAAGGCTAATATGCATTCTCAAACTTATTTCCTTCCTGGCTTAGTGTTTTGTATGAGGGGGGTAGCAAAAATTGCTTGATTAACATAACAACAGTTTGCAAGGGATAGCTATAAACTAGTTGTGAAGAGGTTTGGCTAACGGTAATTTGTATAGAGGAATATACTTTAAATATATGGGTAGGGAAAAATCATAATGCTCAAGGCAAGGCTTTGCTACAGAATAAAGATCCATCTCCTTCTGCTCAGAAATACAATAGTTACCTAACATCACAACATTCCAAGAGAGAATTGGAGCATATACTATTCAATTTTACAAAACTGTTGAATTGTGCACTTGAGACAGTAAATATGGACAGCATGATAGACAGACTTTTTATTCCAGCAAAACTATTTCTCGTTGATATTCTGTGTCTGTGATGCATCCAAATAGCTGCCCTGGGGCAAGACCCCAGTGTAATCAAGCTGTCAGGTTTAACATAGATATTCTATGAAAATAACTTAAATAAATTAAAGATCATGGCTAGTTGCAAAGTAGTCTACTCACTATTTTACAGGCAGTTCAGGCATCTTTTTTTCTCTAAAATAGCAGGTTGCCATCAGATATTTAGAGGGTTAGTTTCATCACCAGCAGGATAAACAAAACAACATTCCTCAACATTTAAATCCCTTCCCTGTCTATGTCTTAACAAATTCAAGGCAGAATGAACTACTTGTCCTGTCATCATACTACACGGGGTATGAGTCCTGTCAATTTATTGGACTAAACCACTCTGTTCAAACAAACCTCAATACAGCTTCAGGTTTACTTCATGCACCTGCCTGCTTCATTATTTGGAGAATAAAAAAATGTTTTGGGAAATTAATATCTAACCTAGCAAAGAATAAGTTGCAGGACACAAAAATATTATTTCCTTATTTTAAAGCATTTGCATGGTCTTAATTAATTTGCATCCCAAAGGATTAAAATTTTAAAGAAATAGTCCCTCAGCCTCTTAATGTGCTGGATTCTGTTATTCTGCCTAAGCTGATATAATTGACTTCGAAATAAAATGTTATTTGCAAAAAGAATATTTGTATTTCTTGGTTACTATAATTTTGAAACAACAAATATATAGCTGTATTGTATTTCTCTGGACACTCAAAGCAGAACAAAGAACCTGAATTGTAAGTGGTATGAAAGAATTTCTCAATACCAGGTATTTTGGTTTTGTTGTTTTTAAAGGGGGGAAAATACAGACAGCAAATAGCAGTAAAGTTTGTTTTCTAGAGCAAAACATGAAGTCAGCTTTCCAAAGCACTTGCCTTTCTCAGAAAAACAAGGAGGTCAGAGCAAAGCCTGCCACATCCTGTTGGTTCAGTGGTCAGCAATGGTACAGAGCTTTCAGTCATTTGGATGTTTTTATGGGAACTACAAAATTAGAGAACTGACAATTGCAGGTATCAGTAAAACATGCTATTTTTCTCAAAATTCATTTTAGTTGGTCAATCTTGTCAACACTAAAAATCAATAGGTACTTGATATAGAAGTCACATTCATCCCTTTCCATGTGCTGCAAACCATGGCTTACCTTTGGTAATAAAGGCTAATATAAAACTTTATTTCTTCTTCTGTGTTATACTGTCAAAATATTTTAATCCGAGGCTTGAACACAGCTTGCTAAATAAACCTGCATTTGCTTTTTCTTGTTCTGAGATTAGAATAGTCTATGTCAAAATGACAGTCTAGCAATTAACTCATTACTCAACACCAATAAGATTGCAAGAATCAGATCCTTAGTATGTCTATTTGAGACATGAATTTGAATGAAGGGGAATAAAAGTAGCAACAGTTCAACAAAACTACTGAACACATACTGAACTTTAAACTTCTTCTTAATTACTGTGTGGCACATAGGCCAAAAGTATAAGCAAGTCTTATCCTGCAGCAATATCCAGTTTACAAGTGACTGCCCTATATAAATCAAATTACAGTAAGAGGCAGTCACAATAAAACACAGGCAATATACAGTTTAATTAAAGCAAGTCTCTAATGATGTCATCAGTAAACCGCAGTTCATGCTTTGTAAATAGCAATTACTCCAGAACTGCTAAATTATTAACTTAATCCTATTTATCTGCTCTTCAGTATAAAGCTCTCCTGTTTAAGTTGTGGACTATAGTCCATCATGAATTTAAACAGCATAAACATAATAAGGTTAATATAGCTGAGTGTCAATACACAACAAGGTTTTAACTGTGACGTTTGTATTGAAGGAAGAGTGCACCTGAAGAATAACAATTTGTTACTTTATGGACAGCCATTCAGGGGTTCTTACTAAACAAAATCTAAACTAAAGACTATACACACAAAAGAGTCATAGTCATTGCAGCGCTCACCTTAGTTTTCAGAAACTAGCAGAATCCATAACTGCATGCTAGGTGCTTTAAATATTTATACAATGCACAGAACAAAATCAAGCACCTCAGTGTGGAATTTTGAACAGCCAACAAGTTGAGAAGGTAACCACCAAAGCTAGCCAGTTAAAAAATATTAAAGAATGATGCATGTCTTAAATTTCATCTCTTTCCAGGATTAAGACTTCTAATTGCAGATTCCAGAACATGCTTGGTTTAGGATTGATAGCCTACAATATTTACTATGCTTAACTGCTGTTCCTTATAAAAAAGGGAACAGAGGCCCCTGCTTTTCTTTTAGAAGAATGAAGAATTGTAAAAGTTGTCAGTGCAATGCAACAGGAGTAGACCAACAAAACGAAACAACTGGTGCTGAGGACCCAACACCTATGCATGTTACACAGGGATTTACTTCAGACTTGTTCTTGTCTGATCCAATGAGTTGAACACTTTTGAGCATCTCTTTCTGTCTACTTTTATGAATTGTGCCTACTTCTGGGCATGTGTAAAAAGATGACTTTAAAATGCCTTGCAAATCTTACTATTGAAACCTCATGCACCTTAAGCGAAACTTTCCAAGAATGCACTTCCGAACTGGGGCATCCAAGGTCTCCTCAAGTTTCTTTCAAGCATTCCTTCTGATGATTTGGGACAAAAACATAGCTATAAAACATGTAAGTAGGAAAACAAGTTCACGTAGAATTTATTGCCTTGGAGGCCTACAAATATCTGAAGCTACACTCTCCAGTTACTTGATGTTTGTGCGTATTTGTATCTCCTCTTTTAGCTGTATGACTTCTTAGAAAGTAACAGAGCATGAACTGCCTTTTCATCACACCATTTTTATGTTGGTGAGACTCCACTGAATTTAGTGAAATTCTGTTGGCAAATAAAATGAAGAATAAGGTCCACAGGGTAAAAATCCTGGGCCAGCTAGTTTGAATGAGTTTTCCAGAATACCTGAAATCCCTATAAATTGCATGAGAGAACTTAAATTCAATCATATATGAAAAATAAATAAGAGGCTAGTTTCTTCTACTTTGGTCACATTGTAAATATAGAGTAACTGATTTCACAGGGACTAGCTGTAGAAGAAACAACTCAAAGCACACAGAATAGCACACACAGAATTGCTATTACCCTTAAACCAGTATTGATTCCCAATGTTTAAATACATGGAGACACATCTATGGATAAAAACTTGCTGATGTTCTATATCTGTGTGAACATGTGTAGAAGCTTTACACTTTGTTAATTTTGTGTCTAATTAATGCAAAACTTGCAAACCCATATTTTATAATTAAACTTCTTTGTCATTAGAGGCACACTGCTAAGACACTTCACAAATATGTCCAATTTCATCTGCAAAGAATGACAGACTATAAACAGCACATTAAGCAATTTGAAAATCATTTGGGAAAACACTCAAAACTTAATTACAGAGTTCAAATTATTGAAATTGCTCATGCCTGTGTTAAAAAAAACACACCACACAAACCACAAAAACCTTGAAACTCTCCAATAGAAATTATTGACCCATTCTTGTAAACCTAATCTAAGAAATACAATTTGTCTTGAGGCTTTTCTTAAGAATAATAATTTAAAACTGTGCTGGTCCCCAATAAGTAAGGCTCCAAGACAGTTTTGATCCATTGATGAATTCTTCCTAATATGTTCCCTGAGGTACAGTTTTCCTAAATCTATTAGACATTTACAGTCTTTCAGGATGTGCTGCCTGAAATGTTCTATCACACTGTATTAACTTGACAAGGTAATGCAGTGCTATCTTTTATTTTCATAGAAAGAACTATGTTTGACCTTGGAACTAGTAACAACAGTTTATTACCCCCAACCTTACTAGAGGGACGTTCTGATACATTACTGCAAATTATTGCACTAGATATATGATACACATAAGATGCATGTAGAAAGTTACGGGGGGGGGGCAATGTTATTCAGGACAAGATCCTGGATGTACCAAAACTCATAATATTGTTTCTACCTAATACTCAGTTCTTCAAAGAAAGGCAAAACAAAGCACTCCATAATGATTTAGCCATTTATAAAACACAGTTAACAGAAGCAAAAACAGTTCCCATTGTTGCTTAGTGGCTTCTCTAGGTTGTCCCTATCAGCATGGAATCATGGTACTAACTCGTCTTGCAATCATAAATGATCTTGAACCCTAGATACAATTATTCTTCTTCCCATACACACACTTACATTTTTGTGGTGATAAAACAAACTCCAGTCCCTCCCCGCTTATTCTGCAACAGCCTCTGGAAGAGTACTTTGAGTATTATCACACTGAGTACACGAAGCACAGTTGTAAACTCTCCCATGTAACAGATTTTGTGAGTTTATGCATCACAGTAAGCTTCCAGGAATAAGAGTCATTTGTGCATTAATCTTCATCGTAATAACCCCTTTGCTCCAAATAAATTATATACATATACATATCCATGTCATAAGACAATATGCTGCAATATGCTAGAAAGAAGGATCCCCTTTCATTTTTCTTTTTCAGACTCTCCACTTCAATATTTATCAGGAAGCCAACACAAAGTGTAATTAGTAAGCACAAGGAACACAACCAAAATTAGGGTTCTTTTTTACCCTTTAGATATTCCTGTAGGGACATATTTATGTATATTACTTTAAAATATATATATTAAAGTAAGTAAAAATAGAAAAATTTAAAATGCTTCGTAACTGAAAAATGCTACATCTGCAGTATTTTAAGCAGCAATTTAAGATTTATTGTTCTCTCTTTTTCCAGAGTTTTTATAATTACCTATGTTACAGCATTTTTTAGGATTCCTTTTAATGAGTTTTTGTTGAAATAATGAACACTAAGTGACTGTAAGACCCTGTGACTTGCTAGAGAGATCAACCATTACCAGTAGGCAAGGCACGTCTCCAACCATAGCACCAACTTCTAGTCTAGGTGACATTCATTGAAATTATGAGCGTCTGCTTAAATTAAATCCTGCAGAGATATTCATCTGCTGACAGTTAAGCATGTATATATTACTGATGTAATACATAGGATTCGTCCCTTGCCTGAAGTTGACTATAAGTCCTTGCAGTATTGAGGCTTTATTTTGGATTTATCTCATTATGAGAAAGGGCAGATTTAGTCTCAATATTATTTAGAACAGATGTATATAGTGAAAGTAGAAAGGCCACATCTATGAAAGCTTTTCTTGATCTATCACAACTCCCTGAGACTTCAAATATCCATAGCAGGATTCAAACTCCATCCAGGTATCCAAATGTTAAGGCTACTCATTTTGTAAAAAATTAATTACGACTGAATGAAAGAACTCTCTGAACATGTGGTTTTGAGATCTGCCAACATCCAAGGTCAATTTATTTTTTATTAATCTCTGTTTGTAAGATGTCTTAGACATTGTGTAAATGTCCTTTCAAAAGACTCGAGAGTTGAGAGAGGAAAAGATGCAGGCAGTGTTCAAAGAATGCCACAAAGCAAAGTTTCTCTTGTCAAATAAAGGAAATATGGCGATTCCAAAGTCACTAACTTTTTCTGCAATGCATTTTACAGATTTAAAAAAAAATATCTAATCAAATTTAAGATTTAATTGCAAATATCCTTCCTTGCTAGCTTTGTTTTTGTCCCCAGAGCAACCATCTTGCTTTTCTTTTGACAATTCTCTCAGAATTAGGAACTTTACAGTTTCTTTGTTTTCTCTGTGTTGCATAGTAGAATAATTCTTTGGGTGCTACTGGGATCAACAAAGATCACTGGATTCAGGTGAAACTGAGAACAATCAACCACTGTGCGACAGCAACTTCCTTTGCTCTCCTCTCCCTGAAGCTAATAGCTAAGCTCCCATTGATAAAATCAGAATTTCACTCCATCTTGCAAGCTAACGGTTTCTTGAAGGTTTGACAGAGCAATGTTGGTATATATCATAAACACTCACTAACTTTTAAAGCTAAAAAATGTACACAAACATTTATTTTTTATGAGTTAGAATATTAACATAACTATTATTTTATTGGGAAACAATACTGAACATTAAGAAATATCTAATTAGGAATAGCAAAGATTCTATTTACAGGTTATTTTCTAAATAAACAACAATGTCTTCCACAGACAGGGAAGCCATTGCGTTTCTAGGAAAAGTATTTGAAGACCAGTTACCAACCGGAATGGTCTAAGTGGATATATCAGGAAAGCTAAGGTGGTGAACACTAGCAATAAATTAAACAGGTTAAACTCAAACTAGATTATTTCATTTCAGATGTTAAAATGCCTTAAATTCTGAATACCAGCACACTAGAGGTCACATTACTCAGGATGCGAGTAATGTGACACCCACAAACGGATTTATCATTCTTTAATTCATGTTCTCCAATTTCACACTTTCAGTTGCCTCAACTGAGCTTTTTCTAAGTCCCAGCATACAGATACAAATTCACTGCTGACAGCCTCTACTCTTACTTGTAGTCTGAAATACTCTAGCATCACTTTTCAATTGTGGCCTCTCCCCACAACCTTCCCCCCCCCCATCATGCTTTTCCTGACAGATTAAAGGTCTATCAGAATATCATTCTCCAGGAAGGATCCTGAATAACATCAGGCAAAAAAATAGACCTGACAAAGTTCTCCCATATACACACTCCTTTCACCCACCGTTCAACCAGATGATGATTTTCTGAAGTTTGTTTCAGTTTATTATTCTAATCTAAAAGGCTGAACATCAGTTAATTTTTTTAAAGCCATAATCATGCAAGACACTATGGTCAAATGACAGTGCTGAAGACAAAGTACATTAAATCAAGCAATGGGAGATTATCTGTCAACCTTGCAATCTCATCAAAAGCACCAGCATGGTTGTTCAATATCTGTTTTCCATAAAAATCATATCAATCAGCACTGATTGTTAATTTTGTTCCTACTGTTTCCACCTTAACCAGTCTTTCAGTGCATTAGAGCTGATCTTCAATTAACATATCTGGGATTACTTGTGGCATCATGTTTAATCTCAAATTATTTACTCAATATTTGGTTTCCTCTCCACTCTTCTGGAACTTTCAATGGCAGTTTGAGATTCATTAAAAAGAACACTGATAGTTCTCAGAACTTATTAGGCAACTTTTTTAAGAATCCCTGGTATATCCAGACATGGTATTATATTATATTATCCAAACATTATAAATTTTATGGTATTTTGCATTCTTCCTTGTGACTCCAAGTATTAGTTTTGAGTAACAGAGAAATACATTGCTATTTCTTTCCAAACACAGAAGAAAAATACATCAGAGTTGTATCCATAATGGGTAATGTAAGCATCACCTTCCTTCAACTTTTTTAGCCCTAGTTATTAACATTTAGGCTTTTATAGGTTTTTAAGGTTATAAACTTCGTCATTTAGTTCAGTTGTGAGTGAATGAACCCAAGTTACAACTCAATATACAAATTCCACCCTTATCTGCTTCATTTTTGTCCCTGAGAGGAGACTGTAAAAGCTCCTTTGTGAGACTGTCATGAAAAGCAGTGATATACATTCTCAGCAACTCAAAGTAGCTCTTATTCTAATCTTACAAAGTGTCTGATCTGGAATCCACTATAGTTCTGGGGGAAAAAAACCGACATGAATTTCCATGGGTTTTTTCACCTTACCAGTATAAACCAGAAGTAACGACACCAAAATCTGTAGAGAAGCATCAGTTCGACTAACATGTTAGATCAGAATTAAGTTCTATTTGTTTGTAGCAATCCAGACTGGGCTAAGCCTTACTTTATTTCACTGTCAGTTAAGGCAACAGGAGTCCTGTCCTGATTACTGAGTGCTTTATATAGCATGTCATCTCACCTTGCAGTCTGTACTTACATTTTCCTCTTGTACCTATGAGAGTGCTGCAGAGCTGCTCCCAAAGGAAGGTCATATTATAGTCATCCTGGAATACTTAAAAACCGATGACATGCATACAAAGTCAGGAATGAGATAAGATTTTAATATTAATGCAAAGATTTACAGAGGTTTTTTACAATATATTCCTTAAGAGTCAAAAAACTGTAGCATTATTGTACTGCAACTGCCACTCAGTTTAAATTTCACGAGGTTTTCCACATCTTGCTAAACTCACTAACAGAAAAATCTCCAAACTTTTGCTGTCCCAAACCCCTGTATTAATAGAAACATATGTACACATAAACCAACTACAAGAGTTAGATCATATTATCACTCACTAAGAATCATTTTTAAAGTGTGTTTACATTTATTGCATATGAGCGTAGTGGTTTCTTTCCATTACTGTGAATTATTTACATTAGAAGTGTTGATTCATGAAACATAGGTTTCATCAAGCTTGACCTATGTGAAATGCATGCATCTGATGAAGTTCTCTGAACTATTGATTTTTGTGCGTCCATTTGTCTCACACTCACTCTGTTCTGAGTACTCTCTGAAGAATAATACTGGCATCTGTTTTAAGTATAAGCATTCCAAATTACTGCATAGATGCCTTACAGAGTAGTTAAGAAAAATCAGTGTTTTCTATGTAAATAACTACAAAGCTTTGCTACTTTCTTTAAAGTATTTATACCTTTAATAAAGATTGTTTTATTTTATTTTTACTCCAATATTTCTCCTTTACTTCAGCTACTGCAGTCCAAAGTATCATAATATTCTGCTGCTGTTTAAACTTACCACTGGTGTGAATTCCTTTGTTATGGGTGGCTTTCGTGAGGAATACACATTTCACATTGTGTTTACTACTGAGAAGTGAGATTTTTGAATCTGAATCAAGTACCAAGACCTTACTACACATTTAAATATATTTTCACAGCTTTTCTAAAAATGGTGCAAGGGTGTCACCCAAGCAGACCACTTCCAAATTATTTCAGATTAGCCTTTTAAAATACTTTTTAACTTCTATGGAAATTAAGATAAAATTTCTGTAATTAGGATGCATTCTTTCCTTCTGAGCACAGAACGGCAAAAATAACCTTGTGCTAAAGCTATGAGAATGGTAAAATGTACTGTTCATGTCCACAGCCTGGATTTCTTCAAAATTAATTTCTGTTAATAGAATCACGATAAGAGACCTGTGGAAGAAAGCTCTTCAGTGTTAATCTGGACCCTTGTCCTATCTCGAACAGATTCAAAAGATATAATTACTTTTGATCATCTTAAAAAGCTTATAAGGAAAGGAAGAATTGCAGCACTGAGAAGAACCAGTCTTGAAAAGCACTGAAGCACTGATTAGATGCCAGTTGAATTATAGACAGTCAGTCAAGAGAAGGGGTGAGGTGACATACACAAGGATGCAGCCAAGGAGAACAGTGGTGACAAATAAGTTGTTTTAGCTGCTAAAGATAAGAACCTGCTAGTGAAGATTCTCTGTACCAAACAGCTGGGGGAAAATGTTTTGGGACAACTTTAATTTTATGCCAAAATTTGTAAAAACCAGTTTGCACTTGTAAAAACCAGCTGGCACAGTGGCTCACTCACGTTAACCCTCTTATTTCATCTCCATGAACTGACAGAGTCTGGTTCATTTTTTTATTTTTGCAAACTGTAGTTATGGGATCTAAGCCTGATGTCTCAACTTTAGTCATCAACAGATCCAGGAAATCACTGGACACACAAGTGTGCAGGCCCAAAAGATTAATAAAGCCAAAATGTTATTCAAAGATAAGCAACAGTCTCATTAAGGCAGAAAACTCTGCTGAAGTCCCCATAGCAGCAGATTCCACTGGATTTGAATGTCAATTTAAAACAATACTAATCAATACCTTTTCATATCCTACAAAAAAATTATAATGAAGGTAGCCCATGCTGTAATCACTGTAAATACCTTCTATGTATAATTTAAAGCTTGCTTTCTCATTTCATGACCTGTTAATTTTATACAATGCGCAAATTGTAGACTATGACAGCAGTAATATGGCTGAGATGTTCAGCTGCATCCCCTTCAGTAAGTGCGACTGCTCAAGCCCTTGTGGTAATTTTTCTCACCCTCCTTCCTGTTATCTGTTATCACACTGCAATAAATGGGATTTTTCTTTTAAGGTTATTCCACTAGAATCATATCGATCAATTCAGAAAAATGCAGAACTGTAATCATGAACTAACTCATCACATCTATTACTTTGCATTTCTCAATTAATTACAGTATCTCAAGAATATGCTATTTTTGGAATATGACCTCCATGTATACATTTAACACTGTTCTTCACAGTAATAATGTAATCCCACCATAGAACATTCAACAGATGCCTTTGCTTACTTAAGACAAGGTGTTTATACTGCCTCTGAAAACAACCCATGCACTTTCTAAAAACACAGTCTTCCACAACACTGTTCAGGGGCTGCAAGTGTGTTGCTTAAGTCCTCATAATATCTTTGTGAGTGAGCATATAGGAGACAATAATCAGTTCAATAACCATTGAACTAGCATCCCCTCTGGGTGAAGCCACAGTCCAATTATAGCATCTTAGTAGAAGAAGATCAGGAAATCAAGAAAACTGTAACCAACAGAAATCACACCAGATCTTGCATGGTATACTATGACTTCAGTTTGTTGCTTTGGTATTTTTTTTAAATATCAAAGTTACTGCTTTGAAAAGTGGAAAACCCCATGAAATCTAATCTCATTTCAAAGTGTTTAATGTTTTATGTTCTACCTGAAACACATCCTGCAGAGGCAGTAGCTTTTAATGTTGCAGATGGGTTTTGGTTCAGTTCTGGAGGAAAAAAAAAAAAAGCGGGGGGGGGGGAGGGGAATGGAGAGAGCCGCTAACACCACACTCCCTATAGTC
Organism: Opisthocomus hoazin; assembly: GCF_030867145.1. Classification (NCBI taxonomy): domain Eukaryota; kingdom Metazoa; phylum Chordata; class Aves; order Opisthocomiformes; family Opisthocomidae; genus Opisthocomus; species Opisthocomus hoazin. The sequence goes on from NC_134428.1 coordinate 21,448,276, forward strand.
TGCTGGTGTTCTCTGAAAGTCTGCTGCCTAGTGTGACCGAGCGTAAGATGATGCATTAATGCATTTCAGTAGTAATACTCTGTTGCAATTTAGTAGATCTCTTTTGTACTTATAGTTTCAGGTTCTGATTTAATTTCCCCCCCCAATCAACTAGAAGACTGAGTTACCAAGATGGCACTCATAAGTATAAAGGTTAGGTACAACCAAAAGATTTAGACTTTGTCCAAAGTCCTCCCTTGTATTTATGGGCATTTTTTGACATTCCTGAAAGCACTCAGGTCACTTACACCTGGGGCGTCATCTGAATCACGAAAGGGCTATCTCTGCAGCCCATGGCTGGATAGCCAGACCGGCTGGTGTTTGAAGACACAGACTTCTTAAAATAAGATCTCTCTCTACATTCTAGCCAAACTTGCCTGGAGTAAAATCATTACAGCCCCTGTAGTCTTCCTCTGGGAGGCTCTAAGAATGTTTTCAAACGTCTACATTTCAAAAACGCAGAACCTGTTGTCTTGATCCTTTATGTTACTTTGCTAACTCTCTACTCCATAAAACACAGCAGGGCAACGTGGCTAGGTCATTGTGAATTTCTTCTGATAGCTAAATACGAAAGCCTATTGTTACATTGGGATCATACAGAAGACGGGATAGTTCAGAAACTACACTGGCCCCTTCTCCTGGCTGTACAGACTTTGTCCCCATCAGTTTAACTGTATTTGAACATAAACACAGCTGTGCTACAGCTCTATCAGGATCGCTCTTACACTCATAAAAGCCATGAAACATACATTTCAATCTATTCACTCTGCCCTCAACTTTTACCACTGTGCCTTAGAACTGTACCTTGTCTGTTCCCAGACTCCTAAGCACAATCATATTAAGCAGCAAATCAAGGAATTTAACTCTGAATTTGCTAGCATTTCTGAATTTAAAATCAGACCTAAGAGGTATATAAATCTAATTCTAATTTCTTTTATGTAAATTCAAACCACATAGAGAAAACAAAAATCTGTCATTCTGTTTGTTTTGGGGCTTTATAACTGACATCATATTAAGTTATTTAAGCCCAGTAATATTTAATGGGAGTTGTTCTTGTTCTTGCAGTAGTGTTCACTGCAGAAGATACTTCCAGAAGTGTGGTGAAGTCATTGTTTAATGTCTCCCCCGAGACTTCCAGCTCTTAATATGATATTTTTTTTCTTCTCTTGCAATGTTTATTATTGATGTAGAAGCATATTCACACCATAAAAGTAAAGCAGCTGGCTAGCGACCCTTGGGAATACACCCTTGTTAAGGAAGATTTTAGCCCCCTCCCGATAGTTTACTGCATTCAGGTTGATTTACTATGCTGAAAACCAATCCCATTTGAAAGCAAGTTACTTTCTACTCACATACTCATTGTTTTCTAAAGCTCTGTCCCTCTTGGGAGAAAAGGAAAGGCAATATAAATACTTTCTGGGAAAACCATGTGGTAGTCAATGCAATCGCTTGCCCTGAGTTTTGCACTTTTAAGTTTTTGAATGAAGGATAATGGAAATGTAGAACCAAAGCACAAAACAGTGTTTTCAGGGCACCCACACGATCTATACCTTCTATAGGAAACCCTTCTAACCAAGGAATTAGAAATACCACTTGCTCTACATTGCTTATGATGAAGATCTTACTAGAATATTAACTTTCAGGTTGCAATAGTTATTATAAGGTACTATAGTAAGTTGTTCTTTTGCCTGTGAAAGTATTCCTATCTCTTTCCATTTAATTTTAATTTTCAAAGTTTTTGGTAAAGGCTTTTTACCAGTTAAAATTTTCAGGTAGAGTAAGCCATCAGCCAGCACTGGTGGAAAATACCACGTAAAAAAAAAAAGCATTGATTAATTTTGTAATTTGGTAGAAGAATGAATGCAAAATAACTACTTGGCTTACAGGACTAAAACAGGCAAGCAAACCATAGCAATAACCTGGTTGAAAAAACATTACATTTGGTATAATCTACACCCCCTTTGCGTACTACTCATCAGTGACTGAAAGAAACACAGACTGCATCAGGAGAAACACTAGACCAAAACAACCTGCTGCATCTCTCAAAAAAAGCATATAAAATACTTGTACATGAGAACGCTCTCTCTAAAGGAGTTTAGCTAACTCCAAATGCTAGAAAGAGTCAATAAGCTATACCCTAGAAGATATAAAGTCCTGTAAAATGAAGCTAAGAATTAAGGTTGTACAAGATTGGTGAGATTTCCCTCTCGAAGTATTCCGTGATTCTGTTTTCTTGGCTAGAAAGCTGCCTTTCATTAAATGGCCTGTCTTGAGTAGCAGACCCTTCTATTCCTTTCTCTTTCATCTCATTGTCTCACCATGTATGTAAATAAAATGTCTCAGCACTCTGTATTAACTGTACAAAAGTCTGCAGCCCTTAGAAGACTTACCGCATTTAAACCTCCTTGCGGAACACAACATTCATTGGGAAAAAAACTCTTTTACCTCCCTTTCTCCAGCTTTAAATGAAACTAACTACATAGCTGCTTCTTTTGTTTTACGTACGTATAAAATACCTGAAAACCCATGCCCTCCTTTCTTCTGTCTTCATAAACATCAGATTTGTTTTTTCTGCTTTTTCAGGTGGGAGAGCTGTCCTCCTACTAGTCTTCCTGCTGCATGTTTAATACTTTAGTTCCTCACTTGTTACATGCATGCAGGAGAGGGAAGAAGCAGGTACAGAACAGAGGTAGTAAGTGGTGAAATGCTTTTACTGATCTAGATAACTTCATTTCTTTTTTCTGATTTGAATGCTATTAAGTACAGTTATTGCAACCAAGGCAAATAGAAAAAAACCCTCACACATATTGTCTCTATGAAATGTCAAAGTGACATGGTTATAGTTAAAAAGGAAATAACAAACTGAAAACATTTCACCCAAAAAGTGAAGTTGACAATTATTAAAAATACTACCATATTTAAATAATTTTTAAAAAGCAAGGCCTGAATGATGAAAATAGGTTAGCTTCCTCTTATGTTTGCACATTGAACAGATTTAGAGCACTATAAGGAAAATGTTTTAATTCAAAGATGAAACAAGTTTTCACTAAAATTAAACAATGTAATAGAAATTAGTATTTCTTTTCTGCAACATCTTTGTTTGAAACTTAACAGTGGGACAATGACTCTTTCAGCAGACTCTGGACAATAACAACATAACCACTGCAAATTGCCTCCCTTAGAACTTATAAGGAAGCACCAACTACTTCCTTACAAACCAAAATGAATTTAAAATCTTAAACTAAAATTTCCATCAGCAGCCTTATGCTCTTTTGTTAACAGTACTTAAAAAAACAGCCACCAAGCACACACAATTAAATATACTTTCCACTTCGAGTTAAGGTAAATCAGTTCCACTCAAAATTACTAGCTAAATAAAAAGCTTCTTCATGCTGCAGTAAATTAATAACTAATAATGGCACAATGGGAGTTACAAACAGACTGTTATTTCCTTGAGGTCAGTTCTCAACACAGTTGAAAACAATCTAGGTTCACTTTCCATTGTTCTCAAAACAGACATATTGAAACGAAAAATCATAAGCACTGGGTCCTGATATCTGTAGATAATTGTTCATGTGGTCTACACACACAAAAAAAGGAAAGTGTGACGCGAGCAATACAACAGAATTGCCATTTACACTCTTTTGGCCATAAGGAAGAGACGGCTGTTGAAGTGCAGCTCATGGCTTTTAGTTACTAGGAAAAGGTGACAGAACAGGAGAAGAATTTAAGTACAGCAACTTCCTGAGAGTAGGAGCAACAAGCTTTCACACACAGGGGAGAAGGGTGGACAGAAAATGGATATCATAAACCTTAATAACCTGTTAGTAGAAGAATCAGGCACTAGTCTAGGTAAGAATCTGGCAGACAAGATTTACCTGGGAGATACAAAGGGAGGGTCAAGCAGAAAAAACTGACTAGCAGTTTGCATGGATTTGCTGGCTTCGATGGTGAATCGGAGGGTGCAGCTGAGGAGCACGTGTTGCACGCACCAGGCAGACACTGCCGCGGAACCAGTAAACACCGTTCACCTGTACTGGGGTGGTGTGGAACCCAGTAAACGCTGTTCACCTGTACTGGGGTGGTGTGGAACCCAGTAAACGCTGTTCACCTGTACTGGGGTGGTGTGGAACCACTGAACGCTTTACCTCATTTATGCTATAAAATAACAAAGGCATGAAAAGAAGGTGCTTTCCTGAACAATATACCTCAGTCAGAAACCCATACTGCCAGCTGTTAATAACACGAAAAAAATGACCTTGCACTTGATGAGGTAATTTACTATGTTTGCCTGCATGACTAGATCATAAGCGACACGTTGTCAACAAGAAGAAAAAGAGCAGAAGCCGCCTGCCAACCTTCAACCCAAACACTCGCTAAACTCGCGGAATGAAACCAAGCTCCGAAACTTTGCTGTCCTGCCAGCCCGGCGGGCTGAACGAAACGTAACACAAAGAGCAGGAAACGGGCGTGGGCGTGCGCTAACTCGCGCCCCCAGGCTCCCTGGCTTGGTCACGTACCTGCTCTTTCCCTTGTTCGCTGACAAAAAAAAAAGAATAGCCGCCGGGAAGGCAGCAGCCGGAGCAACCGCACCCCGGCCTTCCCGGCCGCGCCCGCCGTGCCCCCGCCAGCAGCCGCCACAGAGGCGGCGCCGCCTCACAGGCCTAGGGGGCGCAGCGAACGCGCGGGAGAACGTGCCGCCAGGCGCGCACGCGCAGCGGCCGTTAAGCCCGCGCGGGGACGCGGGAGAACATCGCTCCCGCCTTGCGCGAGCGCGGTTCCCTGCGCCCCCCGAGCGCCTTTGCCGGCCAATCAGCGGCCGGGCTGGAGGCGGTGCTAGCGGAGGGGGTGAGGGAGGGGCGGGGTGCTGAGGCGAGGAGCGGTGTGAGGCGGCGGGGGTGGGGGGGGACCAGCGTCTGTGGAGAGCCGGCGGGCAAACCTGTACTAAGATCCCCCCCCCCCGCGCCGCCCAGTCCTGACAGTTCCACAGACACAGCCCCCCACCCCGCAGCTCCCTCCTCAGCTCCGCGGAGGATGGTCCGCCCGCCCCCCCCCCCCCAGTCACAGCCCCCGCGAGGTGTAGGTCGGGGGAAGGTGGGACGAGGCGCGGCGTGTGTTCGGGGCGGGGAGGCGGGAGGGGAGGCGGCGGCCGGGGCGGGGAGGGCCTCTGCCGGTTGTGAGGGAGGTGAGAGGGGAGCGAGGACGAGGGGGGAGGTGGGCGCCTGAGGGGGGGTGGCGGGCGGGGGGCGAGCCCGCTGCCCGGGGGAGGGTTCAAACCGCGCTGGGGCTGGAGGAGGCGAGGAAAGTTCAGGCTGTCTTTCGCTGGTGGGGGCGGGAGAGCCGAGAAGACTTTTTGTTTGATCAACTTCGCGCCTAGGTGCTTTGTTTCTAACTTGCGTTTATCCGGGGTGTACTTCTTTTAGAACTACTCGTGTCCTTTCTTTTTAATAAGGGGGGGGGGGGATCTCCTACGAAACTTTTCCCTTTACGGAAGGCGGGACTGAAACTATACCCGATGCATTGTTTAAATGTAAAACCTTCAGCGCTTGCTTTTTTTTTTTTCCTTTTTTATTTTTTTTATTTCGGTACGGTTTTATTGCCGCCGCCGCTGCTGTTGTGATAGCGCTTTTCCCTCTTGTGTTTACAGCTTCTGCGAGGGAGAGACGCTCTGAGGAAGAACCAGGATCCCTGGGCTGCATAAACAAGGAAAGCAGGAGTCCATCTAAGCAAAACTGGAAGGATTTCACCTTGTTGCTGTTTGTTTCGGGATTTTTCCCTCCCCCCCCCCCCCCCCCCCCCGCCCCGGACATTATCCAGCTGAGGGTTTGTTTCGTTGCTGCGACCGTAGCCGGCTAGAAGAAAAGCGCTTTACATGTTAGAGGAGATTTCTGTGGTGGTCTCCCTGCGAGCAAGATATCGGCACCAGCCTCCGAAGGGGAGGGAGATAGGATCAGCTGAGGTTTTTCCCTACCTCCGGCTGAACGGGAGAGTTGCGGTGAGACCGGCGCTGGTCTGGGGCCGGCTGACTGCACAGCGAGCTGGGACCGCAGCCGGAGCTGCTCAATTTACCTGCTCGAGGACCCTTCAGACCCTCCTGTTGGCGGCGGAGATTTGTATCCAAAGGAAAAGCGGATTAATATAAACTATGCAGAGCTTTGCGGGGATATCTGGAGACTACCCTGTCTGCATGGCTAATCTTGAAATTGTCTGAAATAAATCCTTAGTGCAAGGAATAGCGAGATACTTTCAATTAGTTTTTTTTTTTCTTTGACGCTGCCCCTCCCCCCCCCCCCTTCCTCTACGAGAATTTAACACTTCCATCGCCAGGTTTTTACAGGAGTATGGGACACATGCTGGATAACTCACCACGCCTCATAAAAATCACAGGGGTAACAGTTTCCATCAACGTTGCGGTATGAAAGGTACTCTTTGGATTGTCTACTGGTGGCTAAGATGGATCAGTCTTTCTCTGTTTCTGTTCGTGATGTGCTGAACGATATGGATTTACTGAAATACTGATGCCCATAAACTTACTCCCTCTCTTTTGAAGGCATTGGATGTAACAGTGCAGAGAAACATGTGTTTCACATTTCTGACTGGTTGTTTTGGTGCAATCAATACCTCCACAAGAAACATTGACTTAGGTGGCGATTATCATACCGGGAGGCACAGGGGGTGCTGCTTTCGGGTTGCGTGCAAAGTGAGCACAAATCAAAGAGTCCGTCGTTCCTGTGAAGTCGGGGCTTCTGGTCCCCCCAAACTCTGGGACAAAGGCAGCAGGGGATGTTCCCAGCCCACCAAAGAGAGCCCGGCCTCGGGGTGCAGAATGAGCAATGACCAAAGCGCTGCCAGGAGTGGCAGGCAGTCGGATCGGAGGGGCATCGGTGAGGCAATAACGGTGGAAAGAAAGGTGGATCGCGAAATTATTGCCCGAAGGAGTAGCAGGCGAGGCGGAATGATGATAAAGTTAAACTTCTGTTTCATCTTCTGTCGGGGATGGTGGGCGTTTCTGTTGCTTCAGCTCCACATGTTGCAAGCACTGGCACAAGGTAGGGCTAGAGACATTTTTGTTTATAGAAATGCTGCATCTGCCTTCTGAGAGGAAGGGAATCTTGCTCGGGTACAGAGAAACCCTTTTACTTTATCCTTATCAGAGGTAAACTGCAGAATTTGCACTGAGCTGATTTCATGTAGGAATGGTCGTTTCTCACACACAATCGTTTCTTTATGGAACAGTGATCTGCAAACTGTAGCTACATGCTTCTCTCCCTTTCTTGTCCTGTCCTTCCCCTATGCTCACCTCCCAGAGAGAATCAATAGCCCTATCAAGACCAAACCTACCTTTTTTATTTACTTAAATACGTCCATATATTTCTGTTCTTTTAGGCAGCAAAAGAGTTAACTGCTGGTTGTGTGTGTGTTTGAAAACACTGTGCGCGGAGATAAGTTATTAGGAGAAGGGGAGTCATAAATCCGCCAACTGGAACTAAATCAGGCATGTAAAAGGAATTCTGTAAACATAGGAGTACTATTCTATGTGAACCTCGGTTCGAGCATTGTTCATTTCTTTTGGATGGCCAAGTAACATTTACCCGAGACAAAAACTGCAATTGATTCGTATCTGACCATTTCCACATCACAGATCCTTGCAGTCAAATGAGTCACTTGTAAACGGTCAGAGTCGACCAATAGACTTTAAATATCAAGCGTCAGTCACTCTGCATGTAAATTCCCTGCTCAAAAAATTGCCAAATGTAGCTTAATTCTTAATAATCCTTTGACAGAGCAAACAATAAATGGCAGGCAGAAGCATTACAGTTGGCTGCGCCAAAGAACATGCTGAACAAACGCAGCTTTCACTTTCTTTGCTGGGTTGAGTTTTATTGCTGTGTGCATTGTCTGACTGAAGTGGTATGTGTTGGACAATGCAGAGCTGTGTCGTGTGGGATGAGGAGTTAGTTATTAAAAGCGGAAGTTAGTACTCTGTAAAGGGGAATGGTCTTTGTGTTTTAGTTCTTTGTTTTCAAGTATTTCATAGGGAACAACGATGCATTCAGTTTTAATAACTGGATGGGCTTGTGTGTTGAGGAAGAAGGGTTGTAAGCCAAGTCTGCTGTAGTTGACTGCTCAGGGTCTACTGCTGCATCCTCAGAAAGTTTGGAGCCGCAGGATACAGAAGCATTTTAATCCACTGTTGAATAATGGACTCCACCCTCATAAACCTTTTTCAGTGCTTTGTTTATGCTGTCATTGCTATTCCCAAACTCCTTATGCTGAGCCCTGCAAGCCCTAACAGGGTATTGTTATTCTGAAACAAGACACACCTGAAATAATTCTCTCTGCAAATTGAAATTCATGTCACTTTTTTTTTCTTTTGGTAGTTGTTTTTGATAGATGCCAACATGATGCTTCATTTCGGAAGACAAATGCTGATGATTCTTGCTGTTTACATTAAAAATGCAAAGATTTTTCATATAAGGCAGTTTTAAGTGCTAGTGATTCAGGAATCAGTATAGATGCCATATAAAACAGTTTTTTGTGGTTTAGTAGTAAACTAGCCATCTTATTGGATTAAAAAGTGAATTGAAACTTTTGTTTAGCATATAGTATAGAAAAATTTTTCAACAGCATATTTCAGATTACTAAGCATTTGCAGTATTATCAGTTTTTGATACACGTTGGGGAGTTACATAGTGTTTACAAACTATCCTAAAGAAAAGTCCTAACACCAAGTTAGTTTCACCCATCAGTATTTAAGAGGGGGAAGGGAAGCTAAGAGAGTTAGATACATTATTTCTCAGAAATATTGACATAGATAAAGCAGTTTAGAAGACATTAAACAATGAAAGATAGAACAATTATATAATGCAGAAGCAAAATATGTTTTTATTTTTATATAATGCAGAAAATGCAAATTACAGTTAGTCCTCTAAAAATTCTTTGACACATAAACCAGCATGGAGGTCTTAACGCAGAGCACTTCTACTAGGTTTTCAAAAAATTTGTATTCATTTATAACTTACGGTGCTGAATTTTAAGGGATTCTAGTACATTCATCATTTTAATACAAAAATTTACTTTAGATGACAATTTTTATAAATGTCGTTTATGAAAATGGAAATTCTGTTGCAGCCACAGAAAGTTTGTAATGCAATGATGTCATATGAATGAGAGAATTACATGACTCCACTCTTTTCATGTGATAAAAAAATGAACATTCTAAATATATGGGCCATGGCTATTTCGAATGAATCATAATACTATGCTATAACCAGCTAATGTTTCTATAATAACTATTTCAGCATTAAAGAAATAAGAAATATTTCAGGCATACTGAAATGCAGGTTCCTAGTTCATAGGAAACAGATTAAAGTCATTGAGATTAAGTATTTTATACTGTAAGGTGAATGGAAGAAAAGGTTTTCAACTGCAACAGGTTGGTTGAGTGTTCTCTAGACTTGAATGATCATCCATGTAAAAGCAGATCTAGAGGCAAACCACTTGTAAATTCATTTTGTGCTTAGCTCTTCAGCTTTTCTGTCTTCTGGTAGTTGTGTTACATAATTAGATATAATGATTTATTTGATTTCTTTTTACTTCTTAAAGTGAATTTAATTATTACGAAACATACAATGGTTTATTGTACTGAATAATAAAGTATTCTCTTCAAACCTTAGTATTATTAGCACAGACCTTCTGGGATTAATTTTCTGGGTGGAAGACGCATACAGCTGACAGAGGTTGGGGCCTGTCCCGTGGGCATAGCCTGGAGTGGTGCTCTCACTTCTGTCACGGCTGCAGGTCCGCACAGACTCTGTGTGGCTCATCTGGCTTACCACGTTGGCCCATCTGTGAATGGGAAGCTTGCTGGAACAATTAACCTCTAAGAGTCTGAACACTGTTGCACATTTCTTTGTTTACTCAGTTCTTTATGCCTGCTAGCCTCTGCCATGATGCCTCTTTTCATGGCATTTTTGTTAAATTTGAGTATTAGGTGCTAGTTAGCCTCAAGTCATTGTGTGTCATCAAATAGTAATGAGATGCTAATTGATAATCACTATAATTATCAAATCAGAATTTGCAAGGTGATGGTAGAAGTGAATCATTTTGACACCGTAACTAGCTACTGTACTTAGAAGAACGTTATCCTGCAGTGACCTCGCTCAGTGGTCCAGCATGCCTGGGCATAGTCCTGTGGAATACATAAAGCTCTTTGCAGGATTGGAATTTATTAGTTATATATGAGATTAACAAACACTGATGTCTACAGAGGTACAAAGTGTTTACTAAAATACTAGACTATTTGTATGGAAACAGAAATTCTACTTATTTAAATAGGTTGGAAGTTGCTAGAGGCTATTCTACATGCATCTTAATGCATTAAGTACCTTTTCAATGTCTTACTTTTGTTGAAGAGTGAAAGGATACTTAGAAAATATACTTCTTCGGATTGATGGCTGTTGTTCAGAATGATTTTAAAATAGATAAAAGCAGTGCTAAGCTTTAAGCTTCTCCAGCAGGAGATGGGTATCTTTAAACATTAAGAAAGAGAAGCTTGTCTGATATTTCTTAGTTTTACAGCAATGGAATCTTTTTATGCTACTTGATCAAATCTGTAATTCAGAATTCTACATGTACCTGAGCGTGCATTTAAGGTGATACTGATATCTATTATGCTTTCACAGCAGTTGTGACATGGAAGATAGAAGACAGTGTTTCTGGGGCCCAACTTTTTTAATTCAAATATTTGATCTGATGTAGTTTATAAATATGCTAAGTGTAGGAAGCATTTTCAAGCAAATTTCAAACTGCATTAGATGCAGAGATGATAAGCAACTTGCATAGAGTGTTTAGTTGTTGCAAGGACAGAGATGTGGTTAAATGTGAGGGCAGTACTTATTGGAGAGTGAAGAGCATTCTGAATTAAATGTAGAATGATGCATTTCTAATTCCAAATGATTCTGTTGCTGTTTATTGGAAACTTGTTAATTTGTACTGGATTTACCTCTTATGTTCCCTTTGCTTAGATGAACTTTTAAAATACATGTTAGTTTTTAAACAGGTGAATTCTTTGTTTATATAATTATAATAATTAAAAAAATTATTTGGAGGAGTAGATACAAGCCTAGTCTAAACAGAAATGGGGTGGAAAGAGTTGGCTTTTTCTATGGCTTATCATGCCATTTCTAACTCTCTCTACTGTGGTAAATCTAGGTTTTGTTTATATGCTTATGTTTTGCTGAAAAATGACTTATTCTTAAGACTTCTCAAAGCCAGTTCAAAGAGATATGTATACATATGTATTAACATTTTAAGTACAGTGTTTCAGTTAGTTTCTGGAGAGTGCAGTGTATTAGTACTGTTAGAGGTGAAAGGAGACCATGTTAACAGGTGTTACCAATGTTGTTTCCATGCATTACCAGAAGATGCTTAGACCAGGAATGACCTAGGTACAGAGAGAGAAGTTGTGGTGGTTCAGTCTCAGAGTTATGCTGTGTGACTTTCACATCATTTCAGAAAAATGGAAGGGAATCTGTGTCCATGACTCTTAGTCCTTGAAAGGTTGTTCTGGAAGGCTCCGTCATCTCTGGGTATAGTCATATTTTGAATAACAAAGACAAATTTTGGCTAATATTTTAAAGATTGTCTGACTGATTAAACAAACCATAGTAATTGTAGTAAACAATTTTAAAGTGAATTATTAGGAAGCTCTTAAGTGAAGGGCTTGTACATCTCAGAGGGATTTTGTAGTTGTTGTTTTATTGTTCTTACCAGAACATATGTACAACTCTTGAACACACTCTTGATTCAAATAAAAGATTTTCATGCATTTAGCAACTTTGTATACAGCTTTACCTGAATGCCACATTCTGAGTGGACTAGTTATTTGATTCACTTGGACCTTTTTGCTGTAATGAGTCTGTGGCCAGACTAGAGGAAATTAGATTCCTCATGGAGCAAAGTCTTGTTCATGCTGAGTTCATTGCAGAAATAGACCCTTACTTCCTCCTTCTGAATATATATGTACATAATATGCATTTAAATGGTTTTTAACAAATAAATTGATGATTTGTTGGTCTCTTCAAAATTGTGTTTTCTTGAAGTTATAACATAGAAACGAGAATAATTTTTATAAGATTTGTGCAAAGATTAGAAAATGTCAAAACCAAGATCACTTGTGCATCTTTAATCTGAATTCTTTATGTATGTGCATTATGATTAAGTTTAAATTGATATGTATTATTTTACTGTTTTCCTTAGTTAGAATTGAGTACTGCTCACAGATCAGTTTTTCAGTATTTTGTTTTCTTGTCAGTGCTTGGCCCCATCTTTCATTTACTTCAAATCTTTTACATTCAGCACAAGAAGACTTTTGTGTGGACTAAAGGAAGAACTGTTAGCAGCTATAGAGTGGCATTGCATTAGACTCCTTACAGTTATTACAGCTGGAAAGCAGGTGATTGGTGAGACTTGGACTCTATTTCTGACTATTGAGTGAGTATTTTCTAGTGAATAAAGACTCTTCTCTCCATGTGCCTCAAAGATGACCCTTCACCACACATGCGGAACAAAAATATAACTCCATGAAAGGTCTGTTCCTGAAGCAGTTGGGTTTTCTGGAGGTGTTTCTGCCTGTGCTGATGTTGGTCTTGTTACAGACTATTTCAGACAATTTCATAATTTTCATTCCCTAGGACTCTTCTGATAAGTGGCCTCACATGCAGTCTAGTTAAATTTATTAAACTGGAGATGTGTAGCGGCTGGCAGACTTATGGAAAGTGTATTGTTTTCTTGCTTTATTGGTTATAACTAGGTGCTAAATAGATGCGATGAAATGTTTTTTCATCTAAGTAAAACTTTCCAATTCCTTTGTGGACATGGTCTATGAAATGTCACAGCTGTGGAACTTCCAGTAGTTTCTATAGCAATTCATGTAGCACTTGCAGGTCTGAGTTCAAGGGGTTACATGGCTGAGAAGGGAAGAACCTTGTATTTTAACTTGCATGCTAATTTAATTACTTTTAAACATATATGACTGTTTCTGGAAGATCTATTCATTATACAAATTCTTGGCTTCTCAGCTTACATAGTATTTGTATACTGTATCTTGATCATTAGTATTTTTGGTTTACTAAGAGTTATTTTTTGTTCTGCCCTTGCTATGAAAAATAATAGCTATATTACTAGAATATATGCTAGTCTGTTGCTAATCATATGTTTTATCTGTGAAATGCCCCTGAGGTGTAACAGAAACGGCACCCTCACTAACATTAGAAATGTAGATCTAGGCTTTTTTAAAGTTAATTTTCAGCTGGTTTAGCTCCCTGAACTAGCTCACATTGGGGTCACACAAGTGTCAGGGACAATGCAAAAGAGGTGATGGGAATGCATGTCCAGGGGGCATAACCCTGGCAGCCATCACTAAGATCAGTTTAAATTGTTAAGAGAGTTTTCAGACTCCGACAAAACACAGGGGAATGTACACTGCCTAACTTCTTAGAAACATGTGGAGGCTGCTGTTCTTGGGTAGAAAATCGAAAAGTTAGTGCCTTTAAAGGGGTAGTTTAGAAGACCTTGGATTTCTTCTCTGAAAGACCATTTCAGTTAGTTTCTCCCTCTGTTAGATGGAGTCATTCTAAAGAAAGTCTTCGTAACCTAAACTTGTAAGTGCTAAATTAGGTAATGTGAATATTCCCCTTAATCCCCTTACATCTCAATTCTCGAGACCTATAATGGGAATAACATTGTTTTCTTTAAAAAAGAAAAGAACAAGTTGCAAATTCCACAGGTATTACTTTTTAACATTTGTATCTAGTATGCAGATTCAGCAGCTAAAAATTGTGGTATGAGCTCCAACAATTCTGATAAAAGGAAGTCTTTAACACCACTTTACACAAAATGTGGAAGCTGGTTGTGGAATCTTATGTCACACCATCCAGATAACTTTTGAGGTGTCATTCTTCATCAACGATAAAGCATATGTGTTTTTTAAGCAGATAACTTGAATCTTTAATCCTGTTTTTCATATTTCCATGCTCTGTTGCGGCAGCCTGAAGAGAAAGTTGATTCTGGTAGATAAATCATTGTCCCTGAGGTCTCTTTAAACCACTTTATGGTCTTTCAAGCCATAAGCCATATATTTTTCTAATAAACTCCTAGGTCTAACAAGTTGCCTAAAAAATAATTTGTTGGGTATAGCCCTCTTGGACCAGAAAGTAGAGAATAATGATACATAGCACCAGTACATGTTGACAAAATGGTCTCACATTGATTCCTGGCTGAAATTGTAGAGTTTGTAACTAATTAGTTAACTCAAACTCAAGAGTATGTAACACAAAGAATCAGAAGATGACTAGTTCCATCCTCAGATTTGTATTTGTCTAACTGTGTAAATTTATTAGCTGAGAATGTTGTGGCTTTGATAAGTGTTTTTGGCCTTGAGTTCATAAGAAATCTACTTAGTAGCTGCCTTTAAAGGGAAAGTACTAAGAAAATAATAGAATTATAATGCAAATATTTTGAATGTTTAGACTGATACTGTTTGCTCACCTAACGTTTGTGTTGAATACAGACTCAGTACACCACAGTCGTTGCTATCTTCCTTGCACATTGGGGAATGCCCGTTGTTCCTTACTTCTTATCTGTCAAGAAGAGCAAAGGACATTCATGACTAAATACTTCTGAAATAACTAAATGGTATGCAGTGTTTGGAAAAGAAATATATGTTCCTATGCCATACTTGCAGTTCAAAGATAATACATTTATCATAACATGGAACACATGGCAAGTGACAAAGTGCTGTAGTACTGAAGCGGGTGGGAGGAGGTAAGTGGAGTTCTCTGTCGGTATTTCTAAATATGTATACTGAGTAGTGTATTTTTAAGTCCTCTTGAATCTGTGCATGTAGAAGTACAACTACCTTTTCTTGCAGATTGTTCAGGACTGTTTTCTTTCCTTCAATATGAAGAGGTTGAATAAACTCTGATTATAACCTATGCTAACATAACATTTGCCACACAGCATCCTTGTACTTTCTTCCCTGTCCCCCTTGCTTAGGAGAAGCTCTTTGTCCGTGAACAAATACATCCTTTAAAGTCTTCAAGCACTTTTTTTCTATGATGCATAAAAAAGTTTTACAGTAGATCAGCTGATAATGCACTGGAAATACTACTGTCCCATGACGAAGACTGTCTCATTGTTCACATGTATGCCCATCTGTGTGTGTCTCTGTCCTCTGTTTGCTTTATCTTTTTGTCCCAGGTTGATAGAGCCTCTACCACAGTGTGCTTCTGGTCTCTGATCATTGCTCCTAGGTGCTGTTGTAATACAAATAATGCCTGCTGCTAGTAAAAGACTGAGGTGAAAATTTGAAACCCCTGATTCTACATGCAAAATATAGAACAGATTTCTTGTTATCCTCTAACTGGACACAGAGTAGCTTTTCTAGGCAACTCACATTATCTGAAGGAGGGCTTTTATTGTGCTGGAAGACCTCCTTGTTCACAACGTATAATCAGAAAGATTGTTTAATGGTGGATTATCCCAGGCATTGTTTTTCAGAAATGTTAGATAAGACTAAGAGGCAAGAGATCAAGAACTGTAATTCCTGTGTTTCACATGTTGCTATTCTTATTGCCCTGAAGAACTTAGATTTGTTTTTGAAGAGTAACTTCAGTTACTCCCTAAAACCATTTTAATACATGCCACTTCAGACAACAGATTTTAAGGTAAATGCTATCAACCAATTTCCCATTTCTCTTGATATTCTTTTTTTTTTTACAAACATAACTAGTTACTACTTTATCACGAACAATATTGGACATGTCTTAAATGGAGAAAAACGTGGATTATTGTTAAAATAATTTCCTGCATCAGCATGTGCGACCATAATTTTAAAACCAACATATTTTAAGAAGAAAATAATATTCTTTCTAGTTATCTTAAACATTTTTTATTATTTATTTGTTAAGTTCTGTGCTTCTTGGAATTTGTAGACTGGAGAGAAGGTGTTTCCTATTCACAGAGCCTAATCATACTAGTGTTTGTTATCCATACAACAAGGCTAAAATTTCACTTTAAAGTGTTTTTTTGTTCATGGAAATAGGAGATTAGGTTAATTGATTCTACCTTAATTCTGTTAACAAAATATGTGGGTGATGCTATTGTTTAATGAAGTCATCGCATAAAAATTTCAGGTGACTCTGAGGATAAATTTCCCATTTATCCACAAGTTTGAAGTAGCAATGAATAACAGAGCAAGATAGATTTCATACCTGTGTGTTTTGAAAACTTCATCTTGAAATCATTTATGTAGTACCTATCATCTTTATTGCAAGTTCCTCTATACCAGTGTTGATAGCAATCTTCCTCAGGTTCAATTATTTTCATTATATATGATTTATTATTAGCATTTAATGGGTCAAATATTTATGCATATTTTTTTGAATCTTCAGTTGAGAATTCTGAGTTAATGAGAGTCACGTCAAACTCAAAAGATTTAAGTGCTGGTAATTCAACGTTACATTCCCTATGTAAATGTATCATAATTAAAATGATGCCTTGTCAATCCCATTCAGGTTTCTCATGAGTATAATTTTCAGCTTTTGTATACTGGAAGCTATGTCTTCTGCTACCCAAAACCTGAACAGACATGTTTATGGCATACTGGTATAAATAAAAATCTGCAGTGTTAACTGTTGTGCCTGTTAAAATTTGAAGAGTGCAAATCTTATTAATTGTGTTACAGAAACTCAGGTAAAATCTAAAACTTAAATTTTTGACATTTTCAAATTATTGAGCTCTGCTACAAAAAAATAATGGAGAAGCCAGTGAGAAAATACAAGATGGTTCTGCAGTTGGACCATCCTGATCTCATGAGCAGAGATGGATACTTTTCATCTGTAACAATGCAGAATGGGAGCTTGGTGCCTGAAAAATATCTTTCACCAACAAATGTGGTATCACTTTCACCCTAAATGCTCTTTGACTGAAAAGAGATAAACTGAAAAAAGGTTTTTATCGTATACATATGACGTTATGCTAAATAGATCTGTTTTAATATTTCCTTTCTGCAGGCAATTTCCTCTATAAGCTGGCAGTCAGTGAGGAGAGACATAAACACAACTGAACAACAACTAAAACACAGGCAAATGAAACTAAAAACTGTCAGCAGAGGAAGCTGTGGACTTAAAGAGCTTCTAAAATTACCTCAGAAACAGTGGTGGCTGACCATAAATGGCTGAGTCCAAATGGGCACAATGAAGGAAGGATATTCTTTGGTCTAGGTTCTACTCTCACTAAGTGGGATTGTGTTTTAATTGCCCTTTAAATTGTTAGTTTCATTGTGATTGTTAACAAATCGGTGATTAAATCAAAGATCAGTAAGTAGGGTTTTTTTCTATACTTAGAAATGGCAAAATACAAAAGCTTTCACTCGTTGGCAAGTAGAGTAAGAAAGGGAAGTGATTTATCAATATGAATTGGTGGCAAGTGATTTAGGAGACAATATTTTTAATCTTCTAATTTTATTCTGTGGCTCAGTTACATCAGTGCCAGTGTAAACTCTTCAGCTTGGGAAGAACCTCTCCACTAGGGTGTATTCTGATTCCAGGTAAAGTTACATCCCCAGAAATTTTCAACTATCATGTGCTAGTGCAGCTGGGTAATAACAACAAGCCTACCTCCTCTTGATCACTCTGCTGACTTGGGGAACAAAAGAAAAAAGTAACTGTCAGTTTGTGCTTGTGCAGTCTGGTCAAAAAGAGCTATTAGGTTAATAAATGATCAGTGATATCATTTAATACCTGTCCTGATGGTTTAATACAAATGAGGTCAAAGTTTACATATTGTATATAAAAAATAAAGTGCTGAGTATTTTTGGATTTCTACACTTAAATGTGAACAAATGTTTTACATACAAGAACAATTCTTACAAGAATTCTTAGCGTTTTAAGTATCCTTCTGTAGAACTGCTGGACATTCTAACTACTGATAAGCCAGCTTTTGTGCAAAAGTTCACTGGGGTGGAGTGCTAGCTGTCACTTAATTAGAATTAATGGCGTAACTACTCATGTTCACTTGAAATTCATTGCAGCATGAAGTGATTAGGCATTGGTGCTTTAGTAAATTACGGCATATTGCATGTTCTTTATAACCAGTTAGTGCTGGTGTTGGGCACTTGCAGTGCATCTAGTTGTCACTCACACTTGAGTTGAATTTGATTGACATCCATATGTGTGTTTACCAGATGAGTTCTGTTGGAACTATTGATGTGTGACAAAGACAGTGGATATTGTCTAACTCCAGAAAGAAAGAAAATGTTTGCTATTGTTTTGTTGTATTACAAGACCAGATATAGTGCTGTTCTAAGAACATGACTGCCTTGCTTGAAAGAGCTCCCCAAACCAGTGCTGGAGTTGTCAGATAGGGATTTCTCACAATTCAGTCAAATCTTATCTTCTGTGTGAAAGGCGAATGTCGATTTCATGCGTATTTGCAGCTCTCGGTCACTGTTCCCCACATTCAACAGTCTCAGCTGCCTTGAAATTCTGGAAAAATGGCTATACGCTGAATAAACTGTGTGTATCCATGCTTGGTCAGATGCTGCATCAAGTCAAACAGAACACAAGACATAGCTATTCAGAGCTCACGTAGTAAGCTGACAAGTAAAATGTACTGTACATATAAAGAACTGTTCATAGTGATTGATTTATTGGTGATTTTTGAAGCCTTCAGTGTGTTCCAGCCCTCTAAAGTCCTGTTACTGATACTGGTCGGAAGTTCTTTTACTTTTCTGATTTTTGTAGACGAAGTATTACATCAACACAGAAAGACGTTTTAAATTAACATATGATTATTAGGCATATTAGTGCTTTGCATAATATTTTCCAAAATAACATTTTAATGCCTCTGCCCTGTTTTTAATAATTTTTTTTAGTAGGTTATTTTAACATATCTCTTTTCTGTGATTTGGCATTGAGTTAAATAATTACACCCTTATAGAGTTCAGAACAGTGATCCTCGGGGTGCAGTGTAAGAAGGAAAATACTGTTCTAGCAATAATTTCCACTCTTAGTTCCTTCTGCCCTACTCAGTTGTCTTTACCTGCTCCTCTAAATTCAGCTGGCAGAAGCAATGGAGTGATAAAGCAAAGGAAAAAACCCTTGGAGGGAAGCTACAGAAATCTTATGAGTAGTGCCCACCCTTAGCTAAGGCCATCTAACAACATCTCAGTTTTTAAAACGCTCGTTTTGGAGGCCTCCTCCATACTTTTGTGAGGTTTATTTGTTCCCATTTCACAGAAGTTTATGAAAATTAATTTTATAATGCTTCTGGTATGTTGAAACTTTTAATTTTGTACAGTGTTTGAGTTTTAAAAAACTCATTTTGCTATGTGCTGTCAATACATATTTGAGTATATACACCAAAGTGTATACTCTCACCCCCCAATCTATATGGCTATTTATTTTCTTTATAGTAGAGAAAAATTGGAATATATTTTAAGAATTTTAGCTTCACATTTAGATCATAGTTGTTATTGTTAAACACATAATATTCCTTTACAATCTTACTTAGTTGTCTAAAATTATGTGAAAACAATGATATAGAAGTAATTATCTAAAATGTTGTGACCTTAATAAACATTAAGATGCTGTTCTTAAGCTAAATGACTTACAACAGGGTGGCCTAGTTCTTTTTTTTTTGTTTCAGATGGAGACATTAATGCCAGTATCTTTTTTTATGTGTGATGCTGTAATTCAGTGAAAGGGGGGTATAAAATTAATTTTTGTGATTTAAATGCATATATTTCTGAATTTCAGATTTCTGGGCATAATTGGTGTTTATGACTGCATCTAAATGTAGTTTCATTTTGTACCTTGTATATTGACTGATAGAAACTATACGAAATTTCATGATCTTAAATGGAGATCTCAAATCTTATACATCTGCATTGTGAAATGTAATAATGTTAGGGTCAAAACACTTCTGGTTATTCAGTTACTTAGTCGTGCTATTTCATATCACTGTGTGTGCAACAGTTCCGTCAGAAGCAGAGTTTGGGTATTTCAGACATACCGTCTTTGAAGAAACAGCTAAAGGCAACAGGTTTCAAGCTCTTTGAAAACTTGGCTCTTGGAGTACTTGGTAAAGGATGGTCTGTCATCACTATTGGTCATTTATTAACTGTGCTTTTAAATTTGTGGGGAAAAAAATGAAGTGCATTATTACGTATTCATATAGCACAAAAAGGTCCTATTTTTTTTTTCCTTGTATAGTACGCATCTCCTGTATTTTAGAACTTGCAAAATTTGTTAGGCTAATTACAATGAGACCTTTTTGTAGGAGGAAATTAATGACCATCTAAACTAATATCATCAAAAGGAAGGTTAAGATTTTTATGACTTGGTTGAACGATAACTAATGTAATTTTACTAATATAATAACGTGGTATAAATGTAGGTGATTTTAATTTTACCCTGTATTCAGGAAAGCTTACATGTGAAAAACATTAGCTGACATGGTGATTTTCACTTGAAAATATTTTGAAGGGTTATGTGCTTTAAATGTATTGCTATTATAAAATTCTTAATAATTTTTCCTTAGGCATTTAAAAGCTTCAGTTGTGTTGGCATGGTTTTAAAACTTTTTTGGCAGAAGAATTAATGTATACAGTAAGGTTTACCAATAAGTATTACTGAAGTTATACAGATTAATTCCAATTAAGTTCTTTAATGTCAGTGTGTAAATTGCGCTCCTCTTCTTACTGTCACTCTGATCTAATTTTTTTGCATAGAAGTAAATGTGGGGGATTTTGTGTGTGAAAAAGGACGTGCTTCAGCATGTTTCAGGAATTGAAAAATTAGTCTACCCATTCACTCCGATTGGTAATGGAAGTAATACCCTTTCCAGGTAAAAAGTCAGTTTAAATGTAAGGATTTTATGATGTAAATACTTGTCTTTTGGGATATATAGTTTTCATAGCAGCTCATAATAAAGCCAAGGAGTCTCATGGTTTGGTTTTGTGTGTTGGGGTATTTTTTTGTTGTTTTGGTTTTGGTGGTTTTTTCCAATGTTCTATTTTGGCTCTATATACGAGGCTTAAGAAAATAAACAGGTTGTTGAGAAGATCAAAACCATGAAACGTTTTTAAACCATGACAGGATTTAAACAGAAATTTTGTCTGAACCAGGAAAAGACAAGACATGAGACTGTATCTTCACGTGTGTAGTTCGATGGCTCACCAAGTTAGTGAAAGACAGCCCTAATCTTCAGTCTGCTACTGGAGCATGTGTAGCTATTTAATAAAACTAGATATTTTTTCCAAGTCTTAAGATTTAAATGTAGTTCTTATGATGGTATTCTAGACAGAAACAGTAATACTGAATTGCATTTTACTGTACTTGGCTATTCCAGATGTATAGATCCCCAAATATAAGGCGGCAGTATTTATTCTAAAGGCTGTCATTTTTTTTCACTAGATGCAAAAGAAAGATGTGTGTTCTCAGTAACTCAAACAATCCTGCTTTTAGGCGTTTCACAGTCCAAAAAAATGCAAGTAACTTAAGCAAATGGATTTCATCTAATTGCCGTGATTTTAAAAATCACTGAGGGAATTCAAGAGACCTTGTTTCTGTATGTATCTTTCTTCTTTCTGTAGAAACTTGGTCCTATAAAAACCAGCATCTTGTATTTCCAGAGCTTTCTCTTAGCCCTGCTCCTTTTTTTGCCTGCCTTTGGTTGCCTTTTTGTTGTTGTTGTTGTGTTGGGTTTTTTTTTTTTTTTCTTTTCTTTTGTAGCTAGTGCAGGGTCATTTATTAGCAGAAAGGATGTCCTGTGTGGGAGGCAACAGAGATACTGCATAAATGGCTTTTTCCACACTGGAAGATGAAGGATCTTTCTTGAGTTCTTATCTGTAAATTCCTGATACTGTCCATCTGGGCAGAGCATAGAATACACATCTCACAAACTGTAAGTTACAGGGGAAAAAAGTGCAATAGGAAAACCAGCTGCTGGCTCTTACAGAGGGTTTTCTTAGAGGAACAATCTCTGGGGACTCCAGAGGGAGAGCGCTCTGCTGTAATCCTGAAGCCTGTGCAGGCGCTCTCACCCTTCAGCGTCTCAGATTCCAGTTAGTGTAACCTGTTTATCAAAATGAACATTCAACCTTTGGGCTTGCATGTAAGCCACAAGTTTTTGTACCTCAAACAAGGATTAATGTTGCGACACTTAAGTATGGCACATTCCATCACTTTTTTGAAGAGGATATTTACTTACTAAATATCGTCTCTTGGATCCCCTCTCATCTGTGTTGTTTGTAAGACTGGAGATAGGCAGAAGAGTTTTATTTGATTACTGTGATTAGAGTGGGAGAGGAATCCTTCGTCATTTATCTTCTTTAGTGTCATGATGGCTATTTGACCATCTTGGATCCTGCTTCTCTTCATGCGTCATCCACAGAATTGTTTATTAAGTTCTGAACAATTAACCTATGCAAACTCTTTCAAGGCAAAACAATTTGAGCAAGTGCTGTTGAAGCACTTGCACAATATCAGTATTGCATTGATATTGAAGATATCATTCATTCAGTCATTTTTTGTATCAATTTGAAAATGTGACAATTTAAAGGAAGAAAAATAGATTTTAATAGGCATATTTCTGTGTTACTGAACAGCTGTTGAGCGAAATTAAAGTACTGTCTTAGCTATGAGTGGTAGATTGAAAGAACTGTGCAACAAATTGGTCTTGTAGATGTACTGCTTACTTCCTGGAAACTACCCTCTTAATTCTATTACAGATTGTTAGTAGGGCATCATGAAGTGTGCATGAAGACGAGATTACTCTCAGTCTAACTGAAGAAAGTTATAAAGACAGAAAAACCAAACCAAATCAAATGGTTTGATCAGGGTTCAATAGAGACTTTATTATATTAACTAGTTCATATAGCAATATTAATAATACAAAAATCTGCTACTCACAGCTTTGTATTCCTATTGGCTTTATCATCAAATGGAATTTTATAATTTTTTTGTACTTTTAATTATTAAGTTATTTTTAGTCAGTTTTCACATTTTGAAAACTTTGTCAGAGAATTGTAACTATTTTTTGTGAGGATTCTTGCACAGCAAATTATGTTCCTACTAGGTAAAATATGTATTTAACTAGCATACATTTTCCTCTGGCAAGCTGTTTTGAAATTGACGTTAAATTAGGTTAGCTTACTATATATTATCAGCAAAGGCAATGTAGCAAAATACACGTGGAATACATTGAAGTACAAGTTAGTCCATCAACTTTGTAGAGAACCATGTCTCTGGGAGGTCGACCAATATTATTCTGACTTTATTGCTGCTTTGAGAGTTAATGACCATAATAAAGGTGTAAGTATGGCTTGCTAATTATCCATTAGTTTTGTTTTTAATAACATTTTAATTTGCAGCTTTGTCTTCTGCTGAAAACACGTGCTTTTAATTGTTCATCTTCAATTAGCATTACTTTTCAGATTTTGAAATGGGGTTTTAAAAAGTTTTAAAAGGGCTGGCTTAAAAAGTTTGTCTAAGTGGACTGAGATACCCAATTAGAAATGTGCAGAAGTAGGCTCATGTCAACAAATACTGGATTTTAGTTAGCAACTTAGAGTTGTATGTTCAGTTCTTGTCCTCCATGGTTTTCAGCTTGGAATCTTTTGGGCCATTTGGACTCTTACCAAATTGACTGACTTTTCCGTCTTATCTTGGATGAAATGGATTATTGTTTAGACACTAGCATTACAGTTTGAAAGGATAAATTATTGATTTTTGACATTTTGCACAGTATCAGATGTTTCTCTAAGATCTTTCCTACAGGATAGAGTTTAATTTCTTTGATCTTGTAAAAGTAAAGTAGAAGAGCATACTTTAAATTGATTTGGAAGAAAAAATGCTTTTACAAATAAATAGATTTTTTTCATATTTGCATTATTTAAAATGCATTTTCTGTCTTATAAATATGCTAATCTTCATAAGCTGCTTCTGGTATGACATATGGTATATAATTTTGTTTCATTTCTTTGACATCAACCTAGTTACTGTTACATAAAAGTGTACAATTGGCAAGGAAAATTAGTATGTTCAGTGGCATGATACTTATAAGACTTTTGAGAAGTATCCGGGGTATTTTTGTGTATTATAAGTAGACAACTGTTTGAAGAGGAGTTGTAGATTCTATTAATTGTATGTTTGTTCCTTTTCAGACTGCACTCCTTTTGGGCCCGTTTGGTCTGATGGAAAAACTGCAGATAAATACTTGCGAATAAAAGAGCAAAGCTCAGTTAAACATGTTTATATTTTAAATAGTTTTATGGCAAAAAGGATATTTAACGTAGTAATTAAGATTATTTTCTTAGGGGGATGGACTAGTATCAAGAAAGTAAAAAAATCACAAAACAAGTCTAAAAACATTGATTGAAATTGCTCCTTAATCTATCAGTCAACGCTTAGCCACATGTAAGCCCAATATTGTTTTAGGAGATGAAGAAAAATTGAATGATAAGCTCAAATTTTGTAGTTTTTTACTAGCATAGAGCCAATGAATAAAAAAACTGACTAAATGAACTAAAAAATCTGCAGGGGAAAAAAGTTAATTTTGGCACTGTGCTGCTGTTGACATGGAAGGAGGTTTGTTGTGGTTTTTTTTTTTTCTTTTTCAAAATTTAGTATGTTGTAACTGTCTGTTGATCTATGTCTGTTCGACGTTTTGCAGGGCTGCGCAGAGATAACTTAGTTCTAAACTGAAAAGCTATCTCGGGTAACTTGGACTAATCTAGCAGTAATAGTGCAGAGCTTAATGCAGGTATACTCGGTTAAAGTGAGAAGTTCCATGATCTTGTCCCTACCCTCAGGATCATGTGTACAGTTTAAAATAGAGGAAAAAAAATTACAAACAATATCAGGGGCAGGCATAGGACCTAAGGCTCCTTCCTCTCAAGAATTTCCTGCTTAGCGTATGCTAGAGTCAGGGTCCTGCTCGTATGTGCGTTTATGCTTTGCCTTTTCCTTTTTGGCCTTGACCCTTCTATGTTTAGAAGTATGTACAAGGGACGGCTTCAGCTGGATAATGGAAAATACTTCCAGTTTTGTCCTGTGGCCTCATGTTGCAGGCACTCTCAGGGAATGGGATACAAGAATTTCATATTGGAACTCCTTGTACAGAGGTACATGACTGAACCCACATGCCATATCCTGGAGAGAAAGATGCTGGGTCTTTGGAAAAAGCAGTGGGACTAGTTCTCTGTGCCGAGAGACAATCGCAGAATCTAACAGCACATCTGTGCTTGTGAACGACATGGACCAGGCCTGTTCTCCACACTGCAGCCATTTGGCATGATAGAACCATATGTTGCATAGATCATGATACGGTATGTATATAAAATACAGTAGAATCCATATGTTAAATTTTTTTACCTATCAAAACAAGACGGGTACATCCAATCTGTATGTTGGAAATAGCCCCTAGCTGACATGTCCAAAGGCATGTCCAGGCAGCATCTGGGAGACTGATAAATGGTCTATCACCAAAACCATGCCAAGGACTGTGCTAACAGCATGTCAGTATGGATGATCATGGGACAATGCCTCTGTGTTTATTAGTGTACATGTAGACTCTTCTCAGCTGACACTGAAGCTGGATTTGTGAGTTGAACTGCCCAAAGCAGATGTCAAAAATTTAGGTATAGCATATATACCCATTTATTAGATCTTAAATGTTAGAATATGTTAAAAACAGTTGCTTTCATTAAGTGCTTTCTATTCCTATTAGAAGCAATTAATTATTGTTACATGGATACTTCTGCCTTTTCTTACAAACATTTTCTCAATCTTAGCAACAAGAGAGATACTTGATAATCCAGGGAAAGACAACTATAGGCGGTTTGACTTGATTCTTGGTGTTAAAGGGTTCTTTGCTAGAAGTTGATAACGAAGAACATTTCCAAGAATTAATTCATTACTCTTAGTTTTGGAAGGTTGGTTTGATTATGATTTTCATTTAGCTAAGTTCCATCCCCAAATCACTGAGCAATGATTCCATACAATTTTATTAAAATTAATGAAACGAATACTTTGTTTATAGGCCAAATTCAGTATGGTACTTCAGCAAAAGCTTAATTTCAACTACATGAGAAGTGATATTATTGATAAGTCAAGCATGCTTTATCTTACTGAAGTGGGATTATCATTTGTGTAAAAAGCCCTCCCAGTCATTTGAGGTCTTTCATAATGAAAAGTTTCTGTAAATTATTCTTAGTAAATGGAAAACATCCTATTAGTCTTGCTTGGCTTTGTTTGCTCTGGAATTTTTTTTGAGGTTTTGAGTAGTGTGTAGAATTTCTTGTACTCTTGGGCCATTAGTTTAATATTTATGTGAAAACTGCATCACTGCAGCATCACTGGCTCTATAGTCAGAGAGTCGTCTTTTTTGTGCTAACATCTCTAGTCTCATTTTATCTTAACACAAAGTGATCTACACTTAGTAAGATGTAAGCTTCAGCTAATCAGAATTAGCAGCTATCTAGAGTAATAGACTGTTAAGGTGTGGCTGTGGTTCACCTGTCAACTTCAGAGCTCTCAATGTACATGAAGATCAGGTGTGCTACCTGTCAGGGCCTTGAGGACCACTAGGTTTTAATTTCCGTAACCAGCCTCACCAGGGCCCTCCACCCACACCCCCCATTTAAGCTCAGGGCTGGGTGGTCAGTCCCTGTCTGAGCTGTTACAGACGTGCTTGCCTTCTGCCCTGCCTCCTGGACAGACCTCAGGCCTGTGTGGTAGGTAGCTTGTTTCCTAGATGGGCCCCTCTGATGTGCCTTATAGCTTGTGTCTAGTGCTGTCTGTGTCCCTGTTTCTTTTTTTCTCTGGCTGGTCTGCCTGGTATCCCTGTCTCCGGCCCTGTCTGGGGCTGTCAGTAGATCATGCTACCAGCACCCTTGCTCCGTCCGCTGTGTTTGAGTGCTGTGGGACTGCACCCCGGGTGCGGAGGGAACCCCCTGTGCTGGGGTCACGCTTGGCTCCTTGTTTGCTCTCCCTCTGGGAACAGCCAGCCTTGGCTGCTGCTTGACACTGCTACGCACTCAGTACCCTGCTCCAGGATGAGCACTATGGTAAAGAGACTTTTCTTAGCATTGGCAGCCAATACTTTCATTCTTGCCCTTTTTCATCAGTGGCAGGGAACAGCAAACACAGTGCTCTGGCTCAGATACAGTTCTCTGGCACCAGTACACCTTTCCATCTCCTCACACCTGCTTCTGAGCCCCTTCCCTGTCAGCCCATCTCACCTACTTTGCCTGGTGGAAATCGCATTCTTCCCCACCATCGCTAAAAGCTGTGACCTTTTTATGATCATCTGCTGCCTCATGACTGACTTAAATATGCTTAATTTTGAGTGTATTTTTAAAAGATAAATCAACTGTAGTACAATGATGCTGATGCTGCAATTCGCTGACTTAAAGGGAAGAAAGCAGGGGGGCTGGAAGGGGATTCTCAAAGGTTCAGCAGTGCTTTCTCCTGGGCTGTGGCAGGATCAATCATAGCAACACAATTCCTGACAGATATTTATTTAATCTGTTTTATAAGCACTTCAGTAAGGGAGATTCCAGAGATTCCATTGTCAATCTGTTCACTGTTTAACTATCTGAGCAGTAAAGACAGAATTTTCTTGAGTTCAGAGTCTAATTGCTTTTGCTGCTACCAGTACTCCAGATTGCTAAAGTAGATGGTATTTCCGACACCTGCTATACATAATCCTTTTCTGTTTCATGGTTTTGATGAGCCTATGCTTCTTGCATTGAAATTTGGAGAGAACTGAACTGAGCTATCCTTCATTAGTGAAGTAAACAAAGATCCAAAGTGTGCCCTCAACAGATTACTCAGCCAAGTTTTGGGAAGCGGCTTGGAAAGTCCCAAGAGTGCTGGGGAAGAGATAGCAATTAGGAGCTTCATTAAAAAAAGTCCAAACCACCACCAACAAAAAAAGGCAATATAAAAAACAACTTTCTGTAGGCACTTGAACTTTTACAGCCTTCAGTCAGAGATGGTGGTGAAGTTTTACGCTTCTTTCAGACCTGATTCTTCTCAGTCTGATGTGTTCTCGGTGTTCTTGTGTCTTAGGTCAGGCACCTTTTAGGGAGGTTTGATCAGAATCCTTTAGTTCTGAGTATCAGACACACCCCAGCATCCCCCCCAGTACACTTTAGGGCTGTTCAGCTGGGCAGGAAATACCATTAACTTACTCTTTAAGGTAAAAATGAGATGTAAAATTTCAGTTTTTGGAGCCTGAAATCTAGCTTCCTTCTCCTTGCTTCATAGTAGTTGCATTAAGCATTGCCTTCTGCAAGACTGAATGTTTGCAGGCCGGCTATGAAGTAAATATATTGAAACGTAGAGAACATCGGAGATTTCGGTGTTTAGTGAAATATGACGTGTGGCTCCAGTAAAATTACATTGCGTTGTTACTTTGATTTGTACGGCTTGGGTTTTTTTTTCCCCAAGGAAATGCAAAAGATACTTAATTTGGAAGACTATTTGGATGTGTTTATCTGCAGGGAGGAGGAGGAATTTGTGTCGGAGGAGGAAAAAAGGTATCAGAGCAAGGTTTAAAAAAATGAAATGGAGCAAAAGAGAAGAGCAGAAGTGTAGTCTTTTAGAATGGGATTTTTAATTTTTTGTTTGGGTTTTTTTGTGGTGGTGTTTTTTTGTTAAATAGGAGGTCACACTTTTGCCAAAGAAAGCTGTTTGGAGAAGGGCTGGAGTCCGCATTTCAGGACAAGCCAGAGAAGGTCAGAGGCCCAAGGTGGGAAGCTTGGAATCCTGAATTCTCGAGCGCACTCAAGAGCAGGAGGAAAGTGCAAGGAACTGGCAAAGGGAAGACAATCGTTTGCTTACGCGTTCGTATCTCACACACTCTTTACAGAGTGACTTCTTTTAAATTGTGAAGTTGTTTTGTGCTTCGGTTTTCAGCTCCTCCCGGGACAGTAAGCTGTCTGTCGGTACGGCTGCAGTTTGGAGCTCGGGGAGAGCGCTGTGTCGCTCGGGGGGTTCTGCACCGTCTGGGGGGCGATGGGGCTCTGCCCACCACGGGGCTCTGCTTCGGCTTGGCTGTGCCGGAGCTCAGCGAGTTGAAGGAGACCTGCAGGGCGCGTGAGCCGCGGCAGTAAGGCGGGGAGTGCCCGCAAAGGGCAGCCCCCGTGGCCGCTGCCCGCAGAGCACGCGGGGGGCGCAGGAGGCCTGGGCGGTGAGGACGCGCCGCCGCGGGAGGGCCAGCAGAGGGCGCCAGAGCGCAAGGCGGGCGGCGGCTGCGCGCGAAGGTGCGGCCCCCCGCCCGGGCTGGAGCCAGGGCCGCGCGGCGGCCGTCGCGTGGGGGCGGCGGCGAGCGCCACCCGCGGGCGCGGTGTGTCTGTGGCGGCGGGCGTTAGCGCGGGAAGGGCCCGGTGGGTGGTTGGCCGGTGCGCGGTGACAGGACTCCAGCGCCTTATGGGAGGCCGCGTGTGGGTGGAGTTAGGAAGATGAACGATTCGGTGTGGTGCAATGTGCGAGTAGCCTAAAGAGATCTCCGAAGACAATACTTTAAAAGTCTTTTTCCAGTGGTGAAATGGATTTTTCTTCTCCCTTCAGTCCAAGAGCAGTATGGACTAATCCAACGAATAATGCAAGATTACCAGAATCAATTTGATTTTTGCTGTAAAAACACGTTTGCTTTGTGAGGAGAGATGTTTAACCTGCTGAAGAATTTGATGAGCCGAGAATCACAGAAAGCTCTTTTGGATAACTAAGAACCTGTTGACTGTCCAGTTACCTTCTTGAAAGAAAAGGATTCCAGAAAATGGTCTTTACACTTTGAGGAAGGCAATAGCTCATGCGAGACCCTCCACCGCATTCAGTATACAGCTGAAGTCCCAGTAACTTGACCAGGGTCAGGGTTTTATTGCAGCTTGTGCAGTATCCTCCACATATCCCTGACTGTCTGGAAGAAGCGGTGAGGGATTCGCAGGGCAGTGTGTTTACCTGCCTCGCGGTGTCAAAATGGGCAAAGCTGCTGTTGTGCTTGGAAGTTCAGCTCAACTAGATTAGAAAAGTTTTCATTATAGATGGCCATCCAACCAACGATGAGAAACTATATCCCAAGTGTATCTGTTTTTCTATGTATTCTGTGTTTCTTAAGGATTCACCAAGTATCCAGTGTGATTACCTACCTCCTGCCTTGTGTTAAAATTTATTAGTTTGAATGAAGTGAAATGAAATGATTGAATAGAAATCTCAACTCTTCCCCTTCCCCCCCTTTTCAGTTTTCCTATACCCATACAAATTATGAGAATTTTTCCTTTCTGGTAAGTAGAATCTGAAGCACTCAACTCTAGGCACTTCTAGTAGGTGATAGACCTTAGCACTCTGGCTGCTGGAAGGTGAAACAAAGCTTTGTGTGCGAGTGGTTTGGTTTGTTAACAACAGTAATAGATTAGTCACATAATGGCTTTTGTGGATAAGAAGGCTGAGTAATTTAGCCTGCTGCAAGAGCCCTCCCGTGCAAGACTTGTCGTGTTTTATATATAATAGACAGTTTAGTTTGCCCTTATTTTGATAGGGGGAATTTTTCTTGAGGTCCTCAGTTTGGATTTTAAGGGATTTTCTCTTTTTATGGTATCCTAATTTTATTAGTATTTAATTAAAATAATGTTTTGGGTTTTAACTAATTCCAGTTCCCTTCTTTTCAACACACAAAGCTTTCATTTTCTTCAAATACTCTTTTACTCTTTTTTTTCTTTTTTTTTTTTTTTTTTCCTTCTGTGTCATTTTTGGTATATCTGCCTTTAAACAGGTATTTGAGAATGTATTGCTGTTTCCCTTATGACCTTTGCAGGGATGTGGCTTCCTCCCTTTGAGGAGCTTAAGGAAGCATTGCTAGATACGTAACTAATCCCCAGCGAACGCGTGTGCTAGTGTGCGTGTGCACGCTCACACTCTTAGCTTACATATAAGGAGTTAAACAACGTGTCAGGATGACCAGCCAGCGTCAAATGGCTTTGCCTCATTTGTACAGAAACATTTTTGTCAACATAATGACAGCAGGTAGTTTTTATAAGAGTTTCATTTTTATGAAAATATTTGGAAATTTATATTTAGAAAGGTAATATATGGTGCTTAAGCAAGCTTACTTTTCACCTTGAAGAAGCAAATTTTTAGAAGCCTCAAAAGCCTGTTGTGAAAGACAATGTTTTTCTTAAATGTTTTAAGTAACAGTGTCAGTGCTTATGAAGACTGTTGTTTTCATTATGAATTTGTTGATGTCTAACCTGAGGATTTTTCCTCTCTACCAACAGAGAAAAGAGGAAGAAAGCCTGGTTTTGCAGTCAAGTTTTTCATAATGCCTCTTTTTGCGTTATGCCTCTTAGACATGTTGAAGATAGAGATCTTCTATACTCTCCAGTCAATTGGAATGTCTTTGATAAAAAATAATTTGTTTAATGAAATTGCTGTGTTTTGCTGTGTTTAACCTAATTGTTTCTCCAGTATGCAGCAAAAGGCCATTTTAGTCTTATATAGCAAAATTAATTCCATACATCTCTCTATCTGTCTTTGAGAACTTAGAACATAGTATATAGCATAGTGTCTTTTTTGTGAGTCTTGACTAGTCCCTGAATAAGAGAAATTAGAAAAATTTTCAGTACAGGAAATTGATGTGTCAAGGCCACTCTTTCCATATCTATATATAAAATAGTCAGGCATTATTTTCAGTGTGTCTGTCATTTAGCGCAAGTCAAGTGATTTACTTATTTATACAGCTTAGGCATGTGTTTTATATGCATCTGTAAATGTAATTAAAAGGATTGGTGATGTTAGAGCCATACTTACGGAGATTTGGCCTCCTGGTAGACAAATTGCTACAGTAGTGTGGGTAAACTGGTTTTGGTCTGTGTTTCAGCTGACAACTCAAATTCTGCTCATAATGTATAAACCTTGTGAAAACCATCACACTTTGTATAGTTTCTATTTGGGTCAGATTTTTCAAAGTGTAACTTGACTTGTCAGTGATATCATGACTTTCATTGCTGCTTATGAGAATTCCAAAAAGTTACCTTGAGTCTAGATTTTCCCAGCCTCCATATTCTCATGTGTTACTTCTGAAGTAGATAGCGTGAACTGGCTTTCTAGCTGTTTTCTGGAAAGGGACTTACGGCAGCAAGACTTTGATGTTTTTGAAATGTTACTGAATTCGTTTACATTCCTGAATAAAGAGAGGATTACTAATAGTTATCTGGTATTCATGATGCAAGGATGATTTATGTATTGGCATTCTGAATTTTTACTTCACAGTTCTGAAACTGCATGTCACACCTATGGAAGTTCTTGGATAAGATTTTTATCTGCCTTACCTCTCTGTAAATATCTTGCCTCTGCTGACAGCGTTCCATAGAATTCAGCATCTCAGATGCATATTGTGCTCTGCATTTTTTTATCACATCTTCTTTGAGTATTATATTGGTGTGAGACCACTGAATAATTTGTCATGAATCAACACAATTTTTTTTCCTTGAAATTTAAGAAAGGGTGCTATACCAATTAAGAGACTGTAAAGTATTATGCTTTTGAATTTGGAGCTGTGACAGATAGGAAAGCATTATTTAGTGAAGAATTAAGATTTAGCAATTCAACATTGTGCGCTTTTTTTTTTTTGGTCTAAAAAGGATATATTTTAAATCCAGTATACTTTGTTTTCTTTGTTTTGCCATCTAGTGGGGGTTGTTTGCACTGTGATGGGGACTTGGGGCTTTTCTTTGTAACCTAAACCCATAAGCTTTGTATCTTTTATGTAGTGGACAGTGAGAGTGAAACTGACAGTATTAATGAAGTACAGAAGCTAATTTACTGTATTTTGTCTGAATTTAGCCTGGTATCCACTCAAGTGAAGAATTAATCTTGGATATATGATGATATATAGTAGTGTTGCACTTGGGAGCAGTGCAGTTAACATTTCTTTTATTTAATTATCATGTCAAAGAAAGGAGAGTGGTCTCCCTTTTCATATGGTGTGGTAAGGTTAATATTGTGAATTTTTCATGCATACAAATCTGAGCATATTGCCGCTGTAGAATTGAGAAATCAGAGGACAGAGCACATACAGTGTTGGAGCAGGAAAATTAAATATTTCAGTAGTAAAATTTCCACTTGCTGTTTGAAGATGGAGAAGAGCACATGAAAGTGTGTTGCAATACGAAGGATGCAGAGGTGAAAGTGTGAAGAAATAGTCTAGAACATCATTATAGTTTGTAATTAAAAGGGGAGGGAAAGAGAAGTGAAGAGACTTGGTTCATAATTCTGGGATATTTTTCATACTGCATGTTAAAATTTGTGCTAGCAGTAAGTAACCTCTCAAACTGGGTGGGGCAATAGGTTGGAATAAGCACTGGACAAAACATCCATGGTAGAAAATTATTGGCTAAAAACCATTTTCATACCTGGTGGCTGTTTGTTAGTCTACAATTAGTACTTGCAAGGATATTTTTTATATGTACAAGCTGTTACCAGTTTTGGAAGAAACAATTCTGCAATTTAAGGAATGCAATCGGACTAACTTTTTCCTTAAACCAATGCCTCCCAACACTTTGTTCCAGGGTTCAGATGGAGAATTAGCTGATCTGTATTAAGGCCTTTCAAAAACCAAATAATGCTATTCAGTCTATTATTGAGTACCCTCAGCAAGTTTGCTGATGACACCAAGCTGGGAGGTGTGGTAGATACACCGGAAGACTGTGCTGCCATTTAGTGTGATCTGGACAGGCTGGAAAGTTGGGCAGAGAGGAACCTGGTGAGGTTCAACAAAGGCAAATGCAGGGTCCTGCACCTGGGGAGGAACAACCCCATGCATCAGTACAGGCTTGGGGTGGACCTGCTGGAGAGCAGCTCTGTGGAGAGGGACCTGGGTGTCCTGGTGGACGACAGGTTAACCATGAGCCAGCAGTGTGCCCTGGCTGCCAAGAAAGCCAATGGCATTCTGGGGTGCATTAGGAGGAGTGTGGCCAGCAGGTCGAGGGAGGTTCTCCTCTCCCTCTACACTGCCCTAGTGAGGCCTCATCTGGAGTACTGTGTCCAGTTCTGGGCTCCCCAGTTCAAGAAAGATGAGGAGCTACTGGAGAGAGTCCAGCGGAGGGCTACAAGGATGGTGAGGGGACTGGAACATCTCTCCTACGAGGAGAGGCTGAGGGAACTGGGCTTGTTCAGCCTGAAGAAGAGAAGGCTGCGAGGGGACCTTATAAATGCCTACAAATATCTGCAGGGTGGGTGTCAGGAGGACAGGGCCAGACTCTTTTCAGTGGTGCCCAGCGACAGGACAAGGGGCAATGGGCACAAACTGAGGCACAGGAAGTTCCGTCTGAACATGAGGAAGAACTTCTTCCCTCTGAGGGTGATGGAGCCCTGGCCCAGGCTGCCCAGGGAGGCTGTGGAGTCTCCTTCTCTGGAGATATTCAAGACCTGCCTGGACAAGGTCCTCTGCAGCCTACTGTAGGTGACCCTGCTTCAGCAGGGGGATTGGAAAAGATGACCCACAGAGGTCCCTTCCAACCCCTACCATTCTGTGATTTATTTATTCTGATGAACCCTGCTTGAAGTATCCGTTGTTTGGATGGTGAAGAAATAAAAGGGAAAAGTAGTTCTACTGCTGCTTTTTACTTCTCCCTGCCCTCCCTGTGGTTGTCACGCTGCTATTTATTCCTGGTTTATAGCAAACAGTTTAGGTGATATCTTTTTATATATTTTTATTTTTGTTGTTAAAGAGTAGTCATAATTTATTTTAATTTAAGAATTAATCTTGAGTGGAAAAATCTTGCACGGCTAAATGATGTGATGTTTTTCATTGCCATTTGACTAATCACTGAAGAAAGGTGAAGGAGTCTGTAACTTCCAAATTTCAAGACAGTCCTGAAGAAAAATGGGAACACGGGCTAATTGTGCTATTGGATCACAGAAATGGTTTTACTTATGTTTATATGATATTAACAGTTCTTAGTTGTCTCACGGAGTTAATGGGTATATGAAGACACAGTGGTTTGACAGTGCTGGAATAGAAGCTGAGCTTTTCCCGCCTGTAAGCAGGAAATCTCTTCCCTTAGCCCATTTGTATGAGGAGGTTGATGTGCATATGCTACCTGAACTATGTGCATCTGGAAGGATTTCTTTAAACAGTCATTGCAAAAGTTCTTCACTCATTGCAGTTGTGTGTGTAGAAGAAAACAGAAATCATGGGTACAAGAAGGAAATAGTCACAGATGCAATATGGTGATATCCCTGGCAGGAAGCTATTTGGAAAAAGAAGCTAGTTTCCATTAGAGAGACTGAGATGCTATGTAAGGAAATTGCTGCTTCCAATTTCTTTCTGTTCTGCCTAAGGAAAGGGTATTTGATATATATACCTGTCTTACAAATGAAGAAAACTGCCTCACAAACGTATCAGACTCAGCTCCACACTAAGTTCCCCCTGACAGAAACAAACAGGCCAGCAGAGGTGCCCAGCCATATGGGCAAAGGGGGCAGCAGCACACTCTTTGGTCTGAGCGAACCTCCGCTTCAAAAGAACACAAATTTGCTGTGATTTAGTAAGTATCATAGTTCCCTCTGACTGACACTGCATATGATGACATAGCTTCTGAACACAGAAATGTAAGAATATGTAATGTGTCCTATCCTGATACAAAGATGTAAAAATTGGTAGGAAAAGACATGTCTAACTCTGCTCACTCTAAGCAGAAAAGAAAAAAAATACAATCTTGCATTAGCCTTTTAACTAGATTATCCAGAGTTTTCTGCACTGGAATACAAATGTCATAGCCCGTATGTGGAAGTTTTGATTTCTGACACTTAAACAGATTAACTTTTAAGTATTATTTCATTCTAAACTTAATTTACCTGAGAACACATGAGAGCATGAGAGATCCTAAAGCACTAATACAGAGATTGTTTTAATACAACACAGTTGAAAGCCCTTTTCCAAGTTTCATAACCTCTACAGTCATAAGGTATAATTTGGTCATTCAGACTGAGGGAGCTATTAGTACCCTGTTTAATGATAATTAAACCAATAGAAAATACTGCCTGAAGTACAGACCTATGTGACGGGGTTAGTTTGAGAGCTAAGCTGTGTGTCTCTGGTGTGTGTTTTGTTTTGTTTTTTTTTTCTCTCCTGGAATCTGGAAGACATTGCTTGCTATTGAGTTTTAAAAAGAAAGGCCAGTAAGTACGCTTAGTTCAGTCTCAAACTTAGTGAAATGTAAAAGCTGGGAATAGCTAGCCTTCATACAACTAATGTTTGAGATCTTCAGAAGACAAAGGACTTGACTGGATCTGTTATGTCCAAATATTTCCTGCTGCATAAGAAAACAATTTTTCCCATCTCATCTCTCAAAAAAACCCTAAAACCCAAGCTGGAATATTAAGATTAAAAAATAATAAAAATAAAGCCATTTCTTTAAAGATGCTTAGGAATATGTTTGCAATTTAGTATCCTCCACTGTCTCTTGAATTGGTCTGAACAGTAATTTCAATGTTTGGAAAAACCCTAATGACACCAATTGTTTCAAGTTATTTGCCCAAGAATAGAGTTTTCTGATGCAATAGAAAAGTAAAGAAAAACATCAGAGCCTCAAACCAAAATTAAAGTTTCAGTGTTTCCTATGGCTTCCAAAGGTGTTGCTTGATAGCCTAGCTGTTAGCTGTAGGAAATGTAAATCAGTTTCCTTAGTGCATGGGTTTTGTGAAACGTTTATTTTTCAACCTGGGCATTATCAGACAGGGCTGGATTCCAGACAGCTGGGCAGATGGTTCTTTCTTTTCAAATTGGGTTGTGCCAACAAAGAGAGACAGCTATATAAATGTTAACCCCTAAGGGATAGAGGAAGCTCTGTCAATCCCCCCCCCCCCCCCCCCCCCAACTGTCTGTTTCAAAAGAAAAACAAAATAGCAATTTTGATCTATAACTGAAAAAAAACCAAACTGTTTTTCAAAAGTAAGTTTTCAAACTTTGCCTTTTCAGAAATACCCGTGTTTAGAAATATAATGCAGTTGATTAGTTGGTGTTTAACATGTGGTTGTGTAGATAATGAAGCATGAAAAAACCAAATTTGCCTCAGGTCAAGTACATATCAATTGCAGCATCATGAAGATGCTAATATATATTTAAGAGAAATGGTTAGTAACTTGCTGAAAAACTGATTTGTGCATGAGCTGTAAGATTTGTTTTCTGATGTTTGAATTAATTTGTTTTATATACTTTATCAAGACTGAAAGTTTCAAGTCTGTTGCCTAAGAATAACTACTTCAGGAAATAGACCTAAAAACTTGTGATCATGGAAAAAAAAATTTAAGAACTGCAGAAGTTACTTATGAGTGTTGGGTTTTAGTTTTCTGTGTAAGGTAGTAATTTAAAAAAAACTTTAATTCTGTGAAATTCTTTGGCCTTTGAAATAAATTTCAGATACTGTTCTGTGGCATTCAGATGAATGCTATCTTTTTTTCTAGTTTTGAAAGTAAGAAAACAGTTATCTGGATTTTGAGGTGGGCTTTTATTTAGGTAATAGAGGCTGGACTAACAGATATAGAAGGGATATTTAATTTTTTGTTGAGAAAGAGGAAGTCTGAGATACTGCAGACAGAATAAGCAGTTGTTTGTCTTTATTTGTGGAATAAAGAGAAGAAAATTATTCAGACAGAGGCTGATGCAGCGTTTAGTGGTTCAGAACAGGGTTTTGTACACAGCAGTTGAAAAATAAATAGATAACATTAGTTCCCATTTTTTTAACATGAACTCATTTTTGTTGGAAATAAGCTAGGTGCAGTGCACTCAGTGTTCTCGTCAGGTTGAGTTCCCCACCTTATGTAAAAAAAAGCGTGCTTTCTACATAGAATGATTTGATTTAAAAGCAACAGTAGTTGGTTTATTGTTTGGGAGAAACTCTTGAATGAATGACTACACGTTTCATAAATGTGTATTTTAGTGCCCTTTGCAGGTGCTTTTTCCCATTGCTTCCAATATGTCCAGATAAAATTATTAAGGAGTAGGTGAGGAGCAAGCCGCTGTGGTTCTGTTTTTCTGCACGTGGCTGGGCTTTTAAAAACAATAAAAAATAAATTTAAAAATTAAAAAATTCTGCCTGCTGTCATAAGGAGATATATCAATATCGTGTCCTAATTTCTGAGTTCTCTGTTTTGAGAGAGTAACTTTGATACTTTGTCATCTACTTCCAGGCTTTTGTTGCCAATGGTTTCCAAAGTTATTAGTTTAATTTTCATTGTATTTTTTTGTATCTTTATTATATTTTTTCCCTACTTCTGTCTATATACATAAATCAGAATCTCCAAAAATGCTATTTTTTTTTTTTACTTTGATGAAGAGACAGTCCATTTATTTCCATCACATTGTGTATTGGTGAAGTAGCAGCCAGCTAGAGAAAGGAGAATGAGTTGTGTATTTAAAAGCATATTCCAGAAATCAGCACTTAGTAAAAAATCATGTCAGTTCTTATGGCTCGAAATGGGATTCCTGTGATCAGAGTGAAATTTAATATTTATACTGAAGTGAGGGGATCATGATCTAGAAAGTTTACCTACTTAAATTTTAAGTTTTTCTTTATATCGGTAAAACAATATTAACCAACAACTTAAAAAAAAATTTGGTCATTTTTTCCCCCTAGTTCTCATGCTTCTCTTATAAAATTATACCTTTTATAAAAGTCCTGTTTCTAGAATAGCAGGTATACACACTCCTAAAAAAAAGTTTTAATTAAAATTTAATTAGAAACATTAAAAACAAACTCTGTGACACTTGGATGTGGTTTTTGCATCAGGTGTGGGTTACTGTAAAGGTTTTGCCACATAGCAGTTAGGAGAAGACTGAGATTTATTGCCTGTCAATATGTGTTGAAAATGAATCATAGAATCATTAAGGTTGGAAAAGACCTCTAAGGTCATCAAGTCCAACCGTCAACCCAACACTACTGTTCCTACTAAACCATGTCCTGAAGTGCCACATCTACAAATTTTTTGAACACCTCCAGGGACGGTGACTCAACCACCTCCCTGGGCAGCCTATTCCAATGCCTGACCACTCTTTCAGTAAAAACATTTTTCCTAATATCTAATCTAAACCTCCCCTGATTGCAACTTGAGGTCATTGCCCCTTGTCCTATTGCTAGTTACCTGGGAGAAGAGACCAACACCCGCTTTGCTACAGACTCCTTTCAGGGAGTTGTGGAGACCAGTAAGGTTCCCCTCTCAGCCTCCTCTTCTCCAGACTAAACAGCCCCAGTTCCCTCAGCTGCTCCTCATCAGACTTGTTCTCTGGACCCCTCACCAGCCTTGCTGCCCTTCTCTGGACATGCTCCAGCCCCTCAATGTCCTTCTTGTAGTGAGGGGCCCAAAACTGCACACAGGACTCGAGGTGCGGCCTCACCAGTGCCCAGTATAGGGACACGATCACCTCCCTATTCCTGCTGGCCACACCATTCCTGATCCAAGCCAGGATGCCGTTGGTCTTCTTGGCCACCTGGGCACACTGCTGGCTCATGTTCAGCCGGCTGTTGACCAACACCCCAAGGTCCTTTTCCTCTGGGCAGCTTTCCAGCCACTCCTCCCCAAGCCTGGAGCATTGCATGGGGTTGTTGTGACTGAAGTGCAGGATAGTAGAGTTTAAAATATTCTCTGAAGAATCTGAGAAAATTTTTTAGTTAAATTTGAAAAATTGTGATTAAATTCCTAGCCCACTGAAGTTCCTGGGAATTTTATGATTTATTTCAGCAGGATAGTCTTTAACTCTCCCCACATAAGTGTTTACAGCACCTATAAATTTATATGGGAAAACATTAATGAGGTGTGTGTACAGGGTAGTAGGGAAAAATTAGAATGGTTTTGAAAACACAGTGTGGTTGTCTGGGATGTTTCAGAGCACTTATAAATCTGCAGTAATAACTCTTGAGTTTTATGCAGCTATCTGTACATCGTTGAGATCATGGGATAACTTACTGCATCACGAGTAGTAACTTCATTTCATACTCGTGCTTCTTCACTATGCATATGTTAATTTTGTCTCTTTAACCACTTATTTTTTAATATTGGTCAATGAATAACAGCTTGGAAAACACTAGGAATCTGTTGGGTTTTTTTTCCCCAATGAGACAAAACTTCAGAAGTCCAAATAAAATGAGAGAGTACTTAAGAGTTTGATGTTGCAGTCATGCTTCCTTGATTTTCATTTCATTTGAGTAGATATCAGTTTTATTATCAGACAACTAGCATAGTTACGTTAGCCTGTTCAGTTTCTGTTCTTTATATATCTCCTACAGGGATAATTGTGTATTAATTCAGATTTTTGAAAGATCAACTTCACAGGATGGGTAAGTTACGTTTGTATTCAGACACTCATGTCATGCCTTTTTTTTTGTTTACTTTTTCAAATGTTTCTTATCTAACTTAGCCCCTGGACTTTTAAAACAAAAATCTGTGTTGATGAAGAAGAAAGTTAATGCTTTATTTGGTGTCATCATTCAATTAACTGAAAGTGTAAGTTTTTGACTTACACTGCTTAAATCAGTTTGGAAAATTTTTTTGAGCCAAAAAGCTAAGGAAAACTGTAGGTGTTGTGAAGCTTAAAAAAATAGCTGCAGCTATTCAACCTCTTCAAGGTTATTTCATAGTAAAAAGCTAAATTTGAAATGCTAAAAAAGAATTTAACTCAGTGTGCAAACATTGCAAAATAATCTTACATGTTATTTACTGTTAGTATGAGGAAGGAGGGTTTATTGTCTAATTAAATAATGATTTGGATGCAGCCTTATATTACGTTATATATGTATGCAATAAAGCTTTCTTGAAGGACAAATATAAAAAATCTATTTAAGCCTTATTTACAGAAAATATGAACAGTACAGAACATAGAAGGGAATTTTCTAGTGTTAGCATTATGTTTGTTAGTCTAAATGTCATCCTCACTAGTACCTAGGTTTAATGTTTCATGTAAGTTTTCTGTCCTTTCATTGTGCTGGTGTTTGGTTTCTGGATTCTGCTAGCCTCACTAACAGGGTAAATATAGTGTTATCTAAGAATTAACATTATATGAATTATAATGTGGTATTAATTGAAGATGGCAGGGGTAGAATGTGAAATCTAGCCAATTATTTAAATATTAAAATATTCTGTATTGTTAAAGCTTTTCTGCAGTGCTTGCTTTACACCTGTTACATTCTTGGCTTTATAGCAGAGGAGTTAGTCTTGTAGCTTTTGAGTGGTTCAGATGTCCCAGGTGCATTTGGTGTGATGTGTAGCCCTAGGATTGTGCAGGCAGCTCTTGGACAATCGGAATTCCTGGTTTTTGAAGAAAGTGAATGAGCACAGAGTCCTGAGGCTTGGGTTCACCTGGAAGCTGCTCGCATTTCATCTTTGCATTTACACATGCTGTAATATTTCACTATATATATATATATTTTTTTTTTTTTTCTTCCTTACCAGGGCATCTCTTACTTTGAGTAGCACCAATCCCCACCTGAACTTTATAATTCTCAGTCAAATCTAAAGTTTTCCTCCTTTGCTAAGCACGAATGGCACACCTATGCGGTTATATAGGTTATACTTATAACAGCTGCATACTCAATATCCTTTTGCTTATTTCACAGTAATAAATCAGCTTTTTAAAAACTTGTATCTTTGATTTTTTTTTTTCCTTAAAGTGGAAAGTATTCTGCCCCAAAACAAACTTGAAGATATATTTAAATACTGTCAGAATGGGTCAGAGGAGTAGGAGAAGATGCATAGCTCTGAGATTATGCAAATACTCTACAGCCGTTCCGATTCTTCCGGTTCTTGCTGCAGTGTCTAATACTCCCACTAGAGTACAAAGAATAGGTGGAGAAAAGGACAGCTGGGGAGGGTGAATCACCTTCTTGGATCCTTTTTGTTAATACAGTCAGAAATTGACCTAGAAAATGAGACATGTATCTTATATTAAGATAAATATAAGTGATTTTTTTTTTTACACTGTAACCACAGCAGTTACTCTACCTTTTTAATTTGCATATTTTTAATTTATTTTAGTAGAAAATGACTCCTAAGAATTCCATCAGCTCATTTCCAATTTTATATTGTTATGTTAGTTATAACTATGTGTTTATATTTAATGTAAGACACATTATAAATACTAATAGGTTTGTTCTGCTAGCAAATATTTCAAGTCAAATTTTTTGCATTTTGGAAGTGATTATATTCTTTCTTGAATATATAGGAACAACTATGCATTATCCCATTCAGAATACTGGAGAAACTTGGGAGTATGAATAAATAGAACTTAATGTAGTATCAAACATTATAGAACATTATTTTCAGATAGCCTTATAGTCTTAAATGCTTTTAACAATCAATGAAGCTTTTCTTATTTTGGGTATTGCTGCTTGACTTTTTATTTATTTAGAGAGCCAACTTGACATTATTTTTGGCCTACCCCCTCATGTTTATTGCACAAGTTATTTTTGCAAACTGCTTACCAGCATGTTATGTTAGCATAAATCTGATTTAACTCGTGGTAGTAGTAACCAGCAGCCAGCCTTCTGTATTCCTCTTGCTTTTGCTCAGGTTTTCTATGTAGAAGACCTGTTGGCTGTGGAAGTGCTGCTTTTTTTTTTTTTTTTTTTTTTTTTTTTTTTAAGATCAAATTTGTCAAGTCACACTTGAGCTTTTCTCTTCTGGCCTTGGTCTACTGTAAAACAGAAAGTCAGATGGAATGACACTAGGTAGTATTATTAATTTATGTACATTTTTTCATTTCAGACTTAGACTGTGGTTTTTATGCTCTGATGCTGCAAATACAGGAATCATTTTGTTGCTGTTGCACTAGAGGCTAGGCGAGTTTTCTAGTGAACCAAGTTCAGGCAGGGCAGTGTATAGAAATTCACTTTGGCGTAGCTTTCTGTATCTGGAATAATAATTTTGGAAATTAGGAAATGAGAACAGATTTTCTTTCAGACCCTTAGTTAAACATAATTGATAAGGTACATGTTAAAATTTCAAATCCCGTAATTTTGATACATGTGTATGTATTTGATACGTGTGTGTATTCTGTTTTTTATAAAGGTCAAGTATAGTGGCAGCATTTGATGGTTGATTGTATTGTGAAATAGAATTTACATCTGTGTTTTTTACATCTGAATACAATGTGGAATTAGGACTGTTGCTTAGAAAAGCTTTGAGTTCATTTCTGAATGAGAGAA
Organism: Opisthocomus hoazin; assembly: GCF_030867145.1. Lineage (NCBI taxonomy): Eukaryota > Metazoa > Chordata > Aves > Opisthocomiformes > Opisthocomidae > Opisthocomus > Opisthocomus hoazin. The sequence continues at coordinate 21,491,582 of NC_134428.1, forward strand.
ATCATAGTTTACACGGCTTTACTGGCAAGTCAGTCAGCAGAAAAGCTAAAAAAAAAAAAAAAGTGCCCTCCGGGAAGAGGCCAGTGTGATGTCTTTCAGCTAACTCTATAATTGATAATGCACTAATGAAAAGATTTCTCCAGTACCTTGATTTTTATGTAACCAGGTTCTCAAGTAGATGTTTTTCCTTTATTTGTATAATTTAATACTTTATCTCCTTTTTTTGTGCTGCTTTATTTAGGACTCTTGGAGCTTCTAGAGATGATGGACTAACTTCTTTGTTGTAAATAGACTAAGTCTTGATAGATGTAAAGGGAATTCAATCTTTTTAAATTAAAAAAATGGAACTGAAATGTAAAAATAGCAACCCCTTGAGCAAGGGAAAGTTCTTGTCCTAGTGTGGTTTTCATTGAATATATCTAAAAAATAAGGGTGTTGAAGAAGAATAGTGTCAACTCAAGGCTCAACTGCATTTTGAGAAGCATACTTGTTTTTATTTGATGCTAGAATAAGTTCATGAAATTTGTAATCTGCGATGTGTACATTCAGAATTCTTTGATTTATCAAATTGGCCATCTGTGGATTGCTTTCAAGAGCATCCTAAAAGTTAAACATCAGATATGTTAAACAGCAGATCGACTAAATTTTTCATTTGAAACTTGGGTCTTAAAAATAAAAATTCAAATTTCAAGAGTTTTGTTATTTGGGAATGTTGACTTTTTCACTTTTGCCATAGGTGTGATTTTTTTTTTTTTTTTTTTTTGTTTTCCTCTCTCCACTCTCCTTAACTTTCAGTGAGTGATAAGAAAGTAAGGAAATCAATGTATTTTCCCAGTTACTGAGGTTTCACTTTAAGTGAAGTAAACCTTACTATTGCGTGCAAATGTCCTCTTGTGCTAAATTTCTAGAGTTTTGACATTACACAGAAAGAAATGCTTTTGGGGAAAAAGTGTTAGTGCTTCTGCCTGTCTTCTGAAATGTTAATGGTAAAAGTAAGGCTGTTTGAGGAGCAGTTGACCTCTTAAAGATACAGCTGCTTGGAAAAAAAAAATTCAGTGAAAACATCTTGTAGCAAAGCTAGACACATCAGAAAATAATAGTTCTAATAGCGCTTTGGTTTTACTGGCTCTAGGTCCATCTACTTGCTTCTGAAGTTCTATGCTGAGTGCTGGATGCTCTGGATCATAGAATCGTAGAAGGAATGTTGCTCCGAGGTACTCCTTGGATTAATAGCTTGTGGTAGTGCCCTTTGAGGACACAAATTTCTCAATTATCTATGCAGCGTTCTAATTTGTCCCAAAATGATGAATCTGAATACTGACTTCTCTTCTGCTTTAAAAAAATAGTATTTTTATTAAGTGTGCAAGCCCTCTAGGGAAAAACCAACAAAAGCTGAAATGATATAAGGCAAATTGGAAGCCTAGGCAGGGCTCAAAATGTGTAATTAGAGGGAGCATCCTCCCTCTTTCTTTGAAAAGCCATTAATTTATCTGAGTGCAGTATTGCAGAATTGAGTTTTGAGTGAGTAGTTTGTGGCAAAAAGTTGATTTTATCAGTTAATACTTAAAATATCACAGGTTTCAAAATGAAAATACTGGTTTTATTCAAGTAACAAAATTAGATGAATCTGTTAAATCTTAGCAAAAGATGCAATGATATTTGCAGAGAGAAAGATTTCCTCTGAAGAGCGCAAACTGACAAGAGAATTAATTCATCCCTGAGAAGGAATCATGAGACTTTGGCAGCGAAGTGTCTTAAAAAAGGGAGATCTTGAAGACAGTTCATTTGCAGGTAGTGAATCTATTCACCTAAGCCGAGTGCTTCGTTCTTGCAATCAGAGCAATCCTTAGAAGAAGCCAAGTGGAAAGGAGAAATTTGCCAAGAAGGGAACAATCTTGCTAGGCAACGTCATTTTCCTTTCTGAAGTGTTTGAGTGTACAATCAGGGAGAGAATAGTCCAAGAAATATATATTTTTGGTCAATAGAAACACAGGAAAGCTGTCTGAAAATTCTGTATCATTTTCTCCCACTTTTCATTCCTTTCTATTAGTGCAATAGAAGACAGGCATAAATTCTCGACTGAAGAATGTCATTAAACTTGTTTGTGCCGAGGAGAAGCTCAGAACCTCCATAGAAAGTGTGAAAACATCATCGGTCAACAAGAAATTCCAGATGTCATGGAATATCCTGACTTAATAAATTGTAGTATCTCACCTGATTTGAGAGTTGTGTATTCTGCTGGCCTCTAAACCTGAAGTAAAAGGAATCTACGTAGGCAAAAGGAAGTGTTAGGAAGATGTCATGGGACTGGCAGGGGCGATGATACTCAATGAAAGCACTTCAATATTAGATGAATCTGTGATTATTTGAAGGTGGTACTGAATAAATGACAAATTTTTTTCTACATTTGAGTAAGTCAGTTTTATGTTGGTGTAAATTAAATGAAAATTTATGTCCTCAAGTGGTTTAAAGATACACGAAAGGGGACCAATATTTGAGTTCAGTACAATTGCAGTAAACAAATTGTTAAAACTGTTTGTTCGAGAGTGAAGTAGTTAAGGATTCATAGGAGTATGAAGTCGCTGATTACTACCTGCTGGCATTGTACTTTATATTCTAAGATAATAATGAAATAGGCTTTCTGCCTTAGCATTTTTTACATTTATGAATATATATAAGTGAATAAATTTCATCAACTTCTACAAGGACAGCGAAGAGGCTATGATAGCACTGATCCATGGACCTCAGAGGTTTACATAAACATTAGCTGGCAATAAGTGAATAAAAAAATTTTAGGGCTAAAGTTGGGGGTATGGTTTGGGGGGTGCATGAAATCATGTTTCAGAGGTATAAGAGCTTACTTTAACATCTACAGTGAGTGTTTTTTCTGAACTTAGCGCTCATTTTTCCTCCCTCATAGTCCTAACTCGGTGTGGTGAAAAAATATATATTAAACATATCACTGAATTCCTGCTGCTTAGAGTTTACTGACACACAAAACACCATCTATCAGTCTTCAAAGGAAGACTCCAGTACCACTTTATAAGAAATTCCTGTTTTACGTATTTTATATAGAAATATTTTGCATATCTTAAAATTTTTTTTCAATCTTGAGACATATAATGAAATTCTTTTTGACTCTTATACAAAGAGTCATTGCTACTTAGCAAGTGTCCTACCTGATAGGAAGTGTACTTATGCTGAAAACATAAGTCAAAACTACCGTGTTGTAGATGTCAGTAATATACGAATAGGAGTTTCATTGTTAAGTGGACAAGGGCAACAGGCAGAAGGCATGGTAAGGATCAGATCTGGTTATGTTTGTAGCACAAAGAAAATGGAGGTAATGAAATGAGCAGATGTAGGCAAACACGAAAGGTCACAGGGTAAACTTCAGTTCAGAATATATTGCCTTTCAGCAAAACATTTCACAGAGTGTTTACTGGAAGACAATTTTCTTTGTTTAATTTGAAATACAGTAAAGGTATTAGATATTAACTGTGTCGTGCTAATTTGCAACTCCTTACTTGTAAAGTGATTCTGTCAGTATCACCTGCTGAAGGAATGATCCTTAGAGGTAAGTCAGATTACAGGGTTGATTTTGATTACTTAAAAAATGTGGAAGGAATATGTATTTTTAAGCTTGAAAAAAAACTGAGGTTAATGCACCTATCATATGTACATCTTATCCTCTTAAGCTTTAAATCAACAATATAACCAACTAAACATAAGATGACAATCTTTGTCCTTTTTGTATTGTTGGTATTTGTATTTTATTTTGGGGCTTAAAAATGAACATACAACTGTATGAAAATTAATTGTATTATATTGTTTTATTTGTTCAACTACAAACTGGTAGCCAGAAGGCTGTAAAATGCAATTAGGTCCTCTTTCATGATAAAAATACTACAAACAATATCTTTATATTCCATTGAATAAAATGCCTATAGTAAATAGCCATTTTTTCTCATGCAAATGTCTGTGTAGTTGATGTTTCAATTTTAATTGTATTAACAAATATTTTTTCTTACTATTCTTTTAGTAGTATCCCAATCATTTCCTTATTCCTATAAGGTAAAAAGAAAGCTGTTACAGTCCATAATTTAAATTTCTGCTTTGTTATTAGCGGGGGGGAAAAAAAAAGGCAGTGTTCTTTCTTGAAATACTTTTCTAGTGAGGTTTAAGTAACGCTTGTTTCTCTCTGCAGTGAATTTCAGTTTTGTAGAGAATCTTGAAAAAATGGCACTTTAAATATGCCAAGACAAGATCTCAATTGGTTTCTTGTAGGATTTTTTTTCAAATTTATGGTATCAGATCTTCTGTTTCAAATCCTTAAAACAACAAAGCTTCCCCAACCCCCCACCACCTGTGATGATCTCTTGAGCCTGTAATGTGATGCTTTTTAGTCAAATAGTAAGGTGGTGTGTGTGCCCTCCTGTTGCCTTTCAGCTGATTGAAAATATTTACACAAGATTTCTGACCTGGAATGTGTGAGATGGTCAGTTTTCAACTGTCAGCAGTTAACTCAGATTGTATAAATAATTCCGTGTGTTTTGGACAAATGTCTGTATGCATCAGTGTGCTCTCCTGAAAGCTTTAGGTCATGTTTTTTACGCTGTTTAACCCTTGCTAACAGACAGTGATGTTTTACACTGGGTATTTGCTGTGCTGAGTAAGTCTTGCCTCTTGGGCTGCATGGGTATGCGAAAACAGAAGTAGCTTGTTGCATGTTTCAGTGTTGAGTATTGACACATTCACCTCCTCTGCCTTTTTTTGACTAGGGGATTTTGCTTGCTTTCACACGCAGCTCTTGACAGAACTGCTGCTCCCCTGTGCTTCAGTACTTGTTCAGCTGAATTGCAGGATGTTAGAGCAAACATCACAGTTGTTCTTGACACTGGGAAAAACCTTGCTGATGTTTTGAAAACATTTTTCCAAAATTTGCATATTACATCAGAGATCATTTCAGCAAATGTTTATTCTGTGGAATAAGCTTCTAGTTTAATTTTGTAATTCTGCCAACAATTTAGATTTATTTCTGTTGTCTCTGTTAATTCAAGGGGTTAGATACTACAGCGATGCCAGCGTATAGTACTAGCAAGATGTCCGGGGTAATGATAAGAGAGCAAGAGGAAGGGAGACAGTCATCAAGAGGAGGGAGGAGGGGCTGTTTAATAAGGTAGCTGCCACTGTTCCTCACCGAAGAAGCTGAGCTGGAAGCCACTGTTGTGATTTTAATTGTCTGTTTATACCAGTGAGCCTGGTGCTCAAGTCATGGATCAGGGAGTGGACAGTGGTACAGTGCCCTGACTCGTATCAGAGGACAGTTACCCTATGCAAAACTTTTCTATACTCATATTTTCTGCCACACAGTAGTGAATGTGTTGATTTTACATACTTTTTCCATAGTAGGTAACTCTTTTTCTGTCTTTTTCTGTCTTTCCTGTTCCTAGACTTTTCTAGTTCTAACGCAGAAGCCGTTTAATTTTCCAAAGAATATCTGTAGTTATTTTCGTTGCCTTCAAGTCATTTAATGGAATTCAAGTAGCCTGTGCCACCATATTGCCACTGATTGTTTTCCTTTGTTAGCTAAATCAAAACTAACATAGTGTTCGTAAGTGTTCCACAGTCATGCTTGATTTTCTTGTGTAATTATTCCTGATCCTCTTTGGGACACATTATTTATGAAAAGAAGTAACCACACCATAATTTGAAGTGCTTAAAGACTAGCTTTCTGAAAGTGTGATTTGAACATTTCTGAGTATTTATTTGTGGAAGTATCCTTAAAAATATGAAGTGTTTGAGTTTTATCCGAGTTGATCCGTGTCTGTCCTTGAAGCTAGATTTAGTGTGCTCTTTCAACTTTGTGTTTATTGATCTTTCTAACACCCATCACTTCTACCAGGGACTCCCGTTACATCTTCTATATAATGCTCTTTATACAATAGCAAATTTTATACTGAAGTGTAGCTACATTTCTAATAGAACCCAAAGGCAGAATTTTGCTATGAAGTTGCTATATGCGTAAATAAATGAAAAAAAATACAAATGTAATAGAAACTAATAGGAAGGAAAGCACAAAAATTCATGTTTAGTTTTACGGCTGTTTTCAGTCTTTCAATGTAATCTGAAATTAGTGTCTTCTGCTATAGAAGCAGATGTCATCTTCACATAGTTATGTATGCAGCTTCTAAATTCTTTTTGGAAACAATGTTAACTACACGATTTAGTTCTTCAGTTTTACTATATGATGTACTAAATTATATATTCATGGAGATATTAAATTTAGATGAACATTCTCTCTGGGTTTCTTTACTCTTGTTTAGACATACTGACTGCTCTAGGGCCTTGAAGGAACTTAATTCAGCTCTTGAGTGGGTACTAATTCTCAGAAAACAAATTGGCAGGTAAGCATAAATTTAATTTGCTATGTTAACTGCAGAGGGTAAAAGTCTTGCTGGTGTGAATATAATGCTATGCATGATCAGGATTCTTCAGCTTGTCCTCCTCTTTGTCTTCCTGGATTTTTTTTTCCCCAGAGAGATCGATCTCTATATATATACATAGGGAAAAGTGCACACGTGTTTGTGTGTCTCTTGGATTTGACCAGTACTTCTGGATACAGCTGCTGCTTGGTAATCAAAGCTGGGCTTCTGCATACTAGACAGTCCTAGACATGTTAACTCTGCTCATTGGAAAAGCTAAATTTACTTTTGGACACCACTGGACATTTAGTGCAATTTCAGTGTTTGTGATGTAGAAAGTCTAATATTTTAGAAAATGATTTTGTGGACTTCTGTCTATATTTGAGTCATGCATACTGAGCAGGTTCTGAGTTTCTAGGAAGCTTTGAAATTATTGCATATATTTTGTGTGATGGATGCCTGAATCTTTTGGTCTGGAAGACTCTGTGGGTTAACTGAGCCAGCTGTGCTCTGTAATCTAAGTGTATGGCCCACATACTTGACATCTTAAATTGTTAATAGAGATGAAAGATTACTATGAGTCATGGAAGACTTCTGCAGAGATACAATATAATCGTATTAACTATGAACCAATACTTCTATGTAAATGTTGGGTCTAAGCCTTCAACTAGACAGATCGGTAAGCACATACTGCATGAACACTGAAGTCAAGTCTTGGGAAAAAAAGCAAGTTTTAAGTTTTTCTAGTTTTATGGTTTGTTGCTTATATTTCTGGAATGACCCCTGATTTACTGCTCTCTGAAGCCCATTTTTGTTAATATTAATTTTTAATTGCCCTAATCAAGCATATTCTAAAATTTTTGTGTGGTACATATTACAGCAGTCTTGGGAACATCATGTTTTCAAAATTCAAAGGGTGAAGCACAGTGTTCTATGTTGTTATTACTTTGCCTTTTGTTTTGAACATTTGTTTATAATTGTTCCATTCAGTATGTTGTTTTGTAAAGGGTGGTGTTTGCGTTACTGAAATGCAATAATTATAGAAGCCACCATTAGAGCTGCATAGGGTTTTTATGCTTAATGCATAGAAATATACAATAAAACTGTGATAAAATTTGTGAATACCTTTGTAGAGTTTGGTGCAGTTTTGGCCTGCTAGATATTAGAATATTATGTTTCATGTTCCTGCTTTCATAGCAAATTGTAATTATATTCCATAATTATTTTTTTTTAAATATTAGCATTTGCTGAAAATGTTAATCCACTCTAGAAAGTAAAAAAGATAATCTGGAGTGTGATAACAGTGACTTTGGTCTAGGACAGAAGCTTGGTGAAAGCTTTCCATACTTTGTAATCAGTTCTGTATGGTTTTAATAATTTGGGAGGAGTGGGAAGTGGTCTTAAGCGCTATATGGCTAAGGAAGAAAGAAGAATAAGAAATAAATACTAAAAGATGAGATGTCTCTAAGAAATCTTCCCTTCCAGTACCGCTTTGTTGTTCACATGATGCACACTTATAGGTATTTTTTGGGGATTAGAAAGTATTATTTTTAGTAGCAAGAATAAATGGCGAAAATATTTATTTTTATTTTTTTAAATGAATAATCTGGAAAAAAGATAGAAATCTAATTCAATACTGGAAGTTTGAAATGTAGAAGTTCTGGAATGTTTGTCAGTATTTCAGTCAGTAATTGTACCATAAATTGAGTTCACCAGTAACGTTTGCTTATGATATTGCTATCCATTCTGCTTATGCCTGCCCTTACTCAATAGTCCCTTTAGATGTGTTCCTATAGCTATTTCTGGGAGTATGCTCTGAACTGAATCAGGAAGCTGATTTGATTTAATCATTCCCTCATTTCTCTTGGTTTTTTCTTTTTTTTTTTCCTTCCTTTCCCAACCTGGATTAGTTCCCCAGTCACATTCACAATGCAGCCCTACAAACAGTTGTGCAGTACAACTGAAGGGCAGAACAGGGACAGGGATGAGTAGTAGAGTAGGGGGAATGGAAACCCCTTAAGTCAGTGTTGATGCTGAGGAAAAGGTATGTGGAACCTTACCCTTATTTTAAATACCACAGGTTCTTTCAGTGATTACATGTTCTGTAAGCTAATTCACGAGATACAGTATATGTTGTGTAAAACAGGAATTATCAATGAATAAGACAGACAGTGTGAATAAGTTGTTGTTATTCTGGTCAAATGTGAAAACCATAAGTGTAGGGCATTATTTATCAAAAAAGAAAGATTATTTTTTGATTACAACAGCAAAAAACTTAAAATAGCTTAAACTAGTTTTTCCTCATGATTTTTATGGAGATTCACAGATTTATTTTTATTTTAAATAATTGTTTGAACATTGTTAAAGCCCTTAAAACTATCAATCTCTGATAATATAGACAAGAGCAAAATATTTTGTAACAATTGAGTTAGCTCTAACTTAGGTGAGTTTGACATAACACAGTGGCTGTATTGTTAATGCCTTTAAAATCAGAGTTTTCAGTACCTTAGCCTGTGCTTTCTGTATGTTCAACTGCCTAAAAGTCAAATCTGTTATTAATTTGAGAGGTAGAAAAGCCTAAATTAAACATTTGGTAGAATTGCCATTATTTATATGATTTTTTTTTTTTTAAGTTTTCTGTTTTGGTTTTCCTGAAGTAAGGTTGAGTGTTGTGTGGAAAGAAATTACCAGGAAGTTGTTATTGAGTTGTGGCAAAGAGGCTGTAAAGGTCATACATAAAAATATGATTATGTTTCCTCAGATGAAACAAGAATATACCCTGTGGAGGCAGAGCAGTTTGAAGTGTATTTTTTAATATGGAGATAGTTCACGATGATGAATCTGATATCTAAATGAATCAAATGGATTATTTCTATTCAGAAGCCATTTCTTTCCCCTGTGGTCTGGTCTTTAAATATAGGGGTTAGAACTTAGATCTACAACAATCTGTTCAGTGGATTATGCTGGACGTTCAAAGAAATGTGAAATAAATTTGACTGATACCTTGGAATCCTAATTTTTGCCTTATCAGATGTACTCTTAAGATAAGTGCACTTTTTCCCGCTAATATGCCCAGAGGAGAGTAAGAATGCAAGTTCTGGGAAGTTTTTATTTCAGAAAAACATATTTAGGGTACTAATTATAATATAGCAGAATTTTGACTTCTAGTCTTTTGTTACTATGTTTGCACATAGCATGATGTAGATTAGCTTTGTGATTGTATTCTTAGTTTGCTAAATTCTGATGACCCAGCCCAAGCAGAGTTATTACAGGTAGTACAGACAGAGAGGGATCAGGATTCTGTAGGTGAGGTTTCCTCCTGTATGTAAATAGTACTCATTAAAGATACTTTTATAACTAGATAATCTGTGATTACAGTTTAGGAATGGCAAATTGAATGGTGAAATCAAAAAGTGGGACAGAAAAGTGACTGTTCATAGGACATTTGGGGGTTTTTATAGACTCGGAAGGACTATTGCCCAGTGCACGGTATTATTTAAATTTGTACTTAAGACCAGCTTTGGAGTTACAGAGGAGCTAAAGGCACATAAACCTTCCAAATTAGTCCCTGCTTCCCTTTTCCTTGCCCTTCAGCACTGATTCCTACTGTAGAATCATGGCTACTTTCCAGCTTCACAACCCGACCTGTTAGAGGCAGCAAACTGCTGTCCAAGAGTTTCTGGAGTGTGTTTCTACCCCAAGTTAGAGTCCTGTGCCAAAGGTCTGTTCCCATCGTGTCCCTCAGCATCCCCTATGACAATGCCTGCAAAGCTGAACTTGCACTGGGGCCGTGTCTGATGATGCCCACGTCCCAGGGAAATCGACTAGACTTACACATTCTGTGGAAAGCTTTGCTTAATGGATGGACTAAATATAAGTGTATGCTTAAGTGTTATTGAATTTGCATTTTTAAATATGGGTCTAAAAAGAACTTATAATTTTTTAGTATGCCTTTTGCGTATTATCTTTTGTTCTATGTTTTTACACAGTGGGGCAAAATCTCTTGTCTGTGATGGGACACTGTATGTGCCATGATAACAAAAGTTACAGAAATAATGAGGAAAATGGATCTCCTCAGGTACAGAGAACAAGTTCTGTTTGTATTTCTGTCTTAGTCAGTAAGGAATTTAATTACTTAAACTTGTTCTCCTATATTTCTTTTGAATCACTAAAACTAACAATTATTTTTAGTGAAGAAACTGGTGAACAGTTTTTGTAAGCTCTCACAATTTTTATAGGATATTCATGAAACTGATTTTGGTCATTACCTCAAATAATTGAGGTAAATATTCAGCTATTCTTTGCTTATTTGTCATAGATGGATAAATAGTGTCTGATTCGCAGTGTCTGATTCTGCTTTGCACCTGTGATAGGTGAAGAACAATACTAAATCAGATTGTAGAGTTTTTAAATGATTGAATTTGCATGTACTTCACGTAACTGAAAATATCTACCTAGTATGCAAGTCAGTGGAAAATTCACTGTTATCCCAGTGCAGTTTCAGTGCAAACTTCAGTACATCCTTAATTATGGAGTCACATAATATTTGCCATCGGGTCCATTTGTCAACTCCATTTGTTGTCCAAAGTTACAAATGTCAGAAACTTGTACATATCATCAATTCATTTGTCATAGTTGTTGTATGTTAACATTAAAATCAAGTTAGCTAATGTTGACATCTAAATTGACATCTTTAGGTTTCAGAGTCAACAACAGATTTCAATGAATTCCATACTGATCTGAGATGTTGTGTCAGCTTGGTGCAGATATAAGGAAGTCAACACTGGTTTATACTTGCTTCACTTGTTGGTTTTCTTTAGAAAGAAGTCACAATGAACGTGTAAAACAAAAGTTTCCCAAATGTAATTTCCATAAGTGAAGGTTTATGTTGATGCTGGGAGGATAAGAAAGAGCTCTTCAAATTACAGTGTGGAGTGGATTCTGAGTTAAAAAAGGGGGGGGGGGGGGGGGGTAGAAGTGAGGAGGAAGAAAAGAAACAATTTCACCTGTTATTGTAAATTTACCAAACTGTTACTCATTAGATAGTGAGCCTGTAGTCGTTTTGACAGCTAATGTAAACAAGAAAGCTAACAGCTGCAATTACCTGTTTCTTAATTTTTAAATGTAGATTTAAGATTCTTAGCAGGTCATTACTTGTATTCATGTCTCAGTACAAGATAGTATTTTAATTACACTTCAGGGTATTGCAAAAAACCCATTTTGAATCATTTGAACAAATGTTATGTTACTCAAACAGGAAAAGCAAAAGAACTTTAACATATATCTGTAAGATTCATAATGATCTTCACTAAAATTTAACACAAAATGGAGTTTTATGATTGTGCTTTTTTTTGTTCTTTGTGACTAGAGTAATATGCGTGCAACTGGAAGAAAGGTACCAAAATGGTGACAGAGAAGTGGTTTTTCAGGCTGAAAAACAGTTCATTCTTGTCAGTGTTATTACGTGACTGGGATCAATAACTGCAATATCAACAACTGCACACCCAGTAAATGGTCTGAATATGACCAGTTGTACCACATCAGAGTACTTAAAATGTTGAGATAATTACCACTGTTTTTAATTGGAAGCAAATGTAAAAGCTATGCTATAATTTTTAAAGAAAAGGTTTAGCATGGCGAACTTGCGAATCTTTTCCAAATGTATAAAAGTTGAGCTTTCAGCTTGACTGTTTAAGAAGGTACAGGCAAATCAATAGGTCTATTGTACTGTACCTTTCTCGGGAATAACGAGATCAGGAGTTTGCAGAACATCATGGTTTCTTTTTGTATTTGTGTTCTGAATAGAATTCTACCAAAGTAGTTATTTATGTAAAGCTCTTCAGAATTCCTAAAAATGAGCGTGTCTTTGGGGGTGAGGGTGGAAAACAACCAAAAAACTCCCAAGATAGCTCTGGTGCACAGGGAAACATGATATGCACGTGGAAACTTGAAGTTGTTTTAAAGATATTAAACTTTATTGACAGTTACAAAATATATATATATGCATTTGTGACGTTAAAAGTTTTATGTAATGCTGGACGCCCAGATGTTTTTTGCTGTCATCACTGAGCTCTTTGTAGAGTTCATAGAGCACACACTTGTTCTGTTATTGAGTGCTGGACAATTCTTGTAGTAAAGAAAATTGGGCACCAGTTTTGGGTATCACCAGTACGGTAGAGAGCCCAGCTCATGAGAGTAGCTACGAATGAGCTGATTAGCTCTGCTATTTCTTGATCTTGGTATGTTCTGGATGCTGATGTAGCCACGCTGATTTGGAATGGACGTGTAATCCTACTTGTACTAAAGTTGGTTTCACTACTGCTCTGCATTCATATACTACCTACTTTGTAGCTGGTTTTTTGTTTTGTTTTTTTTTGTATGGCGACAAAGAAGAGTCTAATACTTAGTGTGGTCTGGAAAGCATCTGCCAGCAGTAGAGGGGAGCAGGTCAGTCATCTCATTCCAATTCTTTTTTTCTGCTTCTTAATGTGTTTACTTTCCTACCATACAAGAGGTTTCTGTTATTGGTCCTGGGATATTGTATAGTCAAAAACTGGATGGGGAATTGTCTGGCAGAGTTGTCAATAATGTATGGTACTTGTTTTAAAAATAAATAAAGTAATGAGTGATGTAGTAAGAGGCTGTTAAGTGGGAATTAAAGTCTATGTATCTGTCAAGGCCTGTGTCTGCTAGCAGCACAAATGAGTATAGCAGACAGCTGAGGCAGGAAAAAACAATTTCAAAATTGTGGTTACAATAAGCCAACATGTAACTTTCTTAAGTAGAAGCTTAGTTGTTAGTTTTAATCACACCAGTTCCCTCAAACATGTCTACACGCCACTGCAACTTCCACAAGCAACTGTAAAAAGAGGAAGACAATCCATGGATAATCACAATTTCTGCTTTGACTCGTGCCTTATTGGTATAGAACTCTGCTGAATACGTACAGCCAGCTGTGAGGGAGAGACACCTAATACTCCCTGGGCTCTTGGTGTGCTACGGTGGATCAATGTCAATTAGACATGCCGTTTTATGGAGCAAGACAGCTTGGTTCTACTGCCATGACAGTGCTCCTACTGTTTTACAGTACATCTGTTGGTCTCTGTGGAACCAAACGAAGTGTTTTGCAATTCTTTTGTATTCTGTTTTGCCTTTAGAATGGGATGTCACCTCAGAAAAAAAAAATGCAATTCATTTTTTGGGGTTGGATTTTGCAGAAAGGTTTACAGCAGGTGGTTTAAAAAAAAAAAAACAAAAAAGGGCACTATTGCTGGGTGTCCGGGAGTTTATAAGGAAGCTTGTGGTTTTACAAATTTTGCAGACTTGGAGAAATAGTCTGCTCAGTAACCTGGAAAGAAAAGCCGTATTCCTTTTTAGATAGTGTGAGGAATTCCTATGTAATGGAAAATATGTATGCTTTTTTACCTATTCAGTGGCAACTGAGTAGGACTCTGGCAGTTTTGTGGGGGAAGAAAGGGAAGGAGAACACAGATGTAAGAGGTACTGGTCAGATATGATAGCCAAGCCTGAATAAATTGAGTGAGTTACAAAGAACTATTAACGTTTGAATGGAGTTATCTAGGGAAGACAGTTACCAGACATTAACTTTTAGGTATTGTCAGCCCACAGAGGGACTTAATGTGAATTCACTGTGATTCAGCTTGAAAAAAAAGAACTGATATGTCAGAAAATCCTGTTAAATTCTTGCCCTTCCAGTGCTGTGGAAGAAATTAAATCCAAGAAAGTGTGTTTGGGGGATGGGCAGTACTGCTAATACGCATCTGCATTTAAGTTTTCCATTCTGCAAGAACACTAAAAAACTGCATTTTAGTTGATAGATCACATGGATTTGTTTGAAAAATGTCCTGAGATGGGTAAATGTTTGGTCAGAATTCAGATTTTTTGGCTTGCTAGAAGAGCTAGAAGGGGAAGCAACTGCTAAAGACAAGAACTTTGAGTTGCACAGCCCCGAGTTCTACTGAAAAAAATAATATATGGTCATAGATCCCAGGTCTTATGGTGTACACTCCTGGTTCTTACGGTGTACACACCGAGTGAGGCACAGAGCGGACGTATTTCCTTCTTCCCACTGTCCTGCAAGGAGACAGTGGGGAAAATAAGTGCTATTCCAGATACATTTTCTGCACTTCTGGTTTCAGAAGCCTGGAATTCCAGCTGTGCATAGGGGGTGAAAGAAATAGAAATTTTTTTCTTAATCTCATTGTTAAAGTATCCAGATATTTTACAAGCTTAGGGTGCTGATAGTCTATGATACGAAGAAGAGAGATATGCATCAACTGGTCAAGGAAATAAAGGGTGAAAAAAGTGAAAACTGCATGCCTTAATATGTCTTCATACTTGTGTTAGAAGAAAGTTAACTTATATTTAATTAGAAGATAACGTAGCAATAATTTTTTAAGGCAAGCATGTGCATGCAATGAGCTGATGTCGCAGGAAGGAAATGACAAGTGCAGAAGAGCATAAATCAACCTCTAGCTGAAATTTCTTGTTTTTCAACAGTGCATGAAGGCTCTGTAAAAAATTTTAACCCTAAAGTAGTTCTTAGTTTTCAGATTTTCTAAGAGGATTTTGTAGCTTTGGAAGTCATGAATTGGCTTGAAAGTAATCCAAGGTCTTTAAATTTGTAAAAGGTAGGAACTTAGTGATATTACATGCAGTTGATCTGCTTAAAGTAGAGGATTTGTGCCTCATTGAAGTGAGCAACAGCTCTGCACCCGTTTGGTGAACAAAGAAGACCTTGCATGTTAGTAGCAGGAAAAAGTATCAGTAGTGTAAAAATTATGTATGTCTTTATTAAATTTTAAGTTTTAAATTATACTCTCAGTGAATGTTTTAGTATTTGTCTAATCAATTACTTCTGTATTAAGTCTGTAATTTTTGAACTCTGAGGGTGTACATTGAATTGACTTCTTGAACTTCATGAATTTTAAACAAATAGAGCTAAATGGGGACCAGCTAGAGTAGTATTTACTTTTTTTGTTTGATGAATTGCCAGGACTGGAGTGCAAAAGGGCATCACAGTGCAGGTGGTTTCAATACCTCTGTGTTCTTTCGGTGTTTTTATTTGGCACTCATTAGTTCCTGTTAAAGCCGTAGTTGTTTTCTGGATGCAGCTGAAATTCTTAGTTCTTAGTGAACTCCTCCTTTGTTCTTTCTGCGTCTTTATTTTAGTGTATTTTAGTTTTATTACAGGTCTTGACAACCTGGTATTTATCTTGCGTTTGTTTAGGCTTCAAATTCCATTTCAAATGACAGCTCTATTTGATTTCAGAGTGTATTTTATATTTTACACTACTTATTGTGTGGGATGAGAATGTGGAAGTTTGGAGTACCTTTACAATTCACGTTGTTGCAATACCTTTTTTTACTTTCATATGAAGATGTTCATGCCATTCATGTGGCTTAATAGCAACTGCAGTGAAAAAGGTGAGTCTCAGGAAGAGCTTGCACGAATTCATTTTTCCGAGTATTTCTGTATTTACTCATGTGCTGTTGTTTTACAACTCTTATTGGAGAGAACGGACTGAGGCCACTTGATATAAGTACTGGTTTTCTTTGTGCTTTTCCACTCTGGTTTATATTCACTAACAAACTATTCTAACAAATTGGTAGGATTCTGAAGCCCAGAAGCCCTTTTATCCACCCCCTCTTTCCTCTTACTTTTCTTTTTTTTCTTTTTTGATCTATGCTAAATTAGTAAGTACACTGTTCGGTGTCATTGGGTAGAATCTGGTTTTCTGAAAATGAGGAAGAACTGCAGTTCTGGCTGACTTTTTTTTTTTTTTTTTAATGCAATGCAGCTTCATGTAATTTTTACCTGAAGCTAGTAGAAGATTCTCCATGCAAATTATGTTTGGCACAGATTTAGGGTTGATGCCGTGAAAAGCCATAATTGAAGACTCAATAGTCGGCAGACTATTAAGCAGGTATTCTTTATTGCGGCGCCGGGCACACGGGGGATCTCTCCTCCAAACGTGTGCACCGAAGAGACACAGTTACTAGGTATTTATGCTATGTTAACATACATATTCATTACATTTCCAAGAAATGTTTATCATAGTAATGGCTTTTCCGAGAATTCATTAATATATGGTAATGTCCATCGCACATGTTTGTTTGGCGTCTCTCAGCAGGGGTCTTCAGATTATCCTGCAGCCTCCTTACCTCTGTAGTTTGCATACCTGTTCTCCCAAGGCCCAGGCGCCTAAAGGGATTATTCAGGAGTCCCTTGTCTTCCAACCGTCCCAATTATTCACAAAGAACCAAGACTTGTTTCTGACCACCTGAAGTGATAACATCCCCTACATGTTACATTTGTTACATTTACAGTTATCAGGGTTGTGGCTGCCAAGACTACTGATGAAGTAGATGGAGAGCTACTGTTTTGCCATCATTATGTAGTGAACTGTACCTTAACGTTAGTAGCAGTCTACTGCTAATGTTTCTAAGGACATGGGTTGAGTTTCAGACAAAGATGTTGTCGTCCCATTTAAGTAAGCTGAAAAAACAATCTGCCTGTGAAAATACCTTAGGAAAACTCTTTATTTGAAAGTCTTGATTGCTGCATGTTATAGCAAAGATTGATTGGTTGATTTGGATTTTTTGTTTGTTTTTTGCTTGTCGTAAACCTTTTAAAGATTTTCCCCCCCCAATATTATTTATTTTTCTTTGAGTGAGAAAGAAAACTAGATTGGACCCCAAGGAGTTACAGATTACATATAATAAAAAATACTTAATATAAATGGTAAAGCCGGTTTAAATGCTTTACTCATTGTTTCTGGGCCATAACAAACTCCATAACAAACTGTAATCGGAACAAGTACGCAGTAAAAGCAAACTCTTGTTCAAAAGAATTCCTTTCTTTCAGTTCAGAAGGAAGCCATCAGTAATTGTATTACTTAGCAATTATAGGGAAATCCCTTTTTGTTTAAAATGGCTTATAAGCTTGAGCTAATCCTTCAATGGTCTGCGGAAATAAACAGAAGCAAAAAAAAAAAAAAGGCAATTCAAGCAAAACTAGAGATTAATGACAGTCGGAACCAAAAATAAACTCAGAATTCTCAGTCTTAAGTCTCTAGTAAGAATCAGAATCTCTGGTCTTGTATACCATTCTTCTCTGTTTTAAATGAATATTTGATACATAATGTTTGATAAGTGTTACCAACAGGTTTAATAGAGAAAGGTATGAAAACTTTTGTTTTCGGTGGACTACATGCTAGCAAGTCTTGCTCTTAGACAGGAAGCTTTGAAAGAACCAGTGTACTTAGTGTTGCACAAGTGTGTTTTTTATGTGAGTTTTTGGTTGAGTGGGTGGTTTGCTTGCCAGATTGGAAAGGCATTGCCAGTGATGATTAAAATGTCATATAATTTGTTTTATGAATCACTTCAGGGGATACCATTATGACTAAGATAGATTAAAAAACCAGGGACATTTCAGAGAATTCATGTATAACACCATTGTGTTCTTGGAATTCAGTAGATTCCACATGCTATTCTCGAGCATATATTAATAATTTAAACTTACACTGTATGCCACTGCACTTGGTTGCAGGCATCTCACTGCAGTGCCTACGAACCTTGCTTCCCCCAAACTATTAAACTGATACATTGCTCAGCTGAACATACCTCGTTACGAACAGAAGCCACATTATTTAGGTAAACATTTAAGACAGGCGATCACTAATTTCTTCTACTTAACGGGCACAAACTGAAGCACAGGAAGTTCCGTCTGAACATGAGGAAGAACTTCTTCCCTCTGAGGGTGATGGAGCCCTGGCCCAGGCTGCCCAGGGAGGTTGTGGAGTCTCCTTCTCTGGAGATATTCAAGACCCGCCTGGACACGGTGCTGTGCAGCCTGCTCTGGGTGACCCTACTTCGGCAGGGGGTTGGACTGGATGACCCACAGAGGTCCCTTCCAACCTCTACCATTCTGCGATTCTGTGATACTATAAAAGTGTCAGAAATTTAATGCTGGCTGACTTATCATGAGAGAAACTGATAGTCTATTAAGTTCAGATTAACAGGCATACTATATAAACATCTGGAAAATCTACTTTCTGTATAGTTATGAATTAGTCTCAGAAATGCTCCATAAACTTCTAGTATTCATGAAGAGAAATCTTGAAGTGATTCTGCCCTCTCACTTTTAGTTTTGAGGCGTGTTACAACTTGGTCATGGAAGTTAACCTGGTGTATTTGGTTTTGTTTGTATTTAACTTTCCACTGAACTTCACTATAAAGCATTGAATTAGAGTCTAAATGAGAATAAACAGCAAGAACCTGAAACAGTTCACTTTTCTTTAAAATAAAGGAAGCTTGAAATAATGATGGGAGGCCTCTTTGTGGTTTTGCTCTGGAGCTGTGAAGGGAGAAAAGACTGCCCAAAGTTTCAGAACTGGTGTGTGAACTTACTGGTGTAGATAGTGCCTGCATCCTGGCACCTTTCATGCAGGCTATACTGGGCAGTAAAGGAAGATCATGAATAAAGTTAAAAATAATATTTTTGAAGTTTATTGCACTCCATGTGGCAGCTGTCTCAGTGTTGTCTCTCAAATGATGTAACTTGTGAGTGAGACTGCGCAGCGGTTAAAAAAATCTATAACTCTTCCCCATGCCAGCCTTTCAGTTTGCTGTGCTCCCCTGGGACTGGAGGATCTGACCAGTTATGTTTAACATGCTGTGACATTTAAAAAACAATTTTAAAAACTGGTGGTTACAGTTGTCCTTGTGGAAGAAGACTGATGTATTTTTCATGGTCTTTAATAATCTCATGAAAAAATGAAATTGCCTCTTAAGCTTTGCGCTGTTGCATGGATCAGGTACTCCCCTTTTCCAGACAAATGAAGCAGCTCTCCATAGGCTCCTCTGGAAGTTTGTGGTGCTTGGGGTACTTTAGATCTGCAGCGTACTGAGCAGAAAAACACCACCCTGAGGAAAGTGACAGCGCTGGTATGATCTTTGATCCTTTCTCTCTAACCACTACAAGATGTTCTGCTAAAGCATATGCTTCTCTTCTTGCAGCACCGGGTGTTCTGCATTCCATTGCTACTTCATTTTTCTGCTTGTCTTCCACAGATAATGCTGCCCACTTATTAAAGACAAGAAACACTGTAAAACATTAATTTTTTTAAATTTTATTTTTTACATCATCTCTTTCTGTTTCATGGTAAGAGGCTTCTTCAAACCCTCTTTGATATTGTCCTCTCTTCATATCCTCTTTCTTTCTCGAAAACAGGAGACTTGAGGAGATTGGTATTTGAGGAAAAACACAGCAATGGAGATGGCTGAAGTCAGATAAAAGGAATTCCTGCCTGTGGTCTGGCTGTGCTGTAACCCACTGTCACTTCTTTTTCCCAAGGACTGCTTGTTTGAGTCTTTATGCTTGAAAGAATAAGAATAAAAAAAAAGGGAAGTTGTATCTAATATCTGCCTGCCTTCCAGGCAGTGTGCAATGCCCATATCTTCTCTGGAGTTTTGTTTTCTTTTGTAGAAAGAAATTCCCATCTCATGTCTTGGTTTCCTTCTGCCACAAGTGCTGCTGGCAGTTTATAGTCTTTGGTTCATTACTAATTCTAGGCAATGTCCTTTAGCACTTCAAATCGAAAGGATGAAGATAGCCGACCTCTAACTTTTTTCCCTCCATTTTAGTTAGGTTTACGTGATGCTTCTAGTTTCCCTTCTGTTTATGGAAATTGGTTTTGCAACCGGTTAAGTAGCAGTGAATTCTGGAGTGCAAGGTGGCTGAGGCAGGTAATAAGGCTAACTTACCCTTTTATGGTTTTTATCTTCTCAAAAGAGCGTTCTCTTTGCTAGAACTTTAAGAGATGCCGTACTGAGATCAGACGTTCTAGATTTCCAATAGGAAAAGAAATAGCTGGAAAGACAGAAAAGAATGGATTTTGCCTTTGGTTTTGGGGTTGGGTGGGGTATTTTTTTGTTGTTGTTTTGGTTTTTTTTCTTTCCAAAGGAGAGTTAGAGGAAAACTTCAGTGGCACCAAGAGATTACATTCACGATGCTAATGATGCAAAATCGAGTTTCTTTGGGTTTTTTGTCAGTTTAAATTATATTTATCATATTTCTGTGCATTCTTAGTACTGAAAGTATTCATATAAGACTGGCAGGAGATTTCAGCTCCAGTTTTGCAAGCAAATGAAAAGGAAGTTCAATTAAAAACTTTGTGTAACAAGTCAGTAATGTGGCATTAGTTTTCTTATTTGTATTGGATTTAGACGAGAGAAATTATTATTACTTGCAAAAAAGATCTGTTTTGTAGAACTTGTGTTTATTGAAAAAACCCGCAACCACAATGTTTTATAGTGTTCTTAATTTAGAAGGGAAGACAGTTGTAGGTAAAGAGGTGGGCTTCGTCAACTTTATTTAGAAATTGTGTTGCAGTTAATGTAACTACTTTTATTTTACATCAACTACTTGTGTTTCAAGATTGTTCAACTTCTTATTGGTAAGACCAGATAGTCTATGTTTATATTTAAAGTAGTAATTACACTTTTTGTGCCTCAAGGCTATGGCAGGGTTTTGGCATCATTGAACCTGAGATGGTTTATATCGTTGTACTTTCATAGTAAGAAATACTTCAAGTGCTTTTGGATTTGTTTTCAAGACAAAATTTCTCAATTATTTAGTAAAAACTCTAGTGGAAGCATGCTATGTATACCGTACAAGTCTTACACCTTGTTTTATTGAACAGTGTGATTTCCTTTAGAAATGAATTTGTTTTACTGGTTTTTAATGCAGAATTAGCAGTATTGTGTTCTCTGTTGTCCTTCCACAGTTGCTTTCTAGAAGGTCTAAAAGACAAATCTTGTTGTGCTTATTATGACTACTCCTTTCAAACGTGGTGATCCAAAAAAAAAAGTATTCTTTCAAAGTGTTCTGGAAGACATGAAATTAAGAAAGTGAATAGGAACTTTTGCTCAAATTGATCATATCACAATTTTAATTTATAGAAGAAAATATTGATTGTGACATGTCAGCTATAAGTGAATTATGGTGATCATTCCCATGGAGAATGTGTAGTACTGGTTCTTGACAGGTATAGTGCACTTTGTTTTCAGTTTGGTGTCGTAACTTTCTTAACATGTTACAGTACCAGTGCTGTATCATTTCCATTTGTACCCAGCTGGGATATTTTAGAATTAAATAAGATCATGGCTTACCAGCAAGGTTGTATTATTTGGTGACTTTTTAATGTGGACAAAGGAATATGATAAGCTGTTTTCTTTCTGTTGTGGTTTAGGATTGCATATGATTCCAGCTTTTAGGCACAAATTAATGTAATAGATTTTCATTTTTTATCTTTTAATTTTTGAGTCCTTTTAATAACCCTGATATTCTAAGAGTGTCTAGATGTTTGAAGATGTGACTTCTATATATAATCAAATAAAAATTGGCTTCCAGAGTTTCTATCAGTGAAGAAGCAGAGTAGAACTGACCTATTTATATTTAATCATAATAATCTAAAGGATAACCTGAATAATATTGCTTTAAATTACTGTAGTGGTATGTGTTGAGTGTTCTGAATACAAACAGGGCTATGAGGGGCATTCAGAATATAGGATACTTTATGAGCAAAACTCTTTGTATCTGCAGCATGCCAATATGGAATGGGTGGGTTTCACTTCTCAGTGACATCTGTGGACAACATCACTGTTAATTACTAAGTACTTAGTAAGTACTTATGGAGTACTAATGACTTAATGGTCACCTTTTTTTGTAATGTCTTCAAATCATATCTTTCTTGCCATGGAAGTATTCTATGCAATCATCTCCTGAGGGAAAAAACCCATCCCTGTAGGAAGAAAAAAAAAAATACTGGTGCTGCCATTAGTTTTGTTCTTTGGGCTTGGATAGAGAAAGACGCCTCTGTATGCTAAAGGAAACTTTTTAGCTTATTTATAAGCTTATGTTGCTGCTGCTCAAAATTTGAGGCCTCCCGGTTTGAACACACTGAGTTAGTTATAATGGTCAACAAATCTAATCCTTCTCTATCACTTTGCAGAAGTTCTTGAATGTGTACCATGTATTCTATTAACCTGCTGGAGGCAAGTCGTAAAAAAAGCATTTTTGGAAGAAGAAGGTTATCTCCTGCTGAGTAACAGGGGTGAAGTTGAAAATTTTGAAACGAAATATTCTTTGTTGCTATTAGAGTACTTAATCCCTCAATAAATTCCCCTTCTTAAAAGAAAAAATATCTCTATATGATCATTCTTTGTTTCTGTTTAAGATGCAGTATATCTGTTTGAGATGTAAGTCAGAGGTACAATGTTCCTGAAATTTGCTTACAAGCTATTGAACAATAAATTACTGTAATTAATACAAAATTTCTTGGAATGCTGTTGATAAAGAACGTTCTATATGTAATCTTGATAGTCAAGACTTACCCGGTTGCTCATGATACAGCAGAACAATATTACACCATAAGGTGTAGGAGGTTACAGCCTATTTCAGTCTGCTTCTCCTATCTGAACCTACCTGCAGAATTTTATTTTTTTTTTTCCTGTCACAGAATCCTTTATTTTTTCAATTTAGAGCCAGGAATGTCATAGTAAATAAGAATTCAGTAGCCTTCACACAGGTTATGGCATAATGTAAGTTGATAGCAATAGCCACAATTTCAATGCAGATATATAATTTCATAAACAAAAATAATAGACTGCATATTCCTCAGTTTATTATTAATAGTATTCTACGTTTTCAACAGCAGCCCTAATCTAATAATAATCTATAATATATAGCAATCTAATATATAATAATCTAATATTAATAATAAAATATTACATAATTTAAGTGTTCAAAAATATGTATTCTGATACTGTAACCATACCTCTGTGGGCAGATGATTATGTCTATAACAAGTTCAGGAGTTTAGATTATGATTCCTTTTGATCTTTAATATCCAGTTTTGGATGGAGAAACTCCATAGTTATCAGCTAGATAAAAAAACCATGAGAGTGCAGAACTATACCCTTTTGAAACAGATTTATTGTGAAGCAGTGCATCTTTTGAATCCTGTTCTAGGATTAATTGAAAAAGCAGTGGAGTTGTATGGGAGTGTGAAAGTCCTAAGAATGCATGATGCAGCAATAAAAACAAACATAGCGAAGTAGATGAGAACAGGCGCCACTCCCGAGATTGGTTGACTTGTGTAACACATTATGGTGATAGAAGAGAATGGAAGTAGGAAAGGCGAAGACAGATGTTCATTTTTTCACTCTTGCTAACATAGCAAAACAGCTTCAACCTAGTTTTTGGAGATTATTTTTGCGGTTATAAGGTTAGAAAGATTTATTTTGAAATGAAAGCTGTAGAATCTGTAGAAAGTACTTCATCTTTCAAAGTACAGTTTTGGGGTCAAGTCATGCATTTGGAGCATGAAAATACTTACCACAAGTAACCCTACTTTAATTCTGCTTTGACTTTATCACTGCCATTCATATGTGGAATTGATGTACATTTCTGCTGTGTCAAAAATAGATGAGAATAGTTTTGCAGTTTTTCTGGGAATAACTGATTTGTTTTTCTGAAAATAATGCTGATTGTTGTTAATCAACTTGTCAGAACTGAATAGTTTTCGTCTTTATCAAAGTGAAGAAAATTGGGACACCAAATAACAGTCTGGGCGGAACTAGGCCACTGTGTTTGGAGACGTAGCTCCAGACGCTGTAGAGGATTTTTTTGACAGATAAGCTGTGTGCTTAAAGAGATAAATGTTAATCTACTACACTGGAAAACAGACAGATTACAGTGTACTGTGATGCATTCAAATAACGAGACTAAGTTCTATGTACCAGCTAAATCTGTTTTGTAAAACTCCACAAACTTACTGTGAAGACCGTGGCAGCAGCTGGTAAACTGTATCTCATAGACTCTTGATATAGGATCCAAACATTGGTAGAGTACGCAACAGCTCAACTAACATTTTTAATATAGAAAATTAAATTTTTTGTTATTGGATTGTAGGGAGTTGAAAGAAGATTAACATAGTGCCTCTTTTATCTTTGTTCTCTGTCAGGCTTCTCTGTCACTTTCTATCTTTTTCTTTTCAAGCTTCCAGAATAAATATTGTCTATCCCTACTATGTCCAAAATACTGATGCTTGATATTGTTGCATAAGCTGATCATTTGAATCCTATACAGCATGTGATTTCTTCAGCAAAATGTTCACATTAGTGCAGACATGGAGTACAATACACATGGCAAACTCAAACTTTTAGAATGGTAGTTTAATACTGTATTGCCTCAGGCATGTATGATAGGACATATTAAAGAATGATGGCGATTCAAAGAAGAATTATGGAAGCTTCAAGGTGCAAGAGCTGTTCTTGTCGTAATAAGACATGTTCTTTTATGGGTAAATCCGGGATAAGGAACAGTGAAAATGAACTCAATCAAGTTATCGGGTTCTCTGGAATTATTCTTAAATGTTATTAACTGAATATAGGTTTAGAGATTACTTTTTCTTTAAGAGTTTTGTAGTTTCTAATGCATAATAAAATGTGTTTATCTCTATATCTGTGTCTGACTACAAGGGAAAGCTTCATGTGGAACTAGCAGGTGGAGGGAAAAGAAAGTGACAGTCTCCAAAAGGCAAGGATGCACAATGCTGGAATAATTACCATCATTTAAAATCTGGAAGCAAACCCAGCTATTTAGTTTAGTATTAGGTGTGTGGCAATTGATATGTCTACAAGAACACGTGCAGGTTCTCCAGCAGTCATTTGTCCTTGTATTCTGGGTCCCGAATTTGTGTGGAATGCCTTGGTATAATATGTGAGTGCTGTGTTAGTATAGCGCTGTACCTGAGCTCACAAGACCTGCTGAAAGCCTGCACTGCCTTAATCTGCCTGTGTAATTCCAAACTGGAACTGGTTTATGTTTGGCTCGGAACATGAGTGGAGTACCTGCCCATACAAGATATCCTCAGTGGTCATTTTAATATTCTATCTTGTTTACTGGACGTGAGGCAAAATAAAGATCGATGTTAAAATGTATTGTCTAGTAGAATACTAGATATGCCTTGACAAGATCAATCCAGACTATATAAAGAAAAAGATAAGTAATAATTGGTAATGTCACTTGTTTTCGTCCTGTTCTAAACTAGATTCATTGTTTCGGGAAAACAAAACAAACCCAAACAAAACCCGCAAGTGTGTTGGAAGTAATAACCTCCGAACTAATGCAAGAACATATCACGATCTTGTGAAGATTCCTGCTAATGGCATAAGGACTGGTTAGAGAAGAGTCATTCGAGCTCCCAAAAGCAGTAGTACCTGAGTCAGGAGTTTTTAGACTTTTCCAAAGGCTTCTGGATAAAAAGAAGCCATGGAAGCACTTGTCTGCTTGTGTTCCTCACTAAGAATTTTCCATTCTCTGTCTGAACCTACTTACACCTTTATGGCTTGACGCAAGCATTAGCAAGGAAGCAGTCAAGTTGTAAGTGCTGTTTCAAAACTGCACTGCTTTTGCACAGGTGATACCAAACTGCTACCAAGAGAGTAGAAAGATTACTTGGTATGTTTGGCTGTTACATTGAAAGGGTGGTTTCAGATGCTAATGGTGTCTTTTTATATCTCGTGGCCCAGCACCGGGAAGAGAGTGGTCAGACTGCTCCATAGGTATGGAACTTTTCTTTATCAGGTACTGCTGTAGTACCTGAAACCTGCTGTGTGAAATAGCTGATAAAATGCAACTTACCTGCACTGCTGTTGCAGCAACAGGGAGACTGGTAGCCTATGCACTTCTCCCTTGCCATGAAGCGGTGCCTTCACAGGTTTTGTCATCCCAGGGTACCTGGTACTGGACTTGCAGTAGCTTTGCACTGAGTGAGCTTGCTTCTCTGTCTTATGAGACAAACCTAGCAGCTGTTCTGAGCTGTTCTGTATGAAATAGTAAAAAATCCTCCACTGAGAAGAAAGATAGAGATGTTCTGCCTCTTGGCTTCTACTTGAAGGTGTGGTAAGAGTCTGTACGTCTTTTGGTTTTGTTTTGAATTGCTGATCAAATAGAATATTTTACAGCTATCTCTTTTTTAATAAAGGGTAGTCACTTTAAGAAATGAGAACTTGGTTGTTCTAGCATCTTGGAGGGATATTGTCTCTCATCTTTTCTGGAATAGTTTATGAACATGTGGAAGCACAAAATACAGCATTTCTTTTTTGTATAAAATACAGGGCTGTTATAACAGATATAACAGGAGTAGCACTTGTAAAATTTTGACTCTGCAGCACCTTAGAAGCAAACATTGCAGAGATAAATTATAATGCTCATATAAATATATGCCTGTCTAAATTTAACACTGAACTAAAGATACAGTTGCCTGAGTAAGTGACAGGATTTTAAAGATGCTGCACACTGAGAATTCACCTTGACTGAAGTGCTGAACTGAAATCACAGACGTCACCACTTCTGCATTTCCTCATCTTGCATACGTAATTCACTTCAAGATGATCACTCTCAGATAATCAAAATACTTAAGTATTTGGAGGAATGGAGGTATGTTTTGATATGGTTTCTTGAGCTTGGGCACAAATGTTGGCTGGGTCCTTGTCAACAGTGAAATAACTGAAGTACAGGTTACAAATTCTGGTTTGTTTCTGGTTAACTGGGCATTTAATGAGCACCCCTACAACACTGGAGAACTATTGTACCATCGTTTTTTCTGAACTTTGCTGTATGATTTTAAACATTACTAATTCAAGTTCAAAAGGCTCGTTAAGTGCAAGATTCCTAGTAATTTTAAAAGTAATACAATGTATTAGAACGTATAAAGACCTTGGAAAGGTAAATGCTTCTCTAAGCAGCCTTTGTTCGGTTGGTAGCATAAAAAGAATGTCCACATCTCCTCTTGAACGGCTTGTTAGCATTTGTGAAAAAAAAGAGGTGGATACTATTGTGCCACTTTTCTACAAAATGTTTGGTGAGCATTTCTAATTTGTAGATTCATAGTTTCCCATTTCTACCTGTAAATGCTTATTTGCAGAGAATGTTTAGTAGAACTGTTAAACTGGAGAGATTTTCTTGTACCACAGATAAAGATCTCTATGTAGCCATCACCAGCATTTCATCTTAGTACAGAAGTCAGGGAAATAGTTAATATACTGAACAAATTTAGAAGACGTGAGAAACTTTGTGTGGCATTCCAATTTGATCTTTACCAAATGCTGTATGTTATAAAATAAAACATACAGATATTACTTCATGCAGCTACCTTGGAAAAATGGTTTGACTTACAAATATTAATTTTTGTCACGGATTGTATTTATTTTTCCTGCAGGTAGAACTCAGGGTGCCAACAATGATCTGGTAAAAGTTATAATTACTCCTATGGTAACAGCAAGTGACAGACTTCATAATATTGACTTTTTTAAAGATCTAAGGTTTCAATTTTAACAATATATAGAATAGGCTTTTGTCAAAACTCCAGTTCTTTGATGTAATTTCTAGGAAAATGTTGGACTACAATGTGTAGTTTCAAAGATGCCACTACATTTTTTCTTTTTTTTTTTTTTTTTTCTAGTATAGTGGTACCGGCATGGTACAAATGCTCTCATGGCTGTCTTTGCTTTCTCTAGTTCTGCAGTGTTACATTTGCCTATTAGAAGAGTAAAGTGATTTAAGGAGGAGGGAATAAAAAAGTTTTAGCTTCTTAAGACTATATATTTTTTGTAGCAAATATGTCAGTATTTTATGTTTTCACAAGGCATTGTACATTAATTATATTGTATAAAGATTATTAATATGTAATATAGACACTTATTCTTGAGTGAAAATACTTGTTCTATTTTACTGCCAAAAAGATTCGTGGTAGCAGGCCTTGTCTGAACACTGACAAATAGTGTTTAAGAAATGATTATTTGGACCTGTACATCCATCCCAGACTGGAAAAGCTTATCTTGAAATACATTATTTTAAACTTACTTTCAATTTTGAATGAGGATTAATATTCTGAGTGTATCTTCATTTCATTGTTGGCATGCTAGGTAAAAATAAGATATTCTTTCTTGGACTGAATACTGTTATATAGCCATTCAAATTTAGTATTCTAATAGCCTGCCGACCCTCCTTGCTAAGAAACAGAGACTGAGAAATGTTCTCAGACTATTTTTCATTAAGTGGCTGAAGATGTATTTAAATTGGTTGGAAGTCATCTGTAATTACAGGTAATCATAAAGCAAATGATGGTAAAGAAAAGGTAGTGTTTGGTTGAATTATAAATCATTCTTTTTAAGTGCATTCTAATTAATTACCAACTGTTCTTTCAGAAAAAAGTACTTTGTAAGAGGAATAAGTATCTATAAAATTACATGTTTGTTTACCTGTGTTTGTGTCTGTATTTCTCTTGTTTTTATATACCTAGACCACTGAGTGCAATATTATTTAAAGGCAATGCAATATAGGCTAGTGGGAAATTAAATAATACTAAATATTTAATATGTTAATTGTAACTTTTAATCTCAAAAGAATTTGGAAATCTGTCACATTTTTGAGGCTGATTATTTACTGAAAGCAGGTAGGAAGCTTGGAATATGTAATTGTGCTTTGCTGTGATGAGGAAAATGACTAGTATTTTGGTAGTTTTTACATTTTTTGCAGCATTCACGCTTTCAGTTATTAAAGCAAATAAAAAGAATTCTCCCTATGTATTAACACCCACTCCTACCCCTGCCTCCCCCCCCCCCAGCAACAACCCAACAAACCCAAACAAAAGAAAAAACCCCACCAAACTTGTTCAAATGTCCATGTTAATGGCTTGCTGCTGTAAGAGATCATGGGTGGTAATTAATTGTCCTGTATGGCCCAAAGAACTTAATGGTAAATATTTTATTGAATAAAGCTTTGTATTACAAAGGTACTGTTCTGGCTGTAATTATCAAGCTAAAATCAATATCACTTTCCCAGACTGGTACTTTATATGTGAGGGTATTCTTAAATACAATAGTATAATCAATAAACAACCGGACACTTTCCATTTTCAGTAATTAACTGTATCCAGTATTATTTCGGGGGACCTTCTGCTTTCTGTGCTGTTAATAAGAGTTCTACTTCTTCCCATCATACTTACTAAATGGAGCCAAAAAGCCTGGACAAAATTGTGTTGGTGTTTTGCATACATTTAGCCTTCTACTCCTCTCTTATTTCGCTTGGTGGCCAATACATCTATCATTGCTGAAATGGAATTGTTAGTTTTTCTTTCTAAAAAGATAAATATCAGATGAATTTTTGGACAGGAACTGGAGAACTTTCTCTTCCACCTTTGAGAGAAAGCCTTGCTTATTAATGATCCCACTGAAGATCAAGTTTATTAACCTTTGTGGCTGCTGAAAGCACACACAAAATGTTTGTGTATGCATTTCGTCTATATTAGGTAATATACACTCCTAAGCATTAATTTAGCTGGTGTTGTGGGAGGGGCTGTTCAAAAGGTTAAGGCATAGCTACTTTATGATACTGAAGTCAACAATATATGCTGTTTTTTATTGCACTGTGTCAGCAGATCTGACTTTTTCAGGAATTGTGCAAGTGTTGCAGTTAGTGCTTCTAGCACAGTCGGAAGCCTCTTTCAGGGTGGTCACTATTGGGGAGTTGAGGAAAGCAATTGCTTCCCATCTGAACGTTCTCTTCAGAATGTACAACAGTTTCAGCTTTCTCAGCCTCTCCCCATAGTATTTTTCCAGTTTCCCACTGTCTTGGTGGTCCTGTATTTGATTAGCTCAACTTTGGCAACGTCTTTTGTGTACGAGGGCATAGGAAGCTGGAAGTAGTGCTCCAGATGTCTCCTGGGTGCTGACTGGAGAGCAGTAATCGCATGCCTTGACCTTCTGGCTGTGCTCTACCTAGTAGTCCTAATTTTTACTTGTTACTTCTCCCTAAAAGGAAGGAAAGGCAGCAAAAAGGGCTCTGACTGTATGGAAGCATGAGACATATTTCACTTTCCACTAGTGTAATCAAGACTGAACTTAACAGGTTTAAACTATCTGTGTTGTAATAGCCTCATATTCTTGATGAATAGGCACAGCAGGATGTCTTTTCTGCCTTCATAAAGGGTACATCTGTTGTCATTATTGGTGTGATTTGTTTAAGAACTAAATTAAAAACTTGGCTTAATTTTAGCTTCTAAGAAAAAGGATGTATCAATACTGGAGATACTATTTTCTTTTTGTTTAAAAACGCTATTTGTAAATTTGACAACTGAAAGTAATTTCTTGCTTTGAACTTTATACCAGTGAATATAGCCATTGTTCTGATTTTTTTGTTTTAATCAGAATTTATTTTAGAGTGAACAGGTGTGAAATTATTGTTTTGAAAGATGAAAAGGTCTATGGTACACTTATATCCAACAAAAATTATATATTTTATATAATAAGTTACAGATAATCTTTATATTGTCTTTGAACCTGGAAGAAAATTGTTATTTCTCAGAATAAACTCACTTTATTTTGCAGTAATGACAAAACAGCTAAAACAGAAAATAAAATTTCTGTAGAAAGTAGTGTATTAACAACTTTTAAAGATAAAGCTATTAGAACTCTGGGTTTCTTTGAACAGTTAGTGAAATTAGTTTGAATGAAAACTCAGATTAAGCATATATACCAGCAAGCCGTCTTGTAGTTTGTAATAACATACAGGAACAAATGTGAATTTCAGGAATTGCAGTCTTTGACAGAAAACCCATGCTTTACATAAAGACCAAGCAACCAGTCTGGCAGAACTTTCCTGGCAGATACAGCTGCCAGTGTGTGGTTTCTGTAATCAATGTTTTATATAGGGTAAAAATAAAATTACAGATTTTGTGTAAGGCAATGATGCTGCTTCTGCTGAGAGGAGATACAGAACGTCATGTTAAGTAGCAGCACTTTTCTCTTCCAAATGCACTTTTCTAATTTGAAAAGAATTTTCTGTTACTTGGCAGGGTGGTTGAAATTATACAGTTCATAAAAAAAAGATATATTTTGTGAATGTATATACTGAAATGGTTCCTGAGATTTGAACTCAGAATATGAAAAATAACCATAGTACTTTATAAAGAACATATTTTTTGCTCTGATTGACTCTTAAATTAGTTTAGAAAAATGTTTTAGTCTGTTTTGTTACTAACACATATATATATTTTGCTGACAATAAAAATGGTTACAAATTTACCTTAATCATTTCCTTCATTTTCTCATCAGTCTTTTCTAGTATATTTGTTCAGTCCCATTTAACCACAAACCAAATATATGATACTTTGGAGAGCTGGTAAAAAGAATTATTGATGCATTGTGTACTGATAAAAGATATTCTTCCATAATGACTGGCTAGAGGAAAAGAAAGAAACCCTATTACCTGAACAGTTCTTGCAATTTAAGATCTCTGAGATTTCTTTAAAAATGGTAAAGTATCCTAGACTGGATGCCAGTGAAGTGTATCCATAAATGTTTTAACATGTACCAGTGACATGTTTAAAGTAATAGAGTACTTAATTATAAACCTCAACAGTATTGTCTCAACTGTCCAGCCTTTGCTAAAATAGAGTTCTGTAAATGTTTGGCCTTATGGGTTAAGGTAATTGGGTCGATGGTTTCTATGTACAGGTTGAAGCTAATTTTCGGTTATAATTGTGGAAATAAGTTTAATATAACTATTTTCAAAGTATTTCCAAAAACACTGAAATTATTTAAATTATACTGTTCAGTAATATGTAATTATGGCTTTTTTTAAGAGGGCAGAGAAGAATCAAGAGCATGGTTTTTCTGTAGTATTAGTGGGAAATTACCAATTCTGTTTTGAATGGATACTTTTATGCAACTCTCTACTTGAAAGAGTTACGTTGTAAAACATGCTTTTCTTAGAGCTAAGAGGATGCTTTTGTTGTTTTTGTTTGGTTGTTTTTATCTGCTTGACTTTGTGCTTTGGACGGTAGGCACGTGGAGTGTAGTTAAGTGACCTGAGCACTTCTGCTGTCACTTCTGGAATTTCTGTAGGTAATGGTGATGTACTCCAACTTTATTTTCATTCTCTTAATAATACATCTCTAAATTCAGTTTAGTAACCCTATCTTTCTCACTTCTCATGCATGTGTGTAATCTCACGAAAATTATTCAGATTTTTATCCTGATTTTGAGATCCTGCTGTCTATATCTGACTGCCAGTCCCTCACATCCCTCATAACATTCGTTACCTGCGCTGGCTGTTCCTGTCTGTGGCATGGTGATAGACTTGCTGCAGGTTAATAACTTAGATACAGCGTTGTCCTTCAGTCTTCACGTAAACCAGGTGACGTATCTGTTCGTGAACCTGCATAAGTTTTCTCATGGCCTTTGCAAAAACATGTTCTTCATATTTGTGTTTGCATGGAGAAGATTTCCTGGCTCCAAAGGGTTCAAACTACTTCCCAAGAGCCAGGTTCTCAACTGCTAGCCCACCTATTGTATAAACTTGTAAATTAAAGTGCTGTGGATTTTTTTTTTGAAAGAAATGTGCTATGTTTGTTAATAACGTGGAGGCACTGGGCATATGAGGACACGAGGGTATGAAAGTACAGCAGACGTGATATGGATCTGTGTCTGTTACAGCACCTATTTGGTGGTGGCCTCTGTCTCCTCACTGTGAGATGGCCCTAGAATAAGGCCATTTAGATGGTGTGCAAGGAAATCCTATGGGAATTGTAAAAACAGGGTGCTTCCAGCTTTTTCTTTGCTTTTCTGATTTAGTCGGCGAACGTGATTGCTGTTAGGGAGTGTGTTTGTGTTGTTTTAATGCAAGGTTGGTTGAATAAATCTTAATACAGTTTACCTGTATCCCTTAGTGAAGTTTTAAACATCCTTATGAGTCGTTCAGTTACCTGTACAACTGTCTTCTAAGTATATGCTTAATTGAATTGATGTCAGATGGGATTTAAAACTTTAGTAATATATGCAGAATAAGTGTAATAGGTTTTGCTTTGGAATATTGTAACCAAGGGACACTTTAATTTCTCCAGATAACCCAGCCATGTATAATATTTCTGTCTCAAACTGGTGATGGAATCTTCAGTTCCTCTCTCTTCCACCAACTGAGAATAAGATGAGAAGTACAGAAAATGAGTATTTTACAGTGGATATTCTATTTACATATATTTCCTGCATAGAAGAGCATAAAGTTTTGAAATGTGTAGACAGGCAGAATACTTGCAGAAATAAATACTGTAAATGCTTTTTAATGGCTTAACATAAATATGATTTACCTGACTCAGTACTGTAGTGTCCACATTTCTTTTGCATGAATGTTAAATTTGTGGTTATGCTGGACATGAGAGAGAATTTTATTGGTGTTCTTTGGGATACAGAAAGAAGTTAATATTTGTAATCTACATTGCTAGGGAGAGTAAAATGAGAGAGATAATAGAAAGAATTCCTGATTTTTTAAAGCATTTTTAGCCTTGAAAGTTGTTACTTAAATAATACAATCTTTTACTTAAGATTAAGAATTTTTCTTCTCAGGTTTAAAAAATTCTCACAGAATTTGGCTATAATGAGTGGAATTCACAGCAAATACTGACATTTGTATAGAGAAGGCAGATGGAAATAGGATTTTAAACATATCTATTCTTATCGCCAGTATTATATATTAATAACTTATGCCCCATCCTTTTCGGTGGTGGGATGGAGTTACTTTCTTCATAGTAACCCATATGGTGCTGTGTTTTGAATTTGTGACTAAAACGGTGTTGATAGCCCACCAGTGTTTGGCTGTTGCTGAGCAGTGCTTGCCCGGTGCCAAGGCTTTCTCTCACTCTGCAGGCTGGGAATGCAGCTGGGATGGCTGAAAGGGCTGAAGGGACACTCCATCCCGTCAAATGTCATGCTCCGCAATAAAAACAAACCCCGTACCTAAAAACAACCCCGATGTGGGGTGTTTAGCCTTCCAAGGTAGTTGTTGCTTAGAGACCAAGGGGACATCAGCCTGCTTGTGGGAGGTGGTGAGTGGTTGTGTTGCATCACTTGTTTGTTCCCCTTCCCCATTTCCTTCACTTATGAAACTGTCTTTGTCTTCACCTATGAGTTTTCTCACTTTTTTGCTTTATTCTCTCCCTCATCCTGTTGTGCGGGGAGTGAGCAAGGGGCTGTGTGGGTGCTTAGCTGCTGGCTGGGGTCAACCCACCACAGAGAGTCACTTCATAACCTATGGTAAGAACAGAGCACAGAAAAAAGTACTCTGATAAACAAAATAAGTAAGCATCAGAGAGATCAGATATAATATATTTAGTCCACTATCTAATTCACTGGAATTGCCCCCATGGAGATGTACAGGTCTTGCAGCTGGCAGGATTTGGTTTTGTTCAAAACAGAAATGTGTCTTGGACTTTTTTGATAGGTTATAAGCTCTTGCTCTTTCCCTAGGAAGTGGGATGTAAATCTCATACTTCCAGTTTACAAGGAGAGTGAAATAACTGACCGTCGATGTTGTGGAGTTTAGATATTATTAGCTCTATTGGTGTTGAAACAAATTGTGTGTAAGGCTTTTTTTCTGATAAAACCTTTGCTTTAAGAAACTTACGTTATATCTGTGGTGAATAAGCTGGCTTTGCATGTTTTGTATTCTGCTGTTGATCAGTGCTTTGTATGGTTTCCCTGTTAGTAAGTAGGTAAATATCTCCAAATCAAAAGCTTGGTGCTGAGTTCATTGATCTTTGGGAAGCCTTTGATTCCTAACAAAGGAATCTTTCTAGCTACAAGATGTTTAAAAAAAAAAAAAAA
Source organism: Opisthocomus hoazin (assembly GCF_030867145.1). NCBI lineage: Eukaryota > Metazoa > Chordata > Aves > Opisthocomiformes > Opisthocomidae > Opisthocomus > Opisthocomus hoazin. The sequence goes on from NC_134428.1 coordinate 21,526,759, forward strand.
AAAAAAATTCAAGTGAGTTTGAAGTGTGTGTGTCTCATCATGCAGCTCAGACAAGATAGTGTAACATCAAGAATTAAATTTAATTTTTTAACCAAAATGGTTATTGATGACATAAGAGTGTATTTTCTTTCCACTCCTGCTCAATTAGAAAAACCACAATTAATACACATTATTGAAATTCTAGGTTTCAGTACTTTACACACTATGGTACGTATGGGTTACCCACTGTTTGTCATTGAGTCTCTGTGACTTTCAGGCTATCGACCTTGCATCCTGAATTATTTACGTAGTAATAAATTAATAATTAATTAATTACAGAAGAATGCATGGTTAAACTCAAGTGGCTGTCACTTCTTTTGATCATAAGGTAATATAAAATGGGTAACATATAGGCTTAGCCAAGCCTATATGTTATATATTGCTATAAGCCTATCGTTACTACGATTGATCTCGTGTAAGGTTTAGCGGTGATTCATGAGAATATTTGTTACGATTTTAAAAAGAACAAAAAACATTCTCACCTTTTGTGAATGTGTATCTAGAAATACACAATTTATCTAGCAGACTGAAGACACTATTTAATATCTTTATCAGTCATGAGGAAGAAATGTGGTGACGTTGGAGGCAGTTGTGGCTTGCAGAGTTCTAGGCCGTAGGTGACAGTGAAGCAAGAAAGGAACTGCTTCATCCCTTAGTCCTACTGTTAGTCATCCTGGACATGTAGCAGTGGCTCGTATACAGAGTGAGTAAGCTGTTCAAACTAAAATAACGGTGCTGGTAATGGCAGCCAGCCAAGTAGGCATTTATGGGACCCGTGAGCTGTAGTCCTTGCTCACAAAAACTGTCACAGACAGACCTGGTCAGAGAGCAGCCCGACCTTTGGTCTACAGTGTTATGGCAGTGGTATGTTCTCTGCAGCTCTTGCTTATTATAGGTTTTAATGTTAACAAACGTTAAGTTTAAGTGAGCTGGAGGGATGCAAGTTGGTGCAAATCAAATATTTGACAATTTCATGGGGCTATTATGACCCCTTAGACTTACGACCTGTCATTAGAAACTCATCAAAATGTATTCGTGGAGCTTAATTTTGTTGAACTGTCTCGTGTTGTTTTTCTCCTTTTTGCTCTGTAAAATATTAAGCCTTGATAGTTTATTTTGTATTAGTAAAGTGGCATATGTTAATGTTAGAGCATACTTGTTGACAAACACACAATGACAGATTAAAATGTGCAGTTGAAATTTTAGTTTTTAAACTTCATATTTTCCTGAAATAAATACCTGGCCTGTTTACTAGACCAGTGGTTCTCAGCTGTGCTTGCTCCTTTCAGAAATGACACGAGTTGCTGCTTAGCGTGTGCTTTTCTTTTGCCTTTTTCTGGACCCTGTGAGGTGTTCCCTGCACAAAGACTGAAAACTGCTGTGTACTCTTTGGGGTTTCAGGAGCTGAGTGATACTTTGAGTGTTGAGGGGTTACTTTATGAGTGTTGAGGGGTAGGGGGTTGCAGGTGCTTGTGAGTTTTTCTTTTTTTTTTTTTTTCAGTAGTATTTCAGTATTTTACGTGTTGGGGTTTTCTTTTGTTTTGTTCTGCCTTCTTTTGTTTCCTCAGACTCCCTAATAGCTTGCTGTGTCCCAGCATACTAGAGGAATGTTCGCTGGAGACTGAGTAAAAGAAGGCTAAGCTTCAAAACGAGGCTTAAGCAAGCTGAGATGTGTATGATCCAAGGGCTGAATAATTTTTACTTATCTACGTTTTGAAATGCATGTTGATGTGACAAGATGACGTTACAGCTGAACTCTGAAAATATTAAGATGGATTGATGAAATCTTAAAGGAAGTAACTGGAAAGTCAAACTACTGTCAAATTTGTTATAGAACATACAATTGTATGCATACACATTGTATACAAACAAAGTTACCAATGTTGCTTTGGGCTTCAGAAAACTCAGATTATCATATTTACATTCTTGGAGCAATTTTAAAACAGAAGATCATGGAAAAACTCTCAAGTTCTTATATTTTGTAGCTTACCTAATATCACAACAGAGAATTTTCATTGGGGGGAACAGTAAATTCCACTCGCATGCTATATTATGCTACCTTTCTTTGATTTATTTCATGTATTGCTGATTTATTTGTTTGTGCTTATCTGAGAAGGACTGTGAGCTGAGAACTGACTCAGCAATAATGAGATAGCAATAATCAGAGTAATTGAGCAAAATATATTTTTTGTTTTTCAGTGTAACTGAAATTAGAGGGAAAAAGTGTGAGTCATCAACTTGGAGTTCACTCACTAGCAACCTGTCATCCCGCTTTTGCATGATTATTTTTCTGTGCTGCTTCAAAGCATTTTTTAGATCTTTTCCATTCTCTGCTGTACTGGTGGCCAGGGCAACAGCTTATTTTCATGCAGTTGACAGTGGCCCTAGCACCTGCCACACACCTCGTGTTACGCTAAGGAGGAGGAGTGATGGGCTATGTTATCAGAAGGAGATTATGAATTCGTGTGTTGAAATAAGATATTGAAAGCTGCTGGTGTCTCCTCCGCATTCCCTCAGCCCAGGAAGGATTGCCGTCCTAACTGAAGTCTGTGATGTCCTTTCCTTCAAGACTTAGTCCAGTATAAGAATGCAGAAGGAGCACATCAAGGTGGAAGAGACAAGGAACTTCTCTCCTATGCTTTTTCTTGCTGTCTTGTTTGCTTGTTTTGGGAATTCTTTAAGTGAGCTGCTGTGGGTTTTTCTCTTTTTTTTTTTCTGTACTCATTTGGCTGATCCTGGTTAAGAAGGTCTGAAACCCCTCAAAGATCAACTGTCCTGTATCAGTTCTTTAATGAGATAATTTTTGCATCCAGTTGTCTCCTAACCTAGCTACAAAATTTTTTTTCCCTGAGATTTCTCGTGTGCTTTCATTTGCTCTTGGTTGTTCATGCCCACTCTCTAATGTGCTGCTGTTCTCTCACACTTGCTGTCTCTCTCTTGTAAGTTGAGTTCTTAGTTGAGATGTGATATAGTGGGGTAAATGCCATCAGTATGGGAGGGAGGAGGAGCTGTGGGGGCTGTGACTCGTTCATACTGGGCTATGAAAAAGTTTTGTGGATTAATGACTGGATTGTGGAGCACAGGAGGAGGACAGATGACACAGGGCTTGAGGGGCATGTAGTTAGTAGAAAGCACTGTGACTTGGAAGGGGAATGGCCTACAGCAAATGCACAATGAGAATCCAGCAGCTGGAGAAAGCGGAGAGGTACATGTACGTGTATACATTTCATTATTTTAAACTAGCAGACTCCAGAACAGGACAAAAGGTAGAATCTCGAAGATTCTGCTGGGTGCCGTGTTAGTCTCTTCAAACTTCAGGATAGTCCAAGGCGACCTTCTTGCCTGTCACCCCTCTGAAGCTCACAGCTTCCCATCTGTCAACGAACAAGTGCTATGCACCCCAAGGTAGCTACAGCTAGGGAACAGTATTTGGAAGGCAAAGTAAGAATCAATGATGTCCTTGCTGAACTTGAGAACACTCATTAAGCATCTGCTTTAATTCCTCTCTTACTTTGCTGGCGTATGAACAAGGATGCAAACAGTCTTGGAGCGCTGGTGTTAACGTATGATATTAAAAAGTGAACAATAAAGTCAACCCTGCATATGGTACAAGTTCTTTTTGCTCAAAACATTGGTTAGTCTTGAAAAAACCTTTCAAATGGGGAGGCCCCAGTGGTTTCCCAGTGCTGTAACGTGTAGCCAATTAAATTTCTGTGAAATATTAGTGAAAACAATTAATATTGTCTTGTTTTTCATCTTGATGTAAGAAATATTCTACAAGTACTGAATGCTAGATGCATGAAGAGCTTTCCTTTCAAAACTGACTGACTAGTACGTAGATTTTTCAGTCTTCCTAGGAGCTATAGAGTTTGTGCTTTGTGGCTCACACTTGAGATTGAGTGCTATTCCAGTAACGAGGTTAATCTTGCCATTAAAATTAACTGTGAAGCACGATGTTTACTTTGGGTCTATACTGAAATGTAGGAGTGCATGTATGATGAAAGGGTTGTGTTATAAATAGTAGTTCTGCAATTAATTCTGAGTCATCATACACAGTTCTCTGGATTTCCCTAGTAACAAGTAGGGGTTTGCTTTAAATCTTTTCCTCCTCATGTCCTCCCCACGTTGTGCCAGGCTTGGTTTGTCCCGAATCACTGACACAACAGAGCAAAACGCAGTGCAACAGTCAAAAAACTGTCATGTCCTTATTTCAAACTTCAGACAAGCAAAAAACAATTGTGTTCCAGCTCCTGAAAGCAATGCTCTGAAATGGTTTCACACAGTTTGACCAGGAAAATACAGAGAAAATTGTATTTTAAAGCACCTACAGTAAGCCTAGGGAAATTCAGAGCACAGTGCTATGTAACATAACCCTTCTGCTCTAGCATTGTGTTGTGCATGCAGTGAGAATATGAGCCAGCCTGGGTCACCTTCCTTCAGGGCTCTGTTCTCATTTGATTGTATAGCCAGAAAGGAGACCCGGCCCTCTGGTTAAGCTCCCAGACAGAAGTCTGCCTGGATTCTACTGGGATAGTCAAGTCTTCTGTTTTATCTGAAGACCAGAGTTTACAGAAGCTATGTGAGCTAGTGTACATGGTTGGGATTCATCACGAGCATTATCGTGCTCATCTCTAAAGCTTGTACGGACAGTGGAATGAAGGGAGGAGCTGCTGTTTTAAAGTTCTTGAGGTGAGCTTAGGAACTTTTATTTAAACCTGTTGTAATAGAGTATTTTTTAAAATTTAGGACTGATGTAAAGAACTGCAACCTTATCAAGTACATTTTGGCCTATATACAAAATAGTCTAAAACTCCCAGGTATTCTTAGTAAGCACTTTGCTGTGTCTTCATTTGAAACCTGCAAGTACAGAGTTTCAAGGGGATCTGTCAGGGATCCTGTAGAGCTGTCTCCTCCCATTTATGAGTTTAAGTGGTGCTAGTAAAAGTACTCCTGCTCATAATTCAGGTATTACTTCAATGTTTTAAAAGTAATTCTGGTGTTTCAGTGAAAAACTTGCTGCAGGACCCTTCACAGTACATCCGAACAGGAGAAGGGCGGTGGAGGGAGGAAGCTGGAAGTGCTCATCTGACTGGTGCTAATATTGCTGCAGTGCTTGCTGTGCTGATCTTGAAGGTTTGAGGTCACCTTTCATCATGACAGAACTTTAGAATGAATCACAGGCATGTAGGTTGTGTGAGTTCACTTTGGGGAAAAGAATTATGTAAACAAATGAAAATTTGTAAATTATTTCAGATGAGGAATAAACATATACTAATATATGCAATGCAGGGAAAGCTAATAAGCTTCCTAAGGAAATCTCATTGTCATTTGTTTTGTCAGCCCCATATGAAGGGCATGGACTCATTCTAGCATTCTACATGCATCAGTTCTCTTGTTCCATTTGGAAATTAAGGTTTTTGTAGCAAAAGATTTTGGCAGTTGTCCATGCTCTGTTCAACTTCATGGCACATGCAGAATTGATTCAGAATTACTGTGTGTGACCAGGCCGTTAACGCAGTACAGTTGCAGTTGGCTTGATAAGTTTGCGGTGCATGGAAAATCATGACACAAGTGTTGTGTAAATGCTCACGTGGAAATCCTGCGTGGAACTGTAGGTAAACACCACATGTGAGCCTCCCAGGGATAAATGACTGTGCAGTATGTATGAGGTCGTGAAGAATAAGATACCTTCAGATTGTAATAGTGGATATGTGATTAGAATTAGTTTGTTAGATTCCCATTATACTACAAAAAGACAATTTTAATTAATTCTTATGAAGCACTGTATATTTTTTTTGTTAATTGTTTATATTAAATGCATAGCGAAGCTAATCATCTGCTCAGTTGATTTCTTAATATCCTGAGGGATTTTTGCTGTTGTTCTTTAAATATTTGCTTAAGCAGTAGTGCTAGAAATAAGAAACAGTGCAATGATTTGGATTTTTAATGTTTCTAGCTCTCTCTTAGCAGTTGTTACTTTCATTAACACATTTCTTCATTTTAGAGAAATTGCTGCCAAATATGGCTGAATTCCACAGTTAGCAGTTAACTCCAGGGTAGTGGAGTTAAGCAAACCAAAGAATCCCAAACCAAAAAACCCTTAAGTTAATAGTCAAGATGTTTTTTTCCATGTCCATTGACCTTTTTGAAGGTTTTTGTACTCTGTACTGCTGCCTGATTACTTAGGGATTCACTGAGCAGTTTCCTTGAAGGCTGTTCTTTCTGATAGCCATTGGCATGAAAAAGCATCTGAGTGAGACCTCTTTGATCTTCAGAAAGCTTTGTAAAGATAGATTAAAAAGAAAGCTATCAGGCATTTTTTCCCAGTGAAAATGCTGCCTATGATTTCAAGTCAGATAGTATTTTGGGGGGTTTTGTTTGTTTGTCTTTAGGGAATTGAGTAGTGATTATAGCCCTTTAAAAAAAAACCAAAAACATAAGAAAACCCACAACAAAAAGCAACAAAAGCAAACAAAAAAAACCCCCAAAACCGCAAAGCTGAAGAGACATGAATGTGTATGATGCCTGGTGGAAAGAAAAAACAAAAAACCAAATCAGCCCTCAGTGGAATGTTTTATGTTAGTCAGAATCCAAAGGAATGATGAATCTGGTATACTCTGGACAAAATTATGTTTAAAAAGACTTACAAAGGTCTTGATTCAATGAAGCAATTAAAACAGAATATGCCTCGAAGTAATCTGAGTTTAACTTTATACTGAGGTGGTGATGTTCAGATAAATCAAAATTCTCTTGCAAGTTAAAAACAGTCTGCTATACTTACAGACTGTGTTATAATCCAAGAATTTTAAATCAAGCATTAATTTGCAGCTGTGTGCCTCCGGTGCCTATAATTTGAAAATGTCTGTTTACAGTTTTTTCTTTCTTTAAGACCACATTATGGGTATTGAAATGTCAAATAATCTGTGTTCCTCTTTTAGACGCCTGAAATCAGTCACTTCAGTAGCTGTGAATATCTGCCTGGGAGGTGGGAGGGGAAGGGTTTTTGAAGTAACCTAACCATGTGTATAGTGTTCAGCAGGGATAAGCAGCCGCAATGCATCGTGATATCTGGATATGATTGACTTAATAGTTATGATTTGCAAATATGTATTTTTCATACAAAAAAATCCCAAAATTTTATTGCAGCCTATGTACTTAGGAAGTATTTACCCATTGTTGCAATGTAGCAACTACCAGTTGGATATCGGTCGTGCATTTAGTTTGAGTGTTGGTACATCCAGTTGTGCTGTTCTGAGGCACTTGGTCTTTGTAAGCTGAAATGTCTTTTTTTTTTTTTCCAGATTCCATAGATGCCATATTTATAACACTTTCTTCATATTGATTTTTACTTTAGTGACTGATAAGCTCCGCCTCAGAAACATAAATGAATCCAACTTGAGTGTAAAGAGAGGCACAAGAACTTCGTTTAAGGCTTACCAAAAGGGACAGTTTAAGACAGCATACGAAATCTTTGGGTACTTATAGACCGTATCATTTGATCAAGTTCTTTTCCTGAATCCTACTGTATGAATTTGAGTTTCCTCCTCTGCCGACAGAATGCCTTAGTCGACTAGCTGTAGGCTGTTCTGGCTGATGGCAAACCAGTCCCGCATTCTGTAAGCCCCGCTTTCCTGATCACCAGGCATTTACCCCTCTCCTCTGCACGGTGGCACGTATACTAAATGTGGATGCAATATAACACGAGCAGGCTTAGTAGAGCTACAGGCAGAGATAAATATCATTCAAAGACACTAGGTTTTGTCTTCGTGCTTTTACACTATGTCTGTGGAGTTTCAAAATACTCTCTATTTGTTTTTCTGACAAAACCAAAGTAATTTAATCAGTGAAATTCATCAGCTCGCTAATCTGTTGCTCTAAATCGTTGACTCAAACAAAACACTTGGTACTAACTTAAGGAGTGCACTGTTACTAACGTTTTCCATTTTGAGGAACAGCTACTGAGAGTAAGGGAAATAATTTTTTTTATAGCAATAGCTGTATTTTGCTTTAATTTCTCTGATTTTGTTATAATACAGCAGCAGGTTAGGGAAATCTGATGATGATTACTCACTAAAAGGAGTTTTTATTGCTTCTCATGTATTACAGGTTTTATTGTCCTTAACACTACTAATTAGTTAACACAAATATTTTGATAATTGTGTGTAAGTGCTTATTAATTATTTTATCATGAGAAAAATGAGTGGGGTCCAAGTGCCCTATGAATTCATTTTAGCCTGAAAAATTTTCTTATAATTGGTTTGGCAAGAGCAAAGAGTCAAATTAGCTACTAATGAGAAGATAAGTATAGTAATCTTTTCATGATATAAAACTCTGATTGTCAGTGGGTAGTAATGGGAAGTAATATATTTCATGGGACCTTACTTCTTTGTGTGAAATCATTAACATCATCTGATACCGTAAATTGGGTTATTTCACACCTGTATTTTTATCACTGACTGCTAACTCTCCAGCCACAGATACTGATAAGTTTTTGCTAATTAGAGAGCCATTAATGAAGTAAAGAATATGAGCAATCAATTATGGCTTGTTTCAGTAATCCAAACAAAAATTTAATTGCATAGATTTGTCTCCTACTTTTAAGTTTTGACAGTATATTTGTGAAACATGGCAAGAATGTCAACACTTTGTAAGTAGCAGGTGTGACCTATACAAGTTTTTCTCATGTTCAATTGCAAATTGCTTGACTTGTGATATGCAATGATAAATTAATGCTTGTTAAAATCCACTTTTTTTCTGTAAACAAGAACTTAACATTTCCTGTTCTGGTTTGTTCTGTTTGCATCATTTGTATGGTGAGTTGTATGGGGAATAACTTGCACCTTTTATTTATTAGTTACAAGTTAGAACAGTACTATGTAAACAAAGTTAAGCATTTCCTTACACTCCTTTCCCCACCTTAAAATTTGAATATATTGTTCTTATGCATAAGAAGTGCACATCTTATGCTTTCTTGTTCCTTTCCTGTCCAGGTGTCTATGGTAAAATGAGGTTTCATGCTGATTGCCTCTTATTTACATTTCTTTCAATGTCCTCATGTTAAAAAATAATAATAAAAGTTACCATGCCAGAAAATGGCAATGTGATCAGTTCTTTTTAGCTCTGTTAGCTGTGCAGTGGTAACTCAGCTGAAACGTGCCTTTCTGTACAAATAATGTTCCATTATTTCTCATGAATAGAAATGTAGCCATGTTTCTTCATGGTGTACTTCACTTCCACTAAAGCCACTGTTAACTAGTGAAGTGTCAAACTGCTGATATTTAATACAAAGCAGGAGAGTGATTGTCTGTGGGTAGGACCATATTCAGAATACAGTGAAGCTTATTGGATGTAGGAGCAGCTATCTGAGTAGCTTTGGAGATGCTGCTTGTTGTAGGGCGGCTGGCAAGGCAGCTTGTGGTACTGGCTGCAGGAGCTGTTTGAAGGTGAAAGTAGTCCAGGGATTTGTAGCTCGACTCAGTTGCACAGTACAGTATTTCTGTCCATCTACTTTTTGTGTGCTGGCTAGCAATCGGATTCGGCCTACGGTTATGCTGAAATAATAATGCCAGCCTCCTCAAATTACAATAGCCATTCTGATGAATAAACGTGATACGAGAGAAGGTCACTATGAATATATTGCTTGACATTAAGTTGGATGAATTTGTAATTGTGCTTTTTCAATTTATCACGGAGACAAAAATGAGTAGCTTTTGTATCGCATTACAAATAAGTGTGACTCTGATGTGAGTGCACTCAGGAACCCTAAGAAGAATTGTGACTTTTGCCCCATGCTCTGAAATTTGTGGATATTGAGGTATGCAATCTCAAATGCGTATTAATATTTTTTCTAATAAATTCTTTCTCCCCTAGTTTGGCTGCTTAAAAGGCTTGCAATAAGGGTGTAGGTAGATACATATATATATATAAATATTTTGAGGCCATGACACATGGGTATTACTGCTAACATCTGGAAGGGATTTATACAGTATGACAGCACTGTACTGTAGTGGAATTATTGACCTTAGTTTTGTTGCTTAACTGATTAAGACACAAGGGAGGAAGATGTTCTTATCATTGCACAGTCATTTTTCAGAGCAGGATTTTGCACTAAATAGCTCGGGTAAGAACAAGACAGCTCGTTCTGAGGTGAATGCCCAGAGCTGTCACAAGATCTCAATGGTGTCCTTGAGAAAGTGTCTTAGGCATCAGTCCTTCACTTTAAACTATCTCTTTCCAGATTATACTGTTCATTTTGTGTCTGCTAGGTATTGACACTGGAACCCCTGACAGAAGTTGGTTGATTTGGGGGTTATTTTGGTCAAAGAACTAGTAGATCTGATTTCTGTCCAAAAAATGGTTGCACTTCTACATTGTCCTGAGTTTGAAGAAATAAATTCTAAAAAAAAAGGATATAGATACTTAATAGTGTTTCACTAAGCATTCCATAGTTTGAGGATTTTGATAATGAATCAACAGCGTTTTGTTGAAATAAAAGGTAGGGAAAATTCTAGAAAAGCAACTTCTTTTTTCATAAAGCCATATCAATTGTTTACTTGTTAAGTATAAGCTGATGAAGAAGGTGATGCAGTATTAAGCCATGAATACTTAAAATTAGACAGTGATCTGTCCTAGCCAGAGATGCACAACAGAAGCTTTTGCAAAAGCAAAAAGTCATGTAAAATGTTTTCTTACATGAATATGCTTAGCAGGCAGCTTGAAAAACATTGTTCCATCAAAGCCAATTATATCCATTGGATAGGAAACAGCAAAAGGTTAATATACTTAAAGACCTAATTGCTGGATGGTTTTCTGTAAATGCTGTTATTTTTTTATTTGTATTGAAGGAAGGATCAAGAATGATACATTATGCATTTCCTTCTTGTTTGTATTTTTTTCTTCTAATATTTGGGTTTAGGCTCCAATTAGCTGTGAAATTTGCCTTCAGTGAAATTACCAGAAGCACAGCGTGGGCTTGTGAGGAGCTGCTTAATTCTATAGCTACTAGGCTGCCTTAGCTAGGTGTAGCAACTGAGATACTGAACATCTCTTAAAGGGACTAGGAATAATTTAGGTGTAGCAACTGAGATACTGAACATCTCTTAAAGGGACTAGGAATAATTTAGGTTAATATTCCTCCTCATCAAATGGCAATTGGAGGAAAGAATAATGATTGTTTACTTTCTCCCCTTTTCCCCTTACATTTCAGTGGACAGCTCGCTCTCTTGCCGAGGTGTTTGTAGGTGTCTGCTACTTTCTAGTGTTATCGCATCCCAATGTGCAAAGAGGTATTGTATTACTATTTTTATAGTCTGTTCGCTTAGTTGGGTCTAAAGAAATTGCTCTAGGTTGTCCTGTTTTCTTCGCCATGTGGGAAGGACCTCTTGTAGATCCTGTTTTTGAGTCCCAATTTGTTTGCTTCTAAACACCAGCAAAGTTCACAAGTACTTACCCCTAGAGAAAATAAATGTCTCTATGCCATTAAGGGTCCCTATTGTATTTGTCATAGCTCCATATCCCAATTACAGGCTGACATCCCTTTCTCCCAGAAAGTAAACCTCTCAGAGGAGCTGCTCATAAAAACCCATCCTATAAAAAGACCGTAGGGATAGGAGGGTCTTCCAGAGCAGCTAGACTTCCAACTGCTAGCCATTCAAGAAATATCACACTGTTGTTCTCTGCAGATTGAGCCAAAACAAAGCGATATTTAAAGTGAGGCTGGGCAGTATATCTTCCAATAATCCTCTGTTGAAGCTACAGAGCTGACTGATGAATAAATACCACAAGGTGAGTATCAAAGACATCCTGTATGTTTAGTTTACCGAACAGCAATGGAAGGTAAGATAAGGATATGCCTATGCTACAAATCTGAGTAGCTTTGCAGCCTGTAAAGACTTCTTGGGTCCAATTTTCAAGTGGCTAACTTTAAAACTTCTCTAGTTTAGCCATAAATATCAGCCCAATATTCTTTGTAAGATAGCCACCAGAGTATTTAATCAAGTTCTTTGACAGATTTTTCCAAATCACAGCAGTTTTGTGCTCCTGTAGATATGTTAAGACTGCACGTTTAAAGCTGTGGTCACATTCAGCACTGTAGTGCTGCTATACCCTGTGTTGCCAGTGTCCCTTGGCATTTCGAATTACGGTTTGTGAATCACCTCCTACATAGCAAAACCAGGAGACAGAGTATGGAGAAGTCTCTTCAGTAATGTTGGAAGCAGAGTCTCCTCTGCTGTTGTCTGCTTCGACGCAGTGCTGTGCTTTGCCCACCTTCAGATTGTCTGACTGAGAGCAAGCTGCTTGCTTTGTCGCTTAACCTTTCTGAGATTTCAGGATCCCATCAGTCTTTTAATATGATAAAGTTGCTTATTTATCAAGCAGTGTTTTGGGATTATACCTCCTGAATGTAAGGGAATAAGGTTATTGACTCCAGAAAATCCTCTTCTTTTTCATTTCTGTCTCTGCATATCTTGCATATCCCCAACCTCTCCATTTAATAAAAGTTAAACTATCTTTGTGTATGAACCTCATCTCTCCACCTGTGAATCAGCATTTTTCTTTGTTCGTGTATCACAGAAAATATTTTCCTTCTTAAATTCCCGCTTCACTTTTCAATCCTGTGGAGAGAACTATATTAGGAAAGCAACTCTGAAAAGAATAACAGTCCCCCTCTGAAAAGCTTTTGGTGTTTAATACCTCCTGAGGAGCTGAAATACTTTTAAGAATTTTTTCTGAGCATAAACCGGAGTAAAAGTGAAATGTATTTCTACCTTTTAGTTACATGCTGTAGCTTAATACTGACAATTTTTCTAGTACTTAATATCCTCTGATTATTATGTAGCCCTACACAGTTACTTACAACTCCTGGTTGAGGGGAAAAGAATTAGCACTCTATTAGATTATTATTCCTTTTTTTGTTGTTGGGATTTTTTTGCATACAGATATGGGAGAACAAAGAAAACAATGTGTGTTGTTCAGGGTCAATGGAACTAGTTGGTGATAACTATATAGAAATATAAAAAATTTGTCTTTATCCCTGCTTTATATTGCCTTGATGATTAATGGAAATATGAAGTGAAATAATAAATTCATATGTGTGCTTACCAAATTATGAAGTGGCTATTTTAAGTTCTTGCCAAAATAATAGGAGAGAGGTTTAAACTGAAATATTAGCAAAATCAGCGAAAATCAGTGGCCATAATTATATGAACCAGAAGCTTCATTTGGTAATAAAAATCAGCGTGAAATGTGGGATTTTTTCATGTTTTTAGGTTTTAAGCACACTTGATATGTATAAGTGGCAAGCGTGTCTCTTCTGCATTCTGCAGAAGACCTGTGCTGTGTGGAGGCCTCTGCACGTTATCCGCTTTGTTTAGATTTGAGCCTGCATTTCAAAGCCTTGAAATCAAAGGAAAGCCTTTCTACTGAGTTTAGCAAGAGTTCTGTATTCTGCTATAGTTTTTGTAAATTCCTCTGAGTGACTTTAATGCTCTACATACTTGCAGTGCTTTCCTATGATGTCTGCCTTAGCTTGAAGGGAGATGTTAGTGAGGCATTCTCTGTGTTGTATCCTCAGTATGTACTTTGTTAATCATTTTCTTGTCTCCCTCTATTCTGCTCTCATGAAGACTCCTTAGACTCATTTGTTAATTTAATGGATGCATGAAAGCTGTTCAGGAAGGTGTAAATTTAGAAGGGTATATCAATGGAAAGTCTTTTGTTCACTGAAAAATGGTAATTTTTAATTTTTAAATAGAAATACAGAGTGTGGGACTTCAGAAATTAGAGTGTGTGTATGTATTACAAAAATGCTTACTATAAGCAATTTTATGCCTTCTACTTTTATTTATGAACAGATATAGCTGTGCTAATTCTATATATGAAACAAGGGTTCAGCAAGGAGTAGTCAATATCTAGGATTTTCTTTAAATAGTCTGATGTCAGACTAAGGCACTGGGAGAGACATTAGGGCAAGAACTTCAGATGTTCTATTATAAAACCTCAGGGCACTGGAATTCTGTAGAAGTTCAGTGATGGAAGAGGTTGATTTTTCACCTGTTCATTGAGAAACTCTGACGACCTCATAACCTCTTTTAATGCAGTGTGAATAAAATGGTGTAGACCTATTAATGCATTAGAAGGCATTTTGTGACTGCCAGAGAGCTTGAACATGTTCTGGTTTACTTGGATGACTTTTCTTCATTTCACCCAGATATTTTAAGCTTTGTTTGACGTCAGTGGAATGAAAAATACCAATAGCCTAATTCAGTATCAGATTACTTAGTAAAAAAATGAACAACTTTCTGAAGCTTAAGAAAAGTGTTTCTGTAATTCTTCCAGACAAGTCAAAAAAAGATGCATAAGTCTCTTATCATTTTAGTAGGTAAAATGTAGATGATATGTTCTAACTAATAAATGGAAATTTACTTGTCCAGGAAATCGCAAATTGTCTTGTCAGTGGTGTTCTGCTGGGAGCTTGAAACAAGACCTTCAGGATATGTTTTCCTGAAGAATATGCTATTTTCATTAGCAAGGAAGAAACCAGCTAAACATAGAAGATTTAAACAATAATTTAGACTTTGAGATTAGCTCTTGCAATGAATAGCCTTTCCTAGCTCTCACATTTCCTCCAAACCTGCCTGGTTTGCCTGCCTTAAAGTTCAACAGTCATCTTTTATTACTTATGATGAATCTAATAAATTTGCTGTATCTGAAAAGCTGAGAAATTTTGTATTGCAAACAAATTCAATATTGAAGATGCCTACTTTGCTGTTAAAACTATATAGTTCAATAAATACATGACAATTGGGAACACACAAACCATTCTCTATTAGCTAAGCAGAGAAATACTCCTGCATTTTTTTTAAACACTAATATTGCAACTATATATTTACAAAGTGTAGCTCTAACTTTCTTCACATGTGGAGAGAAAATTTATTAATGTCAGAGGATGTATAGTTCTTATTTTTTGTTCTCATTGTTTCTTTTGTTCTTTGAAACAATGAGCAAAAGAACATGAATGGAAAACAATTTTATTGAGTAATTTACTGTATGTAAATTACGGACTAAGTGTTCCATTCAATCTTTGAATATTTTAAAGTGTTTCTGTAGTAAATTATTTATTAGTCCGCAGGCTATTAAACAACACAGAGCTACTTATTCTAAGCCATAATGGGGGGGGGAGTGAGGGGGGGAACCAGTTATGTCTGTTTCTTTTTGAATGAGTTGTATCAGTTCTCTTATCATTAATTATGGTATTAGGGAAGTAAATTAAGACTCTTAAGTGAGGGCATCAAAAAAAAGGCAGATTTTGATCTGCTACAATTTGGTATATATAACCAAAATTGGCATTTAAACACCAAAGAAAACATCTGGGGTGTTTTCAAACCTTACTTGAAGACAGTTTGTTTCAGTACTTGGTTTTGAAAGTGTTTAACTTTCTCTTAATTTGTTTGCTGATAGTGATGCAGCGTGTGTATTGCTATCTATAAGGTAGCAGAAATGGTAAAAGTAATGTAGCTTGGTAGTCATTGCTATTCTAGAGTCAGTTTCTGGAGCAGCAGGAGAGATGATTTTACAAGTGGCTGTACAGTACCGGTTATGATATAACAGGAACTTGCAATTTCTGTCCCTTTTGTAGAGATGACATTTAATTATGGTAATAACTTTACTGATAGCTGATACGCAGTATGGTGTGCATTAAAATTATACTGTCTGTGAGAAATTACATCAAAATGTTGTTGAAAATATAAGGAAAGAAAATACTTCCCCACGGGAGAAAATTGTTAGAAATTTCTTTTGACTCAAGGGGTAATACAGCAGTTCTATTTCTTGTATCTTTCCGCAAAGGTGGTAAAAGATAATTTGACAAATGCTGTCAAACGTGGTAACCTCATCTAATTCCTTCACTGCACGTCTTAATCCCTGATGCGCTCTCCTCAGCTGGATGGGCCGCGAGCAGGGGGAGCTACAGCTGCGTCGCCGTCGCAGCAGTTTCCCAGTGACAGCCGCAGTGACCTGGCCGTGCAGCCAACTCCATCCAGGGTGACAGGCTACCAGCTGCCTTGTATTGGTCAGAACTGGTTTAGAGAAAGTGATCCTCCGAAGCTTGGCGCTGTTAAACCCCACAGCTAAATAGACATTTTAGTTGGAGACTTTAACCTTTAGGGTGTTTTTTCTCTCATTCCAATCTGATTTGTAGAACATGATCTGAAAGTGTGTCCTCTGGTGGTAAAATGCCATTGTCTTTCTAAAACATGGCCTTAAATATCGGAGTTAACTCAAGTTCCAGAAAGACAAGAACAGAACTGGAGTTCACTGTGGTTGAGATAGCAAGTAACTGTTCGCTGGGCCGAAAGACCGACAGGATCTTTTCAGCAGTTCTCCAAATAAAAGATAAATATTTTATCCAGTTCTCCAGTTGTCACTCTTTTAATGTAAATTTTATAGGTATGTAGATACTTCTGTCTACTATGTAACAATGTCTTGTAATATTTCAATAGCTGTAGCTAACAGGCACAAATCAGCTATATATTCCTGTAAATATTTCTTATTTATTTTTCAAACCAGAAGTAAATTGGTGGGTTTTAGTTGTAATGTTCTTTACACTTACAATATATTTGACATTAAAACTTGATAATTTATTTCATTTTTTACATTTGTTATTTAAACATGTTACTTAACATTTCATTAAAAAGGTATTGCCTTTAATAAAGTATAAATTCTACACTAGAAATTCCACAGCGTATGTAGTACAGAGACTGTCATAGAGTAATGTATAAATTCTCTCTGTTCTGAAAGACGCCTAAGCAGTAAATAAGAATCGCTTCACTGAACTAAAAATCTGCTGTCTCCAGGGGCTGCTACTCTTGTACAACGAAGCCATACCAGAGGTTTTCCAGAGAAGCTGAAGAATGTGAGATTTTGCTGAAGTAGCTGAGCAGCCAGTATAGTTCAAGAACTGAATGGGCATGGGGGCTGAACTGTATTTTCACTCCTCAGGACGATTTCTTTAGGGTCCCCAGGAGGACAGATTTAAGGAAGCTTGCATTTCGTGCTCCTTTTACCTCTTTTGAGGTACCTCCAGAGGTGTCAATTCATCACTTTTAAGAAATCGCAGAGGGAAGATTTTTAGAATCACACAGGGAGAACCTAGCTCTCCTTCATATCTTTTGGCAATCTGTGAGAACCGGGAACCGGAGGGGGACTCGAGGTATGTGATACTGTGACATGTGCTAGAACTCTAGAAAGGGAGGATTTTTGTCTCAAACATTTTAAAGCAGAACAACTTAGTACTATGTGTCATTTCTCTTCAGAGTGTTTTATGTGTGGTCTCAATGGAAAGAAGACAGCACGTAAAATATCACATAATGTAAGTATATATGCAATAAATTAGATATTTTAAAGGAGTCATTAGTCAACTATGTAGAGGGAACAGTTTGGGCTGGATGAGGAATGGAAGGCTCCAGGATGAATACAAGCAGAAATGAAATAAGCATTGATGGTCTCCTAGATTCAAGAAGAATCTAGAGTCAGAGAGTCCACTGATAGAACTTACAGGCCGTACGATCCTTGGCAGATCAAGTCTGGTGTGGAAGGGAGGGAGTTTGGGGAGTATCACAGTGAAGTGCTCCGGATACTTGGCTTCAGATAGAGTCGTTGCAGAGTTAATCTGAACACTCAACTATCCAGGTCAAATGACTAGGGCATGTATTGAGAATTTTAAGTGAAAGTAATTAAGCAAGTATTAATTGCATATTGTGAGGCTGTGGATGAATCAGGATGAAAGTGACAATTACAAAGCACCCTCTAATCTGAAGGTGGTGAATGAATCTGTGGATAGTAGTGCTTGCAGACAACCCTGAGAGACTTGTCCTGAGCTTCGGATAAACCCTGAAGTGTTAGACACGCCAAATGTGAATTCGCTAGGATACCACCCTCTGTCAAACACCTCCCAACCCCACAAGTTATTTAATGGGCATCCATTTCTAAAGTTGAATTTTTTAGTCTTGTCCAAAAAATGATGGCACGGTCTGTTTATTGCTGCTTAGCGTGTTCCTTGGGAAACAGAGTTACCTGGGAGATCTCTGGAAACATTGTGTATCTTGACCAGTATGAAAACAGAGTGGATAGTCCTAAAGGGCATCATTTTGAGAGCTGTCTCAAGGCTTCTCAGGAGTGTAGGCAAAATATACTTGTGCAGATAGCAAAGCTCTCTGCCAGAATAAGGTGGGTAGTAGGAGATAGGTGATCTCGGTGGAGGTTTGGAGTGGGTGTGAGGAGTCAGGAGGGATATTAAGATGCTGTCAAAAGAAAGAAGAAACATGGGAAAAGATGAGTCAGGTTGTGGAAACGATGAGAGTGGAATATTGTGCTGCAGGTGTTTATTAGTGTTCGGGAAAGTATGTGTTGCTACACAGCTGATTGCTGCCTCTTGCACAGGCCAGTGGTCAGGGTGTCACATATTGAAAACATTTTGCTTTCCCCCAAGCAGTCGATTGCTAAATGTCAGTCACCTGCTTTGCCTAGGCCAAAAGTCACCTCTAATCATAATCCTGTTGTACTATATTATAGTTTTGTCAAAAAAAAAAAAAAACAAAAAAGGTGCAAGGGTCTTGGTGGTAGTAATGTATTTTCACAAGAAAATGTGTAGACATCTGAAATTTTTAAAAGGAGGTAACTGAAATTTGCACGCTGTAGAGTCAATAGGCATGGTGTCAAAGGGAACAATATCAGAACGAATGCAGAGTAAAACTTGCAAGTAAAGTATAGAATGCAAACCAGAATGAACTAGTATTAGTTTCTGAGATGGCATGGATGCCTAGAAGAAAAGCATTTGTGTTACTTCACTGAGAAGGTTTTAAGAAGAAAGGAGATGATTTAAAGCATGAAAGGCACAGAATTAATGATGATACAAAAATAGACCAGATACCAGACTACTTTGAAAGTCTGTTAATTGTGTAGATTTTCTTTTTTTGGGGCCACAAAGAAGCAAGACCTGAGGAAAATGTAGCTCTGGGTAAAGAGAAACGAGAGCAAGATGTCCGCTTTCTGAAGAAGGTTATAGATGCCTCCTTGTGGAAATTACTGACATTACTCATTTGTCTAAATAGAGCTAATGAGCATGTAGGAAGGCACTTTTATTGTCCTCAATGTCTGATAATTGCATGCACTCAAGGTTCTCTAGTTCTGTAAAGCTTGGAACTAACACTCCCATGCTGTGACACTATTTCGATTGTGCTGTATCACCAGATTAACCATCAAATTGACTATTGAAAAAGGAGTAGAAAAATATTTTCTTCAAATTCTTTTGTAGAAGAGCATTTTTAGTCACACTGAATGGATATTTTAAATGAATATGAAATGCATATAGGTTATCCAATGGTAGTATTAAGTAAAAAAAAACAAAAAACAAAAACCCAAAGTATTCCAGTTTGCCTAAGAGGAAGAGGGTGGCGATTTCTCTAGACTGGTTTAAAATGTTTGTGTTATGCAAGTTTTTAATGTGCAGATGATAACAGAATGAGAAGTTCAGTGAAAGATGCATCCCTCGGTGAAATAGGCCATACAGTCACCAAAAGTAAGCGTAAGAGTTTTACTCTTCTCTGAAGTGAGATGCCTGCTTAATTGTAACGTGCAAGGATAAAGACATCGAAGTATCTTGAAGAACTTACAGAATCAAAGTTTAGAAAATATAGCTCTGGGAAGACAGTATTTTTCAATTACTCTTGATCCAACTAACATTTCCCTTGTAAATCAAAGGTTTTTGTATTGGTGGGATTTACTTGTTGGAGGAGCTTGTATTAGGTATTTAAAGTATCATCACATTTTGATCAATATAATAATATTGATCAAAACAAGCTTTGCTTGTTTGAAAATTAGTATTGCAGTTTGCTCTTGCTTTTGCTTAAATCTGTAATGACCTCAGAGAAACTACAGTAATTTGTATCACTGAATCACCTTGATTCTAAGCAATAACCTGAAATCCCATGACAGTTTGTAGGATTCTCCAAAATACCGTTGTACCAGACATTTCAAGAGCAATTCTACTTAATTGCCTGACTCTGGCTGAATTTCAAACAGAAGCTGACTCTCTGTGTGTTGCAGGCTTGATGTAACAGGTGGGTCTTGTCATCCTGCTGATGTGATTATTTGTGGAAAGCTACAGCATAATTGTTTTGAAGTAGAAAATTAACGGTAAAGAGAGCCCATTCCTGTTAACCTTCCCGCTCTTCAATTTTGGTTCCCAGGTTTTTGAGTTTTGTAACCAACTTTTTCTTCCAGATGCAACACTGCTGCTTCTCTTAAGAATTATTGGCTTTTACTTCTCAGCCTGAACGCACTGTGAAGTACTTTAAAACTTGTAAGAGTGAAAATTATTAGCTAAAAGCTAATGCTTTTTGAGATCACATCCTTTTAAAATGGCTTTTAGTAACTTCAAACGTGTACTGTTGCAAATGCTATGCATTTTGTTTTTGAAAAGGCACTTACTGGGGTTTACAGTTTATTTTTAGAGATAAATAAGTATTGATAACGTTTAATGAAGATTACACTGACTCACTAAATGTGCATTTACTTTGGTAACGGCAGGTAAGTATTTTAGGAAACCTGGGGCATGTCTGACTTTCTTCAAAAACGTTGAAAGCACTGTATTTTATGATAGTTCTCCAACTGCACAAGAGAAGATCTCACAGGTGTTTTGTTTTTTAGTCTTAATATTTTTCAGTTGCTGATTATCTTGTCCAGCTGAGTTTTAGGAAATTTTTGAGTAAAGGTTGATATAAGTCTCCTCAGAAGTACTAAGTTCTTGACACTGTTGTATTTAAGACTCCTAGGTTTCTTGGAGAATATATGCTGATCAGGAGTTTAAAGTTTTAGGCGTGGATTTATTTTTTAGCTCTTTTTAATAGAAACTTTTATGTATGAACTATAGAGTGTATAAAGATACATTGTTTAAAAACCCCCACACATAGCCTGTACTATATATGTATGTTTTCCTATAATTGTAATATTGCTAGCCATGTTGAATGTGTTGTTTCGGATAGTGATGACATTGTTTCACCCACTGTGGTGGATTTCTGGTAATTAAAGTTACATAGCATTGTTGGGAAGCTTACTGCAATCATGTCCTCACTTGCAAATAATGAATGCATAAAACCTAAAAATATTTAAATGATACGTAATTGCTAGGTTCTTGACTCAACAATTTAGTTAGCTCTAGGGAGAGGGAATGATAAAGGAAAAATGTTCATTAGGGCTTAGGGATTCAGCCTGGTGTATTAGAAGGAATTGGATTATTCGGTTTACAGTGTTCTTAACAGATTCAATTTCAGCCAGAGATAATTGAAGTGTCGTCAAAGCTGTGTGCATCGCTAAAACAGACAGAAAGACATATTCCCATGGGTTCGATAAAACAATATAGAACAATGTGGAGTAGCTTTTCAGAGATTTAACTGCCATTACATTGAGCCTGCTTTTAAAGTATGTTACAGGAAGGCATTCATCTAAGTTTGCTGTATAGTTTGCAGAGAATGAATATGTTCAGATTGTTTTCTTTCATTGTTGAAGGAATCTGTTTAACAAATTGTTATTTTTAAATCTAAAGCCAAAGCTCGTCACTTTGTAGCAAAAATTCATTCATGTTTCTGATCAATATATCTCTAAAATTCTCCCAATTTCTTTCTTAACATTCCCTATAAAGGCAGACTTTAATTTTTAAACAATTTTTTAACACAATGAATGATGCCATATGTAAAAATGCAGCTTAGTTGCTGTTTATTGCTAGATCAAAATACATGATTATTGAGAAACATCTGTTATCAAACCCTTCAGTCCACTGCCTTTGCACAGGGGATTGTCTCTGATTTCAGCCGCATTTCTGCCCCGATCTCTGCTGTACGTACATTATGGCACTGGCTTGTGTACTTTGGGGGTTGTTTTTTTCAGCCAGCCAGATCCTAATGCAGTGTCATAACCGATAAACTCCTTTTGTCTGTAATACAAAATGGACTTAATCATATTTGCTTATGTTTATATTCCGGACAACATTTGAAGAGGACTGTCTAGGCTAACTTGCAGCAAAAAAAACCAGGAATGGGAATTCCATGAGTTCAAGGTGAAATTAGGGTAGAACAGAGAGTTGACATTTTGTGACCATCTAAGGGTTTTACTGATGTCAAGATACTGATGATCAAGGCCTAGCTGATGTGCGTGTAGAAATAAAAAATCACTTGTTCATGACCTGTTCATGCAGAAATCACAAGAATTTTTGGAGAGAGGCAGGCAGAAGGTGGTGTGATGTGAAGGTGTAAATGAAACAGAAATACTAAAATGTTTCAAATAAGCTTTCGAAAAGTCATCTGCTCATTTGGATGCTTGCTTAGCCCGTGAAATTTCTTTCTAGCCAGTTCATGGAATCATAGAATCGTTAATGTTGGAAAAGACCTCAAAGATCATAAAGTCCAACCGTCAACCCAATGCCACCCTGCCTGCTAAACCATGTCCTGAAGTGCTATATTGTTTTTTGAACCCCTCCAGGGATGGGGACTCCACTACCTCCCTGGGCAGCCTGTTCCAATGCTTGACCACTCTTTCAGTAAAGAAATTTTTCCTAATATCTGATCTAAACCTCCCCTGATGCAACATGAGGCCATTGCCTCTTGTCCTGTTGCTAGTTACCTGGGAGAAGAGACCAACACCCACCTCACTACACCCTCCTTTCAAGGAGTTGTAGAGAGCAATAAGGTCTCCCCTCAGCCTCCTCTTCTCCAGAGTAAACAGCCCCAGTTCCCTCAGTCACTCCTCATCAGACTTGTTCTTTAGACCCTTCAGCAGCCTCGTTGCTATTGTGTATATGTATTGCAAATTTTGGGGTTAATTGTGGATTTTCCCCCCATGTTTTATTGAGTTTTATTGGATTTCACGTTCTATTGGGTTTGTTTAAAACAAATGTAATAGAAGTAGTCCTTGTGAAGGTAACTTCAGGTTTTTTCTAGTCCTTTGAACTTGCTTCAGAACGTAAATACTGCTTGTGAATTCTAACCTTTTTTTTAACCTTTTTTCCCCAAATATAACAGATTCACACTATATTATTCTATGATGGATGTCAACAGGATTTTAGTAAAACATTGATTTTTATGTTCTTTAGCTCTGAATGCGAGGTCATTAATTTATATAGAAACTAGAAAAATATTTTACATTTTATAGTGATGCTCACTAAGTTTTTTAACAAGATTTTTTATCTTTCATAGAATTGAAGTACTTAATGTATTTTATGCATTAAAGATGTAAGGAAAAGCTTCTTGATGCCAACACAGAAAATCATCAGTTATGGCCAGTTCATAACCATTTAAAAGAAGGTTTTCATAATGAATCAGACTGTCGCTTTTAGAAGGCTCCTTAAACGCTGTTCGTCTGGATAGAGAAGGCCGGGGAGGAGAAGCCGTTGTAAGTGTTAAACACAGCATTGACACAAAAGAAATGCAGTATGTAGTATCACAGTACGTGTTACATCTGTAAGTAGAAAAACCTGAAGTGTTGGTTGAAGTTATTTTACCTTTATCATCTTTTTTAATTATTTAAATAGGCAAGGTTATTATTGCAGAAGCTATACTGATTTAAATGGTCACAGTTAATTCTGTATGAGCTTGACAAGGTAAAGACAATAAGAAGTGGATTCAAAAGATAAAACTTAGTGCTTTGTGCTGTTTTCCATTCACTGATTTCCAAGCACTTTACCAGGATTAATATTGTAAGCCTCCACACACTTCCCAGGGGGAAGTTAAGCATTATTCATATTTTAGAGATGGGTAAATGAAATCCGGAGGGGTTATAACCTGTACAAAGTCACACAGAGGCACTAGGCCTCTGGAGAGCGAGGGAAATTTTTGCATCTTGTTACCTGCTGTTACCGTATGAGTAAAAGATCACCTGGAAGATACAAAAAACCCCTCCGAGACTCAATAGTTTAAGTCACTTTTAACCCATATAATGGATTTGTAAGTAAAAAGCAGCAGTTATTTCATGCAGGTCTTTAATTCCTAGTGAGTTATGTCAAGTCTCACCTTCAGTAGAGTTGTTTTCTATGTGGCAGCATGCTCATATTATTGGATCATAGCTACAAAGATAAATGCTGCAGATACTGGAGTGTCCTGGTTCATTGGCGCTCAGGTGAAATGTCATTTCTTCTGGTGCTTTGCTCTTTAAGGAGCAGTGAGCTAGGAGATCAAAAAGCCTCTTTCTAACTCTTGCTATTATGCTTGGTATATCTCAAAATGTTAGTTCACTATGGGTACAAAAAGACTAAAATGATGGAGAAACTAGGATGATTTCTGTTTCTTTATTCTAAGATGCGGAAGAAGTAAGATCATCTGTACCCCCAACTGCTAAACACAGTGGCTGGCATAATCAAACTGTAGAGTTTGGCAACGGGGTTTTGAGTAGTTGTTGTTGTTTGGATGCTTGACATAAATTACCTATTTTCCTGAACGTATTGGTTTGCTGCGTGCTGACTATGTAGTTTTCCAGCTGTAATACAAGAAATCTGTTTGTTTATATGTGCCTTCCCAGAATGCAGGCACTTAGAGTTTATGCTTTGACATCATATTGTGTTATTCATATAGGCACACTGTAGCCATATTCTTTGGGGTGTGTGTTTGAAAAATTTAGGTTGTTATGCATGAAAATGTAGAATATTATTAATGAGCATACTTTTATTATAATTAGTGATGCTCTTCAGACATATTGATTTATCTGCTAGGGAGATCAGATTACTGTAGCATAGTTTTTCCTAGCCTGTAGCAAAATCAAATAAATGGGATAGACGCCTGAGGTATTTTGAACAAGGTAGTGTCATGCTTGCCGAAACGAAAAAAACAGAGATGACCTTTGAAAGTACTCATATGGAGGAATTAATGTTTTCTTAGTATCTCCTCATTTGTAATTCTTGTTACAGGCTCGTTATTCATCAGAAATGTTCTGATGCTGTGTGGTGTTGCTTTTAAAGCTGAAATACATGGAAGAAGCTGAAATTAAATAATAATAAAAAAACCACTTTGCTCTAACAAAGTGAACCTTTTGCAAATGACATAATACTTCCTTGGTTACCTTTTGTGTTTCAGGATGGAGAGTACATTATTTTTGTACTTGGAAAGAACAAAAAAGCTGCATTAGAAAACTTTCCTTTAATCTCCATAAGGATTCTTTTTGTACAGTATCTTTTTATTGGTAATTCTTTAGTTACAATGAAGCGATTGCTGAAGATTCAGTTTAACAGAGTACTTAGTACTCGCTTAAAGTAAAAGATATGACCTGTACAACTGACTGTAAAAGAATTATTTATTGTGCTTTTCAAACTATTGCTTAATTGCCAAAAAAAGAAGGTGTGGTATTGGGTGAGAAATCAGCTCTTACTCTTACAGAGCTTCAAGGAGTACAACTGATGCTTACGCAATTACGGTGCCACCTTGAATAGGAGCACCTTGACGGCGAGTGTTCTGCTAATGTCAGAGCAGACGAGCGTGGTGATTGTCAGGCGGAGAGAGAAAGGTGGTAGGCTGCCCTTGAGAGATGATGATCCTATTTCAGTGGACAGAATTACAAATTTTTCAGATGGCAGAACATTCTCTTGCTCAATGTCATTCATATAAAAGGCATTCTAATGAGAAGAAAAACATGTTAAGTGAAGTATGCAAAGTCTTGAGCAGGGATTACTGACTCTTGCAATGTTCTGGCTGATGACACCCAGGTTTACCAAACCCTGTATTTGGTCAGTAGTCACGGACAGCCGTTAAGCTCTAATGTGCCAGTAGCAGCAAATAACATCAGAGGGTACACTAACAGCAGATGATACCTGTTTCTTGCTTGTGGAGATCGCCGTTTCTGAACCAACGTTCAGACGTGTGGTACCCCAGCTCCAGGGCTGTATCCGAGTTCAGCTGGAGCTGCTTGCAAGTCCTTCTGCAGGGAGGAATCAAGGCATCAAGCGTACGCTCGGCTGGCGTGTTACCACGTGCCGATTACTGCTGTGTACAGACTGATGAAACCACGCACGCTGCACATGGTGGCATTACTGTGTTAAGCACCTGGATTAATGAACTGAGGGGAGAAGAAGGTGAAGTTTTCAGCTGTCGTGTAAAAACCTGTTGTGACTGGCTCTTCTGTTTGTGTTGAGCCAATATTTTATTGTGTGTTTGCATTCATTACCCTGCTTCGGCAGGAGGGTTGGACTAGATGACCCACAGAGGTCCCTTCCAACCCCTACTATTCTGTGATTCTGTGATTAGGAGTATAGCTTGTTGCATATTTTTATAATGACACAGAGGCTACTGTCTGTTCAGTTAATTCTGGCTTTACAATTAGTGATTATTGGTATTTTTTGAGAGGTAGGATTAAAAAACATTTGTCTTCATTCACAAGATCAGTGACGCATGTTTAAAGCTGGCCTCTTACACTAGTGTTTCAACTGTACATTTTCTGGTACTAACTTATGGTTAGTCACTACTAATCTGGGTATTGCAATCAGCCTGATTTTTAGGCTGTCTGAATTGGAAGAAAAATGTTACATGCTGTGAAATATGAAGTTTTTTCAATGAACTGACAAGTCCAGGGGGTAAGTGGTATCCAGACGTTGGAACTGAGCAGCAGTATTCTGGAAGCCTTGCTTCAGAACTTGTAATACTCTGTTTAAAATATGTTCTCTGATAGAGTAGGATTTGTTTCAGTCATGATGTGGTAAATTTATCCTTGGGGATGTCAGGAAGGAGGAGTTCCATCAACAAGTGTCTGCCTTTCTGTCAAGATCTGATTAGTTGTGGAATTACAAGCAGCATTTTCGACATGGTTACAGTAAAGGTTACAGGCACTCTCTGGATCTGAAATTTCATTTCAGAGCAAAAGTTCCCCAAGGGCTGGTTTAATTTATTTAATTACATTGTACAAGACTTGGATAATAGTTTTAGATCAAAGTATAACAACCAACTTCCAGGTGGATTTGTCCTATAATTCAAAGTGTAAATTGCTAAACACTTCAACAGTTTTGCTTCATAGGACAGAATGATACAAGGATATGGATTGCAATGATGTAGCACAAGTGTAAGCCTTATATTAAAATCATAAGTAATAAACTAGGAAAAGTAACTTAGTTAATTGTAATGGCAGCATATCTTCCTTGAAAACACTGTGTTACAAAACTGAATTAAATTGGCCTAGGAAACCCCCAGGCCTTTTTAAGCATTTACTACCCTCCTTGGTAGCTTGGATGGGGAAGATGGGCTTTAAATCTAATATTTTCATAAAATAATTCTAAATCAATGGGTTCTCTGCCTGCAGTGCAGGAAGAATTGTTAGTTCTAGGTCTTTCACCCTGTTAGGTGTGGCATGCTGCCAGGTGAAACTTTCTTGCACTTTCAGATTACCCTTCTTGCATACCTGGAGTGATACTTATTTTCACTCTTCCCCCTTTCAGCTAAAACTTCTGCATCCATTTTCCTAGACGTGATGGGTGGGATGTTTTTTCTAGCTGCTTTACTACCACATGCCCAGTTGCATTGGGCATCTGGAAGCTGTTTCACTTTGGGGTCTGTGATTAGCAACACAATGAAAATGACTCAGAACCAGCATCACCAAAGCAAGGCATTAATTACTGATCTCTCTAAAGGTACAAAGTACACACAGCAAGAACAAGATAGCATGAAAAAAATTACAGGTGCAGATCTTCCTTACACCGTAATCTTTCTTTGCTAGCTCTTTTGATGTACCCTTAAGCAAACTATTTTCAAGTCTCTTGCTACAACTAGTAAGCTGCTTGGTTTGGGCATGCCACTTGCTGTGTGTTTCGTTTCTGATCAGTCAGCTTTGGCTGTCACTCACAGCGTCATGTCTGATTGCTAATACAGTCTCAAGGCCAAGGTTCCACTAATAGCAGTCATTTCTAAAACACGACAAAGGAGATATATTATGAAGGTGGAGGCTGGCGATAAATCTGAGCTGTTGTATCTGGTGTTTGTGAGTCTGACTTTTACCTGAGTTACTGTTTTACAGTTCTTACATTAAATCTTTTAATCCACAAGTATATTCTATATCCATCAGAAGCTTTCCCAATTCATCATGCATGGTCTTATAGCTTCTTTTTACAATTTTTATAAAATGGGCTAGCAATTTCATTGAAGCCTTCCTTTAAATAAAGGT
The DNA here is from genome assembly GCF_030867145.1 of Opisthocomus hoazin. Classification (NCBI taxonomy): domain Eukaryota; kingdom Metazoa; phylum Chordata; class Aves; order Opisthocomiformes; family Opisthocomidae; genus Opisthocomus; species Opisthocomus hoazin. The sequence goes on from NC_134428.1 coordinate 21,554,980, forward strand.
GCTAGGATGCTTTGCCATCAGCATTCCCAAGATCAATATCCCTCTGAAATATAGTGCACTTTATTTCATATTTAAAGGACAGTTCTGTTTGTTTCTGTATTGACGTGCTGCATTTTAATGGTTTTCCATCTTGCTTATTTAATCTATTTTGTGATAGAGCAATGTTAGGTTTTGCTCAGCTAAGGTAAAAGTAATGACTCACCTAAGAGCTGTCTTCCTAGCGATATCTCCCACTTCAAATTATTCCACCTAAATAAACTATAAGTACATTGAAATTTAATATCCAGATTCTTGTTCTTGGAACAAAAAGAAGCAACATATGCAAAAATGACATCAGATACTGATAGCTTTTTCTAGAACAAATTTAATGATCAATGTCATGAAAAAGGTTAAAAATGAAAGAAAGGAATTGAAAATTGAGGAATATTGCTGAACTTAGTTTTCTCTGTGGTAACTGTCAATGCAATACTAAAGTTTTTCACGTGGATATATTAATTACTACAGCAAAAATAAGAGTAACTATAGAGCTACAGTAGAACTTCTTTATGCTAAAACACAGACGTCTTTTCTGTCGAAGGACAGAGTGAAAAACTGAAGTGGAAATATCTGCTCCCTGGCTTCAGAGCTTATCAGACAATCTTCAAATTGTCGTTTAGTTCTTTTGGCCACTTACCATTAAAACCATTCCAAATTAATACAAAAAGTTGGTTTGACGATTCTCTGTGTTCACTGGATCAAATAGCATTTGCTATGCTTCTTGCACAAGACAAACAGAGCTGCCTTTTGTTTAAGTTTTGCGATATTGTGGCAGACAATAAAATCTACTGCAGTTTCTAGGTTTGTAAAATTCTTGACACATCGTACTAAACCTAGAAAGGGAGAGTCATTTTGTTAATGTTGTTCACAGACACAAGAATTTATATCTGCATGTGGCTTACCAATTTTCAAATACCTAAATTTAAAGAATTCTCTTAAAATGTTTGATTAGTCTTGCAATGTGCTGTTTAGTGTCAAGGATTCAGTTGATGGTCGTCATTATTTTTGCTAAAGTCCCTTTTCATTGTAGAAGAAGCATTAACGGGTCGTTAAATGGTCAGTTCTGTAAAATGTATAATTTCCAAATGGATGTGTAAAACTATGTCAGGGATTTTTTGGTGGCTGTCATGGTTTAACATAATTCAGTGTGTAGTTTAATTATCGTTTGTCTAAGGTAAAGATTCAATTTCAATTTTCTAGAAGTTCCTGAAAATATGTAGCTGGATAATATAAAGGACCCAAGTTACTACTTTGGTTAAATATTATCTCAGCAATTGTCTTTTGTGGTTGACTGGCTCACCAGACGGGGTATGGGTACTAGTTGGCCCAACAGCAAGGGGAAACCTCCTGCTGCATCTCATACTTTCTGCAGCCTGATAAAGTGTCAGTGGGAGGGACTGAGGGTTGAGACGGAACAAACTGTAGATGTGGTGAAGGATGAAGGTATAGGGATGTGCTGGGAACCTGGTATTGTGTGTGGGACTGGATTAATGGTACTTACGGAGTTGTGAATGAAGGGGAAGACATTGGGGTAACTAGAATTTGAAAGCAGAGGAATTTCATAGGCACAAGCATGTCCATAGATAATTGGACTTTATTAATTCCCTGGCTGACAGAGCAGTGTGCTTGCTTTACAATACTTTTCAGTGTTGTACTTGAGATACTGGAAGATGTGTTTGTCACTGTGTTGGTTTGGTCTCTTTAATTTATATCAGAATTTTTTGCTTGCTCTAATGAATGAACTCCAGCTGTTGGATTCCATATGGGAAATGAAGCCAGCATAGCTCTTCCTGACAACTTGTGCCTGTGCAGTGAAAGCTGAGAATGAATCAGCATGAGAGATCTGGGAATGATAGTCTAACATAAAACAGATGACTGTCATCTATTATTTGGGTGGCAAGGAGAGATAAGAGGGAGGAAAGTTTTCTTTTCAAGCAGGGTTAAAGAAATGGACTTTTTATATCAGTGCAGTTTGTATCTCTAATTCGGAAACAATTTACAGTCACTTGGGAAACTCTGTCTTCAAGGGTGGATTTGAAGGCGTGTACTAGGGAGAAAGGAACGGTCATAGTAGCTTCCAGTGGTTGTGGTAGCTGTGGCGAAAGGGGAAAATAAATTAAAAAAGGGGAGAAGAAACCAACACCTCCCTCTCCCCAGTCTGCCCTTAGTTGTTAACATAATTAGTTACTAATGGATGTCTGTGTATATCATCTGATAGTCTGTAAAGTTTGAAGAAATAAGTAGCAAATACAAAATAACTGTTTTGTAAATCCATGTTTTCTAGTTCATGCATGCTTATTTTTCTCTGATTTTAAAGACATACTAGTTTTCACCTTTTTTTTTTTATTTTTTTTTTTAAACCAGTGACACTATGAATAGAATGCAGTTGAATTAGTAGACTCTGTTTGGATTTTGGAATTTCCATGCAAAACTTTGGGTCTCAGGTTAAAGCAGAGAGAAATTGTGTTGTGTATTTTAGAAGAACTAAGACAGAGAATCAAAATTCTTGTGCAGATTTACCTTGGTGCTCCTCACTATTTTTGGAGTATTTTCAGTATTTGAGCCAATATTCCTCTAAGAATTCAAGTTTCATTTCTTGGTCTTCCTTCATCTCGGACGTGAGTGCCTCCTCTGGGACACAGTCTGCTTCTGATCGTCCTCGTTCTCTGTTTTCCATCTCTCCGCTGATCTTGAGCTAACCTGATTTCGCCCAGCATCTTTCATAGTCACCCCCCCTTACAGTGCCTTCTTTGTGCTACACAGGTGCAGTGTCCCTGCTGATCTTCTGTGTTAGCAGTTTAACATGATGGAGCTGGTTTCCTACAGCTCGCCCACGTGTTCTCCAAAGCATGGGCGTCTTTTAAGCATCTTCTGGTTTACTGCTGGTTTCTTTCAAGAAGTGGCAGTACTACAGACTGTGGTCCCTGTTGATCCATGCTGATTTATTTCTTTATGAATTCATGTGTCATTTCAACCCTTGATGATAAATGGATTCATAATGTGTCCACTGATAGGTATAGATATATATGTATGTAACTTCTATTCATTGTATCAATGGAGAGAGGATGAACTGATACCTTATTACGTTTTCCCTTAAGTAGCTTGTTTAGATCAACAAAAGTTCCCATGACAGAAATGATAAATTTTTATGAAATTTATAATTTAGTGACTGCAGTGTCTAATTTTCAGAGAGAGAAAAAGTCTTGTTTTGGTGTTCAGTAACAAACAGAGAACGAGTGTTAAGAATGAATGTGTTAAATGTGCATCTTGTTACGTAAGTCTGTATCATTATGATGGTGTAGCTACTGCAATTTATTTTGCCTATGTATGTTTACTTTTTACGGGGCATATTTGGCTGCGCAAAACTTTTTCTTAATTACTCGAATTTTGAGCTGAACTATTTTATGCTGATCAGTGCTTGAGGGTAGATTTTTTTTTTTGAAAGCTTGAACAAGAAAGAGTAGTTCAAGTCTTTTTGCATAGAGAAATATATGGCGAAACAATATTGCTGTTAAAAATTAAAAACTGCATCGATCTAGATAAAGTATGACAGTTTAAAATAATTCTATACAAAGATTTATTTTGAACTCATCAACCTTCTTTTCATTAATGAGCCAACACTATTAGAAGTGCATGATGTAAATACTTTCTAATTCTTACCCCTGATGACACCTTTAGACTAAAAGAGGAGATTACTCTCTTTACTTGCATAGTTGCCGTGGGTATTTTTGTTTAGGCCTGTAAGAAGTCTGGTACCTTCCATGTTTCTTAGTTCATGTTTGAAAGTGTTCGGTACACGCTGAAATGCGGAGTGGGTGTCTGTTCTCAGGTGGTCGATGCTCAGCAGACGAAGCAGGAGCAGTGATTTGATCCATCCTGTAGCTCTATTGATGATAGTTGGTGTCTGAAGGCACAGTGGCACTACAAAAAGCGTGTTTCAGTTAAATAGATCAGGAGGAAAATGTGGAACCACTGATGCAGTATTCTTTCACTGAACAGTGAGGAGAAAAGAAGTAGCTTTGAATGGTTTCTGAATTTGGTTTTTCAAACGATATGAATATGGGGACTGCAGAAACAAGCTTTGCAGTCTGGCCATCTTGAAAGGAGTTGCATTCCCCTGAGAGAGGAAAGGGAAGAGAAATGTGATCTGTTGAGGTTTGTATCCTACAGGCTACACATGAAGATGTAACTGTAACTTGTCACATTTCCAGAACTCATTTGTCAGTAGACTGACTCCACAAACTGTGTCCTCCATGTGTGTTTTATAAAAGCAAGGAACTCTTATGTGGCCTCCTGCAATTGTTACCATGAAATCAATTGATTTAGAATCTACTCATGTGAAATGTAATAATAAATTAAAAGAAATTGCTAGTGTGCCTCTCATGTTTTAAAGATCGGTTATGCCAATATCTTGACCGATAAATACGCCATATTTCAAAGGTTTTGCTCTTCTCTCCCTTTCTGCTTGTTGGATACATTTGCTATTTGTTTACTGTAGGAAGATGAGGAACATACGGTTTTTGGTTTCCAGTGAAGTTCATGATTCCAAAGAATACACAAATAGTTCAACTTCCGTGACTTTCAGAGTTTTGGTTTTTGTGCTTCAGCAGCGTTTTATTGTTTCACTTCTTTTTATAAAAAGGTATTTCTCTTATAAATGCAGTTGATAAAATCAAAAGATCAGTTTCAGTTTTAAATCTCTTGAGAGAATTTAGAGCTCTTGAATTCTCTTGTACAATTTAAAATAAGTTTTCGCCATAGAAGTCCACAGGTTCCATCCATTTTGGCTTCCAGATAGTGTATGGCTGCTAGAATAGAAGTAATTAATATTTCGTTTGAACCTCAGTGTGCACTAGAAGTACTCATTAGAAGTAAAAGGCTGAAAATTGTGCAATAGCTGCCATGGATTTTGTAGCTTCTGCATCTAGTATATTGATATCCAGTTTTAAGGCTCAAATAAACCTCTTGCTGATGCGGGTGTTCTTGTGACATGTGAACAGCTGCTACCAGACAACGATTTGCAGTAACCAGTGGTAGTAAACCAAGGAATTCACCAAGGTCTTTGAAAAGTCACTACGGAGACTGGCTTTCAAAAATGAAACCTCAGGTCAGAGTTGCACAGTTGTTTCTGAGTGATGTGAACTCAATACAAATGCATTTTCACTGAATGGTGTTTATTGCTGCTTGCTAAGGGTTATGTCAACACAGCAAATCGAATCCTTCACTATTATGCCTTCTTTTAAAGAAAACCAGCATTTTCCCCAGGAATGACTCTTTCAAGACTTTCAACTTGCAATGAAAAATAGAATTAATTAACTTGGAACAAAGGCATATACCATTAGTCATGCAATGTGTGGCATTCTGCTTTTATACTGGTTACTTCTGACTTTGACTCAGATTCTTTTCCTCTGTGTATTTTGTGTGTGTTTGGTTTTTCCTTTTTTTTTTTTTTAATACTGGACATTCTGATGGGAATTCAGGAGAGCTGATATTTCTTATTTTTTCCAGAAGAATTCCAGGGTGCTCAGTAGAAGCTGCATGCTGCTAAAATCCAGTAAACTGTGGTTTGTACATTTAAGAAATATTTTGGGCATAATATAAACAAGACATTTATTAGAACCTACTTTAACTATTTTTTTCTCTGCCAACTATGCAAGCAAAGCAGCAAGGTAAAGGTCCCTCATCCATAGATTTAATCTTTCTTCAGTTCAAAGCTTTGTAAGTAAAAGCAACCATCTGTACAGGACAGCTGTTGAAATCCCTCTCTTACAAGCATTGTCTTGGTGCCAAAGTGAAGCTTCTTACCCTAATATCATTTTGCCTTCATTAAACAGAAGCAGCCCAAATCCATTCCATGTTATCCTTGAAATCCATGAAATGGTACGGTAATTCCGGTTTCAACAATAGTCTTCTGTAGCGGTTCTTAATGTGGAGCCTCAGCGCATAGGGTTCATTGCATTTTCAGCCAGTGTACATTTAATAGGGAGTTGGGCTTTTATTTGACATTTAAATAATTTTATGAATATTGTTTTTATCAGGTCAACTAACCATGCATTCATTCCATCTATGGGCAAATAATAGAATTATGCAACTGAAGCAATTGGTTTTTTGATGTCTGTAATGTATTTGTTCTGTCTATATAAATTCTTGTCTGGAAAAGAAGAAATCTAAGAAATTAAAATAGAAAGAAATACATGCATTAGGACATGTATTTTCATGAACGAACAGGCTTTCACTAGGTAAATGAAAAAACCTGTTATCAAAGAGAACAAAAAGAGAAAATAAACAGTGTTAACAGCAAAGAATTGTTTTTAATATAGCCGTCTGGTATTCATTTCAAAGGCACAAGAAGAAGGGTCAGGTGAACTTAGGAATTTTAAAAGGGATTTTCTTTCAGTTGCTTAATGATACAGGCGATTTTTAAGGATGAGGGGGGAAGCTAAGACTATGCATTTGATTTTTCTCTTTTACAAGACTCTTCTTATGTCCTTTTCTGTAGTAGTCTTGCCGTCTCAAGTATCTGTCTTTGAAATCAATTTCAGATGTCAGGAAAAAAGTTAAAGATGTTGGCACTAGTTGTCACAGATCAGACTAGGATGTCTCATTAAACAGAGCAAAGAGAGAGTGCGAATCACCTTTAATTTTCAGAATGGTTGGTCTTTAATGTTAAACTGAATGTGATTGATGCCTTGCAGAGTAATGTGTGATAATATTTACTGAAACTTCTCTTAAACATTTGAAGGTATATTTCTGTGTCTGCCTGGTATGAATGATTTTGGTTTCCTGTGTTCTCTTTTCTTGGCGGATGGCCTCTAAAAGTGAACTTTCAGAACAAATGTAGAACAAGTCAGGCATACCCCTGTTGTGTTGATAATATCAACTTGACAAATGTATTCTGAATTTTGCCTGCAGCCATTAAAATGGAAAGCGAAGTTGGAAGTGTTTTATGGGAGGGTTTTTTTTATTGCTTCTACCAGCAAGTATTGTACTGATTTTGTCAAAAGAAAACATAATTTTTATAAAACACTTGCCCTACTGACTCCCAACTAGAACAGTATGTTTTAATCTATCATGTTATTTTTACTGCTTCATTGTTTTATTTGCCATTATTGCACTTCTGTTTACTTCTAAGCTGATATAAACTAGAGGCCAAAAGTCTAAATGAAACAAATATTATGTTAATGCTAATTTAAGCTGACTGTTTATTAGTAGAACTTAGTGATGAGAAATAACAGAGGTTGTTATTGAAGTTTGCATACATGATTTCATGGTTTGTTTGCATATGCAGAGAAGGTCAACTCTGGTCATGCTTTTTTGTCATGTATACCATTTTTATTAATTGCATTTAGTTAACTTTATTATAAGTTGTTGAGGTACGTTGCCAAGTAGAAGGATAGAAATAACCGACTTTTGTCAGATAGAATTGGTCAGCAAGAAGCATGTGTAGAGAAGTGTCTTACATAATCTAGTGTATGTTACTTTAATTTAGAAAATATCATTTTTGTTGTGAGGCTGCTGGATTGGCCTTTGTTCAATAAGTGTTTTGTGTAACCATGGAACGTGTTATTTTAATGTGTTTTCACATTAAAATGGTGTCAAAATAAGTACCTGTTGAGTATTGCTAAACAAAGAGAAAAATAACTAATTTGCTGCTTAATGAGCCAGTAATAATGTGCTAGCATTTCAGTCTATTTACTTTTAAGTCAGACTGGGCGTCTGGTTGAGCGTGTATTTCAGAAGGTCTCCTCCCTGAACAAGCCTTTTAAAAGCTGTGCTGATAGAAGACATTTTCATAAACTACATCAATGAAAGCTCTGATTGTGAAAAATGTGTGAATAGGAGTAGTTATGTGATAACCCCTTAAAAATCAGAACTGTAGGGTATTTGGAATATACCACAGAAAATTAAATGATATTTGGCCCAAACTGTTCTCTTATTTTTTTGCAGTTCTGATGCTCATTCCTGTAAGAACAAGAACAGGTACATTACATGCACTTTTCCGTTCTTTTTCTCTTACTCACACCATGACGGGAAGTAAAAGCAAGGAAGCGCCCAGGAGGCTGCCCGCAAACTTCACCTGCTGGGATCACTTGAGTTTCTGCTGTGCCAGAATATGTGTTCTGCCTGGCAATTAGAACTTGCAAAATGGGGGTTGTTCGCAATAATGTATCAGAGTATCACTATAGGATTGCAACTGTATTCTGGTTCAGTGACCTCCTCCAAAATAGTTAATCTATAAAAATCTGTGCTTTTGTCTGTTAAGCAAATAGCTGCAGGCTTTCCTTTCTGTTATAAATCGCCTTTTGATATTTAAGAAACCATTTCCCAAGTATTTCAAAAAGACACTATTTCTGCAACTTCTATAAGTTTTTTTCTTTTGTTAAAATTGGAACATTTTCGTACGTGCTTCGATAAATTATTTCATTGTGAAGTTTTAGGTCAGAAAAACAGAAAGTATACGTTGATATTTTTTAGTCTGATGCCTAAATATGTGAGGAATTGCGATGTCAGAAGAGGGAGAGCAGCAAGTGGGATTTGTGACTCAAACCTCAAATAGCTCAGGCTGTTTTCTAGCTGGGTTGGCATTAAGTGTCTGGTGAAAGGTGAAGCTAACTTTGTTGATCTAGTCTCACCCATTTATTTCCTGAAACAAGTTAGCGCTCGTGTTAGACAAAGAACTGTTCTTTGTTTAAAAATAACTTGAAGTTGCCAGTCCTTTCAGAGAATGTAATTATTTCCTCTGGGGGAAAAATGAATAACATGCCTTATCTACTCAAGGAACGCATTTAGATGCCCTTTCCTGCTTGCTTTGTCCTGCAAGAATCTGCTTTTTTTTAGGAAGAACATTTCTGCTATCAGTGTTTTTCTCTGGTGGAGCCGAGTGAAAATAACCTCAGTCTGTATTGGCCTGTGATGCACTCCCAGTAAATATGTGCAATACGTCAACTATGTTTGACCCTTTCTCCCACGGAGTTTAATAAAGGAAATTATTTTGATTAATAGCTTTTAGATTTAACAAACAACATTGTTTTGGGTTATACATCCATCTGCTTCAGTTTCTAAATTGTCAGCTTGGTGATGTATGTGAATGTATACAGCAGGAACAGATGACTGGAGGGACTTGTGAAATCCTGCGGAGAATTAACTCGGCAGAGTGTTTCCCCCAGTGAGCAATTTTATACAAGTTGTAAACCCGCCCAGGGCTTACCCCTTACAGGATACAGGAGTTCTCGTGAGTCGAGGTTGAGGCTTGTTCCATAACCCTTTTGAATATACATCTTCATTATTGCCAGGTTCTCTAGGTTCAAAGTGAAGAGTAGAGGTTTGCTTTGCATTTGTTTAATGCTGCTAAGCAGGATTTAGCAAGACAATCTGTATTTATTTGATTGGGCTCCAGCAGAAATGATCAAGTGCTTCGGAGCTGCATTGCATGAGAGTAGGATTATGATAAGGTATAAGAAGTGTAACATGTAGGAGTGTGGTGGTTGTTTTCTTCTTCGACAACTTGTATATTGTGCACCAGTGAGATGGGACTGAGGTTTATGTTGTATTTCTGCAAGGAAGTGTTCCATGTTGCATCTCTCAGCCAGTCGCTCATGGACGTTCCCTGTCTTCTGACTCAGTCTGAAGTTGGGCAGAAAGGGCATGTGTGCAGAATTCTCCCATCTCACTCGAATAGTATTTTCTCATCTCTTTAAGGTGACTGAAGGCTTGCACAAAATTGTACAAGACTTACAAAACCAAGCTTTACCTAAAGCAGTTGATCCACTTGCTCTGTTATACCCATACTCCTACTAACAGTTTAGAAGAATGATTTTTGTGAGGGTAACTCTTTTGTCTGATTGTTTGAGACAAAATACTCAAACTCTGACAATCTCCTGACTTTTCTTGCATTAATTGGCAGTCTCAATAACAGTATTATGTTGCCCTACTTCATGCCTTAGCTAGAAGACTAAGTAGTTTCTTTTTTTTTTTTTTTGCTTTAAATATTTTGGTTAAATAGAATTTCATCTTTTTTCAACCAAGTGTGAGGCAAAGTTCATAAATGGTCTTTTTTCTTTGAATTATTTGCCACTTTTTTTCAGTATTCCTTTTTGTTAATTATTTCATAAACGTGCCAAGATGACTAGTAGATGATAGTCATTACTTGTTGCTTCTCACGACTATTGTCCAGAGTAATAGAGCTAATGAAGTATCGCTTACTTGTGCTTGATTCAGTACTGTGGTGATGCAACACAGAAGTGTCTTTTTATTTTCTAGTCCGACAGATTGCACTAAAATATAATGATAATATGAATGACTTCCAAAGGATAATGCTTCTTCCAGTTTATATTCCTTAACCTTTTGTAACTTTAAAAAGCTCCTCCTGATGAGAATTCATTATGGAAAATAACTCCTTTTGTCTGTTCTGTGATTAGAACATAATAGATTAGGTAATTAATTCTTCTGTCCTCAGAAATCTATCCATACTAGAAGGAAAACAATTTTCCATGCTATTTCAGTACATAATTATACATTCTGTATATACACATGCTTCTGATGATGGGTTTTAACCAATATTTTATTGATGTGCTTTTGTTACATACAGAGTAATAGCTTTTAGTTCTTTAGAATTTCCTAATTTTAACATACTTCAGGTCTTCTTTACAAATGGCACAAATGAGTAATGAGTATTAACATTGTGAGCTGTATATCCCTTTAAGATGTTTGAGTGCATTAGTACAAGCTCTTAGAATGATTAACAGAGTGGTTTCTTGTATTACATTTCATAGTACAGTGAATGCAATCCTTGAAGTTGATTTATGATGAAAATTTTACTTGTACATCCTTTAAAACTTTAAGCACATTAACTGTAGCATGTTTGCGAGTAGTAATTTTCACCTATGCTTTATTTTTTTTGATCACTTAGTAGCATGTGTAGATAGAGGTATGGTGTGCTGAAACCAAGAATAGGATAGCTTAGTAAAAATACACTTAAAGTTGGGGATGTGCAATTCATTGCTCCTACATCCTATAGGATACCCAGAGTTAATGTCGTAGCTCTGTATGCAGAGCAGTCTGCTTATGTTAGCTTCAGGTCTTGGCATTAAGCGAAAAAAAAAACCCCAAACCCAAAAAACTCAAGCAAACAAAAAAACCCAATCCCCCCAAAAAAATAACAAGAAGACAACCTCTCAAACCTTAATAAATTTATGAAATTGCGTTCAAAACACTGTATTCCCCCTCTGCCTCACTGGGGTTTGACTCTATCTGACTTCCAAATAAATCTTTTATTTTTCCTTTACATATCCTTTTGATGTGTGTCATCCATCAATGTTAGCAAGAACAGTAAATGCATTGATCTATTGCTACACTTGGCAAGTTAAATAACATTTTATGTAAGAAATATTGATTTATAAAATCCGGTACATGTAATTAACATTAGAACTGTCACAAGTTGAAAACAGTATTAACTTGCTGCTTATTTATAACCTAAAAAAAATTAAATAAAAATATCCGGATTAATAAACTAACTCCTTTTTTTGCCTTCAGATATGTTAAGCTGAGTTACGTTTTCAAGAACAGTGATATGTTTCTTCTAATTCTGGCAAGAAAAATCATGTGTTTCATCAGTATTGTTGAAAATAATTCTATAGTCTCTAGGTACGTGTGTTATCCCAGAGGTGGTGAAAGAATTCCACTTGGATAGCTCTGAAAGGGTTTAGTGTAAAAGATGCAGAAAGAAGTGACAATATTAGGGAAAATTAAGGTAGCTAATTTATGTCAGGTTTTCAAAGAGCCTTTGATCTGGCCCTTAATTAGTGCCTGCTCTTCTGCATGCAGCTGTGCAAAGGTGCATCTCCCTGTTTGCGTGTACGGTGCCTTAGCCAGTTGTCTACACAAATTACGCAGCGAGATGCTTTGAGAGCTCTGCAAGGGTCGCTTTGTGCTTCTGGTACTGACTCAAGCACGAACCAGGTGCCTGTTCCAGAGTTTGCTTAAGATGATGGGGATGTTTCAGCTGAGTTCTGTGAACTTTGCACTGTGCTTTGACTGCATTTTTGTCATAATTCAGCACCACATAAGGATTTGAACAATCCTGTCTCTGTTCAATATAGCATATGATCGTGTGTTTACCACCCTTGAATTCAGTAGCACCACTGAGATCCCTTGAATTGACTTTTTGAGGCAGGCCTTATCCAATTTATAAATCTATTTACATTTTTCAAGTTTAAAGGGCAAAAGAAGAAAATTACAAGTTACATGTAAACAAAATAACAATAGCAGTAAGAAGTGGGCATTGTTTTTAACAAAGGTTTCTGCATTAATCATTTCCCCTTGGGTCCCCTTCATCAAAAGCGATCTGTGTTTGTATATTTTTGTGGATATTCATAGCTGCTTTGCTATTTAGAAATAATTCTTTCCTTGAAATAATAAATAGGTGGCCTTAGATGGCTCTCAAGTCTGCCGGTGCCTTTGCTGTGCTGTTGCTTCCTCCTGCTGCATGCATGTTTCTGTTTTGGTACTTCCAGAATCTCATCAGCTGTTTAACTTTCTGATTTAGTTGATCTTCTACAAAATAACCAGCTGAGAATGCCTCTTGCACCAAGGACGGACTTGGGGAAAGTACATTTATGTTTGTCTTTTCTGTTCTGTTAAATGTTCTGTAGGGTTTTGTCCTGCCTCCATCCCAGTGTCAGCTGGAACAGTTAGTGGGTGTGTATCTCAATGAATAGGCATCAGTGTGGTCGGACTGGCCCTACAGTTGTTGGAAGATGGTAGGTTAGGTAGTAGCAACGGTAGCTTCCTTTGCAGTGAAGGCAATCCTGCTATATTGGGATTCTCTTGTCTGTAGGGTAGTTTTGCCTTCCACCCGCTGTGCGCAGAGATTTCAACAGTGACGCCTTCCTGCCTTGAGAGCTCCGCAAGACGCCGTAAACGTCACTAGATATGAAGGGAGTATAAAAAGCATGGAGGTTGTGCTTTAATACCAGATTCAGCCCACAGAAGTTGTAGGTTTCTTTGGAGGCTTTGTTTTCATTTTGATAGTTAGTGAGTTTTCTTTTATTTGCCTGCTCTGTAAGCTGTTGTGCCTTTTTCTTGTAGTGTATCTGTAACTTTAAGATATCCTCATGAGTATTTCCAAAAATAATTCTGCAGCCTTTTTTGAGGAGGAACTACACTGAACGTAACTTAAGAATGTTATCTGTAGCTTCTTGATTTTTAATCTTAGAGCAGTTATTCCATGCACTCATGAAACTATGAAATGTGGTTGCCTTCTGATGTGCCACTAACCAATTTTTTTTTTGCCCTGACTCAACTGAAGTATTACAGGAGGTGAGAAAGTGAAACTAAAACATGAGGTGCAGAAATTAAACGGGAAGAGGAACCCTTAGTGGGACATTAGGTTAATACATCAGGAGCTGCTTGAGGCTCAGTTAAAATGATATCAGCTCATTCTTTCTTTCTTTTTTTTTTTTTCCTCCTTGACTGGTCTGCTAAAGAAATCAATTTTAAGAAAAGAATGATACAATTGCATGTGGGAAAATCTATCTCGGTGTATTTGAGGATAACCAGGAGAGTTTTCTGTTGAATTTGAAATAGAGCGATGTTACCGATCACTGTCTTTTTTTCTGTCAGAATCCATGTCTTGTAAAAACTGTTTTGTGCTTCTGTGGGCCCTCCTCCTTCCAGTTCTGTTTAGAGCGCTTCTAATAAAACTCAAGGAATCTTTTGTCAAAAGGAAGTTCTGCTTCAAGAAATGATCCTGCAGTGATTGAAAGGATAGTCTTTAAATAGAAGACAGAGTATTAGGGAGTAGATTTTATGAATGCAGAGAGTAGGTTATACTTAAGGACTTCTAAGCAACTGGTGATAGTAGTATTTCTTCTTAATTATTAAAAATCTGCTCTAGCTTTTTTTTCTGTTGTCTTGCCTCAGCATAACTTGCAGATATATTTTTGTGGTTCATCTAAAGCTGTTTGTAGAGAAAAATGGAAGAAGGGTACAAGAGACAACACAAACTGTTAGGGCCTTAAAACCAGGTAGAAAGGTTGGAAATATTAAAATGGGTTTTCCCATAGCAAGTCATTTTGTGGTGTGTAGCTTAGAATTGTAGAAGTTTGCAATGGGATCAATTGTGATGTTTGTTCTTTTAAACAATGCTATGTGTTAGTCAAGCTTCGGGAAAAACATTTGTTCTGTTTGAATCAAGAAATTAGGAGCTTTAGAGGCAAAATGGAATCTGCAGTGGCATTTAGGTGGTTCTGAAACAGAACTGATGTTTCACTTAAAAAAAAAAAAGAATTTTTAATTAAATCTACTTAACTATCAGTGTGAAACACTCATTCTTGCCACTTGAGAGTCCTATTCTATTGAATTGTTGAAAGCTAATCATAACTATGCATTTCAAAATGTTTAGTTTTCCTCTTGGGAGAGCGTGCAACAGGTATGCAATCTTAAGTTCAATATTTCTTCCATCCAAATCAAATATATGATTGGCAATTACCCAATAACTAACTTGCCAATTAGTTATTTGACCTATTCAAGGTGAAAAAAGTTACCTATTGAAATCATGTCTCCCAGTGACCGTGCATTTAAAAGAAATAAATGTCACTTATTCTAGAAATATGTAGGTTTCCTCAGAGAATTTGCTGAGTCCTAAAAACAATTTAATTCCATCCCCAATTAAACCTTTAAAAGCACTATCCATCAATCTCAGCTGATGCTGTATTTGCATTTAGAGATTATAGTAGAGGTATCCAACAAGCAGGTTATCTTTCTTATCTATAGGAGGACGAAAGTGGGTAGTGTGGGCTCATTTACTTGACTTATGAAATTGAGTAAGAAAGGCTGATTTACATACATTTGCTCCAGTATTATTCCAATATAAAATCAGATACCGTCTTTGATAAAAGTTCAGGAAATCCACTTTAAGGGAATGCTCTATACCATTGTGTGAAATTTCTTAACTACAGCAGTATATTTGAAAAATAACCTGATATTTTAATGAAATATTCACTGTGATGCACCAGTCCTTTCAAATCCAGGCTTAGACTGAAGTAGTAAAATGCAATTTAAATTTAATTGTTGTGCTTGGTGATTTATGTCACACTTCCAACCAAGAAAATTTGAATCTCAAATATCCAATATTTTGGGTAGAATAGCCTTCCTGCAAATCAATACCGTTAAAGTGACTGAATGCTCTAATGTATGTTTGACGTTGTTGACGGTTTCTGAATAGATCATATACTAACTTTCACAGCATCTCACCAATGCATTTTAGATGGTTTGAATTCAAAAGAAGATGGATTCAGATATATCTGAGTTCAGTCTGACTTCTTGGTACATTTCCCAAGATTTACTGTGTCATAATTCCAAATTCTTATGCCATGTAAGCTATTGAAGTTCATTTCCACAAGAGAATACGACTTGCATCCAGAGGTAGCACATGTATGCATGAGTGTCAGGAACTAAGATAAAACGATTAAAAGGTCCTTTTGAAAAGAAAAAGAGAAAAATGTTTTCCATACGCAAGCTGGAAGTAAGAAGGAAATGGTCCTGATTTCCCAGAAGGCTGCAGTTATCAGCTGTCAGTCAGTCCAGAGCAACTTATGCTCGACTGGATGCACTCTGAAGCATCAGCTTCTGAGTGTCGCAGGTGGATTTTAATCCCTTCTGGATGGCATTCTGCTGTCCATCGTTGTACCTGCTTGCTTTGGACTACTGAAAAGATTCCTCCTGTCTTTAGTTTGGGTTTCCTGACTCTAGCTTCCTTTTTAATTTAACTATACTTTTGTATTATACATTCAATTCCCTAGATGGATTTTTGAAAAATACTCTTTTTAGGGCAGTTATCATTAACGTACCTGAAGATGGCTCACATCCTTTTCCTTGCAAACAATGAGAGCAAAAGCATTTTGATATTGTTGCTCTTCTCCTGGCCTGATAGTTCAGCGTCTGTGTGTAATTTATTTATCTAGTCTCATTTTCCTGGAAAATTCCTCAGATGTATTCTGTTCTTTATTTTTCTGTGTCAGTTCATTGTCGCTTTAGACATGTATCTGAAAAAAGGGTGATACGCATTATGCTTTGACTACGGACTAATAAGCTAAAATCCATGTAAGTGGTTTTTTTTAATAAACTAATTGTATTTTTGTTTGGGTTTATTGAAAAATGTATCTCAGTCAAAAATTTATTTTCACTATCGTATCTTTTGAGTGAACTGAGCGATGGAGAGACAGCTGCTGAAATGATATTTGTTAGTGATTGAGCTGTATTTGCTCTGACTTGCCAATTTATTAACATGTTAATCTACTTTTAATATTCAATATTTGCTCACCTAAAAATGACTTAAAAGTTGAGATATGTAACAAAGACAAATAGCAATGGCAGTGGGGAATCGCGTAACCTGTACTGTGCACTCACTACATTATTCTTCCTGAGTGTGTTCAGCACCACAGGGACTGATTTTCTCAAGATGTGAACAAGTGATTTGACCTGTAACTGTTTATATCCAACATTTTCGGAAAAAAAATGCTGAGATTTTAACAGGGTCATTGCAGTTTTTTTTTGCTGATGAAGGTGATGTGATACTTCTCTGGAGTATGGTAACTTTCCTTTTCTCAGTAGCATCGAGGTGTTCGAGATCAAATTACATCTTTAATTAAAACACATAAATTCCTGAGGGACAGGACTGCAGGACTGCTTTCAAGATCTTGTAGCACCCTGTGGTAATTGAGAGGTCTATTGAATCTGACTTTGGTTTATCTGTTTTAGAAACGTAAGCTGTTAGAGGGCTGAGAAGCATTAGCCAGTCTTTGTTAATGTGTTTATTAGAGGGTATGTTTGAGGTCCCCGAGATGGTACTCTCCTCAGTTTGTCATATTCACTGATGCTGTCCTTATGAGAATTAGGTTCCTTTGGTTAACTAATGAGTAGCAACTCTTGTTTTCATTCCCTTCAGTACAAAGCTGTGCCATCAGACTGCCTTCCCCTCTTACAGGTTGTATTTGGAAGTTTGTGCCTGAACGCGATTTTCGGGGAAAAGGGAGAGTGAGCAAGCTCTCAGCTTTTCTGTGATGCATCTCGTCTGCTAGGGCTGGAGGGAAGGCCAAAGGAGATAACAATTGCATACAGCCCCATTTTTGTATTTAAGCGTCAGCATTAATCTGAACAAAAGTGTATGGGCATTCTTGAATTGGGTCCTGAAACTGTATTTTCAGATGAAGTCCGTCTAAGCTTTGCATGTACGAAAGAAAAACAATAGACAGGCTAACCTGGCAGTAGATTGGATTGGAACTCTTGCAGATCAACAATGCACAAAAACAAGGCGGACATGTTTTGGAGAAAATTTCCGGATAATTTTGGCATATTCAATCCTGGTTTTTTTTCTGGAGTTTTACATAAAATAAATCATATCCTTTTAAGGATGCTAGTCAGGGTGTTAGCGAGTTGGGTAAGCAGACTTAATGAAAATTTGCAGAAGCCGTATATATGTGCCAACAGATTGGCACCTTATTCTTTCACTCCTCCTTGCAGCTCATACAATTTTTTAATTACTATTATTTTTATTTTTAAATCAGTGTAGCTGAAGAGCCAGAGAGGCTGGAGGTATTAACATATTTAGTGTTTAGAAAAAAGCAACAGTGTATAGCATGAATGCTTGCCTTTTTGGTTTTTTTAGACAGAAAGCTATTTTAGCTAAGAATATTAATTCCAGTACTTTGTTATTCCTGTTTCTTTTTAGTAGCTTTTTCTCCATCCTTCAAGAGAATAAAACCTGAGATGCTTTCATGGCTTCTAAACTCTTCATTGGCCAAGGTTAGCCTTATGGTGAGCACTCCCTGTATTTAATTAGTAAGTACAAGTATCTTATACCTATTAAAAGAGCCGCTTGTATCTTCTGTCCCTTAGCCAGTCACTCCTTTCCTACAGTTTTCTTTTTGAGATAGCTTTCATTTTTCCTGTTGATTTTCCTGTTTCTCTGGGATGCTCTATAACAACCAAGCTTGTCCTTGTAGGTCCAGTATAAAATTCTGCTTTCCATTACAGCTTAAAGATGTAAAGCTTAGAGTGTAGCGCCATGCTGATCGTGTCTGAGGGGTGAGCAGCATTGTCCTGTGGAAATGCCAGAGTCATCAAAGCTTTACTGCTACCTCTCTTCATGGAATTTTCGCTCAGTATTTTATTTTCATTTTTGCTTTCAGTGAATATTTAGTGAGCTCTGATTGCATAATTGAATTTGATAAACTGGTGGGATGTGATTGATGAGAAAGTCAGGAATAAAAGATAAAATTATTTCAAGGGTTTAAGTAAATCTTCCAGAGAGCTGGGGCAATTTAGAAAGCGTGCTGTATTCTTTATAAAAATATTCCCATAGGTCTGTTAAATTTTAGCTTCTACCAGAATTCGATTGAATTTTGAGAATCGTTTCCATGGAATAGCAGCGTGATTGGGATATTTTAAATGGGAGATAGCTCTGAGTGGATTGCAGCATCACTGGGTTTGGAATATTTGAGTAGGAAATGTAGGGCTGAATGACAGACTTGTGGGTAGCAGTCTTTGTCAAATAAATCATTTGTTCTTGAAAAGACTGAAGTTAGAAGGAGTAAGTGGATAATTCTGAGTGAAATAATGGAGGAGGTTACACTGCTTGAGCTTTTAAATCACTGAAAAACAGCATCAAGAAATTACTTGAGTAGAGGTGTATAGTGCAGATCCCTGTTTCATTGTAATCCCCCTGAATGGCTCAACTTTCTTCAGGAAGGAGTAGTTCAACAAGCTCATTTTGTGAGCCTCTGTGTACTAGCAGGTAAATATCGTGGTTTACAGGGGATTGTGCACTAATCGTTTCAGTTTACCAGTTGGACTCCGTGCTGTAGGACCCACAGGGATGGCAGTTAGAACCCCTTCCCCTAAGTACCAGCACAACTCTGCTGCTGCCTTTTCGTCTCCAGAGGAAGCCTGACACCATTAAATCTTGCAAGGGTAGAATGTCTCATAACTCCTTTGGGAGACTCCCCAAAATACACGAGAAGCCTCTGAAAGGATTTAATATTTCCTTGCTTGTTTAGAAAGATCTTTATGAAAAATCGGTTTTTGCTCTGGGTAAAAGAACTGTATTTCACACGAACATCATCTAACTTTGACTTAAATTTTCTTTATAAAGTTTTGAAATATTTGTTGATTCTACTATTTAGGAGAAAATGGGAATTGAGATAAGACTTCTTCACAATATTTGCAGTTATTAAAACAACAAAAAAGAATCTTTGAAGAATATTATCTCTGTGTAATAGACTGAAGTGCACAAAGCATCTTTGGTTTCCCTGGGACTATCTGTCAGTTCGGAACTATTCCTGTTATCTCATAAGTTGAATTGTCGTAGCTTTCTGTATATCCAGTTTTAAGAAAATATTACTGATGTGTACTAGCCATTAATCAATTTGTTTGAAAACCACATTGTTTAAAATCCTACAAATTGAAAGAAGGGCCTTACTTCAAAATACATTTTTTTTAATTCAGTTTGTTAGGTCAGATTTTGTGTGATAGTTCGTAAGTATTCCCAGTGGAAAAGGACCTCGGGGTGTTGGTTGATAGCTGGCAGGAATATCAGCCAGCAGTGTGCCCAGGTGGCCAAGAAGGCCAATGGCATCCTCGCTTCTATCAGCAATAGTGTGGCCAGCAGGAGCAGGGATGGGATCGTGCCCCTGTGCTCGGCACTGGTGAGGCTACATCTCGAATACTGTGTGCAGCTTTGGGCCCCTCATGGTAAGACAGACATTGAGGTGCTGAAGTGTGTCCAAAGAAGAAGAATAATGAAGCTGGTGAAGGGTGCAGAGCAGAAGTCCTCTGAGGAGCGGCTGAATGACCTGGAGTTCTTCAGTCTGGAGAAGAGAAGGCTGGGGGGAGACCTTCTCGCTCTCTACAACTACCTGAAAGGAGGTTGTAGTGAGCTGGGTGTCCATCTCTTCTCCCCAGTAACTAGCGATAGGATGAGAGGCAATGGCCTCAAGTTGCATCAGGGGACGTTTAGATTGGATATTAAAAAAAATTTATTTACTGAAAGAGTTGTAAGACATTGGAACAGGCTGCCCAGGGAGGTAGTTGAGACACCATCCCTGGAGATATTTAAGACGTGTACATGCAGAGCTTAGGGACATGGTTTAGTGGTGGAATTGGCAGTGTTAGGTTAATGGTTGGACTCGATCTTGAAGGTCTCCTCCAACCCAAATGATTCTATGATTCTGTTGCTTGAAGATGATGTGCTTTTTTCCTGCAGAAATAGCTGTATCTTTCAGAAGTTAAATCCTAAGAACTAACGAGACAGTTTGTCAATACAAATCATCAAATGTGCATGCAGCTGATGTTCAACTTGATAGCCAATTGTAGCAAATAGTTTGGCAGCAGTCAATCCAGGGCTCCTTGAGCACGCTGGGTGGAAGTGCAGCTGCTACCCTGGGACCGTACGCTTAGGCTGGTAATGAGTCTGTGTTGCCACGTGGTCTGCTGAGTAATAAACATTCCCCAGTAAGAGGCAAAGCGAAAGATAAGGGCTTAGGGAAGCTGACATCACCAGGCCGAGCTGCGTGCCCCCTGCCATCCTGATCTTCAGTGGGCACCAGGGCACCTAGAAAGCCACGGACCCCCCCTTGCCTTGAGGTCCTTCTTTCCTGACGCGTGTGGTTGCTATCTCAGGGCTATCAAATGTTAAGGATTATAGTATACGACCTGTGGATTCACAAATTTCAGACAGCCTGGAATAGTATATGAGGTCACTTCCCCGTAAACTGTAAAAGATAGCTTAAATGCTTTAAATAATGAGTATAAAAATACCTGAGCTTAATCTAAAGTAAGAAAAGATGATATTAAAAGAAAGATTAGCAATTTGACTGAACGGTTAGTTGCACTGGGACGACATTGGTGGTTGGTTGTTTTCTTTATTTTATATATAAAATACACACACTGCACTCCAAAAAAGTAGAGTGCAGTAACGTCTACCTGCTAAATATTATTCCATATTTTGTATTAAAGCTCTGACTCTGAATGTAACATCTGTATTTTGTATATATACAGAAAGATGTTAATTTTGATTATTGAAGATATTTGTGAACTTCTAAGATTTAGTCTGTAGTTCCTACATGGTTACAAGCAGAAATGCAGCACGTGAAGTGTGAAGACTTTCATCTTCTGGAGGTGACAAAGGGGTGGGTCTCCAGCAGGTGTAGACTTGTAATAAATCTGCGTTGGAGTGGAGCTTTGGCAATTTACCAGTTGAGAATTTTGCTGCTCAGAGTATTTTGAGCATTTGTGATCCACGGAAGAACAAAAGTTTGAGACTGCATGTGACCGTTGGACATTATTGAAGTATCCTAATTCAAAATCTGTTAGTGGCTTCACGTAATATAATTTAACACATTTTGGTTGGCAGTAACATTGAAAAACACATTATTCTTGCAATTTTCTGAGGTGTTTTTTTCGAAACTCTTTTTTCTATCAAAATTCTTCATTTACCCTGAGACTTCTCCTGCTGTTATAATCATTTCTATCCAAGATTACTCTTCTAGTTTCTATTCAATAAATAAATAAAAAAAAAGCTTTGAGTGGATTTAATCCTCACGGAGGAGAGGGAGGGGGGGGAAAAAAAGCCAGTAAGGCTGTTCCCTGCCTGCTGCAGTAGACAATGCTGAGATTGTGTATGTGTAAATAGTAAACGTGGACAAAAGCTTGTCTGGGCACTTCTCTTCTAAATCAATGCCAAGGACTAAGGTTATCAAGATCTTGGGAATTCTGTCTCTAAAGACAAAGCTCAGTTATGAACAGAACAGCATAAGCCTTTACTGAATCGTGTTGTCTATTGTTTTACGTTGGCCATTGGAGAAGGAATCTGCTGAATATCGGTGGCATATACTATACTTGTTCAAATAACTTACAAAACCCTTTTCTCTCTCGATTTCAGATGATGTTGCACCGTACTTCAAGACTGAACCAGGCTTGCCCCAGATACACCTGGAAGGAAATCGACTCGTACTTACGTGCCTTGCCGAAGGCAGCTGGCCCTTGGAATTTAAGTGGTTACACAATGACAGTGAAATAACCGCCTACTCCAGTGAATATAAGTAAATAAAAGCTATGTAGTAGTCTTCTTTAAGTGTAATTGTACAAAAAACCCCAAACAAACACCTTCCCATCAAAATCCCCAGTACCTCCAAGCAGTTTCGTAGGTACTGATACATTGAGAATGTTTTTTACCATGAAAGAAGACAGTATTCTGTAAACAAGTACGATCTCTATGAGAGAATCTCTTTTGCGAGAAATGGTAGTTCTCACTCCAAAACAAGGATCCCACCATAGAATTGCTAAGTACCAAAAATGCTTTTTTTCTGGACATGTAACCTTATGTGTATTTGTAAGCAAGAGCGGGCATATTCCTTAGCTAAATGTTGCATATGAAATGCTACTTTGTCTTTGAACAAAGCTAAGCTCAGTGGGACTATTCAATAAGATCTGGAAGAATGTGGTCTATCTTAAATTGCGTGTGAAACTTTTGGTTTCACTTCTGAGAAGGCGAAAATTAATCTTGTAGTTTAACAAACTGTTCTTCTGTGGTTGTGCACTTTGCTCCCAGGCCTTCGCTGACTGTCCCTGTTCCCCAAGACATCTCATCAAGCAAGAGAAAAAATGTCTGGTTGCTAATCAGAGCTAGTTTTTTGCCGATAGGCAGCAGATGGCTGGCCAAATATCAAAGTGTAAAGCAGCCAAGTTTTGTCTGCTCTTCTTTAATGGGAGTGTTAACTGGGTCTTCCCCACGCAGTTGGCAATTTTTGTAACCTTATGGAAATACAGTATTTATGCAACTTATTTGTTGCTTTCAAATTTTATTGGAATTACCTAGTGAATTCAGAAGTTACAAGGGGTGGATATGTGACAGACAGAGCAGTTGTATAACATTTATGTCTTCAGCAAACCAAGCGAAATACTGCACTTTTGTAATTACATTGCTTGAGGTAGAGCAAAGTTGTACTCTATCACTATAGACAGAAATTACAGTATAGAGGAGTATAAAAATGCAGATAATGATAGAAGGTTCTATATTGTTACACAAGGTAGCCCATAGTTACTTTTCTCAAAGATTTTTAAATCTGTAACATTAGTTCTATTTTGCATATTATTTACATTTACAAACAGTATGGGGAAAAAAAATCCTTAAAGAGTGTTTTAAAGCTTGTATGGGTCATTTAGCACATAAGGCATTTAGCAACTATGTTTCCAACCAAACATATAGTTGTATATGAACTCCTAGAAATTAATGACTTTTGATATAGTTTGGACCACTTAGTCCTGAGTAATTGCATCTATTAATGGTTGTTGTTTTCAAGCCTTGAGAAACACTGATACCTCAAAATGAGCCATACACACATAATGGAGTGTTCTTCAATTTACAGAAGAGATTTGTGAATACTTTCTAGAAAATAAAGAAATCTGTAATAGCACAATTAATCACAGAAGATTTGAGCATCACTTGGTGAAAATGCCACTTGTTTTGATCAACAGCAGCAGAAACGAATGTAGCTTCATGGTAGGAGTTGACAACAGCTCTTAACTGCGTAAGATGCTGAAAAAGTAAGACAAAGAGATGGTGTGAGAGGGCAGAACACGTGTGTGTGGAATGAACAAAAAGCAAAGGTTAGAACTTAAGCTTTGTAGATGTGCTAGTCACTGAGAGACTTAGATTTAGTGGTACTAGGAGAAACCTGAATAAGAACATGTGCTGTCGTGAAACTGAGATTAATATGCCATGGTATTTCTTGAAGAAGTGCACATCCCAATGCAGAACTGTATAATGCAAAATTGTAATTTTACTGTGTGTTGCAGGATAGATTTGAATCAGTGTGTTGGAACACCTTTCTAAGCTGTGTGTGTACGTATCTGTATACAGTACCTTGTTTCTTATCGTTGGACTTGATTCAGTCTAGTGCATTTCAGGTCATGATACAAGCTATATTTATTTATTTTGCATTTTTTATATTGTTCTTGTTTCTGTTTCTAATTAAAACATCTGCTTCAGAGGTGATTAAGAAGACAGGAAGCTCCTGGCTGATAATAATAAAACAACATTGATAGAAAATACTGATTCAGAAGTTGCAGCCCTACTACTACTGTCCCACAGTCAGAGATAAGCCAAACAGGATTTTGATTCTACAGAAATGCAAGGCTTTAAGCTTCCAAAAACGATTATATGGCATGGGTGCATTAGGATGAATGGAAGCAGGGAAGGGATATGCTTAGACATAAAAATTCCACTTGCAAAATTTAAACTTTCACCCCATAATAGTTTGCTCTGCATTTCTCTTGGGTAAATACTCCGTTTAAATGCATGTATCTTTCCTGTGTAAGAGACTTCTGCTGCAATTTGAATCATCAATCAAAGATTTTTGGTAACTGATATTACTTAGTGTGTCTCAGTTAAAGTAATGCCTATATTGTACCAGGCTGAAAATATTCAAAGCTTATTATAACACACCAAGTGAGTAAAGGACTAATTGTAGTCTTTGCTTTTTGACACGGGCAACCCTGAATGAGCAGCTTTCCTTTGTGTAAGGACGCTGATTATGTGCACAGCCTGGCTTTTATAGTGACTGTGCATACACTAGTTTGTATTAAGAATTTATAAAACAACCATATAAATTCTTTGTGATCCAAGATACATGTAACGAAAACAAGTCAATATTGCTGACTGCAGTAGCAATTTTCATTGTGTCTATAAGTTAAAAGTCTTTAAAGTTCAGGCAGTGACTTTTTTCTCTTTTTTTTTTTCCTTTGTTTTCTTTTGAATTAAGTTCTGGACCAAGTGTGTCTTCCATATTTGCTTTTGTGGCCTGAAGACAGTAATTTATATGAATTTAAGAAACTAAGGTTATGTCTAAGGAGCAGTATACTTTCCTCCCAAACTATTTAGAAGTATATGATTATCATATTTGTGTTTTTAACATTAGATATGTTTTAATTTTATTCTGTATAAAAAAAGTTAGATCAGTTGATGCGCAAGTCCCATGTAAAAAAGTTTGAATACATAAAATGTTATATGACTATCTATTAAAATACATGTGATTTTAATTCTGTCTTCAGAATTACGGCTATTAAATCCCGTAGCCTATAGGTTCACTCTTAACTCTTAGAGCATTTAAAATTAAAATGAAGGTGTAAATTTGAAATGAGGAATGGAACATTGGGAAGCTTTGAGAAACCATTACCTAGCATTTTGCCTTAGGTGTTGGACACCAGTTCATCCTTGGAGCTGTAACTGATCGCACTCCTGGTGAGGCAGCGCGTTATGCTCTGGAAACCCTCCCTTGCAGCTTTCTTTTATGCTTGTCACTTTACATCTTTTCATGGAAGTTTTCTAAACAGCCAGTTTCTGGTTGGCTGTACTGTTCGAAACAGAGAAACTGTCCGGTCTGTCTTTCTACAGGACTTGCCCGGATCCCCAGAAACCTCAAGTAGCCTCCTGGCATCTGTACAATGGGAAGATCTTCTGTCTTGAAAGTTAGAGCGTAGACAAAATTAAAGCAAAATTATGTCTTGTCACTGTAAAAAATTGTGTTGACCTTGGATATACTTTTATTCCGTGGAAGAAAGTCTTGTTTTGACTTTAGAAGACACTATTTATATCTCTCATATCAGAAAGTAGGTAGAATGATAAAAGCACAGCACAAAAAGCAGTGTTTTGACTGTTAGGTCAATAGAAAGGTATATTTAAAAAAAAAGGCAGACATATCAGGTACATAAAGACTGTTTAAAATTGTAAACACAGAATTAGAAATTTCATGAATATTTATCTCTTTCCCAGTTTTGTAATTTTCAAGTTAATCTCAAATAATATAAACATACGTTCTATTATCCTTTTTTTTTTTACCTTTGTTGTTTAATTATTCTAATTTTACTGTCCTTACCTGCACATTGTTACCCAGTAGGTCCATTGAGAAACCAACTGCTCAGTAGGTTTGGGCTGTCTCGGAATTTCCAAGATTGATGGGGTTTTCACTGTAAGCTTTTAAAAGATTTGCATTTCTTCAGACAGTATATTAAAAATTTTTCCTGCTGAAACATTAGTAAGTCAGAAAAGAAAACTGATGTAGGACACTTCTGATCCAATTGCTTTGTTTTGTCCTAGTGGCAGAAAAACTAACTCTGCATTACTGTCTTAGTACGGAGGAATACCAAAGAAAGAAGCCTCTAATTTTGGCTCTTTTTAATAGATAAGCACAAGAATAAACGTTAGCCAAGTACAATACTAAATCTTTATGGGAGGAAGAAGAGCTTGTTAAGCTATAAACTATTTGGTAAAACGAACTGTAGAAATGAATTGTCAATATTTATTTGTCAGAATCTTTACTTTTTTTTTTTTTCTTTTGGTAGTGATGTTTTGCAACAACCATCTGCCTGGCAGAGAAGGAAATTATTCTTTGAGAAACTAGGAAAGCCTTGAGTCCTATTGATTTCTATCCTATGCCTGGTATATTCACCTATTTTCTCCCTCTACTTCCTATGGCATACTCCTCAGGCAAGAGGCAACATGGCTACTTCAGAGTTAGATACTCGCTGGCCAGCAAGTATTTGTGCGCTGATCGTTGGGTTTACTGTAACTCCCCAACAGAGCCCTGTTTTGAGTCTTCCTTATCTTCCCTGTACAAATTGTCATAATCCCTGGAGAGAATTTGCCAGTTGCTCCAAAGGAGGTCACGCGGAGTCAGCTTAGGCACACGGGCAGACAGACAACACGCTCGTGTGCTTGGGAAGCCAGGGTCTCCTAGGAATCACAGTAGATTGTTAAAATTTCTCCATGGTGTTGTGCTCTGTTTTAATTCACTGTTGTTGGTTGTCTGACCTATTTGGTATAGTGTATTTGATTATAATTATAATGCAGTGATTATACTTCTAATTTATCACTTAAACTAGGCTTCTTCTACCGCCTTTGTTTTTATGCTGTCTGATCCTGTTCAGATATTAAGCTCTGTGTGTGTGGGTGTATAGTATGTGTGAGTCTGAGAGGAGATGCTTTATTTTAGTGGAATTAAATTTTGAAGATTAAAATTCAGCAGTTTTATTTTTCCTTATCTTTTCGTAAAGACTTTCATTAATCCTACCATATCTCCAGAAGGTGACCTGGGGAATATGCGCTTTGATTAATGTTTGTTTAATGCAGGATTATCTATATTATTCATGTGTTTTATTCACATTAAAACTGTGCCTATCAGCTCATTTTTGTGTTGAGTAATCAGATATAGTTGAATGAGGAAGGTAAGCATTAGTGGACTAAGTGCCTTTTTAAGTATACTGAAGGACAGAGCAAACACAATGTACAGTGCACGATGTCTTTTCCAGTATTATTCTGAGCTACAGTGGTCACACATAGTAGTAAAAATCTTTTTTCATTGGAGAGCTTTGATATTTCTTGCAAGTCTTCCTAATGCCTACATTTAGATTGTAGTCTGCTTGTGCCACCTCTGGACAAAATGCCAGGCCTCTTTGCCTTGTTGAATGGGGGTGGGTAAAACTAAAGAAAACATTTGAAGTCTGCATTTCACGAGAACTAATTAGTATTTACGAAATGTAGATCTTAAGGCTGAAAGATACTGTCTGTATTTCAAGTATTTTTTGTTCTGCTATATAGTACAGACAATATTATAGCCAAAGACGAGAGATTATATGAGAATGCTGTTTGTAAGAAAAAAATACAGTAAGCATTTGAGTCAGTGTATAAAATACTAGAGGAGAAAGAAGAAATACATAAAGTAACATTGATCTGCCGGTAGGAAGAAGTGCGCTATAATCCTACATTTTGTCTTACAGGTACATCATCCCAGCTTTGCAGAGGTCTGATGCTGGCTTTTATCAGTGTGTCGTGCGGAACAGGATGGGGGCATTGCTGCAAAGAAGATCTGAAGTTCAAGTGGCATGTAGGTTTGAATGAAGTTATTCTGCGATTCTTTAGCTAACCCATTCTTTTGGGGGGTAAAAAACAACATACCAACAACATTTGCTAGTCTGAAAAGTTATTTGATATCATATTTAATAAATTTAAAAATTATTGCATCCCAAGAAGTTTCACACTTACTGTAGTTATCTTCTGGGAAACAGTTCAAAGCAGTGCAGCTTTAAGTCTGCAGAGCAAGCAGTGAGCTGTTCGAAGCCATCTAACCGAGATCGTTTGGAGATAGCTGTAGCATGAGAAAACTATTAGATCTCTCCCTGAATACACAGGGATTAGGAAAGGCCATGTAGCACAAGAGAAACAGTCCATCAAAACAAAACAAAACAAGCCCAGAGGACAGCAGGGGATATCTGGAAAAAAACCATGTTGTCGAGGTAGCTCCATGAAGATTTTGGATCCTAATTCCTGCATTACAAAATAAGCAGTTGTTTGACAGTGAAAACCTTGCTAACCAGACTTTGAAAGTCTGTTCTCAACACCTTTCTGAACCAAAGCTTCCAATGTTTGTGTATCTATAGTATGTGCTATGCAGAATTTGTCAGAGTTGACCTCTAGTTTGATATCTGACTTCCCTTTGGAAATGTTAAATTGATTTTTCTGAGGAGTTAGTGCTGGTTAACATGACCTAAGAAATGATCGCATACTCTAATTTTTTTTTTTTTTAGTTAACATATGGAAAATATAACCCAAATAACTTGTTTGAGATTAGCCATAAAATTAGGCCTTATTCTTTTTCAAAGTAAACCCATTAAAAATAATTTTTAGAAGACGGATTTGTATACTGCATGTAAGCAGTCTGATACATGGATCAAATTTCTCTTCCGCTGGTCAATAACTGGAAATTCAGTAGTAGTAAATGTCACTTGATAAGTGGAATATAGATAAATCGAATTATTTATTAGAAATCCAGTTCCCGGGAACTGATTTAAGTTAATCACTGTGTCATGAGGGAGATTACATAGAATTTCCTGTGTTTTTGAAACAAAAACAGTTGCAAATGATACTCTGTAAGTTTTGGTATCATGTTCACCAGTTTACTATATTACAGTAAATTGTGTTACTATATCTGTAATGTCAGTAATACCAGTATTTTGATGTTTGATCTCTCAGTGAGATTGTTTCAGAGATGCTGGGAGCTAATGTAAAAATCCACTGCTAAAATGGGGTTTTCCTTCCCTGTCTTCTATCACCCCTTATGCCCCTGCTGTGTACTCCTTCTAGTGATCTTGTGCTCACTCTGACCTGTGTCTGACCCTTGCAAGGACTTTTCTGACTCTTCTTCTTTTGTTATAGCAAATTCTATCAGGTCACAGAGGATTTAATGAAAGCTGGTGTGAGTGAGCATAGCTATGAGTGGGGTGAGGGAGCTCCAGCAAGGCTAGAAGGGGGAGATGGAGCCGGAGGAAGGTGGAGGTGAGATGCTTCTCGTTCTGCAGCAGTGAGCCAGCAGATTAGTCTAGATGGCTCTGCCATTGCATCTGCACGTGTGACTGCAGGGGACAAAGGCTTTGGTAGCAGCACCAGAGAAACACGTACCTGTTTTCTCCTCCATCCCACTAATCCCTCCCGCGCTTGTATTGCAATGTAGCACCCTATCCCTTTACGCTCAGCAGTAAGACTTCTTTGTGCAGCTATGGACTGGGAAACTTCAGCAAAATTTAAAAAAGAGCAACAATTATTTTGTAGGGCTTGTTAAAATAGTTCTTTTCCTCCTCCGCTGATTCCCTATGCAGCTGTACAGGCACTTGTGCTGGCGTAGCGGAGGGAGAAATTCTTGAGAAAGTGCTGGTAAGGAGGCGGCACAGGAACACTTTACCTTGATGCTGCTGCTGAAGAGTTTTGTCTCCGGAAAAGACAACATTATGCTCCTCTGAATGAGGGAAAGATTTGCAGTGAAGTGTTCTGTTTCTCCAGGCTTTTTTCTGCATGCAGTTAGTTCTTCTGGAGAGAGAAAGAAATCGTTTACTTTTCTTCGGTTTTAATTTTTTCCCCCGATTTAATTTGTACTTCTGCATTGCTGAACAAGGCTAATAAGCTATCTATTAAACCGTCTCTGTCTGAATTAAGCAGTGTATTTATTAGTTTGTTTATTTTCACTGATAAAGACATTGAAACAAAGCAGAGCAGATCATATATGACTTTGGGAGACCTTTGGTCTTGAACTTGTAGTGACCTGCATGGCTTCTGTAGTGAAACTTGTCAGCTAGACTAGCACTTTATTCCCACAGATTTAATCAAAGTTTTAAATATCCTCTTTCTCCTCTACCCAGGGTAGCTACTGATACCATGTGGTTTTTTCTGTATTTTAACATTTTCCATCTGAATTAATTCATTTAAGCTGTGTGGACATAATGAAGTACCTGATATTTTACCATATTTTACTTTTTGGTTGTTCTTGAAAACACATCAGAGAGAAGCATTCCAAGGGGTTACTAAAGTCATCTTATCCAGTCATCAAGAGTTACGGGGAGCTGTGTGTCAGATGTTTTAAGTCGGAAGGTATTGGTTCACAGGAAATGAACTATTTTTGCCAAGGCAGTGACAAATTGAAAGTCACAAGTATAACATGTATTGAGAAAGATCTGAGGTATTTTTCATGTCTTAGATCTCTGAATTAGCAGGCAACTTGCTAAATAATTTAAAAAAAATGTTCTCAGCACATGATAACATATTACTTTAAATGAATGGGAACAGATATTTGTGAGAAAACTGCTGAGTAAATCTTAATTACAGAATGGGCTTAAAAACTCTTGGATTGTGAAGAATAAAATAATATGACAGTGAAGTTAATTAGATCCACCTACACGGTATGAAACTTCTTTTCAAGTAGATGATCTGATTACAGTTGTAAGAAATATGGAGCAGCAGAGGAAGTACAATGCTGATTATGTCTGAATAAAGAACTTGAAAATCACAAAGATGATTAAAGCTTCTTTAAAATACCATGTGTTTTTAATTTCTGCTCTTGTTCTGTCTCTTCTCATCTCCTGCCATCCACAGACCTGATAGTAGTCTTCTGTGTTTTAGAGTCATTTGCATCACTCTCTGCAGCAGAGAACTTGTAAAGAACCCTGTGGTCCAAAAAAAATTCAGTGGAATTCAGTGGTAGAAACCAGAACAGTTCTCTGTGTGTGTCAGCTTCTTGGTTTAAAGCAAATTAAAAAGCATAGAAGGTGAATAAGGAGGAGCCTACAGCCCTGTTTATTTTAATGGGTAGGAATGTGATACAAAAGGCGAAAGAAAAACAGGAAGAAAACATTTAGTGACTTTTTAGAAGGACTCCATAGATACGTGAACTTGTCTATGAAATGAAACCTAATAGCTGCCAATGTGACTATAGCCTTGTTATTTTGATGTGCATTTGGTTATAATGGTTTATTTGCATAGATCTGACTATACGTTGGTTTGACTGCAAGTGATAAAGCTGCTTGTCTGTTTGTTTAGCTATGGATAAAAGGATCAAAAAAAATTGGTGACCAAAAAATTGATAAAATTATATGCACCATTTGCATTCCTTTGCATTGTATGGGATTTTCTTTTATATTGTGCAAGGATTTATTTGAAAAAACAAAAACAAAACAAACCTCCATTATGCAGTCACTTTCAGTTAAAAACGGACTCAGTTATTGCAAAAGAGCAGCGAGGCCATGCAGTACTGCTGACTGACGCCCTTGTTGTGTGCACCTACAGCACTTGGATTTGCCTTATGCCTTATGTTCATCCAAATCTGTATTGATCAAAACTGTCTTATGATCTGTAGTGTCATATTGACTGATTGCAGCAATGCCAATGACTATTTAGTTATTTCTCTGTCCGCTGAAAAGGAAGGGGGAGAGAGGCGAGAACTTCCAGGATTCTCAGTGTCATTTTTTCTTTGCAGACATGGGAAATTTCATGGATACAAACCAGAGAAAAACAGTGACTCAAGGACAAGCTGCAGTTCTAAACTTCCTGCACATACTCAGCTATCCAAGACCACAAGTGACATGGTTTAGAGACGGGCACAAGATTATCCCAAGCAGCAGAATGTAAGTCAATTTAAAGCTCAAAATGCCTCCACCCTAAAATATCATTAATTATATTTGAAAACGCATTTTAAGTATGCTAATTAAAGTTTAAAGAGAATAAAGTAGCCTTGCTCATACAAAGTTTGAGATAAATGACTATTTTAAGACCATCTCTGAATTTCCTACGCAGTTTGACAAAATAATTCATGTGGTTTTAATGGTTCTGGTGCAGCATGAGGGACTAGATATGCACAGTGTCTGCACTTCTTTCACAATGTCCATTTTCGTGATACATTTTGGAAAAGTAAATGCTCGTCTCTCAATTACGTTTACTTGAGTGGACTAACTTCATGAATACTGAGATTCTTCTTTTTTAACATGAGTCTGATTTTTATTTTTACATGGGTTTATGCTTAATACTATTTTCCTCACTATAAAATTCTAAATATTGCTTATTTTTTTTTAGCCTACAATGGCAGTTTTATTTCTTGTTGACTAATTAGCAACTCCCCCACTAATGGCACAGTACTTGCACTTTGATTAGCTATTATCTCAAGGTGTGCTCATTTATCCTTTCCTGAAACAGTTATTAAGCCATCCTGTGTTCTTACCTGCGCAGTTTTATTTAGAGGCTGAAGAGGTTAGCTGTAAGATTAAAAAAGATAAATAAAACCTTTTTTTAGTTGCCTAATTTATTAGGAAACTGTTGAAATGCCAAGAATGGTGGTGGTTATTTTTATCTGTGTCTTCTATTTTCATATGTTTAAAGGGACAGTTGTGGTAGCCCCTGATGGTAAATTCCAGAAGGGATGGTGCGTCTTTAGACTTTATATTAGAAAGGGAAAACTCTTCTTGGATTGTAATTTTATTAATCTGTACTGTATATTTTACTGCTGCTTAAGTGTTTTTTTTAAAACCTGAAATCTAGTGCTACAGGCTCTTTGAAACTCTTAAAATTAGTATTGCAGGGATATGAAGCAACTGTGTAATAATTTATGAATAATTTAATAGTAATTTGATGGGAAACAAGCTGGAAGATGAAACAATGGGTTTCTGGGCAATCTCTTGGTGAACTAAGTGACAAATCTTGAGTTATTAACCATTAAGAATCTACTTCCTCCAGTCCTGCCACATTACAAATTTTATTTTGTCAATGCTGGGAATACACAAATCAAAAATTTGCAGATGGTGGAAAAGCCTTGTTATCAGGTAGCAGACAGTTTCTTGGGAACTATTACTGGGGAACAGAACAAAGTGACCTGGGCAAGCATGCAGTGTCTGAAAATGAGATTGGTGTGAGTCCTCTTACAGTTTGGGAAAATTGCAAGCGTATTCATTAATATAAAAGCCTAATTTGCTTATGCTATGCTTTACTCTTACTCCTACCCTGTCGGGATTGTTAGCCTAAAATCACTTGTAATTCATAGCACTGTGGTAAGCTTACAAATGGGAAAACAGTAAAATTCTGTTCTATACTAGGGGTCAAATATACTTAAAGGTTTCCACGTACATTTTATTTCCCTGTTCAGAAATGTTGTCTGAAAGGATTTGAGGACATTTGTCTGTCCTGTGTGGGAATTTCTGAATATTTTTGCAGTAGAAGTACACATGTTGAAAGTGTGAACCTCCTTGGAACTTTGGTCTGTGTGGTAGAGTAAGCCAAATAAATCTGTCACTTCCTGAACTTGTGGTACACATACCAGTCATCAGCGTGCTCTGTGCAGTGGGTCTGCTGCTCCCTCCAAGCAGTGGAAAAACCATACAGCAGCCACTCACATATTGCTGTGAAATTCTGGAAGTAAGTAGAACAGCCCTAAAAATACAGGAAACCTGAGACACGGAGAGGATGTGTATAAAACCGAGAAATGTAAAAATGTCTTATGGGAACTCTGTTTCTTATCTGTGGAGCAAGTTCTGCATTTAACATCATGTTTTCTGTGTGCAAAGAGGTGTATCAATTTAACTGATCGGTTTAGCATCAGTCTACACTGGATCACCTGCTAAACTGATCAGTTAATTTGATACAGTCACCTTGTATGAATGCTCTTTAAACTGCTTAAAAGTACCTTACATTGTTAAATCAATATAAAGCTTTTTTAATCCCCTTAAACAAGCTTACAATGATTTGGCCAAATCAAGCAGCTAGTCTGTCAGCTATAAACATGATTTCTAAGCGTGCCATCGCTGCAGTGTGTGCAGACTGAGGAAATAAGCAGTGGTAAAAATGAGGACAGTGGTGGTGGTTATGGTACCCGATAACTTCTCATCAGTGCTCGTTGAATACAGGTGTATGTGGCATTGCCCAGTATTTTGTCTGTAGCAACTTCTAAGACAACAATTCATTTAAATAGTTTGTCAAGTTAACTCTAACTCACGCAAAAGCCTTAATGTGCGTGTGCTTAACACTGCACCATTTTTATGCTGTAATAATGATCCTGATGCTTATTTACACAGGGCTACCGTCACCGCTAGAAAGAATACATTTCACTAATGTGGAAACAGTGTGCCGAGTTGTCCTTACGTGAGAAACGTGAGAGATCAAAAGGAAGGAGTAGTTCTGAGAAAAATATTTCGTAAGATGTTTCAAGGAATGTAATTTGATTAGCTCTGTAGTAGGGTTTGCTAGCAGGTTTAAGGTAGTAAATACTGATGTCTTTCTCTTTCACTGTTTACTGGTATTTTGCGTATTTATGGACAGGGGTTCTGCCAGCTGTTCAGCATTCCCAAAGTAGGGTATTTCTAGGGAGCCAAGATAACAGAATTGCTGAATTGTCAAAAGATTCTGGTATCGCTATATATATTATTTTAAAGATACTTTACAATATGTCAGATAAGACTCTTGTTTGTTCTTTGTGTTTTGTAATAATTATTTATACATGTTAAAACAGTTGCCAGTTCAAACAGATCATAGAATAGTTTGGGTTGGAAGGGACCTTTAACGGTCATCTTGTCCAACTCCCCTGCAATGAGCGGATCAGGTTGCTCAGAGCTCCGTCCAACCTGAGCTTCAATGTTTCCAGGGAAGGGGCATCTCCCACCACTCTGGGCAACCTGTGCCAGTGCCTCACCACCCTCATTGTAAGAAATTTCTTCCTTGTATTCAGTCTGAATCTACCCTCTTTTAGTTTAAACCCCTTACTCCTTGTCCTAGTGCAACAGGCCCTGCTAGAAAGTTTGTCGCCATCTTTCTTACAAGCCCCCTTTAAGTACTGGCAGGCTGCTCTGAGGTCTGCCTGCAGCCTTCTCTTCCCCAGGCTGAGCAGCCCCAGCTCTCCCAGCCTTTCCTGCCAGCAGAGGGGTTCCAGCCCTCGGATCATTGCTGGGGCCTCCTCTGCCCTGTTCCAACAGCTCCAGGTCTGTCCTGTGCTGAGGGCTCCAGAGCTGGACGCAGGACTCCTGATGGGTCTCACCAGCACGGATATTCCTTAATTCTGCCGACCAGGTCTAAGAAACCTGTAATTTCCTGTTCTGTTACTGATCTTTCGGCTGAAAAATATCAATTTAGGCTGGGGGGGGTCGGGGGAGGGGGGGGTGGGGGGGGGGATGGGGAAATGATTCAGTGGATAGTTTAGGTTTCACCTTTTTTTGAGTCAGAATGGTGTTCCTACTCTATGAGCATGCCTGGCTGTGACATTTTCTGGGAGAAAGTTTCCTTTGAGATGGAGGTAATTTTTTTTCAAACTGCATATTTTGTTTAACTGGCAGTATAACGTGGAGTTTTGCAGCAAATAACTACATATTAATTCCAATTTTAGTGGTGTTAGTGCCATAATATTTTGTTAAAAGCCTCAGATAAAAACAAGAGTAGCATGATAAGATCCTCCTAAATAAGTAAGCTTGTAAAGTCAACAAATCCCGGTATAATATATGAAAGTGAAGCAAATGTCCTCCATATACTTGCGGGGTGGTTGTTCTAGTTTATGACTTAAGGCAACTCACAAATCTGCAGCAGAGCTCTGTGACACAATGGTGTGTATTTAAAAATTTAAGTCTCGAAATTTTGCCCCCTCACTTAGTACAGTGTGCGTGTATATTCATTCTGTCTTTTGTGCATTATCTGTCACCAGAGCCTCAGCTTGGTATTTTAAAGGGGTGTATTGAGATCATCAGAAGGAAGCTCTGTACATGCTAGAAAAATACAAAGTGGGGAATTGAAGAGAAGATCAAAAGATGGACAGCAAGAGAAGATAAGCAAGGAGAGGAATGAGGGTTTGGGAAGTTTTTTATTATTATACTTCATGAAAATTTCCCCAGAAGTTTTAGACAAGACTTCATGTTACACTTAGACTGATGTTTTCCAAATACACCAGTAGACTAATGTGGAATTACAACCGTGCTATTATCCAGGGTCTTGACTGATGGGGTGATTTTGCCTTTCTCCCCTCACATCTTACAGAAGACGATAGCCTTTCCAAAGGTAACTGCATCAAAAGAAATTGCTGCTCTGAGATGTCAAGTCTTCAGCTTGCCTTGCCTGGGTGTGCTTCATCAGACTTAAAAGCAGAGCGCGTTGAACTTCCTTTAGACGAGGCATGTACAGTAGCTTGGAGAGGCACAAAGGACAGTAGCACAGTCAAGGTCTACAATTGCCTTTCAGTTGTGGTATTGAGGAATTAACTTCTTAGTACTCTTAAAGGATTTTTTTTTACCTTTTTCTAAGTGAAGGACTTTTCACTGAAAAGATTCACTCTAGCCATTAAATCATTTATTATTGGTTTCTTCTTTAAGAAGAAAACTTCTGTTAAGAAGGCATTATTACTGTCTTAAACTTTTTACAGTGAAACTATTTTTTTCCCTTAGTAAGCTGCAGTTAGATGAATATTAACTCATGTTTTTTGTTAGTGGAATTATGTCTGACACAAACCAGAAAAGTTCTTTTTTGACATATAAAGGCAGTTCTGGGGTGTCCCTTTCAGCTGGGTGGACATTTTGTCACTTAGTTAACTGTTAATGAACCAAAACATTTTACAAACGCGCTTCATCCCACTAGACAGGGAAGGTGGATTCCATTGCCTTTAGGTGTACATGAGTGTAATGCCTGTTTTTTTGCAGTAAGAACAATTCATTATGCATTTGAATGTGTGTGGTCATTGCTAACTCTTAGAGACTAAATGTGCTGACAGATTCTGGAATGAAAATATGTTAGGCACAAGCAAATGTCAAATGTGGCTTGCTGTGGTTTTGAACACTCATAATACCTTGCAAATAAGCAAAGCTGGTACAGATTTACTAGCCATTTGTTAAGGTAAAATTGAAACTATATTAATCACAGTTTCAGGAAAAGTAGCTGTAGCTAAACAGGCTTTAAAAGATGAGAAAAATTAAAATATCTAGGAAGAATACATCAGATTTGGGGCTGATATTAGCATGATATTAGGTTTTGCCTTGATGATAGCAGCTCACTTAATGTGCCATGTATACATTTTTCACTTTAAAACAAACACCACTTCATTTTATATAAGCAGTTCTAGTGACAGCAATGCATTTCTCTACAAATATGAGCCTGTCATGCAACTTACGTTAGTTGCACATAATTACTTTTCACATACACTGGATAATACTTTAATTAAAATTGTGATGATTAGCATTGGTAAACAATAAATTCAGAGACTGTCAACTCTGCAGTGTATTAGCTGAGCAATACTAAAAAAAAAAAGTTTGCAGATCTCTTAAGTCTGCTAACATTATGGAGTGATGTCTCTCAGCAGTACGAAATGTGACAAAAAACCAATAAGCTGTTTTTGTGTGTCTGTACCTTTTACAGCCTCCATGTTAATTTTAAAGTCAGTACCTGCAGAAGAAGAATATTTTGTAGAACTGAATTATTTCCTTAAACTGAAATTTGTTAGTGCCCTGCCATTCATTTATTTAACCAAACTTCTGCATTGAGTAATTTCAATTTGAAGGAACAGGCAGCACTAGGAATCATCTTACATAAAATTCTACTGTTATCCCCAAGGCCTGTATGCATATGAAAGACTGTAGGGAAATCTCCCATCATCTCTTCAAGTACTCGGTTTGAGTAGTCCTGGATGCTGTCAGCAGACTGTTTTGAGTATTATTGTCTACTGTGTTCGGTAGAGGAAAACGTTAACACCTCAGGGTAAGCAAATCCCAGGATTATTTTCTAAATCTGTTTGACTTGTCTCAATTCAACCTCAATGTTTTTCTCTCTGCCCAGAATTTGTTAGCTATGAGTTTTAAACATATGTTTCAAAATTTATTTATTCAGACCTCTTAACTTTTAGGGTGAAACCTCATGTGTTGATTAGATGAAGGGAGGGGAAGATTGAATCTTACTGGGGGACCCTGTGAGTGCTGAATGCAGGGTGTGTAGGAGCAACACAGCCCATTACAGGGTGGAAGAGGGACAGCCACAAAAAAAATACTGCCAAAGAACATACCTTTTAGCAGGGCTCGTTTGGAAGTGGATTCTTCCCAAGAGAGACACTCCAACTGATGAGATGCGAGGCACATTTTGGGATTTGACCAATATGGTTCATTACAAATTTGGACCACAAACCACAGAGGGTGTTTTAATATATGTATTTTTTATAAGCCGGGGAAGTTGTTGCCATTATGCTAGCACTGTAAAATCTGTATTTTTTTATAGAGAAAGAGTGGATGCTTGGAACTAATATTGTGGTTTAATGGGCCTCAGTACCTTTCAGCACAATCTTTGACAGCTATAAATTTCAATGTAACTTTAAAGATCACTGTTTGAGAGGAAAATCTGACTGTTGGATATTGTTTTTCTGAAGATGATCACATGTAAAGAACAAAATCATTTTATGTGCCACGGCATTTATTAATCGTAGATTTGGAATTTGTAAAACAAAGGGAATGGAAGCGTCAACTGAAGGAAACCTTTTTGCTCTAAGTATGATTTAGTTATCACAGCTTGCAGTAGAAATTGATTTATGAGTTTGTTGCTTTCTGGGGACAAATGTACTTTGAGAGAGAAAATATGGACTACAAAAAAGTGTCAATAACATTACTCTTTGAAAGTGAACTTACACTATTTTTAAAAAATCATATCCAATTTAGGGACGGGTAAGTATGAAGTCTCATTGTCATTGTGCTTTGGGGCTCACTACTTGCATCTGCTGCATTTCCTAATCGGGAGTAATTATGATATTAGGGACAAATGAAAAACCTAATCCTTTAACAAGCAATGTGCTTTTGTGGAAAAACATTTTTCTGTCCATCTTTGAACTATACTGTCTACAAACGGAAATATTTTGTTATGCAGCCAAGATAAGACTACTTAAAAGTGTTGCAGTCATTCTTAAGAGCAGATATGCAAAAGAAAACCCTTGCTTTGTGCCTAAAAAGTGGCAATTGTTCCTGAATCCCTGGGAACAGTTTATCTCCTATGACCCCTCACATATCTCTGTTTTTATGGAAGTAGATGCAAAATGCTTGTGACTTATCAAGTATTGCAGAAGGCAATGTTTTATGTTTACCAATTAACTGTTATTAATCAGAACTGACTGAAGTAAAATGTATCTGTCAGTACTTCTGGCTGTATGCTACAAAGGATTATTAGTTTCCTCTCCTCATGATTCCAGTGCATTCTTATAGGATGTACAAAGGTGTTGAGACATATAAATTTGTTATTTTGTAATACGGATTTATGTAAAATAATTTTAAAAGCCTATCATTTTGGCAGATGTGCTTTCGTATTGAAAACTGTTGTGTGATTCAGGAAGAAAAAAAAAAACACAGAACTTTGCACTCTGGGGATGTATTATGGCTTTTGTGGTTGATTTGCATCGTGTCTACTTTGTTAACGGTATTCAACTTGAATTTAAAGAATTTGGTACATTGGAAGCAAATGTGAAGCAGACCTTACATTAATTAATGCTACAGAGAAAGGAAGAAGCTGGCAGCCTGCCTGTGGCTTATCTCTGATCCTTAGTTGTGAGTGGAATCTTTAGTTGTTTTGTGTTTGGCCTTCATCTAACAGATTCCAAATGAATTTAAATAAATTGCAAATGTCCTGTCTGAGGTTTCATGGGTCTATCTGATCTGTATGAGAGGGGTGATTTTTGGCTCTAGTGAAATTTTGTAAAGGCATCTTGCAATTAGAAGTGAGAAAAGAGTCAAACTCTGCCAATATTCATATAAAATCTATTTGTCTACTGCATGTTAGCAGTACCTTTTATTTCTTAATATATTGCCTGTGGCTATTTTTATATATTACACAAATCTGTTGTTTTACATGTCAGGAACAATTCTTCACATAGACAAACAAGGCATCTGTTTATTGCAGTGACCAAAGCATCACTTGTTTGCTCAGCTTTATTCTCTTTTCTTTTCCCTCTAAACTCCTGTCACTGTTGTGGGGAAAGAGCAGAATAGATCCAGCGTACTTTTCATCATAGCAGTGGCAAGGGGAAAGGATAAGAAAGGGAGGTGCTGGAGGAAGTCTGTGCCTTTCATCCCCTTCCACCTGGCTGATACATGCTGTCAGCACAGAAATAAAGAAAACCAGTGCTGGGTCAAGATAATGCATGTGTGAAGTCTGTGGATACTGGGAGAGAGACGACTTCTGTTGTTCAACCCTGATAGAGGAAAGAAAAGATGGTGAGAGGAACTTAGAAGATGGCATGGCCTGGGGAAATGGTCAGAAATCCTAGGAAAAGGAGAGGGTGGATGAGGAGGAGTTGTGAAGACTGTGGTCTGGGAACGGTGGTCTTCAGCTTTCAGTCACATGGCAGAGGGAGTGCCAGTGTCTGAGAGTGTGGCCAACACTGGCATCACCATCTTAGTGTGAAGGCCTGTAGGAACGGAAGCCAGCCTCCCCAAAAGATCAGAGAAACCCCCACGCCTGGTCCATGAGCTGCTTCACTCTTCTGTACTTTCTTCCCCCAAAATCTTACTGACTCTTTCAATCCAAACTCCCACCAAAACCCTCTCATATTGCCACTGATCCCTCCCAGACGTATGTCCCCTTTGGACCTGCCCTTTGGTCACTGGAAAACTGAACGTTGCCAACATTTTGTCTTTGATTGTAGTAGCTTATTTGTAGGATTGGAACCTTATGTGTACTTGACAAATAAATTCATAGCTCAGAAAGCAAGAGAAGAAGTTTCTAGCAATTTCTAGCTTCTGTGTGCCTGGCTACTTGAATTCTCAAAATAGAGGTATAAAGGAGACGTTATTTGGGAAAAGTACTTGAAAGCATTGAAGCTAAGATCTGTACAGCAACATTTTCTGTATTTTCCTCTAAAACCTCAAAGGCTATTCACTTTTTAAAATACAGTTTTGCTAGATTTTGTTCAGTGATTTTTCAAGAAACTGCATTTGCCGTTGTCATTCAGCAACCAGTACCATTTGCAAGAATTTTAACAGCTCTGTTGCTGTCTGCCAGCTGCCATGTGTTCTTTTCCTACTCCCAGCATAATACCTCTTCACTGCAAGAAAGTGCAGTACTTTCATAATAATCACTAGTTCAAATCACTGATTATTTTAAAACATCAAATCTCATTTTTGGCAATCCATCATCTGTTTCCATGGGAACTGAAACCGGCCGTAGCTGCAACAAGAAGCAGACTTTATTGGGATACTTACAAATTTCAATGGCTGTTGTTAGACAGCTGCATTTTCTGTTTACCCAACAGATAATGCAACAACAATCTCGTAATACACTTTTACAATTCTATGTATGCTTCGTTTTAATTTGTTTATATTTTTATTCATATTTTCACAACTTAGCAGAAATGTTATGATCAAGGAGAAAGCAAATGTCAGTCATCTCCAACAGATGCAGTCAGTGTTGGATGTTTCCATGAAGTGTCCTTACTATTCTTTTAGCTAGGCCTGTGACAAAAAAGAATGGGAAAATGTCCTCCCTTGAGGGGGCAGAAGATAGGTGGACATTCGCACTTTTAAGGGTGTCAGGTACAGTATTGTGCCTTGGTAATCTTATCCCAGAGTTTTTGCTGTCCAAAGTCTGAATTTCTCCATGCCTTTCACCCCAGAACAACCCTTTCCCCAAGTCTGCATCTCATTGTCCTGCTTCAGAGCTCAAATTCTCCTGATGCTTGCTATTTTGGAGCTCCATGAAACTACTATGTTTGTAAGTCCTGCCTCCCAACTGTTCCTGTCGTTCACAGCCAGGTTCCCAGCTCGGACGCATCTCCTTCTCTTCACCTCTGTACTTAGACACCTTGTTACCTTTCTAGGTACTGTCATCAAGATCTCCCATCAAAGCCATTGTCTTATGTCCCCGAAACTTTCTCCTCTTCTTTGCCCAAATCTTCCACCAAAGTTTCTCTGTCATCTCCATCGCCTTCTCTACAGGACCCACCAACTCAGGGGTCCTGTACTAGCTGCTCGACTCCTGTCCAGACGTTGCTGCTGTGCTCTGTCCCCTTCCTCTGCTGCTGGCCCCATGTGCGGTCCTCTCTCTGTTGGGGAATGTGGCCAGCTGTGCCCATCCGGCTCCCTGGAGCTCCCTGCAGAATGAAAGCCTTAGCTTTGATTCTGGAAGAGGACCAGAAATCTAGATAGAGTCTGCACTGACCATACATCCACACAGACAGCTGTCTGAGAGGAAGAAAAGGAGGCAAATCTGAGAAAAATGGTAGTCATCTGAACCCCATTTACCAAATTAGTAAGTAGTAGTAGTAGTGTGGATTTAAATATGCTGTTTTGCTGTAGATCTGTATGGAGTATTTGAGTATCAAAGAGAATAATTTGGCAACTAATTGAAAGTAGTATTGATATGCGTATCTAGCCAGCTTTTTTCTTCCATTTTAGAATAACAGCCATTATTTTTATAGCTTGTCATGACGTTGGTTCAGAAGCGAGGCAGCCATTTAAGACAAGTCTCAACTCTTGAAAAACTGTTCTGTTACAAGACCTTATGCAAAAAAAAAAACAACCCTACCACTCTTTCCCACCTTCTAATACTATTTTACTGGTACTGTTATACATCACAGCTGGAACTCCTCAAGGAAGTATTTTGGGACAAAATATATCATATGTGCTAATAAACATGCTGGAACGAAACTGAGGATGGTTTGTCTTGTGAAACAGGAGGAGGGAGGAAATTGGTAGATGCTCCATCTGGTGCTGAGGTACAAGGGGAGAAATGCCGATTTCCCTAGGCTCTCAAATTATCTCTGAAGAGCTTCCACTAACATGAAGTATCTCATAAAACTACTGTAGAAGCTAGCAAAAACATTCCCTAGCCCTGTTTGTCGGCTACTAATACACTGGAGCTTACCTGGTCAAGTTTAGATAAATTAACTGTCCTTTAGTAAAATGACACAGTTCTTTGATTTGTTGGATGATCCCAAAATAAAGGTACTCCAGTGCTAATTCTGCTGCAAGTCTGGCTAGACTTTGGGTCTTTGATTGTATCCCTCATCACAAACTTTTTCTTTCCCAGATCTGAAGTGTGCGGAGGTTAGTGGAAGTGCCTTGAGCATTCCCAGTGTTTGCTTCTTTCTGTGCTTTCCCAGGAACTAATCTTAAATTGGGTAATTCACTGTTGCAGTTTACCACAAAAACCACTTTCTAAACTGAATATCTGCTCTCATATCTTTGTGTTGGCTTGTTTATTAATAATTTATTCACATTTAGGGTAATTATGAACAAATCAAGCTGTATTTTGCAAAGAG
Organism: Opisthocomus hoazin; assembly: GCF_030867145.1. NCBI lineage: Eukaryota > Metazoa > Chordata > Aves > Opisthocomiformes > Opisthocomidae > Opisthocomus > Opisthocomus hoazin. The sequence goes on from NC_134428.1 coordinate 21,598,629, forward strand.
ATGGATTTGCATACATTCATGTAGTTAAAAACATTCTGCAGGAAGGGGGATGGTAAATACCTGAGAAGTAATGGCTGAGGGTGCGTAGGAAGAGAGCGTGAGCCAAGAATATTGTGCAGCCACTTTGCTAAGTCCTGGGTCTGGTATTGACTGGACTCAGTTATGGCTTCTACAGTATTATCTGAAGAGTAAATTAATTTATTTGTAAGAAACCTTTGAGCAGCAAAAGTGAAAATACCTTGATGTGATCTTGTAAATAGGGCTTTATTGTATGTTGATGGTTTAAAAATTCCAGTACAAGAAATAAGCTAATATGTCACTGGTAATTTAATAAAAACAGGGAGTTAGCAAAATCTTTTTCTTTCAGTGATATGAAGAGAAGTGGCGGTTTAATACTTTAATGCCTGATAGCTTCTAATCCGTAGCTGTCAGCGTTAATTACGCTACATAAAAAAGTTCATGGTGCTGAAGGTTCACTAATCAAGATTCATGAAGGTAGAATTTCAGTTGTCATCCTCTTGTCTCATTGGGAGGCTGCCTTTATTCAGGAAACAATTCCAGAATGGAAAAAAATACCAAGCATGAAATGTAAATTCATGTGTGTAAATTATACTTTGCTTTCTCTCATGAAGCCTGTGGAAGTAATACTGGATGAATAAAGAATCTGAACATTGTTCCTGATGTTTTTAATTATTTAAGCAAAATTATTTCATCAGTACGAAAATTTCTGATGGTGGAATGCCTTTTAGAGTTCTCTTTTTCTCGCTGGGAGATAGTAATGAATTTTGGGGTCTCTGAGACTGCTGTCATCTCCTCTGCAGCCTGCTGCACCCAATGGGATTCTCACTTAATATCTTCTAAGACACTCTGTTACCGATAGGCATGAATTTTAATATTTTCTATAGTAAAATATGCAAGTTTATCAAATGCAGTGCTTTTTTGTTCTTTTGATAGGTTAGTATTAGATAGCACAGACAGATTGTTTGACACAAAAAGCACACATGGCGCCTTGTCTTTGCTGCACTCTGTTTTAAAGAGCATGTGCATGATGTAAAATGGTCAAACAGTATGACAACAGATCTAAGCTACTCAGCTACATGCCAGTTGATTTGCTGATAGTTTAAAATGTTAAATTCCCTAATGCTTCATTTATGCCTCTGAAATAACATCATATTAAAACCTTCTTTTGTGTAACAGCAAAGGACTTGCCAAAGCATTGCACTTTTTACTCATATGCGGACCCTAAAAAAAAAACATCCCTTGGGTCTTTACTCACATGCAAATGTTGAATATCTTCTTTTATTAAACTGCAAAAGGGATCTACCAGAATTATGAACAGGACTCTGAACTTGTACTTTATAAATGCTAATGTGAAATCTAGTATTCTAATAAGTTTTTTAAATTTACATTTTTAAATACAGTGCATTGGGTGAGCTTTGAAGGTGCACCCTCTCACTTTGACATTTACTTTGTGTTCCAGAAGTTCCCTACCCCTTTAAGTCACCCTTAAGAAGCTCTTTTGTACTTCAATCTTTTAACTATCATAGATTATTTTACCCTGTGCTGTGCTAGCCATGAAGTGGAGGTGAAGGTGTTCAGGGCAGAGGTGTGCAGAGGCTGGAGTATGTTCAGGTGGGGCAATAATAATCTTTAGAGCAGAAGAGTCGTGTCCCACCCGTGTTGTGACCCACGACAGCAACAAGGTGGTGCTTCTCAGTGTCCTGGGTGCATGAAGAGCCCAGGCCTTCAGAGTCAGTTTCACTTTTGTGACATCAGTGCATTTTAACTGAAGTGAACATAGTGGGAAGAACCAGTAGCAATATAACTAGAGAGAATAAAAATGGAAACCTTTCTAGAATAGCTCAAAATAGAACAAGCCAGAAAGAAGATTTGGTTGCCTACTAACTTATATCAGAATTGTTCTAAGCCATTTTGATATGTGAATGGCTTATGTTATTCTTTCCAAAACCCCACAGTGTTTTACATTAGTTAACACTTGTTTTTCCTTTCAACCTTCCTTGTTCAGTTGTCACGAGTAGATAAATACTGCTTTACACTTTGCAATTTTGCCATATCACAATTGTATCAGTCAACAGCAGCCAATTAGAGAAACATCAGGATAGTCCAGAATTAACTGCCAAACTCTGAACTGACCATTTGTATGTAATGCTTTTTACCTCAGTCAAAATTCTAATCCATCTGATTGTTTTGCATCTTATTCTGTGAGAATGCGGTTTTCTTAATACCAGCTTATTAAAGTTTTTGAAAGTTCTAATGTAGTACCACCCACTCCTTTGTTGATACAACTTAGCGAAATTAATGAGGGTGTAGTATAAGTTAATTTTATTTTTTTATTAGTGTGAAAACTCATTCTCAGGGACATTTTAATGGCGTTCTTGGGGGGCTTGGGCACTTAATGAGTCCTAGAGTCATTTTGCTTACTGTACTACAAGCGTGATCCCTGCATAGTGTTTTAATGGAATAGTGCGAAACCGCATGCTTCTCTTTGAGCATGTGATGAACTTACTGCATTTATTTGCATAAATATTTATAGGATCTATTCTCTGTTTGAAGATTTTAAAAGCGTATTTTAGTTAAGCATTGTTTAATTGCATGAACAGTTTTTGCAAGAAAACCTCATTCCTGTGTGCAGCAGTTCTTTGAATAAGTTGCTGAAGAGCAAAGAAAAGCAGCACAGTTGAATTTAAAGGCATTTATGACACAAGCACTTGGTGTACTCTTGATGGTACATTATAAATTTAGAGGATCTTTTAAATTTTTACAAATCTCTCAATTTCCCTTTAAGGTTCCAAGATGAAAATAGTTCTGTTACAAATACCAGCTGCTTAAAACTGAAATTAGATGTAGACTTTCATAAGATTCGGGCCACTGCTTTTACATTAAGAAGTTTTGTTCCTGTAATGACTTCTGAGTAGAGTGGTAAAAGAGTGGAGAGACTGGAACCATCTACCTGTGTTTTCTAGGTAACATTTCTAACTAAATGTTGTAATTAACAAACTCTTTTCCTACTCAGAATACTGAGCAAGAATGAACTGTATCGCTTCTAATCTCTACTTTAATTTCCCTTATAATGTAGACATCTGCCCATTAGGTAGCGTTGTTAGTAGTGAAGATAATGTTAAATGCCTCAAAGACAAAACAATATTATAATATCATTACAGATATCTGTTTGCATATACTAACATAGAGTTGTCAAATATAATTGGTCAAATCTGTACAGGATACAGAAGCAGAAGTAATCCAGAGAATGACAAGGATAATATCCTAATACTGTTAGAATATGGAAGGACAATTGTGCTGTGTCTTATGCTTTGTGCATCTTGGTCATCTTCATGGCAACTGGAACAGAATTTGCAGCCATTTGCAGTGGCGTTAGAAAAGCTTTACTGAGCACAGTATTTGAATAATGAAGGATGTAATGGAAATATCTGGGGTTTGCTTTTTGGTTTTGGGGTTGTTTTTTGGTTTTTTTTGTTTGTTGTGGTGTTTTTTTTTTTTTTTTTTTTTTTTTTTTTTTTTTTACCAGGAGTTATAGCAGTGATATGTTCAGTAGATTTATGTAAATGTTTATTTGCATGTTTGCACTCAAGCTTTGCAATATTGCAGCTCCTGGAAGATTTTTCAAATCAAATGCTCTAGGTGCAGGTAACCGCCTCTTTTTCCTTTGGATCATTCGATGTTACTGTTAACACAGCCTTCTGAAAGCTAAAATAATCATAAAGGTAATGACATTTCTTGTTTCAGGGCACATGCTAATACTTACAAATCTACTTCATGTTTTGTGATTGGTTATTTAATGTGTGTACACCATTTAGGACATAAGTAATTTTTAAAGTTATGCCAGTAACTGCTACAGACTGATCATCTGTGGAACTCAAGAGTTAATTTCTTCTGTATATACTGTACAAATTAAGAACAATATTAGGTTTCTTTAATCATCTGTATTTGTTACTGACAGATCATTTGTCTCAGAAGAGTAGCATATGCTACACTTAGTATGTTTAAAAACCAGCTCGTTCTGGGTAGTTTTCTTATCATGGCACACATTTAGGTGCCAGCCTGGCTATGTCCACATGAGATCATAGCCTTCTGATGAGCTCTAGGAAGCACCTTTAAATGCTTTATATTCGTGCTTAATCTCCACACTAGGAGCCTTCAAACAGTAGTCTAGACCCAAGGCTCTGGCCCTTCGCTTTTTTTTTCTTGCAAGGGCGTGCTTATATCCATCAAGAGATCAGAAGTGGTTTAAGATGTACGCTGCAATATTTCATGAGCCTGGAAAGGAGTATTTATATTGGGAAGATGAGAAGTGAAGCTGGAATATATACATGAAGTAAGAGAGTGGGTGTTCACAGGCAAAGTTTTGAATAGTTATGGTAGATGGGTGGTAGGAATTCAAAACCAGTCAGTTTTCCCTCTATGCTCATTTGATGAATAAAGGTTATTCTCAATACACATGGTAAATAAAGACAGAACAAGACAAAATGCATTGAAACACTTGTTCAGGGACAGTAACCTTTACTGAAATTAGAGGAACTGTGGACAGTTTTAACTGATCGGTTTAGTTTTTCCTCTTCAGAAGGTGCACATAACTTAGCTTTGTAAATCAAACTGTGTGGATTTGCGCTTGAAAAAGACATTCATATGAAATTTGCATCCCAGATTATTTTTATTTAGTAAATAGTTCAGAATTAGATTAGTAATTACGAATTGGCATCAAGTTTGAGTATGTTGAAACAAGCATTTCTCTATAAAGCTTACTTTCACTGAGAAATTAATGGTTGATACTTGCATTGCGTGTTGCGCTTGTTTGTTTTATTATTTTTCCTGGAACTGTGTTTGCTGTCATTTGCAAACAGGAGAGATCAGTCTGTTATTTACTGAGGCTGAGTAAAAACAGAGCGTATTATTCAGTTAGAAGACACAGTACACAGAGTAAGCAGATCAGCAAAATGTATTTCAATGCCAGCTTCATTAAGTCGATAATCATCTCAATATATTCCCTTACAATTTCAACAATTAGTAGCCATAGTTTTATTTCATGATTATTTTTAATCAATGGTACAAAAAAAAATCCCTAAGCAAAATTCCATGGTAATTGCAAGCTTCCAGAATAATGTTCTCCTATGTGGAGCATCGCAGCAAGAAGAGTCACAGGACCAAAATTTGCTCATTACCTCTGGATCCTGAAGAGTGGAATTCATCACAGGTGATACAACAGCAACTCAGCTCTGAGGAAACACACCTGAATTTCTGTCATATACCATATGTTTCTTCAAAATATATTGTTGTTTCCAGATACCTCAACAGTACAATGTGGCCACATGCAGAGAGTTTCAGTGCCTGTGGTGGCCCAGTTAGATTGGTGTCAGACTTTAGTATTCTGTGACTGTGCTTATCTCCCCTGCAAGACCATGAAGAATTGCTTGCATTCTTGAAAAGGGGTTAGTGTGTTATTAACTTTGCTCATAACCTGACTTCTATGCTAGGGTTTCATTTTTAGCTTCTGCCATTTTAGTCTAAGGTTCCAAAGGCATTGTTCATGAACCTTCTTCAGAATTTTCAACAACAGATTAAAAAAAAAGTCAATAAATTTGTTTACAGAATATGGGAATAAATAATGCCATAGCAAAATCACCATGGAAGAAATAACTCCCGTGAAGTCCCCGTGAAGTGGAGGACAGTAAGAAAAACCTGTAGCTGGCTGTCACCTATACCGATCTCCTCCTTGGCCCCTGTAGATGCGCATGGACGCAACCATTCCCTTGCCTCCCTCAGCCTGCGGTCACGGGGCTGCCAGCGCTCTGGCAGTTTTGTTGGTTGACCGTGCTGGGTAGACCACTGGTTCAAATAGTCTCCTCCACTGTAGGAACAAACTTGTACTGGGCTTAAGGAATTGAAATAGATGAAACGGCCAGAAAGGAAGGGAAGAGGCGGTGCCAATGTAGCAGTGCTATCATTCTACCCTGAATGTCAGTTATTGTGATAAATTGATCTGATGTTACTTTAAATCTTTTTTTTTTTCTACTCTTTTTGCTCCTTTTGGAAACTGTTTTCCGTAGTGCTCATGAATCTTGGTTAGAGATCACTTGGTATTCAGAGAAGCATTGCTACCAGCAGTCTACCAATGTGACATCTGGACTGCTTGGTACATCTTTCACGATTTTCATAGACTAAGTACAGGCCAATAATGTGATATATGCGTTCACACTCAGTGTTGAAGGCAAGTGGCCTCTTACCACACAGATTGTAGAAAGTTTGAAGGCAGGGAATACTTCCCTGAGGACCAACGCCTCTCCTCAGAAGCAGTCTGAATATTGGTCTTAGATGCCTTTATCAAATATGAAGAAAAGAGAAAAGAAATGCTGAACAGCATTATTGTGAGTAGATTGAATATTGAATATCTTTTGAAACTTAATGAAATAATACCCAAATCTGTGAAAAGGTCCTTTTTTTCCAAGAAGAATTTTGTTTTACAAGGTGTTTTCAAAAAATTATAGACGAAAATATTTTTAGCTAAAATGTTTCAGTCAAACGTGTTTGTAGGTTTTTTTCTGAACACAGACAATGACCTCTGATGGCATTGCTTAAGAATAGAATACTGTGTCACCAGATCCGTGAGTGGAAACAAGACAGGCTAATAAATATTCTTCGAAGCGTTACTGGCTGCTGTGGTGTCCAAAATATAGTGTGCTAAAGCCAGTTCTCTATCTCCTGGGGAAGACTCCTGGCTTTGTAGTTGCAATGTTAAACATCTCCTCTTGTTTTGAGGAATCTGCATATTTAGAACGATAACTTATAAGGACGTTTGTTTCAGAAGCAAAATTCAACAGTCTGAAGCTTCTATTCAATTTGTTCACGTCTAGAGATGAGGAAGAACCTATTTCCTTGTATTTATTGTAAAGGGTCTCATAATTGTCTTTCAAAATAAAATGTCAAAGGTGTCTACAGTTGTACACACACTTTAGGCTGATTTGAAGAGAGTAGATGAATTCTTGATACTACACTCTTCAGTGTGGATTGAAGCTACATGAACATCTTTCAACGTAGCTATTCAAGGTATATTATTATTTTTAGCTGACTTACTGATTTTAAATAAATGTTTATGTGAAATAGTGTTACAGTATGTTTTGTAACGTGTCATAAAATTCACTGAGTGTCATCTGGATTGATTCACACACAGTATGAAATATACTGATAGAGCCTTTCCTTGGCAATTTCTTCCTTTTTTTTGATCATGTCTTTTAATTCTCTCTTTCTGATATAGTAGACAGGTTTTTCTCACTGTGGTGAGCCGAAAGGCTCATGCACTACAAGCTTCAGTATTTTCCTGCGCTCCCTGCTGCTTTGTGTATTCTGTCACTGGCATATTCACTTAATTATATGACAGGCAATAACTGCTCTCTGAGGGAGTAAAAGAAGTGTTGAATTCGTTTTTAAATTATATCATATTGCTCTGTTCAAAACCTCTTTTAAATAAATGTTGAGGATAGAACTATTGATGTGGTTTTTAAATGTTAAATTTCAGTTAGTTTGGATCATTTTAAATAGTTCTTCAGCAAGAATAAATCAGTTTTTATAACTTATAACTTTCAATTACAGTCTTTGGAGAGAATAACAGCGTGTTTCAAGGAGCGGTAAAGTACAACAACAAGGAACTGTTGCTGTTTCATTTGTGCAGGCTTTAAGCTCCTGTGGAACCTAACAAGAGCCTTTCGCAAGGAAGCGCATCCTAGAGGGATCCTTGAGAGTGTCAGGCGAGGTGTGGCTTTGATCTAGTCTTTGAGCTTCCACTTGGGGAACTTCCTTGATAAACCTTACAGGGGGATGATGATGACCTACTTTGCTGTATTTCGACTGTTCAATAAAATGGGCTGAGAATCACAAGCTGTTATGATGTGCCACTGAATTGCATGAAAAGATGTTTCCTTTTAGCGAACTGCAGACTGGTGGCTCTGGTGAAGGAGAAATATCAGACTTAATGAACATCTGGCTCCATTGCAAGGCATTGGACAATGCCGAAAGCTTTAAAATGTAGCAGGAACAAATTTAAACTAAATCAGGTATGGATCTTTTTTTAGATGCAAACTAGGAATACTTATTTAGAATAGGCATAAGTGTTCTACTTTTAGAACAAATACTGTTGAATTAGATAGATGGATAGGTAGAACCCACACAATAGTGTAGATCAAATAGAAGGCTTCCCTGGTAACTTATTCTAAGTGTGTTAAATGACCCAGCTGATTGGTTCTTATCTGTTAATGTTACTTTTTAACGTATCTTTCAGACCTGGTAAAATCCAAAGGCTTATATGACTGCCAGTATGATTCCAGTCCTTCAGAAAAACCAAAAAGAATGACTCGAGTGGCAATCTCATTAGAGGACATCAGTCCTGGGCAGAGTAGCTGAATGGCTCTGTTGGCACTGTAGCAAGAATAAATGGTAAATTCACCCTACTTTAATTCTTTAGAGTGTCATTTACGGATTTGTTTCTGCCTGAGCTTTGTTTCTGTGTATGCAGATTCAGCTAATAAGATAGACTTAGGAAATAATACGGAAATACTGGAGTAACTTTTCTCTCCTCTCTTTCTGACCCTCTTTCCTGCTGGTGGCAGTTACTTAAACAGCTGGCATTAGGAACGGAGCACGTGTTGCTTTCCCTACATTTTTTTTTTCTGCTGAACCAGGGCTGTATGAGGTAAATTACCTCCTCTTAAGTCTCCCTTGGTCCAACTCTATGATGATGCATGCTAGGAGAGAAAATTGTAATCACATTCATTTTTAGCTGCTTATTATATAGGTTTTCCTGTGACTAATTAGACACCTTGATGCCTGAAAATATAGTACCTGGGTTCATTTCTTCTACCATTGCTTTACTGGCAAAGCAGAAATGAGGAAGCCACTGTTTGAACGTGTGGTCTGAAATGTTTAGCATTAATACCTCTCTGAAACATCTATTTCTTGTTTGCATTCTCTGGCCGCCTCTGTGGCATTAAATGCTTCAGTAACTATTTGTTTTTTCTGTTATGATAATGCTATATTCTATGAACTAAGGATTGGTTTTTTCGTAAAGCCTTTGCATCTTTTCTTTTTTCCACAGCCACAAAGGCAGATGAATGAAACTTATGAATAAGCCACTAAATTGGCATACGCAATGTTAATTCCAGGATGTCTGTGTTACAGATTGACCTGATATTTTTCCATTTTAATTTAAGGAAAAAAACAGCATAAATAGCAATAAGATGTGTAAAGGATAATATTTTCTCAGGTGAAATCCCATTCAAACTGTCAGGCATCCAAATTTAGTTAAGACAAAGGTGAGAAAATATTGTCCTTTAAACCAACTTCAGTGAAATGATGCAGATTAGAATAGCAAAGCCATGAACAGCAGAAATAATAATATTTTTTAATACTAAAAGTAATTTTTTTCCTTAACTCCTTTTGCCTTTCTTTCTCTTTTTTCTCTCCCTTGCAGTGCATGGGTTGTAAGCTTTCATCATTTACTGCATAAATCAGGATTTTACCTTTTGTAGGGGATTTTCAGATACTTGCTAGCTTAGATTCATATCATGGAATTCAAGCTGTGTTACCCTGCTGCTCCAGGATGTGAGTTGCTGTTGTAACGCTTCCAGTGCTTTGTTCTTTTATCGGGCCCTTGATGAAGCTGTGTTTGCACCACCATAGAAATGACACAATTTTGACCCTTTCGTTTCACAGAGCTTACTCCATTTTTCTGAATGATGAGTTGGGAACTTTAGGATGTATTCCAGATAGTTCTGTAAAATGGTACCTGAAGTAGGATGACATGTATCCCATCTCCCCATATGCCTCAGGTATTTCCCATGTCATCAGTGTTTTCTGCGTTGCAGCCCTATTGGGTAAAAAGGGACCAGTTCTCCACCTCTGCATGTCCATTGCAATTGAACTTGAAATACAGATTATGAGAAGGATGTTTTGTACATGAGCTTGAATCATGCAACATGTAAAACTAAAGAAAATTATATGCCAAATGATAGAGGGGAGTCCAATCACTCTGTTCAGATTTTCAGATGATGGATTTCTATTGAACGCTATCTTCTAACACACAGTCTTACTGCTCAGTATAATCCAAAATAATTGCACATATAATTAGCATTCAATTAACATGCGTTACATTTCTCTAACTGCTACTAACTTTGCATCTCCATTTACAGATTTTCCAAACTTGAGAATAATATCTGTCTTTTGTGGTGTCTAATTGGCTTTTAGAAAAGATAAATTAGGTTTTCCATTAGAACATAAGAAATGCCCTATTGGCTCAGACTAATGGTCCATCAAGCCCGGTATTCTGTCTTGCCACTAGCAAAATGAGATGCTTTTTCAGGAAAGTGTGTAACAGTTTCCCCCTGTTCTCCTCCAGCATCCAGAATTTTTGGATTAGCGATGCTGGAGGGTTTACTCCTGCCTGGTTCTTTTAGTATCTGGTTGCAGACTTGCTGTCCGTGAGTTTGTCTAATCCTCTTTTGAGCCTGCTGATATTGTCTGCCTCCATAAATTTACCAGATTTTTGCTATTCTTGAAGATTATTAAAATTATGATACGAATTTGTGTTATCTTAAGTGTGATTTCTGTAGCACAGATTACATAAGGAAATATTACAAACAACCAAAGTGATTGTGTGCGCCTTGTGCATTTACGAAGCAGGAGGGTAGCATATCCACAACATTACGATTTTTTTTCTTTAAAAATTCAGACTTAGTAAAAAAAATTGGGGGAACATTTAATGTAAACACTGAGCTATTTCAGTATGACAACACAGATCTATGAAAATGGCTTTCCTATTTAATGTTTGTAGAAATTGTCTAGGAAAGAGACTAAATGTAATACCACTGTGGTAGTATTCGCAGATTGTACTAAATTTGATGGAATGCTATAGGACTGAAGCAAGTATCTGAAGATACTAGACAAGGTAAATACAGCATGACATTTGGTTGAAAAATGGAGACTCTTTCAAAAAAGGAAAAAAAAAAAAAATCTTGGCCAGTGATTTAATGATTAAGAGGTAGGACTTTCTTTGGTAGAAGAGTGTTCGAGTCCAAGAGTTCTGGAAGGAAAAAAAGAAGTCAAAACTTTTTGTGTGATATTTCAGGGTATTCATCTGACTCTTTAAACTTGAATCAGAAAGAGGGCAATATGTGGTTCTCTCATTTCTTTTATCTTGTCTTCTAAGCTGTTTCACAAAAGGGTGAGTTAGGTTTCCTATGCTGGCAGCATCTCCTAACAGATACAGCTGTGGGTTAGTAATACGGGAATGCATATACCTGTATCCCGAAATAAATTGTCCTTTAATCACTATAAAATAACCTTTTTTTTTCAGGGTTAGGATTCACCTGTCCCTATGCAGATATTACTGATATAATTTATACATCATGGGTTTCGCTGCTACAGAAATGCCTTTTAAGTCTCTAACTGAATTTACCATGTTGGCAAAACTTCTAAGCCTTTTTTAATACAAGTAGAAGAAATTTCTTGAACTCTCTTACTCTACTGTACACCAGCCGAAGCATTTTTACAATCTGCCCAATCATCACTGCGTTGAGCTGATTAAGGATTAATGTGTTACAAAGACACTCCACGCGGGAGGGAGATTAGCTATGCATCAATCCATAGCAATAACTCATGAATCGTCGAAAAAGGCACTGAGTAGCCATGTTTAGAATGTAAGATTTTCTTGGGTTACAACACAATTCGTCAACTTCCTCTGTTGAAGAGCCCTGGCAGTTTCCTGGGTTATTTGGATGTCAGCTCTGGAACTGTGGACTGTTGAAGCCTCCTTCTTCAGTCATGGAAGAGTAGACCACAGAAAACTAAACAAAATGCCACTTTTCCTGGGAGGAGTTTATTGAATACTTCTAACACTTCCATGCCTGATCATTATCTTCTATGGTAAATGGCAGAGACAGCGAAGATATTAGGTTAACATTTCTGGGAACTGTCACATTTACTGTTCTCTTCAGAAGGACGCCTTTTGGACCATGCGACTCTACTGAATTACAGTTTCTTTGAAAACAGAGCTTATAATTGCAATTAAGTATCTGAAATTGCAGCAGTCAAAATCCAATTTCATAAAGCATTAAACTGAGTCTGCTTTAGAATATATTTACACAACACTAAGAAAGGGAGTGGACTGAGCTATAAATTTTCCATTTTACTTGCCAGCCGGAATGCTACAACAAAGTACATTTGCAAAATCTTGTACAAAAAAATTCCATGGCATGTACTTGCATGACATGTAACTCCAGTGAGTGTCATCACTTCTTGTTCCTGCGAGGAGCAGGCTCACGCTAACAGCTAAGATATGAAGGGTTATGATTACCGGGTCCCTCTATGAAAAAGGCTTTAGATCCAGAAGATGTTTAGCAAAAAGAATGTCTACTGATCAACATTTGGAGACAAACAGGGTCCTGCAGGAGGAGGTTAGCTGCAAAATAAAAGCAAAGAGGGTAATAAATGCAGTTTGTAAATAAACAATAAGATTAGAGAAGACATTTCAGCTCTAAGCTCTTCTTAGGGCTATGAGAAAATATATTCTGGTTTTTTTCTGCAGCCTGAAGATGGTCTGCTAGCCCATGTGCCATCTCTTATTTGGCGCTCTCTACTAGCGCAAATTAACCCTTCACTTAGTAATTTTTCACTCTGTACTGATGCTGAAAATTACATGAAATTGTTCTAGTTTTTCATCGTAGCAAACAGTAGTTTTCTGAACAGTCTGAAGTGTCCAAAGATGATCAATGAGGCTGGTGAAGGATCTAGAGCACAAGTCTTATGAGGAGCGGCTGAGGGAGCTGGGGCTGTTTAGTCTGGAGGAGACTGAGGGAGGACCTTACTGCTCTCTACAGCTACCTGACAGGAGGGTGTAGTGAGGCGGGTGTTGGTCTCTTCTCCCAGGTAACTAGCGATAGGATGAGATGCAATGGCCTCAAGTTACATCAGGGAAGGTTAAAGTTGGCTATTAGGAAAAATTTCTTTACTGAAAGAATGGTTAGATCTTGGAACAGGCTGTCCAGGGCAGTGGTGGAGTCACCATCCCTGGAGGTGTTCAAAAAGCGTGTAGATGTGGCACTTGGGGAAGTGGTTTAGCAGGCATGGTGGTGTTGGGTTGACGGTTGGACTTGAGGCTAGAGGTCTTTTCCAACCTTAATAATTCTATGATTCTGTAAGTGGTTAATGAATTTAGAGCTAAATGGATTGGTTTACTCCATTCGTTTACAAGTGTAGCCAAGATCAACAAGAAGTACAACAGAACACAGTTACAATCAGTGGCAAATATGGTGCGTTCTGTAGCTTCTGTTAAGCCCCAAGTGCAAGATTTTTTTGACCAGTTTGTTTAGAATTAAATATCCTGAACAACTTTATTTCTGCCCTTCCTGAAGCCCCAAATATCTTGTGAGTCCTTTGAATTGATCTAGGTAAAACTATTTTTTTATAAGAAGTAAGGATTAAATATATGCTAAAACTCCAATCACAGATTAGAAAAATAGATGTAACATTTCCAGTGAATTTTTTCAGTATCAGTGTTTGTCATATTTGTATACTTTTTACTTTCTGATAAAACAAACCAATCAATATCCTAGGAGATTTTCTAAATCTGTGAGTAGAACATAGGAACTGTTTGTTAAAAGCTTCATAACCTCTTTCCTAGTGAAGGATTATTAAAGAGGTTTCTTCTGACTGACATTCCTGGGAAATGTGTTTTTTAAGCTTAACAAGAGTGGCATGGCTGTGATAAGGAACAAGAATGGGTCATTTACGGTGATTACAAAGAGACACTGATGCTCCCTCTGTTGAACAATATTGATTTTTTCATTTTGGCTTGCATCATAAATAGACATTGAGAAAATGTACCACTCAATGATTGTTTGCATGGCAAAAGAGAGTTGAGATGCTTTTCATTTTAAAGTGAATTTTGTTGCTGCATGGATTTTATCCGACTGCTGTTTGTTTCTGTGCACAGATCTAATGTATAATCAGAATCACTAAACAGGGAACACAGTAATTCGCATTATATGTTGTTTTACAGTAGCAGAATGTATAAAATCTATTTTTAGAACTGTGTCATAAAATATGGCTTTAATTTATCCAAACAGCCATTGAAAATGTTAACATTTAAGCAGTCTGGTGACCAGGAAAGGAGAACTCTGAGATATATTCACTTTTTTTTTCCCTTAAATACTGGGTGCAGAAGATTTCTATGCCTTCTCTTCATGTCAAAAATGTCTGTTAAATTAGAAAGACTTTTCATCTAAATACTTTAATGATTATAAATGTTTGCCTTATAGTCATATTCATACTCAGATTTTCACACAGAGTTATACTTCTGAGAAAAAACAACTTCCAATAACATTTTTCAGCAATTTGCCATCTCAACCATTTTTTCATGCCTTTTTTTCTAATCTCTTGGGAAGATTTTTACTTATGAAAAACACATTCTTCCTGTTGCACCAAAAATGGTGGGTCTGCCTTCGCTGGGAGCCAAATTATTCCTACTCAGCAATCTGGAGGGTATCTAGCTGGTACAAATGCGATAAGTGCACTAAATTAATTGTCATTCAGTTTCCTCTAATACAGAAAAGTCCTTGAAGGAAAGTGTCACAGGAATAAAGGAATAAAGAACTGAAAGTAAGCAACCACTTAAGAGAGATGAGAGATGTATTTCTCATCCAGTTAAACTGGACGAAAACCTATTTGCAAGGCTTCATTGGCATTTAAGGAAAAAAGCCCTGAATTAGAATGAAAGATGATGTGCTAGAAAGACGTAAAGAAATGGAAAATATTGAAAAGTGCAACAAGAAATACTAGGATTAATTTCTAGTGCTGATAATTTTTTTTAATAGTCTCAACCTTTTTTTCCAGCCTTTTAATATAAATCCTTATTAATTCCTTATTGATACTTACATGTCTCAGTTTTCCATTGTTTGGTTTTCCTTTGTCTTCCACATATTTTCTCTTCATCTTTCTGTGTATTATTTCTTCAGTTCATCTTCCCCTGCCCACTTTTTAACCATGATCCACAAATTGGCCTTCCTTTCAGAAGGTCCTCCTGTGTGTTGGGTCATATTTGCAGTAGTCAGCCCAGAAGAAATGGCAAAGGCCCCTCCTCTGCAGGCAGTTCCCTGGCATATTTTTGTTTTGCTGCAGACCTTGGTACAGATATTTTGCTTTCCTGAGCTGCTTTTGTTCATAGCTAAGTCAGAAGAACAGAGTATCTTTATAAGACTCCTCATCATTGCAATACCTGAGTATCCAGCTTTCTTGTCAGTCACTCTGCTTCCCCCAAAAGTACTTTTGTTCATGGAGCTGTATCCTGCAAAGTTTGCACTGAGTTCATGCGTAGCCGAAAAGTGGCTGCGGGCTTTGTGCAATGGTTATCAACTTGGTCTCCAGAATGTAAGCTTTTATGTTTAAAAAACACCCCAAAACAGTCTCTGTCTTCCCTGAAACTTCTCTTCACTAGTGATGTCATTCAATTCATGACTGATCTTAAGTCGCTGATGAGCCAGACACAAAAGCCTCTCAAAACTCTGTAGATGAAGAATTGCTCGAGGTAGCGTATACAGCTGGAGATACAGGGCAGACCTCAAGAAACCTTCCCTCAGGAGCTGTTTGCCTGAGTTTGTTTCACATCGCAGACGGATTAACACCGTGACATAATGAGTGGCTTCGTTGCATCCTTTGGGTTACCCCATTTTGTGACCTAATTTGACATCTGTTGCTGGTTCCCAGAGAGTCAGCAGTGCCCGCGTTCTGCTCTGCAGTTTGCCTCGATCACAGGCCCAGCAGCACTTCTGGTACAGCGCGCTCTGACTTCTGAGAAACCTGTTGGAAAGCTTGAATTGTTAGTCTCTTTTCAGCTAGGCTGAGTCCAAAACTGTGAACACAGTTTCATTCTAGAGGAAGAACAAATCCAGAACTGTCTGAGAAGGACTGTGCTTGTTAGAAATCTAAAACAGAAACTGAAGTTTGTGGTGAAAATTATTAACTATGCATCTGTTCTTTACTCACTCCTCTTACAAACTGAAACACGTTAGCTTGAATTATAAGCTTTTGGTGGCCACCCTGAAGATAGAGAAGTTTATATGTTTTGCTTGGTAGATAGAGCAACTTAAGAGAATACACACAGTCAGCTGTCATGGCTCAGGTGACTAGGGGAGACTCTCGAAGCTGCAGTGATTTGTCACTTTTGATCATCTGCCCATATACTGAGAGGTTTGTGAACCATCCCATTGTAACTGGAATTGTAAACATGGAAGGCTCAGGGTGACAATGTAAGTATGGTGACATGTGAAAGGACTTTTTGGAGATCTGCATAACTGGGGATGGTTTAAAATAAACAGAGTAACCCCACTTTATTTTAGAAACATTTACACTGGGGAATTACAACAGCCAGCAATTGCAAAAGCACCACCATATGCTGGTGAAGTTGTATAGAAATCAACCAGTGTGAAAGTATCGATAAAGACTAAAAAAATACTGGTAGCGGTATCAGCATTGCTGGAAGACTTGCAAGCTAACAAGTTGTTTCTGTTATTCTAGTGGGTATGTTTATGAATGCTATTTGATGTGTTTGGAAAGCAGAACGCCTGCTTAATGCAGTCAAACATACTTTGTTCTGGAAGAGGCCAACACGTGACTTTACCGGATGTTACAGGACGCGCATGAGCCACAAGTGAAATGAAGACAAACATTTTCTGTAATTTTAGAGGTCGGTGTGACACAAGCTACTCGGGTTAAATTTTGTCAGCTCCTCAAAGTACTTACTATTTGGAGAATTTCTTTCCTTATGTTCATTTTCTGATGGTTAACATGATAAAATGAAAAGAAACCCCTCTGAAACTTGTAGTTGTCGTGATGACAGGTTTGCTTTTTCCTTTGCATAGTCTGACATGTTCAGTCACGATTCTGTTCTGTTCAGATGCAGTATGATTTAATTTACTTTGTAATTGAGATTCACCTTCCCATACATCTTCACAAGGGGCTTTATGTAGATAAATTTCACATCTTGCAGTCAACCTGACATCTCCTACAATATGATAGAAATCACAAGAATATAAATATCACTTGAACACTGTGTCTTTAGCTGATCTAAATAAAAGATTATGTAGATAAAATACCAGCACTAAGAAGTTTTTCTAAGTATTTCTTAAATATGCTTAGAAGGCAGAGCAGACTGGGAGGGTTGCAGGCCAAGGAGAGAGCCCAGGTGTGGATTCTGAGAACAGTGATGTGTGTAAATTGCATAATGTGTGGCTAACCTATATCAAACAATAATTCGCAAGTTATAGTAATATCGATCAGGAGAATAACTGATTATGACGTAGGGCTGGAGTAACCTTGAATAGATTTCTTGGTGTCTTGAGGACTATTCACGAGTGAGGTACTTTTTACTGTGGGAAGAGAAAGCTGGTTCACAATACAGCTTGCATTAAACAGGACTCCAAAAATACAGTAGTCAGCTATGTGAGTTATTCATTTATGCCTTTAGTCCTTACCTTATTCACGCTTAGTATCACCAGCTTTCAGTGGCAAATACTGCGACTTGACAGAAGATGACAATTTCCATGTTGTGGCCAGAAATATTTAAATTGCTGCTTCTTTTGGAGTGCTTCAATACAGATATTCTTCAGAAGATGTTATTGATCAGCTTGGAGTAGAACTTCAGTGCTTTTGTTAATGTGAAAAAATATAGCAACTTCCTGACTTTGTAATCTTTAAAAATTGATTAATTCAACCATAATCAGATGTAGTAAAGAAAGCACAGATTTGGTGTTAGTTTTCCTATAATGGCACTCATAACCTATGGGAAAAGCTGGTAATTTTTTCATCACAAAGTCACTGTCATGCAGAATAAGGCAAAAAAAAACTAAAACTTAGTTTTTCACTGTATGTTTTTGGTGAAGTGGTAGTGGATGAGACTGTGTTTATCAGCAGCTTCCTTTGCATGCTATTATGTCTTGTAAAAGCATTTTGGTTTTTGCACCAGGTACTGTAGTTCCAGTCCAGTTTTAAGGATAATGCTTCCTAGTTTGAAGCATTTGTAGAGTGCTTACAAGTCTTTATCTGGTAGCTGTGCATTGTAGGCTACTTCTGCAAGCTATTGAATGCTTTCAGCTCTGGCTAGAGGCTGAGGGAGCTTAGCAGTTTCCCATGTAGAACCCTTTATTAATCGGGTTAATAGAAGAAAAATAGCATTCGAAGAGTTGCTTTAGCTTACAAAAGGGTAGCAGAGCAGGTCATTAGTAATGATGCCAGATAATGAAAAATATGTTCTGCACACGGGACTTTGTATCAACAGAAAGGTCAGTATATTATGGTAGTTAGTATATTATGGTAGTTACATCTAGTCACCGATAACATAATCAGCCAGAGCTAAATTGACTGAAGTCATGGATCAGTGTTCAGTCAACTAAAGTGCCATAGGAAATCTCTCCTTCAGTATTCCTGATCCTCCAAAGTTCAGGACTTGTATCCAGAAGGGAGAGTTGGCCAGAATAGTTATTATCTCTTAAAATAGGAATGTCCTTATTTGTTGCTTTTGTGAAATACTTGTTACACTGAAGTTTACATCTGACCTTTCTGAGTAGTAACGTTTCCAGGTAAACATGACTCCTCAGAGGAAGATGGATGATTCAGTGTCCTGCCCAGATTCCCATTAAACGGAAGAGAGCAAACACTGACTACTTCCAAAAACGTAACAGGGTCACTTAGGGCTTAGGCTTATGTTCACTTCCAATAGGTTGATGTGATTTAAGAAGTTACTATGCCTTTTGATACTAGTGTCGCCGCTCAGCTAGAGACTGCCATCCTGGAGCAGAGCTGGCCGTAAGAGCACTCCTCAAGTGCCGAAGGGCAAAGTCTGCTGTCCTGGTTTAAACCACAGGGAAAGACTTGAGCTAATAAGTTTGAATTGACATTGTACAAGTAGAGGGCTGACCTGTGGTTTAATAAGCTCTGCCTGGGAGGCAGGGAAGGAGAAGCAGCGTGTTCAGCCTAGCTGTGGAGAGGCCATTTCTCTCCCAGGAACTTGCCAACCATGCAGAATGAGTACAGAAGCATCTCTAACATGTGATACTTTGTGCCCCCTTATTGCTGCCTCTAGCTGTTCGGCTACATTTTAACTTCTGCTCACTTGTCTATCTTCCAGCATTCTCTTATGAACTCAGTTCCCGTCTTGATACCATATCAACATCAGCAAGAAAAAATGGCAGTAAATTCTTACTTTTGTTAGAAAGTAACTGAACAGATTACTTGGCTTGCAAGGATGTTCAAGCCAGAGGCCTTTTTAAACAAGTGAAAGGATAGAATAAAAACATTCTCTGAACTAGCAAAACAATTCAATTGATGCTTTCAGATAGACTTCACAAATTTACCTGCCTGTTAGAAGAATGTTTACATGGAAATAGGATTTGGATTAATCCTGCTACTTGTTGTAAAGACCCAACAAGCGTATCTAGCATGTATTTACAGGAAAACCAGAATTAAATGATAAAGTTTAGAAATTATGACAGTCTAACATCCTTTTCTGCTACCAGTGGAATCCCTTCTATATTTTGTTAAATTTTGACCTGTGGCCCTAGTTGAGGGAGCCTATGTGAACCTATCTGTCACCTAGAAGAACATCATGTAAGCAGCCATCAGTTCTTCAGTGCTTTTTGCTGTTTATTTCCAGCTTCGCTTGTTTTATGAGTTTTGGCAGTGACTTATGTTGTGGGTCAGGTGCCTGAAGGTAGTGTCTGGTACCCTTTTAGACAATCTACACTGTCCCACTTGGCTCCAGCTGCAGCTCCAGGAGGACATAGACCTCCATTATGTCTTGTGCTGTGTGTACTTTGCCACGTGGAGTGTCATGTACCAAGTCACCTCCCACGGCGCTAGATGCCTGGTTCTAGGCAAGTAATTAAAATCTCAGGAGGAAATAAATCTAAAAGATTAAGAAATCTAATTCCAAGTATTTGCATGTATACGGAGAAGTATAAGCTTATATCACAGCTGGTGAAGATGTATTCTGTTACCAAGCTGGCTTGCACAAGCGAGCAATTAAGAAGCTAGTTAAAGAAGAGGATGAGAACAAACGGTGAGGGTACTAACTTCTTTAATCAGGCATTTAAGTTGCCTCTTCACAGGTGCATGTTCTGCGTTACAGTGATTTTATATTCTCGCACATCTCGCAAGGAACAGGGTGAGGTAGACCTAAGGACTTAAAGTAAATGTAAGTGGGTACAATTTACGCTATATTACATATAACTTCTGATTTATGCCAAAAGATACTAAACTTGTTTGTGGAAAAGAATGTGTATCTCCTACTATAGGGCTCATACTGAATTGGATGTTTTAAAACACTCTGTGGCCTCGCAGTGTACAAAGAAAGCCTGAACTGACAAAATAACATTAAAAAGATGAGTTATTGTCACACCAACCATCCATTTCTAATTCAAATCAATAGAAGGTGCTATGTGACTAGACTGAGCCTTCATCCAACTTCTTGCCTTTATTGAGAGGTGTTGTGAGATGGGACTTCATTTCAGAATTTTGTCTGTTATAGACACGAATGTGATATCCTTATAAATATGGGAGAGTAGGAAGACATGAACAAAGATAGGATGGAAGTGTTAGCTGGTTTTCTTTCAGAATTAGGACCTAGAATTTCTTGATCCAATGTTGTAACTGCTAAATAAACAGTAGTTTTTCTCATCGATGCCATTTTATGCAGTGACTATAGGTGGAAACGGCTGGAAGACATTTTTTTTGTGTGTGATTGGTAGCACATTGGAACTGATTACTCTTGATACCTTTAAACTATTTTAGTTTATATGATGTTGTCTTTGAGAGAAGAGAGCTTTGTCATAATGGTGCCTGCGTACTACTCCACAGAAGCATGCAGCAGTCATCTTTCTCCTGTAGTTGTTCTTCCATTTATGTCTATGTGTGTGTATTAATTTAAGTAGTAAAGAGAAGCTGTAGTTGCCTTATCATTTTCAGCTCTTATTCTCTGAATGCAAGAGAACAGCAAATACAATGTTTACAAGTTGGTTAATTAGTTTAAATGTATGCATTTCAAATTGACCTGATGAGACAATGTGTGAGTAACAATTAAAATAAAATTACTACATTGTTTTCCTTCTAGTCTCTGCAGATGTTGAACGGTTTTATGTTCCGACTTCTCTTTATGGTGGAAACCTCTTGGCATCAATGGCACTGTGATCCTGTCATAGGACTTAGTGTTGTGGAAATGACAAAACAAAATAAAAAAAAACATAATGCAGAATGAAAAAAAAGTGGATAGGGAGAATATTTTATAGGCCGTAGTTCTATCATTCCACACCTCAGATTTTAGTCAGACGGTCTCGTGTAAAATGCTGGTACAGAAGGTCGAAAAGGAGGACACCACTCAGTATCAGAAGTGGGGAGAGCAAAGAGGTTGCAAGCTAAGAGTAGTAGTGAGATTTTTGCAACAAAGCTGAGAAATAAAATACCTCTCACAGCACAGACAGTGATGTCATGCACTCTGCAATTAAGAATCACCTTGTGGGACCAGCTTTCCTATAAAAAATTATGCAGGGCAGTTTGAGAGACGTCAGACGCTTTGTGAGAAGGAAGTGCTGAATTCAGGTGAAAACCCTCTAAACAGACAGTGAGAGCTGTGAAGAGCGTTCCATACCCCTCAACTGAACAGAAGACTGCTGTACGCTGTTGTTCATCTGCCTTTGTTGCTGCTGTTCCGATGGGTCCTCTGAAACCTTCAGAATGACCTACAGAGTGGAGCATCTTTGGGGAAGTGGTTGCACTGCCTTAATTAAACTCAGTCCTTTCTACTAGGCTCCATGGCCTCCATCTTCCCGTAAAGCGATCTCGTTGTCTGACATACCGAAGCTGCACGATACACGGGTGCCTCGGTGGCAGGTAATGCCAATAGCCAAGCTGCAACGCCCCGAGTAGCACAGGCTGTGTATTCCTAGCATCGCCTCCAGCTCCCCCGTGCCTGTGAGCCGGTGCACTGCCCTGACATGCACAGTCCGGGAATCAATAGCAAGGAACTGAAATTCGAGTCAGTGATTCTGAGAAATATTGTGATCTTTACCAGAGCTGACAGGGTTTTCTTTCCCCTCGCAGTTCTAAACAAGAGTGGAAATCATAAAAACTGTGATGTTGTCTTGTTTATTTCTTGTCTTTTAATTTTTACAGCCAAATTATGTGTTAAGAATTCTTTAAAGAAATATATCAACATATTTATTCCAGGTTACTGCTTAAGGTCACCACAATGTAACATAGTTACATAGAAGAAGCTGTGTTAAATTCCAAATACCTTTAATCTGTAATGTAATTAGTTTGATTAAGACTGGTTATCTCTGTTAATTAGCATATCTGTTAGAAGCATTGACTGAAGTGCTTTTCATGATCACAACCGGTTCTTTATGAATTTAGAAATTCTTTCATTGTGTCTGTTGCTGGGTTAACTGGAAAAAGATCAAATCTCCTCAAAGATGCGAGACGCTGTCAGTGTGGAGTAAGCAGTTCTCCCAGAAGAGCTGGCAGATGATGAAAAGATGAAGGAATAGGATTTTGTTTAGTTTTAGATGATTAGGAAGGAACACGATAACATTTTCTAGCACATATTAGATTATTAAATGGATGATGTTCAGTTTTTTGTTATAGCTGGTGGGGAAAGGAAATAGAACAAGAAAAGAAATCAGCAGAATTTACTGTAAGGAAGATTTGGGTTAGGTAGATTTTTCTAACAGAAAGAAAAAATGGGTACTGATACTTCTCTGTGAGAAGAGCTTTTGACATAGCCTTTACAGGTCGTTTTTGCAAGTATGATAAGACAAATTTCTATTTGGAATAATCTAGGTATTGCTGTTGTGCCCTAAACTGAAGGATTTATCTAGATGGTGTCTTATGGTTGCTCTAGCAATAGCTGGTTCTATGATTCATGTTCCTGTGATTAAGAGGAATGGGTTATTATTCATAGGCAGTTCTTCTGTCAGAAGGTTGGGATAGGAAATATAGAAAGGCACTTGCTTCCCCAAACTGAGGAGTTTCTGAAGCTGTGGTTTTAGCTATATCTAACGAATAAAAGGCCCGTCAAGTCAGCTAAAAGTAGGTGAATAAATAGATACTTTTTATATAGGAATTTTCACATACTGTGAGCGTAATTAAACAAATGTGCATTGGAAGAATTATATATTTTGTTATTTAGGTTTTAGTAAAAATGGAGAAGCTAGGGACACTTAGCAAAAGCAATGCAGAAAGGTACCTCGTACGTTATTCCTTGAGGTATTTAGCATGTACAGAAAGTTTTTATTTTTTTTCTACAGTATAGTTTATGAGGAGCTTTACAAGTTTCTCATGGCTGAAAGGCTCAGATTGACTCTGCTAACTTACCTCCCATGAGACTTATTCTGTACTGCATAGGGCAGTAAATTTTTACAATCAATTTGCTTAATTAATTTAGTAGATCAATTTATTTTTTTCTGTGATGTATTCCTTCAAGGGCTTTAAATTTCCTTTTTTTTGTCCCTTGTCTGCATCTTTTTTTTTCCTTTCATGACTTTCACTTTGATATTTATTTACTGAATGTAGAGACTTATCACTTTAATACATTATTCCTTTGTGGTTCTAATGGATTAAATTTAAAATACATGTTAAAAAGTGTTACAAGTTGTATGCCTATTAGTATTGCCCATCAGAGGCTTAGGGAATTTTATGGCTGTGCTTGAGTCTTGGGTCCACGCTCAAAATGTCTGAAAGACAGGGCAAGAAGTCACTTGATGTCAACATTTTCGTAAATATTTTTTCTTCCCAGTTCATTTAAATTCTGAAAATATGTCCTGCTGCACTTTAAAGTTGTATAGCCACTATTTTCCCTGTGTAGGCTTTTAGTTACCCAACTGTATAGCAGACATAGGAGGAGGAAGTCAAATGAACTCCTTCCATCTCATTCGTGATATATTATACACGTTAATTCTGACACAACCTGCTATATTTTGACATCTCTTTCTGAAAGTGATGCAATGTTTTGCTGAAGACAGAAAAATAAAATTATTTCTTTGTGAAGTTATCCATTCAATATGGATTGAGATTGGTAAAAGAAGCCACTAACTTGCTTGTAATTTGTTTCTGTTAATGCATTTAACATCACATCTATATTAACTAATTTCTTGTATTGTTTCAGTCTTGGTTTCTGTCCGTTCCACCATGTGTCAGCTCTCTTGCTTCCTGCTGTCCCTTCACTTCCTCCCTCCCCCGCTCCTACACGACCCCCTTTGTATCTATTTGAAGGTTAATTTTCTTGTGATACCCAGGACTTTAAAGAAGTTTGGTTTGCTTGTTAGGAAGTTAAAATATGTTTCTAATTCTTGCATACCACCTTGCCCATTTTGCATCTTTTTTTTCACCAGTTGTGGTCAGAGTGTTTATCGCTATTTTTTAGTTTAGTGTTTAATACTTACATTCTTGATGGTACTGACAAAATTTGTTTTAATTAACAGACTAGATTAACTAAGTGCATGGCTGGACAGCTTTTTCTCCATTTAAGAGCAGGTGGTTTTCATGACTTCTTCAAACCTTGCCTGCCCCAAATCATCAGGGCATCATCCAAGAAAAACTCGTTAGTTGGCTAAGCCTGCCTTGTTCTAAACTGGTGTGTGATAGATGATGGCTTCCATATAACACTAGCTTAAAACATTAAAGGCTTGAGGAGCATTTCAATCAACTTCAATATTTCAATTGATACGCCTGAGCAAGCTGCCTAAGTGTATTATTTAGCCGAAACCTTTTTATCTGGCTACAAGAAAATGAGTGCCATTGATTGAGTAAGATGGATTTCCCTGTTGTGCATGTCTTCAGAAGTTTGGAGATTTACAATTCGTGTCTTGAAAGTCTGAACCATTTAGAAACCCTTGTTGTTTTAGGGAAGTCACTCATAGATTTTTGCACAGGAAATTGCAGGTGGGGTCAGGCTTTGTTCTGTCTGAAGTGGTACTGTCAAAAACCTTGTCCCAGGACAAGAACAAGAGAAGCTACCAGCAGCTCAATGGACAATGATATTTTATAAATAAAACTTCACTGCTCTGAAAAACAAAAAGCAGTTTGCAGAAAATAAAAACACTTCTATAACAATCTTTCTACTTGTGTCGTGTTTACAGAAAAAGTTCCTGGGAAAGTTTAGGCAAGCATGTGGCTGAAAAACATTTATTTCTGAAAGCTATCTGTTGTAAGAGATACAAAGAAAATTCGGAACAAAAATCTGATTCGACTGAATTTAACTACTCTTTTGAGGTAACTGTAAGTGTTTCTCTGAGTTGGGTGGTGCTGGCGGCTCATGTGGTATTCATAACTGAATTCTGAACAGGAGGAGAGGGATGGATACTATATTTTTTGCTTCCTTGGGCAAACTTTGTTCTACTTTTCTGTCAGAATAATTTTAAACCTACATCAGGTAATTCAGCACATATTAATCTTTCCCTTCTATTTAGGAATCTAGCAGACTGTTGTAAATAGTGAGGAAGAAGAGTTTTTAGAAATGAGACTAGAAATGCTAGCTTATTATAGAGTGAAGAATTTTAACCAGGTGCTGGGAGCATTCCGCCAGCCCTCTCTCCGCAGCCCTCAGAGATAAGCTCGTGGAACTTCTTTTGCTGGGAGGGCGACACATGGGAATAAAACAATTCTTTTCCACACCGTTCCTCCCCTCGCTTCCTTCTCACCAAAAAAAGTTTGGTTATGCAGAGATCACTAGCAGTTATATCAGCATGACCTGGTATCCAGGCAACCCAAAACCTTGTCAGCGGTAACAATACACAAGGCAGAACGCGGGGAGGATGAAAGCAGGAGAGTCTCGTTTGACAAGATAGCACCTGTTTCGCTCTGAACAGCCAGCGTTGAAATAATGATGGCATTAGCCAGGGGAATACAAGAGGTTCAAAAGGGGTTTTGTGACTTTGAAAGCGAATTGCAGCACAGGGAGCCATCACCAGTTTCCTCTTCAGAGATGAGTTGTTATGTCTCTGATTTATCTGGTAGCCAGTTCTTATGGTTTTATTGCTCCTGATCTCTTTCTGCTCTCAGCTATGGCTAGTTGCAGACATGCTTAGGCTTACGTTTCTGAAGTAAACAGTCTGTTCTATGTTGAACGTATCTGACAATGTGAATTACTATGAGCTGTGTGAAAACCGCAATGTGTAATGAGAAAGTGATTACATTGCTGGCCACGATTTTGTAGTTAGTGACTCTTCCCCAGGTGTGCCACACAGCACGTCAGTGATCTCGTTTACCTGGCACATTGACTTTTCTCCTCCGGAGTATTACCGCTTACGTTGGACGTCAGTAAATCCTCAGTCTTCTGGGCTGAAGAAATGCAAAAGGAGTAAAGGGAGCATGTCACAATGCAGAAGTGGAACATGTACAGAGGGACCTGAAATGGTTCAAAAGACTTAGATCTGGAGAAGCAGTAGGAAACATGAAAGCAATGTACAGCAAAAGAAATGGGAAGATGGGGAAATTATAGAAGCAACTCAGTGGGGAAGCAAAATATGTAAAACTGAAATATTCAGATGGTGGAATAAAACAGGAGTGGTTCACTACAGTGGGAAATTATATAAAAATTAGTCGGGCAGCAGCAGTACTACCTTAATGGAATTTAGTTAGGGAGACTGGATGGCCACTAAAGAGGTTAGATGGCTCACTGGGTTGGGAACCAGGGGCTCAGAGGGCATCTCACTTCTAGTCATTCACTGAAGCTTAATTAAGGCTCAGAGCGACCAAAATCAAGTACATGTGTTGGCAGTTTGGCAAACTGTAAGAAACGAGTTTATGATGTGGGATGGTCTCCAGCAGAGAGTGCTGAAGAAGATTTTTTTTAACTGTTACTAGCAGCTATGGACATGTAGGAAATAAACCAGTAGTGAAAAGCACCATATTCCATCCGGATATTTTAATCTATCTAATTACTTTTTTAAATAAAAAAATAAACAGACAAAATGACAAAAAATAGTAATAGATAGTGTACTGCATGGGAAACATAGGATGAAAACGTATTGAAGAGAAAGGGAGAAGAGGGATTATCTTCTACTATCTCTTTCCACTTCACCTCCCTTTAATGTATCTCTTACTTAAACAAGTTAAATGAGGAGAAATTATTTTATCTACAAAACTTGAAACTGGACAAATAAGTAAATTGGTTTTTGTATGTGATGGAAAAGATGAGTGAGAAACTGGGTTTAACAATCAAAAGAACATTAGGAAGAAATAATAATAAAAAAACACCTACCTCCAACTTTGTTTCCCTTCTCGTTGCCTGCTGTCGCCATTTGGTTTCACCCAGCTCCACACCCTGCGCTCTCTCTGACACCGTCTGCTCTTGGCCTCCAGAATCCCTCTGGAAGCTCGTGGCTGATTTCAATGAAAGTTGACAGAGTGAGAGATGTCTTGAATTCTAAAAAATTTTGATGATAATGTGAAACTGGATGGAAGCAAGAGACCAATAATGCATCTAGTGTGCGAAAAGCTACAGCCCTTTTTAGACATTACGGAACCCACGGGGGAGCTTAGCCTGAAGGTACAATCTGAGAAGAGACAAGGCTTTAGTAGTTCCCCGCTTATGGAGCTGATTATTCCCTTTGAGCCTGCTACCTAGGCTTTGACTACTCGTTTCTACCTTAGCATACTTTCTGGTTTTCTCTGTACATCCTAAATGAAAGTTGTCTTTCATCAAAGAGTGATGAAAATGTTTTGGACAACCATAAATTAGAGTGGTCAGAAATTAGACGTTGGCAGCCCGGAAGGCTCAGGAAGGTGAACAGAAGCAGCTGAAAGGCTCTGGCACCGATAGATCAGGACCTGAAAGCAGTTTGAAACAAAATGATCCAGTAGCTACACATGTGTGCGAATGTCTGTGGTTCTACGAGTTTATGAAGGTTTGAGATAAACACAAGAATAAGCAAAAAATGTGCAAAACAGATGCCCTTTGAAAAATGTGCTACCTTTGTCGTTTTTCACCCATTAGTACAACTTCTTATGGCCACATGATGGATCTTTCGTCATGTTCTGCTACTAGAAAAAGCAACAACCCAAAGCATCATATGTAGTGGTTCAGTATTATCACAGGAAATATAATAATAGAACTCACCTGTATCATCACGTGCTCTCCCAGCTCAGGGTACAAAAAGGACAGTGCAGAATGCAAGAGGCGTGTGTTTGGTGTTCCTGTGTTCGGGAACATCTGGGCATTGAGTAGCATTTCCCATTTTCGGTTTTAGTGCTGGAGTAGAAGGTTACGATAATCACCTGGTCTTCACGATTAAAGGTGAGGTTGCATAATGATGGAGTTCTCTTCAAATTAGCAAAAATGTGTTTTCTTGCAACATTTTTTCATATTGCCCTGTCCGTGACTAAAGGAAGCTTTAAAAATCCATTTGCCACACAGCTATGATGGTAATTAGTGGTAAAAAACTTCTCTAAACTTTAAAGGAGTTGAAATTTAAGTATAGAAAGATAATGTAGCATTTATATGCTAGAACCTTTAGGAGGAATAAATGGATGGATTTGAAATTGTTGCTCTGGAGCTTTGTGATATAGTAAATCTTGGTATTATTGATATTGAAGATTTCTTAAACTGAGCAAATTGTAAAGATTGACTTTTCTCCTAAAGGGACTGGATTATGTTTGTCTGCTATTTGGAGCTGAAAAATGCTGAACAATTTCAGGGATAAGCAAAGAGAGGGGATTTTGTAGATGAGTTTGCAAGCACTTCTGTCTTTAGTGGACTCGGTGGAGTCACAGGAACACAGTTCTTTGCAGTGCTGTGAGCTTCGAGAGTAGCTTAGTATCCAGCCAGCTTTATGCAGCTGCATTCAGTTTTTTCAGATAGAGGAGACAATGTAGAAGTCTTGTGGTAAAAAGAGAATTAATTTAATCTATTTTAAAAACAGAACTCTTGCTAAAGTAGCTGAATATCATTAATAAAACAGTCTTTAGAATGGTGATTGAATTAATGGGATGTAACAAAAAGAAATGCCACATTAAGATTCTTGACTATTTTTTCCTTGCTTGCTTTTTTTTTTTAAAAAAAAGGAAAACTGTTTGGTTTTTTTAGAGGAATCCACTGTTTCCACTGGTTTGGAACTGGGTCAGTCTCCTGACAGTATTCATCAAATGGCAAATGACTGAATTTCGTTCGTTCAGATGAATACAGTGAATTCTGTATTTTGGTAATATTGAAGGTAGTCTGACACATTAACATGGGGATCTTTCCTTTATTAAAATTATTAAATTATTTTCAATTAGAGATAGGTCAGCTGCTGAGTTTCAAATTTTTCTGCCTGTTTGCTTGCTTGCTAGACATGGGATTGTTTGAACAGTTTTCAGCTCCTGTGCTTAGGAATGGATTCTCAAACTTTATGATGTAATTCCATTTATAGTAGTGTAAAACTTGAATATCCCTTTAAGATTGGAAGAAGTACATTTTTGTCTTTTTTTTAATGACATTTTCTGGCCTAATAATATTTTTTCACTATTTAGTTCTAGAATCATAACAATCAAATGTGAAATCTAAAGGATAAAGCCTTGAGGGAAATCTTTGTTACTCTTTTTCTGCAGGCCAAAGAACAAACACGTTAGTTGACAATTAATTGACAAAAACTATAATTCTCAAACAATCTACGTACCTAGTTTAATGACATTATTTCAAGAGGGCTCATAGGTATTTGGCTCCTCTTCAGCTTCTGATGACTATAGAAAAGATACTAATGTTGATGTATGCTCAGAGATTGACATCGCTGACAATTGCCATGTTTGTTAGTGACAGAGGTCACGTTCTGTACTTGAAGACTGGCGTCTTGCGTTGTACGAACAAGCTAACCAGAAGTTTCCCTGTACGGGAAATACTGTCAGCCTGGAATAAGATCAGCTGTACCTCCTTAGCATTTCATATACATTGGTAATGTAAAATATGCAAACTAATTTTTCATCCATCTCGGTTTGAATGCTTTGTGAATTCGCGCTTCAGCAATCTGATCCATCTCAGACATACAGTCCAAACATCATTACCTGCAAACTGCATGTCCTCCGACTCCTTGGATGTTTTCTTTTAAAGATTTGAGATTAGAGAGCTAGCTGCTGCTGCGGGGATGGAGGAAAATGTTTTTTTGAAATTCAAACAGCTTTTCCCAGTGCAGTTGATGAAAGCTTTTTTAGAATCAGTTCTTTCTGCAAACTGCCTTCCTGTTTGCCTCATCTAATTCATACTGAGAAAGGACTAGAAATGTCTGACCTGGGAGTTTGTTAACTGTGCTTTCTTCTAGATCTCTTTTGCACAAAAATACCCCAGAAAGAAGTTCACAGGTCTTTAAATCTGATCATTGAATTTTAGAAGCTGTCGGTTGGTCCTTTCAGTGTTGCTTCCTGCAGGCTGCATTGTAAACCACTGGAGAGACGATATTTATCTGGCTTTTGGGTCTTCTGGCCCAGGATAAAGTCTGATTTTTTAGTTCAAAAATTTTGTGCAGAACAGCAAGAAGTAGCTTGGGCAGTACAGAGAGCAGAATGGTATTTCAGAAAGATTTTATTTTTGTTTTTAAATGGTCACAAATCAAGTGCAGACCAGAAAGAGGAGTGTCTTTTCCTTGACTTGTGCTCTGAAAGACAAGGTGCTGGCGACACGTAGAGGAGCCACCGTCAGAACTGTGAACTTTCAGGGAGATCGGAATGTGATTCTGAGTTCTCAGGAGACAGAAGCTAGAACTTCAGCTCTGTGCTAGAGATTTACTTGAACTAATACATAATTTACCATAGGATGTATGTTACTTTGCTGGGTTTTTTTAGCTGAAAAACGCACAGCAACCTTAGAAATGCAGTCACCATGTTTTTCTATTCCCCACGTTCTCACGTAACAGTTGATCCAGTATGTTGGCTTCCTTCCATGCACATCAGTGATCTTTATTGCAAGAAAAATACCACCCTGGTTTTGTGAGTGAGGGTTCATTTTAGTGTTTAGATCCAATTTGAAATCTGTATACTGGACAGGAGTGGTGAGTGGTGGCCCCTTGCTCCTGCATTTCCCTTCTGTGAAAGTGTGCTTGAAGGAAAACCTGGAAAGTATTTATTTAATATACTTCCGTCTGTTGACAAAATGTGCCTCAATATGTGAACAGGAACTCTGGAGGGTGTACTATTATGTCTACAAATATTTATTTCAACCTTAAAAATCATTTGCTTCTTATCATTAAAGCTTTTTCCAAAATACGTTGTGGTCGTCTGTAGTATGTGCTGGTGAACTGTCAGTTAAAAGCTGGTTTATGTCTTTTACATTTCCACCCAGTTCTAAATAAATTATACCCCTTTTAGTGATAGTATGAATTTATTCAGAAGCGATCACCGAAGAGTAAGGCTAAGTAACACCTTTTATTTTTAGCTTTCCTGAAAATGTTCATCTGACCCTTCTAGTTTAGTTGACTATTGATTCTGTCTTCTCTTTTGTTTCTGTATGCGTTATTCACATAGTGCATAAATCTGTCTATATGTTAATATTATTCATAATTAAACTCTAGAGAGTTGGTGAAACTAAGGATGTCTAAATAGACGTGTTTTTCCCCAGTTAATATTTTCATCCTGATTGACAGTGATAAGATTACTGCGAGGATGCTGATTACAGGCAAAAACAAACTCAAAGAAAAAGACATTTTGGAAGGTGTATACCACAATGTTGGCAGGCAAGTCAATTTAAGTTACTCTTTCTTAAGATTTGAAGCTACTCAAGTAAGTGTTCTCCAGAGACTGACTGGGCCTGTTTAGAAATCTGCTTGAGTGCGGAGCTGTGCTGAGAAGACACGCAAAGTATAAACTGACCTTAGAAATGGCTGGAGTATAAACCAGATCCACTCTGTTGTTATTAGACAATGTGACTGATTAGGGAGCAAGATGCTGGATGACAAATGGTATTTATGACTGGAAAACATGTATTTCATTTTTTTTTTTGAACTTAGGAACAGAAGCTGTAGCCAGGAGCAGTAAAGTCATTACAGTACACTATTTTCCAAAAGCTACATTTTTTTAATCCGCTTTTGTAAATTTCACAGAAGAAAAAGAGAAATCTTGACCTATGGTAATGACTAGTAATGCAGTAAGGCCATTTACTTTTATACAGTAAGTTAGAAATCCAGTTACATGTACCAAACATTGATATTTTGGGTATTTATTTGTATTTATATTTCATAAAAAATATGTTGGGGCATATAATGTGTAAAATACAATTGCATGTCCCAAAATATTTTTGTATATCGATATCACATATACATTAATACATGTTTCACTTGGGTGTATGAGCATGGTTCACTATTTTCATCCAGTGACTGAAAATTAAAATTCTATCCTAAGATCTCCCTCTGCTCTTTCACTTATTTTTGCTTTTCTTTGCAAGGCCCAAAGTCCAGATGAAAGCAACTGACATTTCTCAGTACCAAGTTCGACAGGATGGTTCGGATTTAGTTGTATATAGTTGTCTGAAGCTATTTGGGAAAGATTGAGGATATGTCTGGGATCTCTCCTGCCTGCTGGTTTTGCCTGAGAGGCAGGCAATGCTTTATCTTGTGTCTTCATAGCTTAATATTTCTTCCAGATTTTGGACCCTCTGCTAGAGCTATCTATTTAAAAATACAACCTTTAACAGGCACAGTGACATATGTGTGTGTGCATCTCATATCCTTACTACAACTTGAATTTCATTTGTCTGGGATTAAGGACATTAAAGGCTAATTTTGCTCTGTCCCACGCATGCATTCTTTATTACAAATTGCTTCGTATCATAATCTTCAGAACACAGTTCTGCATGACACTGCAGCAGAAAAGTGATCTTACCATTGCCATGCATTTGGAGTAAGTGCAGCTTTTACCTTCAAATGCTCTGTCATTATTAAAGGCACCTGGGGACATGATATAAAAATGGAAATTTGATTAATTAAGGTTTGAGAGGTGAGGCAATTCTTTCTGATCATATATGTCCTTTCCTGCACTTGATTCACATGCTGTCTTAAAGAAGAACTGTATCTGCAGTATAAAGAGTGGATGTGAACGCCAGGCGGAATTGGAAATGTGTAGTCTGGCTTCCCTCAGGACTTGGGTTGCAGAAGAAGGACGACTCTTCCATGTCAGAGTGAGACCAAGATGACAGTACATTACTGTCTGAATTCCACTTTAGCAGATACTTGTAATTTTATTAACCATTTTTTCCCAGTTGTAAATACCATCATTGTCAAAGCAGCTGGAAGCGTGAAGAGCAACAGAGGAAACATAATATCTTCTGGAGTCTGAACAGAAAAGCTGTTACTTTGAAACTCTGGAGAATACAGGCTTGTATTGTATAACAGGATTACTCTATATTAACTGAAGTGTAGCCATCGCTCGGAAGCAGTACTCTATGGAAAAAATAAAACGTCATAAAAATAAACTGCTAGAAAATTCATGCAAGAGGAGAGCTTTAAGATAAAAATTAATAGTAATATAGAGGAATAATTTATTGGTCAACTGCATCATTTTCCTTATTCATTGAGACTTTCCTATCGGTGTGCTTTGACAGCAGGTTTAAATAGAAAAATTACATTGCTGGATAATATGAGCTTGGTTCAAGGTACTAGGCACAATATATGTACAGCATGATATAGTCTTGTCTGACAAAACTTAGTGTCAGAAAAAGAAATCCATGTTGGTTATAGTAATGGTGTACATGTAGTTGAAGTTCCATTCTTTTGTGTTGTTATCTTGCACATGTAATTTATTCCTAGACAAACCTTTGCTTCATCACAAGTAACTTTCAGTTTCCTGAAAATTTACAACAAAAATGTTTTCTCCTTGCATGAATGAGCAAGGAT
Organism: Opisthocomus hoazin; assembly: GCF_030867145.1. Lineage (NCBI taxonomy): Eukaryota > Metazoa > Chordata > Aves > Opisthocomiformes > Opisthocomidae > Opisthocomus > Opisthocomus hoazin. Next base: position 21,632,546 of record NC_134428.1, read on the forward strand.
TTCACGTGCAGGAATCCAGCTGCCTTGAAAATAGATTTCCTAGTGCTCATCTGTCTTGTGCTGTTGATGCAGTTGTCTGTGAAGCAGTGAATATACTCCTGTGCATGCCTGTTCTGTTTTTTATCTGTTTGCTTATACAGCACAAACCTAAAGCACGCTGGGGTTCTCCTCCTGATGCTGAACTACCATAGCGATGACTGTGGTGGTGACTGTCATAGCCATTCTTCGGGCAAAATTACACAATTGGTAAGAAATCCCAGTGACATAAAGCTGTTCTTCTAATAGCGACTATAATGAGGAGACGTGAAAGGCACCAAACACAGTCCTTAGAGTTTTGTTCACTGATTTAGCCCAAATAGCATAGGAGATGCCTATAAGCAGCATACAGAAAAATGTAAGTGGAAAGTGATGCTCATTTGAAAAAATGATTTGAATACATGCAAAGTAATGGACTTTGAAGTTAAATATTGATACCAGTAGAAGGGAGGACAGTAACCAGTACTTTTAAAATATGAGTTCTCTGCTCAGGACTGTGACATGAAGAATTACTTGGAGTGGCAAAATGGTGCTTGGTAGTTGTGCTGGAGTTCATGATGGCAAGCTTCGCAGACAGTGATGTTGTAGAGGTGTAAGTAAGAGTAAGCGGGTTTAGATATCGTAATGTTTATTGCTAGTGAGGGTGAAAAAGAGGCAGAAAAAGGGCTCAGCTCATTTTTCAGCTAAATTTTCAATTTTGCTAGTCACGAGAATTAAAAAAAAAAAAAAAAGTATTTTCCATTCCAAACAGAGCAGATGTCATCAGTGTGGTATACAGATATATATTTGGTTTGCAGTGTTGACGTTTGCTATGTCTTGTAGCATCCTTTTTTTAGATTAGAATAGCATTTTATATAAAAATAATGAGTTTATAATTATATAACATAAACAGAATAAAGTTGAAGGGTACATTGGGTTTCATTACTTCAAAGTGCTGCAACGCTTGCACATTATAGACAACATTTTACCGCTAAAAACAATTCACAGGAGACATTAGCAGGCAGGAATACAAAGTAGCTAAATGTTTTTAGACTGAGGTATCTATTTGTTTTGTAGGCTTAGCTTCCTTGACGCGGAGAAGAATTTGGCATCCCTTTTGAAGAGGTGCTTTTAGTGCATGACACTTTAATAGAATACCTCAGTGTAATAATAAATTAACAAAGGCAATACTAAATTATTAATGTTTTCTCCCTCCTCCCTTTCTTTTCTAGCCTTCTGCCCAAAGTTATCCTGTATATTGACTTTTATGAAATAAACATCCAATCTGTCTTGTGATGCGGTTTGACATCCATCAGTGAAATAGATTGTGGATAGAAAAAGTACAGAAGTTAAGAGTGCCAGGTTGTCTGTCTTAGGCTGGAGCACTGAATTGCATTAGGATTGCAGTTGTTTAAAAAGACCCTGTAATAAATCCCTGCTCTTGTGTGGGCGAGTGCTGTGATCAAATCTGTCTTCTGTGTTATGGTCTTCAGGATTACAAATGATCCAGAGGGGCAAAAATTGAGGACAACATCGGCTGCTTTTGTGGGTATCAAAAGTGGTGTGTAGCTGGTGAGTTTGATGGTTTCAATGCAGTACATTGAACGTTTTTAATTTGAGCTGACCTCTGGAAGCTGTAACTGTTATTTGTGTTCTAGAAGAATATTATACAGTACCGACAATTTTGAAAATACCCCGGTAGTGTCTTTCAGATGGGTAAACTACAGTCACTAGCCAGTAGTGTTTCTCCATTATTATAAAATACTGTTATGTGCAACAGATAAGCCATGTATCGGAATTCACTAAGTCTTTGATGTCTGTGAACTCAATAATAATTTTTAGTCTGTGCCAGAAGGTGAACAGTGCAACACTTGTGGGAGATAATGTGTAAAAATAAATGAAAGCACAGAATTTTTTTCCATATGAAACTTACTTACTGTAGTAGTTTTCAAAGTGAGCTGCTTTTCAGTGTTGCTCAAGCTGTTTTCCCTACCATGCTATCAAATAGGATGATGGCTTTTTATTGCATATCATCAAAATACCACATTCCAGTGACATAACTCATCAGCATGAGCTGTTTCGGCAGGTTCAGTACAAAAAGACCTTTTTAACTAGACAGAGCTGATGTCAAAAGCCATCTCACATTTGTCTGATATATAGAGAAAAAATTGTTTTCCCTTAAACAGCTGGAATTTTTTCCCTCTTTTTTGGAATTGGAAATTGTGTAGCGGCCATTAGGGCTTCTGATACTCTTCCTCACGATGTCTCAGCCTCCTGCTCTTTCTGGATTGCTTATTTAAACATCACCTTTTTATTTAAAGAACATGGATCTCTAGATGCTGTTTTAGTTTCTGAAATGGAGTTTTAATGAAACAGCCCTATAGCTCATGGAGGATTGTGATGTGAAACAAGAAGAGGTGGTTTTAACAGCAAGCAGGGAACATTCAATTGTTGTGCTTTAGGATCTCCAGGATCTAGGCATAAGTGGCAGTGTGAGAAGACTTCAGCAACTGCATTCTCATGTCTAAGTGTTCTGGGTCTATGGAGTGTGGGCATGAGTTTAAGAAAAGTGAATTTTTTTTGAATTAAAATTAAAAAAGAGGATATAGTCTTTGAGTATAAGACATGCCTGAAATATCTGAAGTTTGTGGAGCTTATTTGTTCATTCATTGCAATGCACAGAAACGTACCTTTGATAAGCAGGTACTTTGAAACCACAAGCTCTGAATCCTTTGAATGTTCTGTTCTAGGTCAAACAAGGCTTTTGATTTTGATAGAGCTGCAGTAAGGATGCAGAACAATATAGCCCCTTGTTTCCTGTAGATGATACAATCATCTCCTTTCAGCTTTGGTTCTTGACTTCCTTTGAAGTCAGGAATTGTAGAATGTGTCTCTAGTTATCTAACAGCATTTTCAGAATTCTTGTCAAATTCTGCCTTAAAGGAATGATAGCTTATAATCAGTTTTGGATAAAATGATGTTTGCTCAGTCTCCCTTGCCGTATCTTCCTCAACTGTTGTCTATAACAAGTCACGTTCTCTTCTTGCACCTTGTCTTAGGAGACTTAATTTGCCTACACAACAGCAACTGCCAGCTGTCTGCTGTGTGTGTGCTGCGCACGTCTGGAGGTTGTGTGAATGGCTGTGGTAAGCAGGGTAGTGACTGTAGAGTAATTCTCGTTCTGAAATGTACTAGGAAGCCAAAGGATGATCTAGGAACCCTGGCAGCACTTTAGGTAAGTTTATATGCTGTGCCTTAGGCGAACACTGATTAACAAAATGGCACAGTACCTAAGCAGCTTCAGAATCTGCTGAGAGAGGCTGTTTATGGCTGATACATTGCGTATTTGGACATTAAATGTCTGCAGTAATAGTGCACCAGAAAGTTCCTTATACTTAAGTATTTCTAAGGCATAAATATATATGCAAAAGAAGCCAAACCGTGTTCTTTTCTTTCCATATGGAGCAGGAGGGGACATAGGTGAAGTGATGCCCCTCACCACTAGTTTCCCAGCCCTGCCTTCTTGTACTATAGCATATTTATCTATGCTTCCAGGGTCCTGCGAGTCTGGCCAATTATCTCTTGGAGTCAAGCAGGAATGTCTGCTTTTCAGATATGTTCAGAGGACAGACAGGCTTTTTTGGCCTGCTGGAAAGATTGCTGAGGGACATTTACTTTGAAAACAATAGTAATAGGGAAAAAAAAAGTTAAACAACATGGAAATCTTGACTTATTGCAATTCATTGCTTGTGTCCCTTAAAAGCAAAAGCTAAAATGCCTATCAACTGAGGAAACTGTGATACAGGATTTATTTTGACTAACTCTTCATCTATAAGAAGTAGTTCCTAAATTTGTAGCAGTCTGAGCTTTTCCAGTGGCAGGGTGAGCTGATTCAGCAATGAGTTTAATCCTGCATTTAAACTGAAGAGAGAATTTACTTCCAGTTATTGGTGAAATGATGAGAATCTCTACACTCCATACTTTTTGAAGTATCTAATTAAAAAGGGGAAAAGGCAGATAGCTTGATTTTGTTACAGTAATAACATTCTGGCTTGTCTGTAAGACCAGCTATGTGTTTGCCTTTCATCTGCATGCTCTGATCGATATCTGTAAGCCAAAGCAGTTACTGGAGTCTCTGCAGAAATCCCCTCTCATGCCTGATATGTCTGCTTCCAGTCTCGAAATTGAATTCCTCACAGTGCCTCTAATGACTGTATCGCAGTGCCTGCATGTGGATGTGGGTGGTCTTTTCCCTTGTTCCTTAGAGATTTAGGACCTTTCTTTTGCAGGCCAACTTCCACAGAATTTCCAACTTGCAGTATATGCATTTTAAAGTCTGTTTAAATCCTCGTTAATTAGTCTTCCATGTTTCATATAAAGCTACAACTTCCATTTTTGCTATCAGAAACCAAGTGCTGTATGACATACTGTATGTTTGCTAGACTAACTTAAAAAAAAAATACTGTGCAGAGATTTTGGGGATGTTTGGGAGTTTTTATAGGGTGATAGGGAAACAGACAGATGTTTACTTGTAGCTGCAAGTCTGTTTATGCCATGGAGGGAGTGTCGTTTCTCTGTACTCTTTTAATCCACAGCGTTTGCAGCGATCATGTCAACTGTTAAAAACATCCTCAGAACTTCTGCTGAAAAAGTATAAAGGTTGAAGCAGAGGAAGCAAAGAAAGCATAATGAAGACATTGGGGCTTGTTCTGGGAAAATTGATATTTATAAAGAGAACACAAAATGGTCTGCTCATGTACGTGTCACACTTGAGACCTATTTCTGCCATTCTTTGAATCATCTGAATTTTGCTTGTCTGTTGAGTGGTCAAATGAAACTGGGCCAATATCAGTTATGAGAACCAAAATTTGGCTTTGATCATAGGAGATACAGTTGGTATTTGCCCTACAAGAAATGACAAGAAATTTACTGCACTTTTCCATTTCTGTTTCTGTTTTTGTGGAAGGATTAGATTAATTCATACAATCATAGATGGACTGTATACACATACGTATTGCTGTCAAGTTGTGTGCATAGTAGAGTCAGGCTGTATGCAGAACAGAAGGTGGAAAAAAGCCTAAAACATTAATCATGTATTTGCTCACTGATTTTGAAAATAATTATGACTTTGTTAGATGCTAAATTCAGGTTCACAATTCAGGAACAAAACAATTATTCTTCCATATTAGGAAAAAAAAAATAGAGACTTTCTCACTTCAGCTGTTGTTCCAGGAGAACTTTTTGTGTCACGCTTAGGTAAGCTTTCCCCATAGTACTTTATAGCAAAGAGGTGAACTCCCTTCCCATGGAAAATTCCCAGTGATGACCCCTTTGTGCACTGTTGATGTAGTGGTTTCAGAAGGTATGCAAGAATACTTTGACCTTGGTTTTTTTAACTGAAATCAGTATCTTTAGTCAGGACTAATAGTTCTTTTGAGAAGTACTTTGCAAAGGCGCAGTTTTTTCTAGATGGGGCTTTGCTCTCGTCAAGTAGAAGAACTTCTGCAGTATCACACATAGTCGGCTTTGGATGGAGTCGCGAATTTACCTTGAGATTTCTAATACTTCCGCTGTACTGTAGTATTTATTAAAGCTAATACGTATTGCAAAATGCTACTGAGAACTGCAGTGTCATATCTAAATTTGAACTTATCCACTGCAACCTGGTTTTCTTCTGCCTAATTTACGTGTGTGACTTAAAAATAATATCTTCCCATTTGCCCCCATTAACATTGCATTTTCTTGATTCCAAGTTAAACCAGCCTGTGCTTTTTATAGTCATAATGCTTGTAGATTGCTGCTAAAAATAAATTTAAAAGGGGAACAACAGAACAGTGGCATTGACTGTATTAAGGTAAGTAATTTTAAAGAATAAATGCATAAGAAAACTACTTATTCAAGCCTTTCCAGAAAATGAACTATTTAAATTTATTTCCCACAGTAAGAATCTTGGAGTACGATCTTTTCAGCAGCTCAATTGCAAACACCAGAAAGTGAGTTGGAATGCTTCCACTTATGAAAACTAAGAAGGGTCTTATCACGAGATGCTTTCTGTGGAATGCAAATGTTTACCATACATCATTTGAATTTTTCTCATCTGTGAAATACTTCATTGCAAATAAAAAACACTCATCCAAATCCTTCTTTCTGAAAGCATCTAGAAGGACAAAACAAGCTGTCTGGATTATGGCCATACACTGTTGCTGTTCAATAAAAGTCAAACTGCCAAGACTGCAGTAAACACAAAGTTATCATACGACCAATATCAGCAGTATCTAAAGAGTGGAAAGTTTTACAAGCTTTACAGCCGCTAGTTATCTAGTGTATACATTCATATTACTGCCCTTCGTTGCGTGCATTTAGAATTGCTTAATTGATTCATCGTCTCCATAAAGCCAGCAGCTAATGAAGATTTTCTTATCTCACGGAGCCAGTGCTTTTGGAAAAGAAGGATCCCTATTTGGTCTGTCCTGACGCTTTGAAGTTCTGAGTGGCAATGGTACGCTGCGTGGTGACAAACGCGATATTTTAGGTGACTATAGATTTTTTTCATTAGACTTGGAGGCATGAAAGAGGCTGGAATGAAGCAACAAGTTGGAGCTGTTAGTTTCAAAATTGGGGGAAGGAGACAAATCAAATGTATGGCTTGGTGAAAAAAATAGGTTTTCTATATTTTTAATAAAATGGATTTCATATCAGTATACTGCATAATCTAAGAATTAGTTCTCCCTTTCTACATCTACTTCCTGGAAAACCCTGATAACAGAGATATTTTTAGAGCACTACATTCTCGAATTAGCAGATATTTTAGAGTTCTAAAATAAGGTTTATGCAATTTGGTCAGGTGTAAGAAAATGTTTTACAGAAACAAACACTGAAGATATATAATTGAAAGTGCAATATTCTATAGTTACATATTGTAGGAAGGATAATGATGCCATTATTTGGTCAAAGGTATGATTAGAAAAATCCCTTTTCCATTCTATTTCCTTTTCATTTACAAATATATTTACAAGAATAGTATATATGTACTCATAAATGTACAAATACGTACCACAGTTCTTGTACTTCTTAAGGTAATGCTTGGATCTGTTAAACTTTTATGAATGGTACACACACTGCACCGGGTAATACATATTTTATGAACTGTACACACATTACCAAGTAATATGCAAAATTTTCCACAATTATCTGCAAGCCTTTAAATATCAAGTGGTAGAAGGCCAGGTATTGGGCTAACCTCAAATACTACAAATGCTGCTCTTAGAAATTGTTGAATCATTCATTGTGTTGCAAAAACCTAGCCAGCAAACAAAGTGCCACCTTGTGACCCCAGACAGCAGACCTGACTGGGAAATGGAGAGACTTTGCAAATAAGATTGCTCTTCAGTGCCCTGTTCAACATCCCTTTCGTAACACAGAAGAATTCCCTTTCTTGGCCCTAGTGCCCTTGAAACTTTATCAAACATCATTGGAAGAAATTCTACAAACAGCTAGGCTTGTGTAAATGGCCTCTTTATATGTGTTTAGTTGCTTTAATTAGTTATGTAATTTTAGTGAATAATTATCCGTGCGTGGAATTTGCGTTAATAGGTAGTGTATAACTTACCCAGGTCTTCTGGGGGGCTGCGTTATTCCTAGGCTGCTGCTCTTTGCTGTTTTTTTCTGCATATAGCTACAGTGGAGGTGTATCAATGTCTTAATAGTTTTCATAACTCTAAAGGTGAATATCAGCTGCCTTTTTCTAGTTTGAGAGCAAGAAATTGATGGTCAGGAGACCCCAGACAATGCGATGAAGTACATTCTTTATCAGGTTTTCCTGTTGTACCGTAACTGCAGAAAACAATCACAAATTCTCTTCACATTTCTCCCTCTTTCCCCACACTTTCTAGAGCAGGGAAAGAGAGAGTCCAGCTTCCAGACACGGGGCTTGGTGTGTTCTGTTCTGCTGGCATCACCCAGACATGCAGAAAAATCTCAGTAGTTTAAATGTTCTTCATTCCCTCTGTCCTTTTCGGGAGTGTTATGCAGCATGGGGTGGAGGTATCTCTTATTTTCAGCAGTTACTCTAGCAAGCATCTAAATTACTTTCTCAGGAGCTGCCAGAGTCAGAGGTTGATCTTGGGACTGCTCTGGAATGACGGGAGTCATCCAGGTGGAGAACTGAGAGCAGATGTAGCAAAGAGCATGCAGCAAATGCTCGGAGCACCCATCGCTGGGTTGCTCACAGAGACACAAAAATCATGGAGGCATGGCAAAGCATTATCAAACAGGATTTAGCTTCAGTTTAAAAAAGGCATGCATTGGGAGGCTTTAGTTAGTTCATATTAATTTTCTTTTTAACTCAGTATCCTTTCAAGGCCACAAACCATAATGTGAGCCTTCTGATTACTACCCCCTCTTGGTAATGCAGGTTGGCGGGGACGAGATAGCAGAAAGAAGTCCCAAGGCCATCAAAAGGGACTTCAGGGCACTGGGGCGACTGGTTGAGGGATCAAGGGCGCAGGTGGTGTTTTCCTCCATCCCATCAGTGGCAGGGAACAGCACTGAAAGGGGCAGGAAAACTCACCTGGTTTAACAGGTGGCTCAGGGACTGGTGCCATCAGTCAAATTTTGGCTTCTTTGATCATGGGGAGGTGTACACAGCACCGGGCCTGCTGGCGACAGGTGGAACTCAGCTATCTCAAAGGGGAAAAAGAATTCTTGGCCACAAGCTGGCGGGGCTCATTGAGAGGGCTTTAAACTAGGTTCAAAGGGGGCAGGGGATATTGCCCAGCTCACTAGGGATGAGCCTAGGCTTGGAGTGCCAAGGCCAGGGGTGAGATTGACAGCCCAGCTCAAGTGTGTTTACACCAATGCACGTAGTATGGGCAATAAACAGGAGGAGCTGGAAGCCATTATACAGCAGGACGGCTACGACTTGGTCGCCATCACAGAAACGTGGTGGGACAACTCGCATGACTGGCATGCTGTCATAGATGGCTACAGACTCTTTAGGAAAGACAGACCAACAAGGAGAGGTGGGGGAGTTGCTCTATATGTGAGGGAGCAGCTGGAATGCATTGAGCTTGGCCTGGGGGCAAATGAGGAACAAGTTGAAAGCTTGTGGGTTAGAATTAAGGGACAGGCTCACACAAGTGACATTACAGTGGGTGTGTACTACAGGCCACCTGACCAGGAGGAGGAGGTTGATGAGGCCTTCTACAGGCAGCTGCAAGCAGCCTCACAGTCACAGGCCCTGGTTCTCATGGGGGACTTCAACCACCCTGACATCAGCTGGGAAGACCATACAGCTAGGCAGGCGCAATCCAGGAGGTTCCTACAGAGCATCGATGATAACTTTCTGATGCAAGTGGTGGAGGAACCAACAAGGAAAGGCGCGCTGCTGGACCTTGTGTTAACAAACAAGGAGGGACTGGTGGAGGACGTGAAGGTTGGAGGTAGACTCGGCTGCAGTGACCATGAAATGGTCGAGTTCAGGATCCTGCGTGGAGGAAGCCGGGCGATAAGCAGGATCAAAACCTTGGACCTCAGGAGGGCTGACTTTGCCCTCTTCAAGGAGCTACTGAGAGGAATCCCGTGGGCCAGGGCTCTCGAAGGCAGGGGGGTCCATGAGTGCTGGTCGCTTTTTAAACGACACTTCCTCCATGCACAGGAGCAATCCATCCCCCTGAGAAAAAAATTGAGCAAAGGAGGAAGGAGACCTGCATGGTTAAACAAGGAGCTTCTAGCGGAGATCAGGCAGAAGAGAAAGGTTCATGGAATGTGGAAAGAGGGGCAGGCCACTTGGGAAGAGTACAGAAACGTGGTGAGAGCATGCAGGGATGTGACGAGGAAGGCCAAGGCTCACCTGGAATTGAAGCTGGCAAGGGATGTCAAAAACAAGAAGAAGGGCTTCTTCAACTACATCAGCAGCAAAAGGAAGGCTAGGGACAATGTGGGGCCGCTGCTGAATGAGGCGGGTGTCCTGGTGACGGAGGATGCGGAGAAGACAGAGCTACTGAATGCCTTCTTTGCTTCAGTCTTCAGTGCTAAGACTGGCCCTCAGGAATCCCAGGCCCCGGAGGTAAGAGAAGAAGCCTACAAAGAGCACGACTTTCCCTTGGTCGAGGAGGACTGTGTGAAGGATCGCTTAAGCGATCTGGACGTCCACAAATCCATGGGCCCCGATGGAATGCACCCACGAGTGCTGAGAGAGCTGGCGGATGTCATTGCTGAGCCACTCTCCATCATCTTTGAGAGGTCCTGGAGGACAGGAGAGGTGCCCGAGGACTGGAGAAAGGCCAATGTCACTCCAATCTTCAAATAGGGCAAGAAAGAGGACCCAGGGAACTACAGGCCGGTCAGCCTCACCTCCATCCCGGGAAAGGTGATGGAGCAGCTTATCCTGGAGGCCATCATCAAGCAAGTGGAAGAAAAGAAGGTTATCAGGAGTAGTCAGCATGGATTCACCAAGGGGAAATCATGCCTGACCAATCTGATAGCTTTCTACGATGACATGACTGGCTGGGTAGACGAAGGGAGAGCCGTGGATGTTGTCTACCTCGACTTCAGCAAGGCTTTCTACACAGTCTCCCATAATATCCTCCTAGGGAAGCTCAGGAAGTGTGGGCTGGATGAGTGGTCGGTGAGGTGGATTGAGAACTGGCTGAATGGCAGAACTCAGAGGGTTGTCATCAGCGGCGCTGAGTCTAGTTGGAGGCTGGTGACAAGTGGTGTCCCTCAGGGGTCAGTACTGGTCCCAGTCTTGTTTAACTTCTTCATCAACGACCTAGATGAAGAGTTAGAATGTACCCTCAGCAAGTTTGCTGATGACACCAAACTGGGAGGAGTGGTAGACACACCAGAAGGCTGTGCTGCCATTCAGCGTGACCTGGATAGGCTGGAAAGTTGGACAGAGAGGAACTTGATGAGGTTCAAGAAAGGCAAATGCAGGGTCCTGCACCTGGGGAGGAACAACCTCATGCACCAGTACAGGCTTGGGGCGGACCTGCTGGAGAGCAGCTCTGCGGAGAGGGACCTGGGTGTCCTGGTGGACGACAGGTTAACCATGAGCCAGCAGTGTGCCCTGGCTGCCAAGAAAGCCAATGGGATCCTGGGGTACATCAAGAAGAGTGTGGCCAGCAGGACGAGGGAGGTTCTCCTTCCCCTCTACACTGTCCTAGTGAGGCCTCATCTAGAGTACTGTGTCCAGTTCTGGGCTCCCCAGTTCAAGAAAGATGAAGAGCTACTGGAGAGAGTCCAGCGGAGGGCTACAAGGATGACGAGGGGACTGGAACATCTCTCCTACGAGGAGAGGCTGAGGGAGCTGGGCTTGTTCAGCCTGAAGAGGAGAAGGCTGCAAGGGGACCTAATAAATGCTTATAAATATCTGAAGGGTGGGTGTCAGGAGGATGGGGCCAAGCTCTTTTCAGTGGTGCCCAGTGACAGGACAAGGGGCAATGGGCACAAACTGAGGCACAGGAAGTTCCGTCTGAACATGAGGAAGAATTTCTTCCCTCTGAGGGTGACGGAGCACTGGAACAGGCTGCCCAGGGAGATTGTGGAGTCTCCTTCTCTGGAGATATTCAAGACCCGCCTGGGCAAGGTCCTGTGCAACCTACTGTAGGTGACCCTGCTCCGGCAGGAGGGTTGGACTAGATGACCCACAGAGGTCCCTTCCAACCCCTGCCATTCTGTGATTCTGTGAGGATCAGAAGTACTCTCCAGCTAGCTAGAATGGTAGAGCGTTCAGTGTTGCTGAGATAATAAATTGGAAATAAGTAACAATAAAACCCATGAGAACATCATGGTGCTTTTGAAAACAAGGAATATTTAATCTTTATTACATGTATAACCATCTCTCTTACTTGATGTCATACCTTAAATATTTCTTAATCAGTTGGCCAGGTGAAGTTTATCTAGGTTATATAGAGAACCTGCTGAACAATTTTGGAATCGTTAGCAGTTATCCTGGGGAATGAATGCAGAATGTGAGCTTGGGATGCGAAACACCAGGAAATTTCATGCCTGTTTTTAGTAAGGGGAATAAGAATTCTGGAAATTAAATGTCAGTCAACTTCTCATTCCTGGAGAAATACTGCAATAAGCAACCACAGAAACTAATTCTAATCTCCTAAACAAAAAAGACGTTGCTTGACAACCCATATAGGTATATATGTCAGAAATGGATGGTGTTGAACTCTGCTGCGGTCTGGTAGCGGACTCTCTAGGTAGGAGTGGAGCAGCAGATGTCACGCATCTTTGTTTCAGCAAGGCTTTCGATGCTGCCTCATAAATTGTACAAAAGTCTGGTCTGCAAGAAGTTGCTAGGAAAGGCATGGAAAACTGGGAAATTGTACTTTGAGAAGAGTTAGCAGGAGTTCACTGCTGAAGGGAAATAATTTGTAAGATCTGTAAGATACCCTGATACGATGAGCCAACCACCAGTCTTGGAAGCTGTTTCTTCTGTTTTGAGTTTGCAGTAATAAAGGGTTAGTAATTGGAAACAAAGTCAAATTTTGAGCAAAACCATTAGCAATCTTACAACAGCCCAAACTGTTGAGAAATTAAATAAGCTGTTTTAAAATGTCAGTCTGTCCTACTATAAAAATCAGATACATGTCATAGTGCTCTCCATTCAGATAAGAGTGCAATGCATAGAATGCAACAAATCCATCGCCAATATTTACTGTACTGAAGCCACAATGCATACTAGAAAAATCGAATATTTTTTCACCACTTACATCACACTGAAAACTATGTGTCTGGCCCCAGTGTATGTACTACATTGCATACTAAAATCTGTCTTCTTTATATGGTTGCTGGCTGCATGGTTTATAGAAAAGTGGTTTAGTAGGAACTACGATGTTTTATGTTATGTTGACACTCAGTGAATCAGGCTTCCTGCTATTTCTTATTGCAGAAATGTATCTTTTGCTTGTTACTACTGAAGAATGTTTGCATGTATCCAAAGCTTTTTAGACTTCTTAGAGACCTATAATTGGAGGTAGCTATTTATCGGTAATTCTTATAGACGATAATACAGAACATAGCCGCAGTTGACCACTCAAAGGTTACATTTTGTTTTTTGAGATCAAGATGGTGGATTATTGTTTCAAAAAGTACTGAAGATTGACATGCAGTGACTGTAAACATACACAGTATCCAAAGCTTTGAGATTTAAATTTGTAGAAGACTCACAGAATATTGTCCATCTATTTCGACTACAGATCCTTAGGACAAAAGTTATGTGTAATTTCTTCTTCACTTGAAAAATACCTGGATTTTGAGGACATTAAGGGCTCTTAGTAAGCATATAATCACTAAATATTCACCGTGTACAACATTTAATGTGCACAACATTGAATGTGCCAAAGAATAATGCCATAATTATAGCTCCTGTAATAATTATGTTTTATTGTGGCTTCCTTACTCTTTTTATCCCGCAGTTGGTATAAGCTTTTAAGCAGATGCCTTGGTTTTGCCCTTTGCAGCTTATAGGTGGATCACTGCTGTGTTGATTCTGCAGTCATTGTCAGCTATTCAGCAATCTCATTTTTCTTCCACTGTTTTGGCAGAGATGAAATGCGAAGTTTTCAACCTTCCACTTCCCTGCTACTTATTTGGCTGTTGGAAGCAAAGCTTAAAGCTTAAATAGGAGAGCAGGCATATCCTTGACAGTAACACATTTTTTTCCCTCCCTAGAGTTCTTGAGGCAACTGACTATTTGAAGACTGAAACGCAGTCAGTGTGAGGACACCAGTGAAAAGGCTAGAGTAAAATACAATTTGAGTGGCGTCTTTTTAAATTAACAGTAGCTTAGGTTCCGTAACTCAAACCTCCAAACAGAAACTTGTCTTGTAGATATAGAATATATTACAAATTTATTATTATAGATATAGAACATCTATAGATACGTTCTGTAGCTGTCTTTCTATGTATCTATGCTACAGATATAGACTATATAGAGAGGTATATTCAATATGTATAGACTGTATGTCCTGGAATCAGAATTTTATGGGGACCTGTGTCCAGACATCAAAAAAAGTCACATAAGCATGGATTTCTGTTGTGGATCTTTCTGCTCTGAGATGATGGGAGCACTGGAATTTGGCATGAAAAGATAGATTACTATCCGCGAGACTCATGCAATGCTGTGCAAAGTAGTTCAGTTACAAAGAAATAAGTGGGATCTGGCATGGGGTGGAATTCTTTACAGAGGTTCCTCCTAAAAGACTGAAGCTTATGTAGTATTGTTTGTTCTGTCTGTCCACATCTGCCTCTGGTTTATTCCTGCAAAATATTTTTGAATCTGTGGGCAGATATTAGCCCCCACTTGAGCAGAGGGTACAAATAGAAGTTCCCACATTTTTTGTGGGAATCGGATGCTGGGTTAGAGGAAGAAGTCCCAAAGAGGTGCCCCAGTGCTGGAAAGCCTGCGGCCAGCTGGGCTCAGCTGAGCCGAGTTCAGCAGCTTGTGCTTAGCTCCGAATGAGCTGCAGGTGGGACTGCCTGCTCAGCCACACCGTCCGAGGAGTGGAGGGAGCAGGAGCTCCGTGGGTTGGGGCTGACTGCTGGAAAGCGGGAGGCTGCTTGAAGAGAGGACCAAAGGCAGAGTGGAACATCTTCCAGGGCGGTTTGTGGCTGGAGGCAGCAAAGCAGGTAACAGGGCTGTAGCATCAGATGCAGAAAAAGTTAAGGGTGCCAGTTGTTTTGGATTTTTTTTGGTGGTGGTGATGGTGGGAAGATTTAGGGGCATAAGATGCAACTCGTGAGAGAAGCAGGCCTGGTTAGTTCTGCTTCTCAAAATGGCGCGTTTGTCTTGCTGGTGTCGGGCCCTGCTTGCAGTGCAGACGGTGTTTGCCCTTCTGCAGCGCAGGGCCGTAGAGCAGCTGCTGGTGTAACGCTGGCTGCTCGGCCTCTGCACCATTTTACCCTGCCAGGTAATTTCAGCTGAACAACAAACGTGCAGAGTTTTGCATTTGTTGGTACTACTGCAAACTGTTGTTTGCAGAAAATAATGCGAATGTGGAAATGTTAGGCACGTAGAATTACAATTGTGTTACAGTAAATGTTTTAAGTCCTTTTTTTCTTGAAGTACATTCTTGGTTGAAAGCAGTCCCAAGGACCTGTTTTAAATCTACATTAAGTGGATGAAATATGGTTTAAAGCAATAAAGTATTGAAATTCAGAGCTCTGGGGTTTGCTCATCCATCTTCACAGATCATCTTAACGTTATCCTTTACATATTGCTGCAGGCTCCCGTAAGTGGGTTCACTGGCAGCTCGTCTCAGGGTTGAGATGTGTAAAACAGACGGAGCAGCGTGGGCTGCATTTAGAGTCACCCCTGTGTCATGGGCTGGAAATGTGTGTTGCAGAAGATGATGATGGGGTGGAAGAGCAGGGTTTCAGGTGGCTGAGCAACTCTAGTAAACCTCCAGCTGCTTCAGATGGGAAAAAGAATTTTAGTTCTTAGAAAAATGCTTTATTATTAATGTTGTTCTTGCCATAGAGATTACCAACAAAAAGTATTTTGATACATGCTTGAGGCATCAGAGGTTATGCTTCGGAGTGGCAATAGAAATGTAGAAAAAAATTCCATTACTGAAGTGTTTGATTTTGGTGGAGAGTTTTTGCCTTCTGCTGCCAGTGCTATTGGAGTGAGGAGTTTCTTTAACCTGACAATCCCTCTGCTACTGTAGGAGTGAAACCAGTGAGCTGGTGTTAGTGGTGTGGTGCTGCCTCTGCTCTCGCAAGGTGACTCATGTTCTCTTCTCAGCTATTGTTTTTCAGTTGCCACTCCGTACTGAAGAGTAAAGAAAGAGGGAGGAAAAGGTGCACATTATATTCATGACCTCTTAGGTGAAGTCATCTAAACTAAGAACACCAAAATTATCTGTAGAGGGATATCATTAGGTCTTGCTTCTGTGATTATAACAATTCCTACCTTTGTGTAAGCAGTGCTAGCTCGTTTGAGGCACCAGGGCACAGAATTTACAGTACCTACCTCGAAAACTCAGGCTGTCCAATGAGCTGAAGGAGGAACTTCAGTGCTTCAGCTGACAGAGGGATAAATCAAGAAGCGGCTCTGACACATCTCCCGAGATGCCTATCTGTGTGTTTGAGGGTGGATGTGTGCCCTCTCCTCTTCTCATTCTCATGCACAGGTATTCAGTTAGAAACAAGGAGTGCCATGCCGTGCCGCGCCATTCCTCTTCCCAGTGGTCTCGCTAACTTAGCAGACAGTGGTGTATTGAGCTGAAGTGTAGACTTACATGTACTGAGTAACCGTGAGCCTGTGCACCTGAGTAATTGTTTTAGCTTCTGGGTTAAATATTAAGCACTTGTAAAATGTTTTTTTGCTACCTCAAAACAAGGCTACTATGTGAACTTATTTCTGTCCTTTTGTAGAAGAGTCTTCTCAACCAACGAGAATTTCTCTTATGAAGTAGTACAAACCTGAAAGAAGCTGTCTTTCTGTTTCTTTATTATTAATAAGTTAATAAGATTTGTTGCAGATGGTAATTTTTGTGATTGTCTAACATGATTCAGGAAGGACTGCAGTATAACCAAATACATATTTTAGCTATTGGTTTTGGGGTAAAGAATATAGGGAAGAAAACAGGAAGTCTACCTGACCGTCCTGTGTGACTGCCTTGTTCCATGACTTTTATTCATTAGCTCTGTTTTCAAGATTTCATTCTGAAGTGTGTACATTGCTATCTTTGGCCTCATTGCTCTGGCTCTCGTATGACCCTTTTTTGTCATTCATTTATACCATATTTTCATCTTAGGAGAGAAGAGGTTGATTTTCACATTTCCTTTAGCCAAGTAGCCTGCAGGGTTTATTTGAGCATTGTTTTCTATTTTCCATCTTCTGAGGTCAGTAATGACAGGATTAAGAACTTGGAAGTTAAAAATGTAGATGTCCATCTAATTAAAGAGATTGGCTGTCGGGGTTGTAGTTTTCTTTCTCATTAGCATTCCATTCATTCTGCTTGCTTTCCCTATCTCCCCATTCCCTACATGCTCAGCTTGTAATAAAAGTTAGTTCTGGAATGTAAAGAAGTGTGTTAATGCACCTGGGAAAAGCCTGTACAGGAAGGAATTGAATTTGTTTCTATCTAACCTAGGTAAGGTATAACGGAATGTTTCATTGTTTATCTTTACGGTAATAATCAAAGCGTCCTTTCAACACTCATAAGGATTATTTAAGAAGAAAATCAAGTAAATGTGTTTATTTGCTTGCTTTCAACAGAAAAACAGTCTCCTATTTTAAGTTTATACCCCTGCATCCAAGCGATAAGGGCATTTTAATGTTTTTCTGCATCTATCTTTCCATTTTAATATGTTGCAGGATTAGGGGATAGCTGATGCTGCTGTGAGTTAAACGTGAGCAAGTCGAGATCCTCATTACAGGGCAGAGTGGATAAAAAGAGTCAGTAACTGAAGGTGATGGAACTGTTGTGTCTACTGTCCATTAACTCAGTAATAGTACCTCTTCTCCAGATGAGGGGAATCGCAGGGAGCAGCTTTTTGCTGCGTTGCAGGAGCAAATCCCTAAAACCTCTGCAGCAGAAATGTCTGCGAGTAAGGAGATAAATATGTGAAGACAGATTGCAGCAAAGACTTTGGGGGCATCAGAGGTTTTCTGTTCTGGTCTAACTGTTATGTAGAATTACTTGCATCGGCAAGATGTTGAGCATTCTGTTCACAACCCCGGGAAGATGAGCTAGGCTGCTAACACGCATGCGTCTCTGGCAGGATTTGTGAGTTCTTTTGCTGTGTAACTCATAGCTGAGTGTTTCTTCAGTACCGAAAATAAAAACGCTCTGCAAAGCATATTGTAGCCATAAAATCAAAGAAACCAAAATGCATCTACTGGCACTTCAGGGTTTCATTTGCCTGCTCGATAGGCACGGTGTTTATGGACCATCCAGCAAGTGTAAACAAGGCAGTCTCTCAGATACCCACTCTCTATTGCTCTTCGTTAGAGGGAGCGCGTGGTGCTCTCGGCTGCAGTATCGGAAGGGAGGGAGTTGAGGTTCTCTGCCTTCTGTCTTACCTCTGGGACTATTTCTGAAGTGGAAGTTGCTGTCACTCTACCAGAGGACTGGCAAGATTTATTACACAGGCTTTGGCCCGCTGACTTCCTTAAGCTTTATGGTCAGGAGGGCTGAATATATGTTGCCGCTCCACCGCGAGGCAATTTGTGTCATTAGACTCAGGAGTCAAATAAGCAGTAAGTCATACAAACACACCCGTGTATTGATTTCAAGTAATTTAAAAATAAATGGAGTTGATGGCTTACCTATCTTCCTGGTTTTGGCAACGCCACCCAAGTTGAAAGCAAAAAATCTATATGGTCTGTTGCGCCTTTAGTTGTGCATTATTTACATTGTAGTTGGCCACTGAAGTGTTCTTTATGAGTTTTGGAGTCAAGGGCTACAACCAGGTTTCAAATACAACATACAAACGGATCCCAAAAGGGAGCCATACTTCTGAATGTCTAAAGGTTGTCTTCCAGGATGCTGTATTTTAAAAGATGCTGATGTTCACATTGAGGATTCATAGATTTTCATGTATGTAGTATTACTGTGCCTGGGAAAGGGCTGATCGAATGGTTGGATTTAGATATATTTATCTTCTCATTCTCTTACATAAATCCTCTCGTAACTTCACTTTCCACCTCTTAGAATTCTGTAGCTTTGCCACACAACAGCTTCATGTATGTTTGCCCCTTTTATTGGAAAGAGGTATTTCTCCTTTTCTTTCTGAAAAAATTTCAGCTTGTCTTGTTTTTGGCAGTAATGTATAGCACAGACCTAACTGAATAGGTAAAATGCTACTGATAGAGCAGTGTTTTCCAGTTCTTTACTGTGCTCTGTTTTACACGTATTGACAGGAAGGCATGTTTGGGTAGAAACCATAACACAAAACGCTGCTGTGTGTTGCGCAGTTTTCCTGTTATTCCAAGGTTTCCAGTGTTTGGCTTAGTAGGTACGTTCAGCATAAGGTTGAGTGTATCCAACCTGGCTTGGCTTTTATGTCACTGCATGGCCTGTGTGTGGTGGAAATGGGGAGTCGCTGCTTCCTTTTAAATTTCTGCTGAAGTTCAGCTGATTTGGTTTTTTTAAGCAGTGTTTTCTTTATGTTTTATTGTCACTGACTTGAAGTGCTTTGAAATGTTTGCATTAATGGCATTAAAAAAAGTCTGTGATTGACTGACTTGAAATTTCTTCTGCTGTATTATTTTCAGTAATAACCAGGATTTTATGGAGACTGTGGTAGACATGTTACTAAATGTGTTCAGTGTGAGGGGATTCTGTGGAAAGGAGTAGTGCAATGCTATCGGTTACTAGCAGACTGGTGTTTGGAAAGCAAAGCTCACCTGCCCAGTGTGTGTGATTCAGGAGGTGTTAAAGCGGTTGAAAATCAGAAAGCAAGACGTTGTTTTGCCTAAAGTCATAACAAAATGCCTGACAGTCAAACTGAAATGCAGGGGGAGAAAGTAAAGAGTATTAAGATTTAGCACTTACATAATCTTCTACATCTTTTGAGTGCTAGAGGTGTTAACTGTTTAAGCCTCTAGACAAATTTTTCAGCATAAAAAGACATACATACACGTTTTACCCTTTTCTCTCTTGGCAAAACATACAGACCGAAAGGCTAAAGAACTCGCCCAAGGCCGCGTATCACTGGCAAAACCTGGATATACTTGGCTACTGGGCCTGTGCTCAATTTGTGCTGCATAGCTATGGTGTAGGTCTTAATGGTGTGTAAATAGAAATAACTACACAAAATCCCCATTTTGACGTAGACAGCAACCCTAAGGTAGTATATAATAACATTATACAATGAGTTTGCAGCAGTAGCGCAAACGCTACTCTTAGCAAACTGTGGTACCGTACGTAGATGGCGTTAGCTGTTGTATTGATCCAGGCCACTAAATCTTTAATTATCTTTCATAGTAAAACTCCTCTAAATAAATTGCTCTGTTGTTCCCCAGTACCGCTGCGCTTTGTACAGATGGCAGCAGCAGGGGTTGGTGCTTGGGTCACTTGCTACTTTTTACCATATCCATGCTCTTTGTTTAACAACTTGGTATTATTAAAAGGAGAAGTAATGCATCTAAAAACTAATGGACTATCAGACTGTTAGTTCTGGAGCGTAACATTCCCTACCACTCCTCAAAAGTTACAGCTGTGTGAATTTTCCTATCCTTTGAAACTCTCCTGTTTATTTCAGCGTACTTCTATTCTGGGTCACCGAAAGGAGTTGAGCGGCTCTCTTGCTTACTGTTCACTTGAAGGGCTAGCCTGGTGAGTTTGGAGGTAGTGTTTGTAAGATGGAGGTATAGTTTTCTGAAGAAAACCAGCCTTCGGCTCGTGATAATAAAGAGTCATTGCAGGTGCCCTCCTCGTGAGGTCTCCCACAAGGTGTGTGGCTGTTTCATCGTCACTGGTACGCAGCTTCATGGCTACAGTCAGATGATTGCTGTCCATGCTCTGTGTACTCAGTATCGGTTTACAATATCCTCATGTGCTTGTATTTAGCTGCTGAAGAAGGACTTGTTTCAATGGAGAAGGCTGACCAAATGTATTAGAAATTTGCATGGACCCATCTGAGATTTTAAATTTTATTTCCAAGCTGTGGGTACCTCAGTTGCTGTGATACAGATTTTTGAGTTCCTGAGACCAGGTGTGTTTATACAGCAGCAGCTGTGCCAGCTCTTATTCTCAGCTAGACCTGTGTGCAGATGGAGACGGTTTCCAATGAGATGCCTGTGGAATCAGGAATAAAATGGCGGAGGTGGTGCTGAGGCAGATTCAGGAACATGAATGAACAGAGGCTGGGAGCAGCTAAGCAGGCACAGTTGTGGCAAGTCTAAATGTATCTGTTAAATACGCCGTTAAGAGGTTGAAGTTTCCTTTGGCATTGTCGTATAATCAATTATCTCTTCAGTGCATTGCCTCATGACAGGGCCGTACGGCTGCTAATTTGTTTTATAGTTAGTGCAGTTCACAGTCATGTCTTACATTTGTTTTTATTCTGTGCTGTGTACCTCAGTCAAATAATGGGATGAAGATACAGTATGCAACAGGAAGCTGTGTAATCCTTGACTACAAACCACTGTACCGCGTACCATTATGCTGACATGTTTTATCAGAAGTGAAGGTAGAATTTGATAACAGAAGTTTTCCTTTCACAGTGAAGGAAAGGAAAAAAAAATCAGTGTTTAAAAAAACCACAGTACCTTGAATGATCAATTCAGGAGAAATATCGTAAAGTGGAGCAATATTCATGTCTGTCTGTGTCTGCAAACTGAACTATAAAATCCCAAATGATTACAAATAGTCTTTGTGCTTGCCATCAGCTGTGTAGATCAGCAACCTATGACACTTTAACTGCAATGTTTTGTTTAAATAACCCATTTATATTAAAAAATTTCCACTATTCTTCTTTCCAGTGGTTGCTAGCTATGTCCGTAGCAACAGATAGCGATGTCGCAATGGGGTTCAATGTGTTGATTATCTGATAAACTGGAGAGAGAAGAAAATAGATACTCTGTTTACAAATATCCTGAATGCAGTAAGAGTTTTATATGAAGAGAAGACTGGAGAAGAGGAGACTGTTTCTGTTGTTGACAGAGATGTGTGATTTGTCTTGAAAGTCTGGATTTTTCTTCTAGTTTGAGCACTGAGTGGCACATCCAGGCACACAGCAGTGCCGTTCAACAAGAGAACACCCAAGAGCTTTGATTTAAGCACACGTAGGTACTGACATCAGCTGTACTAGGTCTTGTGGCTTAAAATGTTTTACAAAGAGTAGAGTTGTGTGAAAATAATTAAGTTGCATTAAATAAGAATTGAAGCTGCTGAAAACCTGGGGGGAGAAAAAGAACATTTTAACGTAAGTAGCTCGCTTACGGATATTATTCCTTAGTTTGTTAGTGTAATTGCTTGCTTCTGGATTGGTAGCATTGTCTCTCACTGCAAACATCTCTTTCGGGATCAGTTATGTAGTGATTATCTTGGGGTTTGTTTTGTGGGTTTTTTAAATCTCTAGAACAGTAATTGCTTGATATGAGCATGATTTTAAATACATATTTGGAAGAATTCATCTGAGCATCCTTTCTGGGAGCCTCTATCTCCAAAGACTAAAAACAAGCTTTTCCGAGGGCAATCTGCTAAGATTTTTTGTAAGAAGACTCAATATTTGATGAGTCTGCTTGAATCTGAGATACTTCTTAGTAACGGTCTTGTACATATATGAAGACCCTTGTGACAACTGTTTTGTTCTTTTGAGTATTCTCCTGCAAGTCACGCTTTCTAGATTACTCTTTGGGGTTGGGGAGGACAGAGTGGATGGTTCTGGTCTAGTTTTGGGGGCATTTTGATTCTTCTTGGCTAGTCCACATGTTTAAATCCAATAGCCAAAACTGAATGGAGGCCACACAGGGTGAGAAACGGGGCTATTTCTTATATTTTCCAATGCTGCTGCTGTTTACAGGCCCTCTTGTGAGGTTTGCCTGTTTTGCAGTCAGTTATTCCTTCTCAAATACAATATTTTGAATTTGCTCATTGAACAGCAGACATTAGTCTTGTGGAGAGGCTGGAACAGGTCTTCTGTATTTGGAATTCTAATTCTGTCTTCCAGAGTCTTTGGGCCTTCATCTGCAGATTTAGTAAGTGAAATCTATATTCAGGCAACAAACACAATGAAAATATTAAATAACGCCAGGCCAAAGACAGACTCTGTGGGTTTCTACCTGATACAACTTTCCAGTCAGGTAGTGGATCACTGGTGATTTGTCAAGTACAGTTTTCCATCCAGTTCTGTTCCAGCCTTACACAGAACAGGTTTTGTGTAACGTGCTCTTTAGCAAACGTGGGGAATAAAGTCTATAGCCTTACTAAACCAAGACCTTGCAAGCTCCAAGACTAGTGCTGGACACTAGGGAAGCCAAGCTTAAAATATGGAAATTCTGCCGCTTCTCTCATTTCCTACTGGACAAGTATCTGCTAAACATGTCCATAGCTAGGCTTCCTTCATTTCACGATAGTAGTCAGCCTCTGCCTGGCAGTTAGGACCGCTGGTTATTCTTGTGTGACCTTGGGATGCTCTCATGACTAGAAATCCCAGCTGCTTCCCAAAGCACATGTGGTGCCATGGCATAGCTAGAGAAGCGATAGTATAAACTAGCATTGATTGTAAAATCAATGCATTCATTTGTGTAGTTATACTTAATATTCAGTGGCTGTGTAAGTGTAAAATCTTTATTAACAGATAGTTGATTTGCAGTAACGATATACCTGGAACTTGAATAAAATTTTGTAGAACTGGCATCCAGTCACAGCTCTTGGTGCTTTGTTGTTGTGGACATGTTGCTCGTAGCACATAGGCTGATATTTTGCTCTGTGATGGAGTCCTGAAAAACACGGACTGTTTGAAGCAGACATGTATTTAAATAATTGTGATTAATAATTCCCCATCGGAACTGGAAGACACATGGGTGGTGAAATGCTCACTTTGTTAAGCCGTGCATGCACTACTCTGAGTCGGGATCTCCTTGAACAGCTGTGTTTTTAACTGCAGTGTAGCTGTAGGTTTTTCCAAAAGGGGAAATCCATAGGGGAAGTCTTGCAGCAATTGTGTTGTTATTACTCCATAATCTCTCCCTCTTTTATTAACATCACTGTTACTATGTGGTGTCTGGCTCCTGGAGAAAGATCAGTGCTCGCTATGTAATGCGGACAGGAGTTTTTAAAAGGGTAACAGAGGTTTTGTGGTAAAAAATATCTTGTAACAAGGGATTGATATTTGTATTAGCTGGAGATAACATTGGCAAAGAGGCTTTATGAAGACCTTTGTACTAAAATATTGCACGCTGGTTCATGAGCAGATGGCAGCCTGCTGAGTGAAACCCTAATCAGGTTACTCTATGATTTTCATTTTATGATGTTTTTATAACCTAGTATTATCTACTTATTGTGTAATCTGGTAGACTAATAGCGTAACAAATATCGAACTTTTGGGAATTATCCACTTGTAGAGTAGATTCTGGTAACTTCACATAAAAACATTATTCATGGAAATCAACCTATTTAAGATACTGCAGAGTTAATTTGCAGCATTTTACTAAATGATGCAATTTTCAGTGCAGGAAAAATTTGTTTAACTCCAAAAACCTTGTCTTGAATGCCTTAATAATAGTATGCCCTTTGGAAGTTTCTCTTTACTTCCAAAGGCTTGATTCATATTCCACTGATGCTAACAGAATAATTTCCATAAGCTTTAGATGAAACTTAGAGATTATTTGCACCAGAATTTTTTACAGTATTTGGACAATTTGGAAGGCTGCAATTAAAAATCCCGGAGTGTATCAAAGTGCTAAATTCTGGCTGCAATAAAAGGAAGAGGTGAAAACCTCATTAGGTGCCTGTTTGCATGTTCAGCTACTCCGAAGAACTGGGTGTATTAAATGACTTCTCTCCATCATTGCTGCCTTCTGCCATCCTGCCGGGCCATAGTCTGTGGTTAGGCAGCAGATCATCAGTGTAGCTGGTGGTTTGAAAGGCTCGCCTTGCCTTCACTTTCGGATCGATCTGTTCTCGTCTGTGTCTCCTTCTGTGGTCAAGGTAACACTGAAGTGCTCATAGGACATTGTGATACTGGATCCACCACCAGAACTGCCTGTCACTTGCACGTTGCTGTTTGCATGTTGTCTCCTGTTCCCTACAGGCCACTGAGCTCCAGAGAAATTATAAAAATTCCTCTATTAAAGCATATGACTTAAAATTCTCCTTTCCCTATGCTGAAGGAATGCCGAAGGCTCGGTCTGCTTAGTTTACTTGCCAGTTGCTCCTGTCTTGAAATCGTTAGGTGGAGTGAAGTTTGATATTGCTTTAAAGAAGCAATATTTATATTTTTTATGATTTCTTTGCTGGGTATGAATTACTGACAGGTCCACTCCATCTGCTGCGGTCATCTTCCTCAAATATGCTGGTAAATTGAGCAGCCGGGAATCAGATTTTCCTTGGAACATTCAAGTGGTGCTGTCATCATTTAAAAGTTATATCAGACAATGAAAACAAACAATAAACCCAGACAAACATGTGAAGCCAATTTTAGGTCACTCTGTGCAGCTGTTGTGCAAAAAGTGGCTGCAACCCCAGCAAGGGCTGGGGCGTGAACCTTCAGATGGCTTAGAAACATTGGAGTTAATGAGTCCTTAAAACATGACAAATGGATTTTTCTTGATGCGCAAGGCTCATATTTGATCTAAATAAAGCTCCCAGAGTCTGCAGCCTGCAAAGGCTCGTGTCTTGCTCTATACCTGCCTTTAGCTAATGAAATTGAAATATTCCATTTTTCACAGAGTTATTAAGATATCAATAACTCATTTTGGGGTCTTTAACATTAATTTGACTGTGTAATCGATGACCTCAGAGTTGTCTTCAGTAGCAGCTTTGTCTTCTAATTCTTTTTTCTGTACAAGTGAATACCAAAACTTTTTGCACTATTTTGAACATGTAATTTATAATGTTTAGCCCTTCCCCACTGATCTCTTTCAGTTCAAATATACTTATGTTCATTTAATCTTTAAAATTTGTTATGTTTCACTCACAAATGTGACATTTTTCTCACATTCCAAGAAATATTTGTGCTTTATTATTTTTAAAAACATCTTTGTTTTGAACATTTTTCTTAATAAATACATCTTGATTCCCTTTGCTCTTGATTAGTATATAAGGAATGTAACGGTTCAACTGTCAGAACTTCCAGCCAACTTAATACGAATAGGAGCAGTGTGCATCTCGCCAGTATTCAAGGATCACCTTTAAAACTTGGGGGGCAGCTGCAGCTGGCATCAAAGCAGTTTGAAATATATTTCAGTATTTTCAAAGAATCTTTCTAATGCTGCTTTCTTTAGAACTGAAGTAGAAATTAATGTAAATGTCATTGTCTTTGAATATTCAATTATTAGTGTTTCATTGGAATTTTATCTTTATTTGCTTAATCAAATGTCACATTAATTGCATTTAATATCCCCACTGTAAATCTATCACAGTTTCTATGATTAATTTTCTAAGTCAGTTAGGCTAGTACGTGTTCATTGAATAAAGAAAAAAGTCATATTGTGATTTTTTTTAAAGAGTTTTTATAAGAACTGTCAATAAAGATAATGTAAACAGGATCTTTAGCTGATGTGCAATCAGAGCTGAGAATATAGCCTTGCGTATGTTTCAGGAGGTTTTTATTTATTGGTATCTACTGATAGCTTTATAGAAGTTCAGTGTTCTTTTCATCCACATTAGAATATTGAAGTGATGTGAATAAAATACAGCCTTTGAACACTGCTGTGTTCTCACTGGAATTTTCTATGCCCCCTCCTACGTATAAAAACTAGTATGTTGCAGTAGGAATCTGTGATTTTCCCTATTGCTTTAAATGCTTTTTCAAAATCAAAGTAGTCATAAATTATTAACGTCAACCACACCCTGCCAAAACAAGAAAGAAATGCAGGATTGTTCATTATTGACTGATTAGCGTACAAATACTTTGACTTAGCACTGACTCTTTTTGAGGCCTATTGATGTATGAACTTGTTTCATCCAGTGTAATAATTTTATATGTTGTTTCAACCTCATGCTCAAGGATATGACTAATAGCACAGCTGCAGTCAGTGGGGCTTCTCATCAAGTAATATAAATGAAGGTAGGAGTTTCTTGCTCCAAGTCTTGCATTCAGATTTCCAAGTTTGTGCCTGTCCCAGTCTGCATTGGTGTCGGCTCTTTCCTCCACAGGCCTTCTCTGGAGCGTCACGTGTTCTTTTATTCTGATCTGGCTGTTGAGCTTCCCGTGTTCTGTTTAGTTAAGCCCTTAAATTTTTACATGTTGTCTCTAGGTTAAACCTTTAGCTTGTATAGTCAAGAAAAGACCATCTAATACATGTAAAATGCAAAGTAACCAACCCTATTGCAGTGAAAATGGGTAATGCTGCCGACAAGGGAGTTTATAGAGACATTTGTTATGTAGCAGCCCTAAGCAAGAACAGACGTGTGTTATACAATGACATTTGTTGACTCCTTCAGGCCTACACCGGTGCTAACTACAGGGTTGTGCTTTCCTACCTATTTTAGATTAAATGTAAACCCTTCTCTCCTTCTCTACACACAGATCATCTGTGTATATCAATTAGGCTCTAACTTGCCGACATTTTTGTCTGTGATGTTGCAATAATGAGCGATGCCATAAATACAGAAAGTTTACCTTCTGAGGTTCTGCTGCCTTTGATTTTCACTAAACTAGGTGTTGTTATTCCCTGAGTGTCAGTCTTTGATAGGCTAGCTTTCATTTGTTGAGAAGGTTTCCAATAAAACCAGCTTTGCAGCACTCTGATGTTTGCCAGGACTGTCACCAGCCCATAACGATGCGGTTTGCAGGCTATCGGTCTCTGTAGTAGTTTGCCATTTCTTGTGTAGCTTCTTATTGCCATTTTAACTGTTCTAGTTTCATATGTTGCAGCTTTCTGCATGTCACCGTGAACATCTTACGTGACCTAAACAGAGAAAAAGCTTAGAGGTGTCAAAGATCTTAAATATTACTTGTGAATGTGTTTGGAATCAGGCTGGTTTTGACTCCCCAACACCTTGATTTAGACGACCGATGGATGTCGTATCAGTCTGTTGAGTCTGAAATGTTGTACAGTTTTCACCTGGTGGATAGCATGCTGATTTCAACACGATCTTTCTCTTTCCTAAATAGAGCCATCACACTGGAGAATCAGCTGGTCATCCTTGCAACATCAGTGACCGATGCAGGAGGCTACTATGTCCAAGCGGTCAATGAAAAGAATGGGGAGAACAAGACGAGTCCGTTTATTCATCTCAGTGTAGCAAGTGAGTATCCAAATTCCAGAAAACGTGCTGTCATACCGAAGTTGCAGGCAGTACTCGCAAAAGTCTGCCCAATAAAAAGAGCCTTGCTAACAAAGGACTGGATCTTTAAAGCAGGTCAAATTTTCCTGCATGGTTTGGAGCATGTCAAGCTCCTTGTGCAGTAAGAGGGACCTAAGAGAGTGTATGCCCTCAACAAATCACCCTCAAAGCCTTTTGTCTGATGGCTTATTTTATGCAAGGCAGTTGCGTGATGATAGCCCTCGCTGTTTGTTGTGGAGTGGTGATCATAATTTCTTCTGAATGCAGGGGTTCAGAATGTATTGTTTTCCATTGTGCATAAGTAAACAAGTCACTTTTCTGAGTGCAATTTTATTAATGAGTCTATTCCCAGTCTATGACATTATTTTTACCTGGAGTTATCACAGAGTCCTGGGGAACATGCATTTCATTGTTATTACTTACTATTTTACATTGCGCAAATTATATTAGCACCTACCATTATGGAGGCATTCCGTGAGTAGATTGTGCAGCAAAGGGGAGGGCAAAGTCACAGAGCAATGGGGTCAGAAGGATGACTGCACGCTAAAGCTACGAATGTGCACGTTCAGCAAAAATACGCACGTGTAAACTGTTGTAAAACATTTAGTAAATGTGTCTGTATGAAAAATTAATATTCTAAACACAGTATAATAGTTTGACTCCTTTTCTGAGGGCATTTGGTAAAGGTGATTTTCATGTAGCAGCAAAATAGGGAGCATATTTAGTCTGTTGTGTAAATGTGGAGGTTTCTGGTTTTGATTGTAGAGACGAGGAAGAGATGAGTGGGTAAAACGCTGATGACACTGGTGGCTTTACTGACAGGCTGCTCTTACGGTTTGGGCTTCTGGAAGGTGTGAGACCCTCAGCTCTGGATCGGTGGGAGTGATGAGAGACCCAGATCTCTTGATCTTGGATACCGCTGTGTTTGAGCCAATCCCTATGGCTCGTTTCCCGACAGTAGCTTGGGCTTCTTGGGGGTCTGGGTTTCTTGGCAGGAAGCCTGGCAAATTGCTTTTGGAAAATGGTGATGTTTGTCAGAAGTTCATTAAACTGTTATGTTCCTGTGAAACATTTAATATCTAAGAAAATATGATTTTTCTGCTAAAATTCCTAGCCAGATTTCGAGGAGAGCTGTTCTTCCATGAAGCCCTGTTAGTGGGATCAAGGGTCACAGAGGGCAGAAGCTGTGTGCTGTAACAGACAGCAGAAGAGACAAACCTGTGGTTTCTTCCCCAGTATGTTTATAAACTAAATGAACTTCTCTGGGGTTTTATGTGTATCTTTCTGAAGTGGAAATAGCATTCCAAATCCACTTGTGAATTCTGGCTGTACTGTGGCATGTAGATTGTAAACATTATTATTTCTGACAGTATAAAGAGGTTTGCTAACACTTTAGTAATTTCATTTTTAAAGCAAATTTGTATTGTTTGTATTATGTGACCAATAATGTACTTCCCACTTTAATTTCATATCTTAATTAATGCTAGAAATAGTCTGTGATCATGCATGCATAACAAGTGCTATGCAAAGCAGAAGGTAATATGGGCATATGGAAAAGAAAACACTTCAAAACACATACAGACCTGATACCATGACTGCAAAGTCTATCTGGAGTGTGAAAAATAGGCAAGATTAAATGGGTAAAAGAAACTGAAGAAAGATGGAATGCCAAACGTGGATTTGCTTGTGAAAATTAATATTAGCCAATGAGATTTTTAAATTGTCGTCTTGATATCCAGGATTATTAATGCTATGTGTGCATTGAAGGAAGGTACTCTGGCCATGAGGCATAACAGTCTCTGTACAGAAAATGAGATTAACGTGGTCATTCTGAACTTTGATCTCAGGATGAAACACATGTGATACATTAGATAGAAGTGAATAAATCTTTTTGGTCCAGTAACAGAAAATAATCACGCAAAAATATAGTCCTCAAGCAATATTCAGAGAATGGTTGCAGAAAAATTATGTGTTTTGGAAGAGTAATAAAGAATTCCAGCAAGTGGTTGGAAATAGATTGTTCAAGGTACATCAGGTGTGGAAGATACCACACTGAATTGTCACTGTCTGAATCTTATCAGATGTTAAGAGTGATGACATGTCATTTTCCATTAGGACATATATAAAATTTAAAGCCAGTTTAATCAAAATCAAATAAACCACAAGTGGAATAT
This sequence comes from Opisthocomus hoazin, assembly GCF_030867145.1. Classification (NCBI taxonomy): domain Eukaryota; kingdom Metazoa; phylum Chordata; class Aves; order Opisthocomiformes; family Opisthocomidae; genus Opisthocomus; species Opisthocomus hoazin. Next base: position 21,662,661 of record NC_134428.1, read on the forward strand.
CCAATCTCTGTGTGAGTAGATTATACATTAATTATTGAGTACTGCCTTGCTACATGACTCAGCATGCATATTGCCACTTTCATTGAGGGCAAAAGGAAGAAAAAACTATAGATAATTCCCAGGGCAGTCATCCACTGAGAACAGTGTTAGATATGCATAACTTGTTATTCCTTGAAGGAGATCCGTGTCAGACTTGCTCCAGCCTGTAGGAAAAGCAGATTTGCAGGATCAGTCTAACAGCTGAGAAAGCTGTATTTCGAACCAGAACAGGACAGCTTACAAGACTGACAGCAGGAGAAAGGTATAGCCCTGAGCTAAGCAGAAGATGAGTTACAGGGCCTTATATTGGAGATTTAAGTCAATGCTTTGAATCGTGGCTGGAAGTAAATGGAGTCTGAGCGACATCTGGAAAATATCGTAAACTGTCCTTCAATGAATAGCTGCATTTGATACATGTTGAATAAGAAGATCTGGGGATGTTGAACATGTTTCAAAAATCCAGTCTAAAAGCCCTAATCATGATGACTTCTCTAGTAGGGCTCTGAGTATTAAAGGTAAAGGCATTTTGTTTCTGGTCAGTCTAGCCTATAGCTCAGTCCGTCCCAAGCAGCATGAAGTCTTCCACTCACCCATCGCTCTGATTACAGACACAATGCATGGAAGCTGGAAAACAGCTGCAGAAGAAAGCCTTTCAGCTTGTCAGTGTTGCTTCTGCTGTGCTTGGGTTTGCTTTTGTCTACATTCTGAGGCTGGTCAGACATTGAAAATGTAGACATGAGAATGCCCTGGTTCATTGAAAATTAACAGATCTTTAGAACATCTTGGTGTTTTCAGATATGTATCCAGTGCGCATTACTGTGATGGTTTATTCTTTAAATATGCTTTGCACTGAAGATGTGTTGGCCAATAGGTATGGTCACCCTATGAGAAGATCCAAGTATTGAGCAGTACTTGTCCGGAATGACGGAGGCCCTAGCTTGGTTGAGCAGTAGTGTTCTGCCTGCCTGCCCTCTAAAAACCACGTGTCCTAGTTTGAAAGTCCAGGTCACAGCATGAGGTCCAGTCCAACCATGCTTGAAATCAGTGGTCATTTCTTTCAAATGGACATGTGTCCACTGGTTTCAAGAGGATTAGATGATCGCTGAGGTGACAGACTCCAGTGAAATACAAATGATGTCCAACAGGCAGCATATTGGGAATAATGTCACATTTGAAATTAGTATGAGATGTCATAAATTAGTCCTAAATTTAACATGTCTTAAAATCAGTTGAACTGTATACTAAGCTAATGAAAATCTTGCCTTTTCTTTCCTTTTTTTTTTTTTTTTTTTTTTGACCATATGTCCCAGCTTTCATGTAAATAACACAAAATTTTTGGCTAGGAAAATCGGAAAGTCTGAAAGTCAAGAGTTTGGCAACAGAAATAGTAAAACTCAGTTTGCTTTCTGACTCAAATACATTACTTGCTTCCTGTTGAAATTTCACTGTTACTGTTTTGGAGGATTTTGGTATTAGCTCCATTGCTGGAACTTCCCAAATTGACCAAAGAGGAGTGACAGTGAATATATCACTGAGCTGTCACAAGCTTCTTAGGTGTGAATATTACTTTTCAATAAAAACAACAGCGAAATCCTTAATGTCCTTTCCTGTTTCCATCTATTCAACAATAGATTTGATGATATCTTAAACCAATCCTTAATTCTTTAGGCTTTTTCTTTTGTGTCCGTTGTGCCACTGCAGCAGAGCTGGTGAGATCTCTTCCTGAAGACTCTGGCTTGTCGGGGAATAAAATGATGTGCTTTTGATCTTCCCAGTGTTGGAGGGACACTTAAAGATCGAAATGCTCATTAAAGTGAGGCCATCATAAAAACTCTTATTCTCTCGAAGGCCATACTCGGTGTATCAGCTAAATGTCTCTGAAACGTTGCCTCCAAGCCTCTTACAGTCGTAGTGTGGAACTTAGACATACAGACTGATACACGGTGCTTTGCTGTAGGCTGTGCCACTTATACATGAAGGTGTTTTGGAGGGGAAACAGGGAGCAGGGGTGTTAAGAGCTAAGTTAAGGAAACTAACTGTAAGGATTTCTAGTATATAAGATGAATTTAAGAAGTTTTTTTAGAGGGAAGAAAAGGAAAAGATTCATAGGGAGCTTTTTATTACTGTAAGGAACTGGCTGAGGTATTCATGGCAACGTACGCCGTGCGTGCCCTTGTTACTTTATTACATGACAACACGGCAAGAGTCTGGTGCGACCTTAGAAGAAGTTTGAAAAGCCCTGCTGAGATTTTTCTATTATTAAGTGCAGTGCTGTAGATGTGAGGTGCTTTGGCCCAGTCTTAGAAACTTTTAACCGTATGTGCTGCTATTTCAGACCTTAGTCGAAGTATTTTATGAAAAATTTGAGAAAGTGTCCCCCAGTAGATGATTTAAATGGCAAGTTTGCGAAAGTTGGGTATGTGTAAGCTGTTCTGACAGCTGAGATGCTCCTGCTTCAATTGGCTTTGCAGCGCTAATCATCTGGAACTGCAATTCAGGGCCTTGCTTCTGGACCTTCTTGTTACGCTGTGAAATATTGAGATGCGTGTCGCTTCAACAGATTTATTAGTAAATTAGATAGTCTCAAGACCTATTCATAACACCGGGAGATACAGAGTGTTCTGCAGACTGACGTCTTTTTCTGATGCAGGCTTTGTAAAAACAGAAAACAAGATTGATGAAAATTTTAAAAACCTTGCCAGCCAGCATTTCTGAAGAGTCAAAGATAATAAAGCCAATTATCATTTAACGAAGATAAATTTTCCCCTTGAGCCCTGGCAATGCTTAAAAAAAAAAAAAGTAAAAAAAAAAAAAAGTTGGGGACTGAAAATTAAACTCCTGGCTTGGTTGCATTGCCATTAATTTAAAATACAAGGGTGTCATGTTGTTCTGCCCAGCTTCCACTTGCAAGAAGAATTTTATTCCATTACAGCAGACACTGACATGAGGCTAAATAGACACTGTTTGTCTCTGGTTGGTGCCTATTTCGTTCTTCAATTTAATGTATCGAAGCATAAATTTTGCAGAAGGGAGGAGTCCCATTTCTGACTCACAGTGTACTGATTGTGCACTGAAAGTTTTTGTTTGTTTTTCTGTTATAAAGAAAGGTTCTTATGATAGCACAAGATGTTTAGGTCACTTTCAGTGTCTGTTAAAATGAAATATTCTTTATATTGTTAGGAAAGAAAGTAGAGGGAAAATGCCCTATTACCTGTCAGTGTATTTGGTAGAATATTACTTTAGACATCCTTCTGTCAGGTTTGTTAAGAGAAGTTTTCAGAAGATTCTCAGCAGACGTTTTCCTCTCTGGAAGAGAGCATTTCACTAACATAATTTTTCATATTAACCATCAAGGTTTGTTCAAGTCGGCAGATGTTGAGGATCCTTCATGGATATGTTTGAAGCATACTGCTACATGAATTTTTCATAGCTACTTCCAGTTTTCAGGTGTAGGCAGGAAAAAAAAAAAAGAATGGGCTGGCACCCGCAGCGAGCAGATACTTCTGTTCTGAGGTCAAATTCACACAAGCTCTATAAACTTGTCAAACTGTTTTTAGTTCATGCCGAGGGAATTTACTTCGCTTAGCCTCTCCAGGTCAGTGCTGTTGACGTGAAATTAGTGCTTTGATGATGCTCTTTTTTTTCTTTCTTTTTTTTTGGTGGGGGAAGGAGAAAGAGTATGGGATAAAGTGAAATTGCATTTCTGCGCTGTGAATGTACTGCACATGCCTGAGGTTCTGATCAGCTCCTGGAGAAGCCCAACAGAGTACAGCTCAGGCCTCTGTGCACTGGTTTGAAGTCACTCTGAAATAATGACATTTCTTTCCCATTTTCCACCCAGGCTTTGCTTTCTCTTTGTCAAGCAGAGTTTGCCGGGTGGATTCCCTGGTGGGTGTGTCGTGTGTGGTTTCATAAGGAAACGTGTGCCTTTTGCTTTGATGGTCACTTCACATCATTTTGTGATCCGAAAAGTTAATTTGAAGGAGCCTGTGAAAGTGTTTGAGATTTAAAACTGAACCTTAAGGATAAATTCTGTGTAAATGCCATCTTTAGTACCCTGGCAAAATACTGTCTTGGTGCTTTTTCTTCAGTTGTAGCTCCAATCTGCTCTAATAATAAAGGGCATAAATTTTTAAATAGGGATTTTTTTTTGTTTCTTATTATTTTGAGAATAGATTGAATACAACTTAATCATGCTCTTGAGATAGATACGTGTAAGTCAAACACATTTTAGTAGCAAGTGTGGCTATAAGAAAAAGGAATAAATTGAGTTAGTGTTAAAGATTTGACTTTGATACATTGGAACAAATGTTAGTTGAAGCTTTATCCAGAGGTAGGAATTTCAGTGAAGGCTGCTATTCTCAATGGTTTACCCTATTACCTGCAAAAGGGATATACTGTGTTTCAGTGTAGAATCATTTTCTGTGCATTACAAAGAAGGAACAGATGATGTTCAGGATTTATCAGCATTCTTGGACTCCAGATTTCATTGTGTTGGTGCTTTTTTGTTTGTTATTGGTTTTGGGTTTTGTTTTAAAAGCTTCAGCCAGATCTCTTCCATCATTCTGTACCTTTCTTTTCCTTAAAGGAAAACTTTCCTCACTTTTAACTGTAGTGATATAGAAGGAAACCTGTGGTTAAAAGGATAGGTTGCTGAACTGCAGGAATAATAAAGATGAGCCAAGAAACCTCTGTGGCAGCTTGAGCTTTTCTTTGGCTATAACCAAATATTCTGTCAATGTTCTTGCTGATAAATAGCAGAAATATTGATTGCTCTCCAATTTCGTCTTCCTCTGGACTGTTTCTGATAATACCTATTGCCATACATGGTGCGCTTCTGCATCTGCTGCTGCCTCTGTCCCGGGCAGCTGGTAGGCTCTGTCCCCTCCTGCTGGTAGAACTCAACTTCCAGTTGACTTTCCTCAGACTCATGATAACGTTGTAAATATATCAACTCTAATAGAGGATGAGGTCTTTTTGCAATAATAATATAAGTTAATATAATAAACTTTCTGTAAGACTTTTTTCAATCTTACTATGAAGGGAACTTACATAGCCAAAATTGGCATAAAACATCTTTAAATATCTGGCACTTAATTTTCATCATGTTGCCTCAACAAATGTAATCAAGCTTTGAAGACATGGTTTATGGAAACAATAGTTCCTTCGTTTTCTCCCAAATGCAGCTAATGGCACCCTGTTCTTACAGGGACTCATCACGAGCTGGTGAAGCTAGGGAGACACGCCTAAACTGGGTGTCTGTTCCTTCGGCATATGTACATACATTATGCATGCTGCTCTGAAGAAATGGCAGATGCTAAAGTTTCTATTATCTGACTCGCTATTTTAACATAGCTGCTTCTTATACTTGTCTGTTTATAAGGTTTGGGGTTTGGTGTCTGTAAGAGATCTGAAGTACACAGACAGACTCAAAGTGCTGGTTTGTCTCCTAAACCCTTTATTTATATCTGACACATGCAATTAATCTCTCCCCATCTCTAATCACTTTTGCTATTACATTCATTGGAGTGATTTGTATCCGATCTCTGTCACTGCTCTGTAATTGATATGTGGAGATAAGAGGTTCTTAGAGGACACAAACAAGGAAAAGAGAAAATTGAATTTACCTTGCAATCATTTTATAAAATGTGACATACATCAATTATACATGCCATCCAGGAAAATGCCATCTTGAACAAACTGTGATGATTTGTTGGAAGGCCAACAGAAGAGAAATGCCACAAAACTTTTCTGGACAGGAAAGTATTGCTAGTTCAACAGGCAGACTTCTCCATCTCACCAATTCACCTACAGTTTTTTAAAATAATACTGCAGAATTTACAAAGAAAGTATCATTTTTGATCAGTGTTTTTCTTCTGTCAGCCCTGTACTAATACTCCGGTGTAGAAAGATGAAAGGAAGTTGCTGAAACAAACATTGTTTTGATCAGACATAAAAAGATGATACTGGTTACTTACAATTGAATCATCTTTCATGGGCAAAAATCGTAAGATTAATAGTATAGTCCAGTTCCAACTTCACTGCATTCGACCATGAAAACATTTCTTTTTAGGTTATCTTCTCTATTTCATTGCAGTGAGAAGTGAACTAATTTGCTTGCTCTTGCTTAAATACTTCAGTGCTCATGGTTAGTTGGAATTGTTGGCATAAGAGTAGTAGTTCCTGCCCGTACTTGAAAGTTGAAGTCATGCTTTGGAATCTTTGAAAAGCTTTTTAATATGTACTGATAATATTACAAAAATCAGTATCTAGTACATAGATATGATAAATAATACGGTAACACTAATAGAAATGATAAAATTTGGATGATTTATTGAAGTCAAGCAACATGCCATGTTGGCCACTTCCTGGGGTGGTGGGAGTGGCAGACAACCTTTCCCCTCGAACTGTTTATTTCTTTGTTATCACGAACGCCCAGGATAAATTGTACTTTCTAAGAACTTCCAGAGGAGACAGAAGTATAGCAATTTGTCGACATTTGTAAAGGGCTTTGTGTTTCAGTTTGTGTAAGTATTATAATTCTGAAGCTTTAAAAGGAGCAGCTACGGAAGACCCACCTATCAGTTTACCTCTCTTGAACCTTACCTTTTGATCTCTTCGGAGTCCCGTTCTGCTGTGCCATACTCCTGGAGTATGCTCAGTAGCTGGCTTGAAATATTTCTCTTTATTTCACATCTTTAGAGTCAAATTTGTTTAAAATATAATTTTCATTTATTTAGAGTAGCTCAACCCTGCTGAGGGCTGCTTTTTACCAAGAAAGTAAGAATCTGTAACTTCTTGAAGGGAGCTTTAGCTTAAACCTGTTATTTTAAGAAAAAAAAAATCACATTTAGCGAAAATCATCCACGTGATGTAGGGCTGTGATGGCTTTGTAGTGCTCTGTAATGCGACGGGTTGTCCTGGCTGGTCTGAACAAGAGGGTGAAAAAATCCAGAGCTCTTACTTGGGAAAATAGTGAGGAGCATCTTATTTCTTATGAACTGGATAAACTTGCAGGGGATTTTTTATTCATAGGAGTAGGACTTACGCTTCAATTTAGAAAATAAGTAATTTAGGAACAATTTGGTGGTGGTGTTTAAACTGTTTTTGTATTAGGCAACCTTGAAATGTCTTATAAACAATATAAATAAGGAATAATATATATGCTTGAAACAGATGTTTAATAGAATGACTTTTGCACTTACTCAGTTACTGCAAGAAGTCCTAACGATTGTGTTGCGCATGCTAAAGGTCTGCATGGCAGAACCTCCCCCGCCAGCGTATTTACAAAAACTAATTTTCATCTCAAGCCTTCACAAACATATGGTTGCTGGAGGGTTACCATTTTTAAAACTAGTCATATTAAAGAAGTTTTTAATTTCTTTTCAATATACATCACAGAAAAGGGAAATTGAAGAAGGGTAGAAACCCCTCGCGCGTCTGTGTCATCGTTCTGCCAGATAGACGTGATTTGTCTAAGCAATTCCAGAAGTGCACACAGTAGCCTGCTTATGGGCAGAAGTGAAAGAAAGAGATTACAGCTGCGACAGAAGCGTTGAAGAGTCAGGACGTGCAAGATTCAAGGTCGTCTGTAAAACTCTAAGTATTCTCCTTTGTGTAGGAGCATTATGGTTAAGGCATTTAATTTGATTGTTACTGTGGTTCCGTTCAATAGAAAAGATGAAAGTTAGTTATTTATACACTGTCCAGTTAGGCTTGGTTTTTTTTTGAATCAGCTAACCAATTTTTCTTCCAAATTCAAATAAAAAATTTAGTACTGGGAATATTTTTAGATTTCAGTAAGGACTTGCTAGGAGTTTAAAGTAACATAGAAGAATTGGCCCTTCCTACCCCATTTGTAATAAGAAAAAAACCTCAGACTTGGTTGTAACCAGTGTTGCTTCACCTGCTGTACATAAAAGCTGCATCGATTTCTTGGCGCTTGGTTGTACCACGGGAGCTGTAAATTGGCCATTGAGGATGTTCGTCATCCTTCGGTTTTGTCCTACTCAGTTTCACATATTGTCGTTTGCATCTTGGGGGTGGTTGGGCATCAGAGTAATCCAAGTTCGGATTTTTTTTTCCTCCTACAGGAGACAGAAACACTGCTTTCTTTTCACGTGCAGAGTATTGTCTACACTTTTAAGCCCATTAAAAAAAAAATCCATAATCCAAAACTCTACGTTTTTATGGTAGATAAATCGTTTTAGCTATGGAATGTGGGAACAAAGTTACAGCTCCTATAATCCAGGAGAACATCATGGTTAAATAGTGTATCTTTAAAGGACTGCAAGTTTTCTGTGATAAACATGAAGGAATACAGCAGCCAGGAAGGTGCACACAATGTCCTGGTCTCTAAGGCCCTGTTTGTGCAAAATTATTGTTAAATTTTCCCCAGCTATATTTACTGTTGAATATGTTTACAAGCTCAGAACAAGTAGCTTACTGCTGTTGGGGGGGGGGGGGAAATACTGCAGTGGACAGTCTGTTGGGTGAAGGAGGAAGGATGAGAAGTTGTGTATGAAAGGTTCTTGATTCCCCTCTTGTTCCTTATGCACTAAGAAGGGAGAAAAAGAAAAGCTTACGTATTGCCTCTGTTGGCTATATTTCGATCCGCTCTGCAAAGCCATGTGCTCGTAAACCTGACTTAGTAAAGACAGTCAAGACTTAAAAAGCCAGCGGTGCTGTATCTTCTGGAAATGCCAGGAAAGAAGCTACCCCCCCCAGTGCTGCCTTCAGCCCTGCTTGTGGGTTTATCAGATCACCGTGAGTGATGCTGTTGTAGCTATTAAAGAAAGTAATTGGTAGTGAGTGATTAAAATTGCAGATGGCCTTTTCAAGGTGATTATGAATATTAAATCAAGTCTGTAAATGCTAGCTAAAAAGGCCCATGAAACTGAAAAGTGAATATGCTGAGGATAATTGTGTAAAACGAGGATCTCACAGGCATGCTATGCTCATCTACCCCCCCCCCATCAATCGATCAACCAAACAAACAAAAAAACCCCACAAAGAAAAAGAATTCAAGTGGACCTATTGTATTATGTTATGTTATCCCAGGTCCATCGCTGTCGTCGCTGAGCAGTGCCAGGTCTGCAACATCTCCTGGGCCATGCGATGTTGTGTAATTAACAGCAATCTTTTCCTGTTCTTTTCCAATTGTAAGTGATTAGGACAAATGCTTCCACATCACCCTGGAACAAGGCCAAGAAATACCATCGAGTGACTTAATTTCCTTTGGCGATCTTTATCTCGCAAAGCAAAGGTTACGTGGGAATCTTTTTTTGTAGTTGAAAAATCTAAGGTTTGTTTTGTTCCGTAATTTAAAATGGAAACTTTGGATGCAAACAGAGATAAAGGTAGAGGAAACAGAAAAATAGAAGTCTTCATTTTGAGCCTTGCTTACTTACAGGGATATTTTAATACAAGCACAAAGAGTATTCACATATGTCTGTATAGGCTGTGAACTGAGAGCCCGAGGGTTTGTTTTCTGGTGCATATTGTGATCAGAGACTCATCACTTTCAGACCACTTTCATGCTTTCAAATAGAAGAATTTTGTATGGTTGCTTATACTTTGACGTATTATTATTGTATTGCGTGCTGACCTATCTAATCTGCTCTACTGTAAAACACCAGGGGATTTATTGTGAAGATTTATATAAATGTGTTTGCAATTATTCTTTATTACCTTTGGTGTGGCAGGAATCATTTGTTTAGTCATTGAAGGAGCTCTTTCTCCATCGGATAATATTGCTGCTTACCTGAATTTTGTGGGCATTGTAATGTTAGCGGTTTTGTTGTATATTGATTCTTCATCTAAATTAAAATTTTTTCACTTAAGGATATTCCCTTAGTAAATTTGATAAAGATTCTGCTTATTCCACTACAGTAACACATATTTCTAACCGTATTGGCTTAGGGACTGATCTATAGCCTCCTTCACAAAAACATTTGTACCACTAAAAAAATACTCAAACATTTATTGTTGGTTTATTGCTCGTCAATGCAGCAGGCGTGGCTGTAAGGGACGGGTGGTCTGAAGAGATGCTCAGCGCTTCCCTTGAGCTGTGGAAAGACAAGTTCCACCTCTTAATGCAAACAGACAATACCCAAGAAGTTATGAATAATTAAAAAAGAGGATTTTTTTCTATTGGAAGAAGCAATAGATTAGAATCTGATGATATGTTTTTCCACCCTCAAGACAACATGTAGATTTTCATTCTTCGAGAAGTGTCCTGTAGGAAGTAGAAGCACAGCAAATGTGGCAGACTGTTTAAAACTGAAAGTATCTTGGTAGAGTTTGGATTATCAGTTGCCACTTTGCTTTTTCAAAAGGATATCAGTTACTTATTTTGCATGATCCATAGGAAGCGTTGCAATTTTTATGGCCTGGGAGCCTTTTGAACAATAGTACTGTTGACCACGTTGTCAGGAAACACAGAGAACTGGCATTGGCGGTGGTGAGGAGAGGAAGACTGCTTTTGATTAAGCTGTGGCTGCCAGACCTGATATATTCGTTGGCGAAGAGGGCAATTTGCACTTTGTAGGCTAATGAGGAGGAATATTATGGAATCTGTCAGACCTTTTTGGACTTGATCAGGACTGCTGAATTCCTGTCTTGACTATAATACTGAATTTATTAAAAAAAAAAAAAAGTCTGGGAGGGTTATGCATTTTTGTTGTAGCTTGTAATGGTGCTGATACCTTGCCGTTATCAGAGCCGCAGAAATAGTAGCTGGGCTAATTGCTGAGGGCTCTTTTCATGCTTTAAGGATGGAAAAAGCAGTGTAATTTTAAAAACTCACAGATAAATCTTTTTTTACAAGATTGTTTCAAATGGTTTTTGTAATGGAAGAAGTGACAGACCTCTAATCAGTGTGGCAGTACGAGACGCTGTAGCATATGTGCTTATGAAGAAGGATGGATTAACACTGTTTGTTGGGAGTTTATGGCTAGCAGATACAGGTAGATAGTGTTTTTCTTGGTTCGTTTTTTCACTGCATACACCAGAGGAGGTGTTTTTTAATTTTCTCGAAATATTTCCAAGTTGTGAAACTTAAAACACACGAGTTATGAATTTACTGTGACTAATGACCAAGCTGTTTTTCTGCAAGCCTTTGCAACCACTTTCTTTACGGTAGCTTCTCTTTGAACCTGTACTTTGCTAGGTTTAAAGCAATAAAGCCATTTTCTGGAAAAGGATACTATGTATTCAAAGTAGAGGTTTGTGAATTCAGCTGACAGGAACTTATTGCGATGTTTAAAAGACTGAGTTTTAAGAAGTCAATTATACTGGCTTAGTTTTGTGTGGATCTGGTACTTCAGTTTCACTTCCTAATGTCACAAGGAACCTTGATGACTTCTTAGCATCTTAATACAGTATTTACACATGCTTTGTGACACAGGATACCAGTGGAATGGGAAGTATAAAACTCATTTATGTGTTGATGCTGAAGATATTACCTTTGTCATAAACGCTTATCCTTAACTAGATGGTATTTTTAAAATATTCATCAGAAGGGAATATGGTTTACCCAAGTCATATTTGTGATGTAAAAGTTTGTCAGCCATATCTTTTAATAAGAATTTTCAAAAAATAAATTTAATCTTTGCGGTGCAGCATAAGCTACAGATTTGTGGAGAGTTTTGTGCGTGAGTGCAAACAGCAAACCTGTCTGTGCTGATGGCCTGCTGACTCCCAAAGGAACGGTCTCTGGAGAAACACTGACCCACAATCAAATGGCTCTGCAGCTCAGCTCCTTTTGGCATCCTATTACGTTTTTCAGACATAGGAATTAAAAAAAAAAAAAAAAAAAAGAAGGAGGAGAGGAAATACAGTTATTGCAGACAGTGTGTGGTAAAGAACAGGACATTTTGTGAAACCTGTCAGCTTTTGAAATATACGACAGAAGCCCCCCTTTTTTAACGGTACAGTGGTGTATTTTAAGTGGTCTCCACATCCTTAACTGCAGTGGGCTTGTGGTTGGAATGGGGTGAAGGTGACCTGACCTGCACAATCAATTCAAAATGGAGAGAGACTTGCATCAAAGTTGTCTTGCTCTTACTCTGTCCTCTGCAAATTCAGCAGTGTGAAAGGAGGGGGCTTGCCTTTAGAGCCCGAGTTGTTCCTTTTGATGAGGCCTGAAGAACAATCTCTCCTTTTCATCCTTGATCACCACGGGAACCTTAAAATCTGTGTTTCAGAAAGAAATCCCGGGTAGCAGTCTCTGGAAACGTGCAGCACTCGCCACAACTGCGTGATAAGTGATACAAAATCTCAATGAAAAGTGCAGGTCCTGGTTGAGGAGAGGCATGTGCTGAGTCACAGAAACACGTACGGTGTTGAACGCGTTGCCTCCGTCAGGCTGTAGATCCCAGTTTCACGAGCTTTGCAGAAGATGGGGCCAGTTATATTTTTTTATTTGTATTTTTTTTCCAAGACTGTATCGCAGGCAATCCATTCAGAAATTACCAAGAAAGCTTAGGAAAGGAAAGGGATCCTCTGGAAGTCACAGCAGGTTACTACTGTAAGTAATTCTCATCTTGCCATTTTGCTCTGGTTTTACCAAACAGGGAATGCTGAAAACAACATAACCAAGTTGTTTATGCAGTTAAGGATTTACGGCAATGTGATTCTCATTCACAAGAGCAGTGTGTGTGTGTGAATTCTTTTTTACAATATGCCACCATGATCCTGAAGTAATTCAGAGATTGATTTGTAAAACGTTCTGAATCAATTAAGGCTTTAATCAGCAAGAGGCAAACTTCAGATGGCTCATGGACTAATTTTACCATCTCCCATCAACATGAACCTAAGCTGGAAAAAGAAAACAATTAAGGGGATGTAATTATCTGTCCTGATTACTGAATTAGAAGAGTTTGTGTTTATTTCATCACTATATAAAAGGAGAAATCTGCTTTGAAAAACAATTCGCAGCAGCTACTAAATTGCCGAGGGTTTGCAGGGCGCAGTGTAGATGTTTGCTAGGACAGTTTTGGAAGAGGTTTGTAGTCAACCACTGTTGTACAAGTACTGTGTAGCGAGCTTTGGAGGCTGTAGTCACTAGTACTGAGAGTATTTTTCCTCCCTGTGCTTTAAATTAGTTTGGATTTTCAAGGCAGAGTCTCATCTACAGTTACTTGTCCAAGCATATATCAGGTGCTTTTATCTAGCGATCACAAAAAAAAATCTTGCAACTTCTAGAAGCCAGGAATTAATGTTGAAGTTCCCATACGATGACAACCTTTCCAGAAAGCAGGGAGGGAAAAGCATCTCTGCACAATCAAACTAGTGGTCCAGTTATCTTGTGGTGGTGTCTTCCTGCTACCGAGTGGGATTACTTCGAGTCATTGGTATTTTGCTTGACTTCACGTGAGAAGAGCCTATAGAAGTCTACCCAACTTATGACATAATTCTGTCTCAAACCAGACTTTTAGGTTTAGTAGGATTTTTATTTTCAGCTTAGAGAGATAAATACAGATTTGTGACAGACCTGTACTTACCCTTTACATCCTTCCCGATCTGATCGGAATGCACAAATTGCATAAAACCCTCTCATAAAGCCCCAGCTTACAACGCTAGTGTAATTTCTGTTTGAATATTTAGCAGAGTGTTAATCCTGACATATTTATCTGCTACGCTGAAGGATTGTTGCTGCGTTCCATGCAAAGTTCAGAATAAATGCCCAGAACTCCTGTGAGTTATAGGTCAATTACAGTAATTGGAAGGAAAAGTAAACAAGAAACCTGAGTAGTATCCAGCAGCAGTTGTACCTCTATTTTTTTATTAATGAGCAGTAAACAAGCCTGTCACCAGTCACTGATTTTGAAAAATGTGCCCTATAACTTACTCCTATAAATGGTATCATTTCTACATCGCATACGTGTCTCCTGGTGGTACTGGGTTTATTAAATACTGTTGAACAAAATTTTCAGTCGAGTGAGATTAAAAATGTCTCCTTAAGAAAACTGAACTTTATTTAAGCAGCAAGAGATAAGGCTGCCTCGTCTGCATCTGCTTTACAAAAGGCTGGTTTTATAGTGTTGGTGATACTCAATTAATGGCTTAGTATATTTTGAAACTTAAGTTATGTTGTTATGAAATAAACTAAAAGGACAGTCACTGTACAAATGTAAATTACATCCTATCTACTAGAACACACTGGCATAAAGGCCCAACCAGTCTCTCATTTACACAGTATCACGTAAATTAGAGTTTAATAGTATTGTAATTTATGCAGATTTAATAAATATATTTGACTTTTGGAGCAATAAAATGGGTTATGGCATTATCATAAAGGTAATTATTACTGGTGTTGTCTGATGCATTTCATTTTTAAATTAAGAAAGTCCATAATGATAGGTATGTTTGAGAGAAATATATGATGCTCCCTAAGGATCCTTAGTGTTAATACTCTTTTAATTCAATCCTGTATGCTATCTAGAGCTGCTGGGTTATGTTGCTTCTGGCAGGCTCCTCCATGAGCATCACCTTCCTCTTCGGAGACAAGAAGTAACTGTACTGATGTTGTTTGCCTTTATTACCCAGTCTGGCTGGGTAAGCACAGTTTTGCAAGGAAAAGTCTTTGGCGACGTTCAGGTTGCTAAAGCCAGCCCAGCACAGGGCAGGAAGGGGGAAAATGACTGGCGACTTCTGAAGAGTCTGATATTCTGAGGAGTCGGGTATTTCTGCAGGTAGAAGCAATGACAGCTTGCTTCACTGCAGCTGTATAAGCTTACACAGTGCAGCAGGACTGATAATTATGAGTGTCGGGTTTCCTTGCACAGCTTCACAAAATCTAACGCAGCACTTGTTTGAAACTAGGAATTTGATGCATTCATGGAATGCTGTGTAGACTACTGAAAATGTGAAGATTAAGCCATGAACATGTCTCTAGGCTTATATAAACACGTCCCACAAAGAAGACTTCTGTGGGATTTCCAAAACAAAGGTATACTCTTATCTGCAAGAATGTACAAGATTGTATAAATAATTTTAAAATCACCTGAAGTTTTAAATGCTCTTGACAAGCTGTGTATCCACTTACTGCGCACCCTGAGGTCTAACTGGGCAGAGATTTCTTGACGTCTTTGAAGGATTGAGCAAGTTTCAGACTGTAAGCTGATTTGGCATCTACATTACAGATGTGCTTTGTTCTCGGACCGCTTGAGCAGCATGGGTATCGCCACGAGCTTGTCAACAGGATTGTGGATGATTATGGAGCTATCGTGGACCTACTGTGAGAAGGAAGCAGTTCCGTGGCTGTAGTAACATTCTTAT
Source organism: Opisthocomus hoazin (assembly GCF_030867145.1). Taxonomy (NCBI): domain Eukaryota; kingdom Metazoa; phylum Chordata; class Aves; order Opisthocomiformes; family Opisthocomidae; genus Opisthocomus; species Opisthocomus hoazin. Next base: position 21,677,982 of record NC_134428.1, read on the forward strand.
TATTAGTGTCTTCTACAGTCCCTGTTAGCTGTTGCACCATTCAGATAAATATCTTGCAGTGGAATTGTCCTCTGAAGAAGGTGGTTCATGTTTTTCTAGCAGTCTTCCACGCAGGTTCTTAATGTAGGAAATGCAATGGCTGATGAATCCTATTTTTAAAAAATTCAGTTTCTGTAGGGACGTATACATTGTGTGTTTCTTTAGGTTGACTTGGAATTCTTACTGATCATGACAATCTTTGCAATATTCCAAAAATGCCTCTTTCTTCTTGTAGCTGTCACTTCTCAAGGGATTCTGAAAGTATTCATGGACAGGATCTGTTGGAGCAGATTGGCCATGGTAGTGTTGCACGCAGGCTGAAGGACGGAGGGAGAGGACATTTGTGTGAGATCAGGAAATGTCTAGAGCACGTATTTCAAGGAAGAGAGTAAATGGCAACAGGCCATGAACTAGTGGGAGGTAGGGGTCTTCCTTTCTGCCAGAGCTGCCTTCCTCTTCCATGTGGATGGATAGACAGTGTTTTGGACAGATCACAGAATCACAGAATATTAGGGGTTGGAAGGGACCTTCTGTGGGTCACCCAGTCCAACCCCCCTGCCCAAGCAGGGTCACCCAGAGCAGGCTGCACAGGACCTTGTCCAGGCGGGTCTTGAATATCTCCAGAGAAGGAGACTCCACAACTTCCCTGGTCAACCTGTTCCAGTGCTCCATCACCCGCAGAGTGAAGTTGTTCTTCCTCATGTTCAGATGGAACTTCCTGTGCTTCAGTTTGTGCCCATTGCCTCTTGTCCTGTCGCTGGGCACCACTGGAAAGAGTCTGGCCCCATCCTCCTGACACCCACCCTGCATATATTTGTAGGCATTTCTAAGGTCCCCTCGCAGCCTTCTCTTCTCCAGGCTGAACAAGCCCAGCTCCCTCAGCCTTTCCTCATAGGACAGATGCTCCAGTCTCCTCATTATCCTCATCACATCAAGAGATGAAAGAACAAGTTTCTTAGAGAAACAAGCTTAGAAAGGCTGCTTTTCTAATGTCTTGGGAGAAAGGACAGTCTGCAGTCAGTCCACTCTTCTGGTAACCAAAGGGCAAGTAAAAGTTAAATCTGATTTCCCCTGGAGACAATGAGCAGATTATTGGGAACAGGGAGTATATGCAGAGTTACTACCTCACCTGGTGAAGTAGTATTAGCAGTACAGGTTTTTGCTTACCATGACTATTGCAAGGTTTCTTTATTTACTAGCAGGGTCATGATGTATGTTAACAGACATCTTGTCTACCAGAAATCCAGATGGTCTCCCTTCTCTTGCTGCTCGTCTCCTACTAGATGCAAAAGGTCAGAAGAAAAGCAGCAATGGGAATTCTTGCTGCCAGCACAAAATGCTCTTGACTCTCTGCATCAGTACCACAGACTTTAATTTCCTTTACACTGAACTAAGGTTAGACTCACTTAAAGGTCATTCTCCATGCAATAGGGTTTGTTTTGGTTTGCCATTTGTTTTATTTATTGAAAACGGCATCTTTCCTAAGAAGCAAAGTTGTTTTCCCTGCCATTACTTCCCCTCTTCTTAAGTTGCATTTGAAAGGTGTTTCATTTCTTGCTAAGCTCTAAAGTGATTTTTCTGATAGTGATAATATCAACTTGCAAAGTCTGTGAGCTGGGAGTGTTTTTATCTTAGAACTGCAGTAGTGCTTGTTGTGTAAAGAGATGGTGACACTTGGAATTGACCCTGCCCTTATTAACTCCAGTTTTGACAGAACCCTGAAATTATCCCCTTATCTTTCTGTCAGTTCCCCCAGATTCTGGAGATAAACTTCACCATATATTGGACACGACCAATGCTCTCATTATACAGTTGTCTTTGGGAAGTCGAGTGTTTTAATCAACAATGTCAGAAAAATAATTTTTAAATCTTTCACTTCCAGTTGGTTGAGGTTTTTGGCTTCAGCAATATACAGGTGAAGATGAACTCTGTTCTAGAACTGACCAGACCTTTCTGCCTCATAACTGTGACAGCTCCTTCCATAGAAAAATACGGGCTGCTGAAAGGCTATCTGCTGCTCTTAGCATATTCATCTTCAAACATGGCCATACAGCGAGCAGATGTGGTTTGTCTTATGCTGCCTTTGGTACCTGGATGCTCAGTAACTGCTAGAAAAAACTGGCTCGCCATCTGTCCACAGGTAGATGTAGAGACCACTTCCAAAGCTAGGTACTTCTGTCAGGTTTGAGGGCAGAGATCAGGAACTGGCTTTAGAAATAGGCGTAGGAAAATTTTTCTGGTATGTCTCCTTCCTTCTTGCTGCTTTCTGACCCCTAAAATGTGACTTTTGTTGTTGGTTGTTTGTTTCGATCATACCAGGTATTTTTCAAGGTAAAAATGTATAGAATCATAGAATCATAGAATGGTTTGGGTTGGAAGGGGCCTTAAAGATCATCTGGTTCCAACCCCCCTGCCGTGAGCAGGGACATATCCCACCAGACCAGGTTGCTCAGAGCTCACAGAATCACAGAATGTTCGGGGTTGGAAGGGACCGCTGTGGGTCATCTAGTCCAACCCTCCTGCCGAAGCAGGGTCACCCAGTGCAGGCTGCACAGGACCTTGTCCAGGTGGGTGTTGAGTATCTCCAGAGAAGGAGACTCCACAACCTCCCTGGGCAGCCTGTGCCAGTGCTCCGTCACCCTCAGAGGGAAGAAGTTCTTCCTCATGTTCAGACGGAACTTCCTCTGCTTCAGTTTGTGCCCATTGCCCTTTGTCCTGTCGCTGGACACCACTGAAAAGAGTTTGGCCCCATCCTCCTGACACCCACCCTTGACATATTTATAAGCATTTATAAGCTTCATCCAACCTGGCCTTGAACACTGCCAGGGAGGAGGCAGCCACAGCTTCTCTGGGCAACCTGGGCCAGTGTTTCACCACCCTCATGGTGAAGAATTTCTTCCTAATATCTAATCTAAATCTGCCCTCTATTAGTTTACAGCCATTCCCCCTTGTCACTACACACCCTTGTGAAAAGTCCCTCTCCATCCTTCCTGTAGGCCCCTCCAGGCACTGGCAGCTGCTGTAAGGTCACCCCGGAGCCTTCTCTTCTCCAGGCTGAACAGCCCCAACTCCCTCAGCCTGTCCTCGTAGGAGAGGTACTCCAGCCTTCTGATCATCTTCGTGGCCCTCCTCTGGACCCACTCCAACACATCCATGTCCTTTTTATGTTGGGGGCTCCAGAGCTGGACGCAGGACTCCAGGTGGGCTCTCACGAGAGTGGAGTGAAAAATCAGAAATAAAAGGAATTCAAATGCGGGCTCTTTCATGCATCTGGGAAAAAGCTGGGACCGACAGAATACGACAGCCTTAGGATTAAGGATGAGTTGGTTTATTGGATGATGGAGTTCTCCTCTGAGCAGGCATGGGAGGATTTTGTTAGATATTAGTCTTATTATGTAATTTGCTAAATGTGTTCATAGCTCCAGATGGCTGGATTTAAAAATATATTAATAAATTATCTTTACACACTTTTAAAGTTCCCTGTTAATGGCCAGGTATATCCAAAGCATTAGATAGAGAAGAATTGATGGGCTGCTTTGAAGTAAAGGGAAATAAATTAATTTTAAGGGTTCTCCTTGCTCGATAAAACACTGCAGAAGCTTTGAGTCCAAAGAATGGTCAAATATTTTTGATGTTTTCCTAAAAAGGAGCTAATTTGGGGCTGAATGGCATTGTTGGTGTTTTGCTTTCTGATATAAAAGTAAAGCACCCTGAAAACTGTATCTGGCAGGGAAAACATGGCCTTGTATGAAAATGGTGTCTGGTGATGTGAAAGAGCCTTGTAATGAGGATAAATTTGGCTTAGAGATCATATTGTTAAAAGTTAGAACCCATCCATGTTTGGTATTTTTTATGATGTAATAAATAATGGCGGCTGGTAAGAAGCCCGAGTGCTCTCCTCACACCACCCATTTGAAAATATTTAAATAGAATAGAACAATGTCTGTGTATGTTCCGAAGGGAACAAGGGCAGGCTTCTCTCTCCCACCTCATTCCAAGGATGGCACTTCCTCCCTTCGTCCTGAGGGCCAATATTCCTTAATTAATAAAAACAGAGCCCTATTCAACTCTTTCTTCTCCAATGAAGTGCCCATAAATGAGAGTTTTGTCTGAGTAAGATGCAGGCACAAAACCCTGAATAGAACTTATAATAATCACAGCAGAAGTTTTACAAGGGGTGGTCCTTTGTTGCTGTGTCAGAGTACAGAGCTACGACTTCTGTGATTTGTGACCAGTTCTGTCTCTTTTTAATGTAGCTTTTCCTGTTAGCGTGCAATTATTCCCCTTGTTTTTCTTTGCTAGAGTAAGGCTCTGAAAGCGGAGACAAAGGCGGAGAGAAGCACGAAGATGGTGTGTCGAGAATGTGCTTTGTTCCAGGGCCTCAGAAAGCTCTGTGCGTATATCTTGAAATTGGAAAAGGACCTTACGTCCTCTGTCTGACCGCTCTGTGCCGTTCTGCCTCTGTTCACACAAGTGATTGGGCTTAGTCGTCTTGTTCGGTCGATAGGTTTTGCACCGTCTTTTTTGTTGGAGGTTAATGTAGCATGTTTCCTCCTCTTCCTCCCCCTGCCCTTGTTTAGAACAAGCATTGCCATGCTTGAAGTGCTTCTCTTGCTTTTAGAAAGCTATAGTCTGAGATGGAGCCGAGCGATGATCTGATTAAAGTGATTAAAACTATATACAGAATGCATAATTAACCTTTGCCCTGGCTGTCGTGGGGAGCTGATGCATGGAGCTGATACTGTATCTCCCCATGGCAGCAGGCGTATGCTACGTGACTTTTTTTTTTTTCTTCTAGAGAACTTTAATCGCTTGAGATAAAGAGCCAGGAGAGAGAGATCAGGGCTGTATTAATCCTCTCAATGGCTTTATAATTTCCCCACTACTCTGCTGCTGGTAATCAAGAAAAATAATGCTGGCTTAATCCTGGACGCCAAGGTCAATCGTCCCTGAGCCTTTTGATAGTAAGGATGTCATTATGGAAAGATTTTTAATGAACGTAATTTTCCTTGCATACTTTGGGGCCAGGGATAGGTATGTGATTTCTTGTTCCTGGTGGAAGAATATTTCTTGGTTGGAGTAATAACTGTCTCATTTTGATCATTGTCTAACGGCTGGTTAGGGCAGGAGGATGGCCACAGCAGGCAAAGGCTATTTTCAAAAATACCGGGGGACAAAGAGTGCCACCGATCAGCCGGAGCTTGTACAGTGGCAAGAGAAAGGCTACTTCTGGGCATACGCAGGAGGATTTTAACAAGGAGTGGGGAATTAGGTCTTGATGTGCCAGACAGACACATGTACCGGAGAGGGGCTACTGGACCCTGGGGTGTTTTCTGGTGCGACTTCAATCTGCCATAATTCTAGTTCTCAAAAAAAAACCCAACCCACAACCCAAAAAAAATCTTCAGAAGCATCTGTCTTCTGTTTCTGAACTAAGGTGAAAAAGCTTTTTAGCCGTTTTCTGAAAGCTGACATTTTGAACACCTTAAAAAGCCGACGCTGTAAATAATGCTGCTTACCATCACATTTAGCTTAATTCTGCACCGCTTTCGAGATAAGAAATAGTGAAAGATATGTCTGTCACTGAGACTGAAGTCTGGAAGTGCTAAAAAGGCAGAGCTGACACTCGCACAGAAGTTGATGTTAATAGTGGGCTCATCTCATGAGAAAACGTATCAGCTGTATTTGTGTTTGGAGACAAAAGTGTTACGGAATTTTCAGTTTTGTCCCCGTAGCCAACATTTCAGTTAATCCCTTGAGATTATTCTGTGTTCTTGTCACATTCATGGTTGATAAAATCTAAAAGTTCAGAGATGTGCACAGGATATGAATGCTTTTGCCTTTCTTCTAGAAGCATCTGTTAGGAATTGCAAAATTCTGACTTTTTTTTTTTTTTGTTATGTTGTAGTCCACAGCATCTGAAACATGAAGCTTGTTATTTAAAGTCAATGGGAGTTTAAAAAACTCAACCGAACAAAAAGAAAACACCACTGGATACTCCATTTCATACTGGTCCTCAGCATGCCAGTCTCCCTCATTGCAAACTTCTTGCAGAAAAATAGTAAATGCAACTTAAAATAACCAAACACACACGAAAGTAGAACAGGATAAAATCCATGCAAAGATTTTCACATAATCCACTGAAAGCCAAGAATTCGAAGGAAAAGACTTTTTATTGCACAGCTCTGTTATGTTTAGTGCTATTAGTTGCAGTACCTGGGCAGACCATTTAGCTTAGCAGTTGCGGAGATATTTAATCAGGTCTTTAAAGTACAAACTTCGAAGGTGTGTGTGACAAGCCTTTTCCTTGTGGGAATCTTAGTTTTATAATATTCTGTAATTTGACTCTTTCTTAGCAGAATGAAGAAAAACCGTTATTTGGGATTTAATCCTTGGGTTTAGATAAGACGCTGTCAAGGAACTTAGATTTTCTTGCAGTAACATACATTGTTTTATCTCCGTGGTGGAAGTTTTTGGGTTGTTTCATAGCAGTCACTTTATCCAGGGGCAAGATGAATTATGTTCTGTAACAGCTTTTTTTTTTTGTCTTGGGGAGAAGATGGTGTTTTACAGCATCACCGCGGGGAAAAAAAAACAACAAACCCTAATGTTTTTTTGAGTGATATTTTGATGTGACCAAAACAAATGGTAGTTATTCTGCACAATACATTTTGAATGCAATGTTTTGTGAGTAGATAGTATTTAAATGAACCCAATTATAAAAGTAGCTGAAATATTTATAGTGCCTGACTATGGCTGGAACATAGCCCTTTTGGTGTTTAAATAATGCACTTCTCATTGTCTATATTGTCCTGTATGGGAAACTAGATACTGGAAATTATTCTTTTTTTCATTATTCTTTTTTCCACATATGCATTTTTTTAAAATTTGTTTTGGAATACTAAATGGATGTTAGCAATACTTAAGATCTTGTACATGCTATATAGCTGAAGCCCAAAACAGCACGCTAGCTTTATTTGATTTGCTAGTTTTGTTGTAGCAGCACCTTAAAGTACAAAAAATGTAGAAGTCCTGGACTCTGGAATCATTCCCGTTGAGATGCAGAAGTTGCGCTGAGCAGAAATGACAGCTGTTTAGTCTGGTGTCACCGCTTTCATAAATGACAAAAAGGGGCTTAATTATGATTGTTTGATGGGGGAGGGGAACTTCTTGTATCCAAATTTCTCTGCTTAGTTATTCTCGCATTCTTCCCCACTAAGAAGCAAAATACTACTGAAAATTAGGCTACTCGTCTAGATGGGGCTCCTCCCTCCTGGAGGAGTTTTGCTTCAGGCCATAAACACCAGTCGCTCATTAATTCCCCAGAAGTGCCAGGGGCCAAGGCCATCATTGCTAATCTAATTGATTTGTTGTTAAACAAAACAAAAACGTGTTACTGTTTTCCCGTGGAGTCCTCATAGCTTCTGGAAGCGTGAAGGCGAGCTGTCGGAACATGGCACTGGGGCAGGCAGAGGTTCTTTAATAATTAATAGAGACTCGGGCAGCCAGTGAGGTTTCCTCTTCTCATTTTCAACCTGGAATCTGGGTTGTAATGAAGAAAAAATATTCCTGGAAGGGAACACTGTTGTCAGGTAATGGTGTCTGGCTAGATAATGTTGAGGAAAAGGGAGATTTCTGAAATATGAAGAATTTTGGTTCTGGCCATATTAAGCTGTGTGACATAGCACTCTGCATTTGGCCTGATAATTTCTGATGCAAACTGATTAGCAATGAAGTCTGTTGTTACTGTCTTGCTGGAATTAGGACGGCTAAAAAGAGCCATGTTTATGCTTTACTTCACTCAGGTGGAGGATGTGTAAACAGGAAAATAACATTTTCTCTGCGGTGTTTTGGAAGAGGATGTATTCTTGTAACCAGTCAGGTTTCTAAGTGTTTGTAGCTGCTCTCTTTAATTTCCAGTAGTGTGAATATAGGTCACACGTCAACAGCCCAGGGATCTGACAGGAATTAATAATCACAGAATGGCAGGACGGGTGAGGTTGGGAGGCTCCTCTGGCATCCAACCCCCTGCTAGAGCAGGTCGCTCAGGACCATGTCCCGTTGGGTTTTGAGCATCTCCAAGGATGGAGAGTCCTCAACCTCTGTGGGCAACCTTATCCAGTGTTTTATCACCCTTTCAGAAACAAATATATACACTTTCTTATGCCAATAGAGAATTTCTTGTGTTTCAGTTTGTGCCCGGTGCTTCTTTCTCTATCACTGGACACCGCTGATAAGCTAATATCGGTTTACAGTTGTTTTCTCTGCAGTTTGTTGTGAAGACAGTGGGTGAAGCTCCCGCTCGAAGCAGAGCGCGGCCTGCGCTGTGCTTGTTTTCTCCTTGCCATTCCATGCTGAAGCCTGCTTTCCTGTAGCCCGCATGCTATTGGCAGCATTCAGCACTAAAAGCAAAAAAAGAAACATAATGAGCTGTGCCCTGCAGAGTAGTTAAGTTGGATAATTGCGCTAATAGACACTGTGGATTTTGCAAAGGCTTTTGCGGATGAAAATATAGGGCACATTAGTGAATAAATCAATGGCAATGCATTAATAGACGATGGCTCTGTTCTCCACTCACCCAGTGAAACTACTTGATAATGACATTTTCTTCTGTATATCATTTCAAAACAACAGCAGTTTCATCACAATTGTAATGACTTTGATAAAACGTTGCATAAATGGAAGGTTTGAAGTTTGACTGTTGATGGAATTTGGGGATTCCAGTATTTGTGGAGAAGATTCCATTAATACTGAATATCCCAACAGCAGCATAAAATTTGGAGGTATGCCATGCGAGTTCTTCAACACTACAAAGCAGATATTCGGAAGCCTCAGAAGCTGCAAAAATAATAATGTAAGGGCTTTAATATCTTTTTTTACACTTACAGCTTTGTGTATCCACTATGAAGTAATTTGAGTTCAATTTACCTGTCAGTGTGTAAGTAAAACTCGAATAGATCTGAAAGATGAAGCAATTAAAGTACTAATATTTTCTTTGAATTTAAATAGCACTTATCCAAAGATCCCAAAGCAATTTACTATTATTAATAATAAGGCCTGATTCATATCTGGTGCTTTTCATCAGTATTACTCAAAAGTCTTTACCAAGGTGCATGTCATTAATTCCAGTATCAAAATGAGGAAACTGATGCACAGAAAGATGAAAGTGATTAGCTTAAGATCACTTAGGTAGAGTCAGGGGCAGAAACAAGGTTAGAAATCACATTTTGTAATTCCCAGTCCCGCACTCTTCTCACTTAACAAAATTGACTCCTGTATACAACACAAGGATAATTATTTTACAGCATTTTTAAGAGCTGTGTCAAAGAATTTCTATTAAAATACCTCAGTATCTGTCATCTTTAGGGGACAATGGTATAATAAAGTAAGACAGAAGCACTTAACAGATCAAAATTGATCCACATTGCTGTGTTGAAGGACGATTATCAGCAGTGACTGTGGCTTGATCTGGGTAATAGACTTGAAGACCAGATGTACTGATCCTGGAAGATCGGTGAAATTTCTGCATATATTACCTTGAATTTTTTGTGTTCCCATTTGAAAAACATTCAGTATTTTGGAAGTAATAGTCCCTTTCTTCCCCAATCCAGTAATCCCTGGTGTGTGACACAGTGCACCAGGCATTCTTATAGAAATGGTTAATCAGAGGGTCAAGTTCTTTAAAAATAAGTACAAAAGTGAAAAATGGATGGTGTTCACAGGTGTCATTGTAGACAATATTGTGTGGATGTTTGAGTGAACTCTGAATACCGTATCCAGCATGCTGTTCACAAGATCACTGAACAACTTACCTTGATGCTAGAGCGAGAGAGAAGAAAAGACAGATCTTGCTTTATTTCCCCTTACCAGAAAGCAATAATGTACATGCAGATCTTAGTCCCTTAGTTTTCAAGCTGGGGACAGCTATTTTTGGTGACATAGAAGCATACTCTTTCCTTAGTATTTTGCTGGTAATGAGAAAGTGTAGTAAAAATATCTATATTTTCAGGAAGTATTTGCATCAGCTAATTTTTTGCAATGTATTTTCCTCATTTTTTCTGTTGCTGGACTGCATTGACTGGTACCAACCAATTATGGGAGAAATAGATGTTTCTGAGCTCATCACAGTGCTATTTACTTGCAAGAGGCAGCTAGCATACAATGAAGCTTTTTGGCAGAATCTAAACACTACTTTGGAAATTAGAGGGCAGAGAACATAAACCAGAAGAATAAAATGCTGGGAATTACCTAATGAGTAAAGAAAAGCATCAGTGACCAGAGTTTTTATGGGTGCAGTTCCCATCAATGTTAATGGGAATTGTTGATATAAAACTCGTCTCTGTCCTCTACCCTCCCGTTCTCTCTACACACATCGCCCTGAGATGGAATAGCAAAGTAGGAATAAATTATTGGGGAAGAACAGTTCCTACGTGCTGTTGAAGTGTTTGCAGTTTGGTTGGTGAAGATTTGCAAGGAAATTTTTGGATTGTTTTTAGTAAATGTTGAGAAGGTAATGATTACTGTTCAGGCTCCAAATTGTGCAGAGAAAAGGCCCATTTTAATATAACATGATAATGAAGTTACAATGTATCACATGATACCAGTCTTAATATTAAACCTTTAGAGCAAGAGGTCACTCTGCCTTTTCTGTGTTGACCCAAGCCAGTCTGATCTGACTATGGAAGCTGGGATTGTCCCATGGAGGTCTCAGCCAAGTCTCATATTCCAGCATAATTCCTTTTCTCCCCCGGTTCTCCTCTAGGATCCTCTGATCTACGTGAAATGACAGTTCTCTGCTGCAGCCCTTTACTAGGGAAAGGGGAGAGAGATGCTGCTTGAACTTCTGCCTTGCTCCAGCATTCGTACTGGTGGGGCCAAGTGGTCCAGTACAGCACATCCCACGAGGGCTGCAGCTGCCTTGGTCGTGTTTGTTCCCCATCATTGTTGAGAATCCCTCACGTTTAGGATGGTGATAATCTCATGGTACTAATTATCATTAGTTCAAACTTTGAAGCCTCTCATAAACATAAAGGCAAGAAGATTTACCTTAGATGGTGGGGTGATGCTCTAGATGAAAATGTGCAAACAGCCCCCCGTGGTGAGTGTGGTTTTTTTCCTGTGTCTGTGAGAGGTGCTTTAAGAGCTGATGCTTCTGAACATGTTGTTTATATATAGACTGCATGCCGGGCAAATATGAGAATGGAAAGAATAAAAGGTGAGAAAAGATCATTGAATACTTGGCTGAAAACTGCCTGAAGGGTTTGGTTGGTGTAAGGAGGACAGCAAGGAACTGGTTCTCTGCTTTCTTGTACCAGTTTAACTTGACTGTCCTTGTTAGAGTTACTTTTTTATTTGACAGAGAACATTTTTGAACTAGCCATTGTCTGGGGTCTGGCAGTTGCAAGGAAAGGTAACCTGTGAAGCTGTGTGGGTGTTGTTTCTGTAGTACTGTGGATGAGGATCAGCATCAGGATGGGATTCTGTTGGGTGACCGTGGAGAAGTGTAGGCCACTGTTTCTTTTTTGTTGTTGTGTTATAGGAGTCACTGCCATTCAGCAGATATGCTTCAGCATCCCAGACCACCTGGAATTTCTATGAAAGTTCCTCCCCATCCCTTGTAAAGCTTATTGCATTGAAGTAAATATACACAAATGAAATAAAAGATTAGAGAAAAGGGGTAGCCGGAGGATCACTTTTGTTTGCCTGCTTCTGAGGTGTTTTTATTCCACAAGTGCACTTAAGAACCAAGACCCTCAGTGTCTCTGCGGTTCGTTTCTCTAGAGTGAAGTCATCTTTGTTAGAAACTCTGACAACTGGGGTTCTTTCGCAGGCATTCCCCTGGTCCCTTGCCTACCCATCACCGATGCAAGGAGTTTGCTCCAAACCAACACGCTAACGTGTGTCCTGGGCAGATTTGATTTGGTAGGGTTTTGGTTCGCATTTTGAAACTGCAGCAGCTCGTTTGAGTATATATCGCACTTCTCCCCGCAGAGCAGAACAAATGCATGGCTATTAAGCCGGGGTGGTTTCGAAACAGAAAGATGTAGTACGTGCGTTTGGGCGCTGGGGAGAAACATAATGCTCGGGGATGCTCAAATTGAAGGAGCAGCAAATGCTCGCAGGTTGCTGTGACAGGCTCTGCGCATGACAAGAACACCAGTTCCAGTGAAGCCTTGCCACCATCGTTTGTGGAAATCCTGATTACAAATTTCTACACGAAGCCCTTGCTGTGAACATTCATAGATTAAACTAGACAGCTCCTTTTCGAGTTTTACTTCATCTTTGCTGTGTTTGCTCCTGGGGCCATCTCCAGCACATTTTCTGAGATTTAGAGAAAGAGTGAAAAATTACAGTGCATGTAGTGCCATAGGAACATTCTTCAAGATGCTGATTGTTATGAAAAAGGAGAGAGGATGGATTGAATGCCAGTCTAGTTATAATTGTAACCACAATATTTTTCAAACTAAAGGCTATTGATTGTGTCCTTGAACCAGCGGTGATTGTTTTTATGAAGCTTTATGTTAACCATTAAAACTATTTTAATATTTCTTGGTCTAATTAGATTCTTCTATAGAAGGCAATTAAGCAGAAGGGTTGCAGTCAGTTATATTGATGTGAGATCAAAGTCTTGCAGTAGTGCTAAAGTTAAATGCTGTCAGCAGTGCTAATCTAAAAATTATGTGCATTATTTGTTGCGTGGTTTGTGTATCACTTGTACTCCAGAATTGCCCTAACTGTGCTACAAGGTTATATGTTGGGAGCATTTTACCTTCCCTTCTGTACAGCACAGGTATTTTTCTAACTGTATTTTTTAGTTATCTATTTCATAACAAACTGCACAACAGTTTAAGGGGTGAAATGAAAAAGGATTCTGCATCTCACTGAACTTTCGTGTGGACTTTTGACTAGCTATGTAGCATGTACTGATTAACATTAATGTTAGAGCAAGTAATCTTGTGGAAAATACAGTTGAAATTATATCATGAGGTGCAATTTTCTATTCAGTCTTGGATTGTACGTTCTGGATCCCAAAATATCATCTGGGGAGTGGATTCAGTACTCATTCTGAAAAAGAATCTGAATCTCTTGGCGTACCCGTGCTGTAGTTCTGTTGGATTTTCTATAAGTCCATTAGATGGACACCGCTAAGGTTTATTATGCCTTTGCCATTAGTATGAAAACGTTATATTTAAATCGAGAGTTTCTGAAACATCTCCTTTTATGCTATCATGCAAATCTTTTGAAATAACTTCTCAATATTTTAAATAATATTAAAATATTTAATTTAAGCTAGGCCTTTTTTTATATTAGTGAGTGATATTACAAAGTAAAGTACTTAACAAACTAGTCTGCGAACTCAAAAGCTTTTTTTTTTTTTTTGTTAAAACAAAAATGTAGTAAGATAATGTCTAGGATATTTGTAGAAGTGTTAACCTGGGAAAGAAATGTTAGGCATTTAAGACTGCTGACCAAACCCCCAGAGTTAACAGGTTGCAACAGTGAGTTGAGGTGGTCGTGAGAAGCAGATTCGCTTTCCTCCCAGGGTACATCAATTGAAAGTTGTGGCTTCAGCTTGGTGCTGAGAATAGAAATGTGTAAGACACTCTCTTCTGAGCACCTCAGGGAGAAAATCTTGTGTAGACTCACATACTGGCAGCTCGGAGAGCATCAGCTGGCAGAGGCTGGGCTGTAACAATGGTGAGAAAAGTATTGTTTTATACGTCTGTGAAAGAAAGAAAACAAGGGTGGTTTAATTGCAAAAATAGTCTGCACAACCTGTGTCTTAAATGATGTTAGCCAAACAGTCAAGACCCATTTTTAAGCAAGGGCACATTTTTCTGTGTTGATGGTGACCTTTTTAAATTAACTTTCACCTAAAGAGCGTAGAGGCTTAAAAAAGCATTGGATGTTGTTTTTGTTACTCAAAACACATCTCTATTCAGCGTAATGAGAGTCTGGCTATTTCACTGTGTGTATTTCTCCATTGTATTGAGCTGTGCACCTTTTCACTGTATTGAGCTGTGCAGCTTTTCACGCTTGGTAATCAAAATGCTGATTCTTCTAATATTGAGATGTAATTTTACTTTTTCTTATTCCTCATGTTTACTTGTTAATAACAGGTAGAGGTTAAGCCAGTTCTTCTCGGTATAGATACCCCTCAGATGTACACCCTGGGTTATGTGTGTTCTACCTACATGAGCCAGGAGGGAAAATTTCTTTGAAAGCGAAAGAAGAGAGGAAATTGTAAAAATCAATATTTTGGACAGCTGAAAAGCTCTCCAAGACTGTTGTTCATTTTTCCTAAAAGCCTCAGTGGCAGAACCATTTCTTGTGGGGCTGTAGGAAGTGCCGTGCCCGCGGTGCGCCCGCCTCCTTGGCACCGTGCTGCATCAGCAGGTTTCTGTGGAGCGCGCAGTGCTTTGCGTCTGTGTGCAGCGAACAACGTGCGGAATTGCAGGATTAGTTCTGCTTACATTTTATAAGAGAAAACAAAAGTAGGCTGTCATATTGTGTTGTTACTTCACTCCTGAACTATAGTGTTCCGTAGCCACCCCTTATAAAAAAATTGTTTTTGAAGCAGCATTACAGATACCCAGATTGTTCTCTGCCTACACAGGCGTTGTCTGTTTTCTGGTGGACTGACTTTGCTAGTAAGATGTTGGTGTGTTAGAAAGCCAGTGCGCACCGTTAAAACGCAAGGCTATAGGAATGAAAACTTTCGATGCCTTGATTTTTTCATGGCACTAATTTCTGCGTTGTGTGATGGAAGTGTTTCAGTATGTTTCTCTGTATCACCCCAGTCAGGTTTCACCTCAGAGGCTTTGTTTGCTAGTTGGCTTTGCATCCATTCCAAAACTGTGGTCCTGTTTTTGAGCTCTTTATAAGGACTTGCTTTTCTGTACCTTTCTTTTCTTAACCTATGATGGTCCTCTTGGTTTTCTGAATACCCAAACACTGAGATAACAAAGAGGAATTTTGTAAGCCTCTTGGTATCGTAAGTACACGCTTTATCCAAGATATTTAATTTTATTAGCTTTATGTAAAAGTTGATAGCACAGAGGCTCATTTTACCCAATCTTTTGCTTTTTGCTATTGGTTCTTAACACCGGTTCAAATAACAAAAGGAGTGGTAATCTGTTTTGATGCTTTAGTACATATCTTCCTTGAAATCTTGACCGCTTCTGCTTCTTTGATACCACCCTTGCTTGAATTCTTATCAGTCTAATCACTCTTTCAGAGCGCTCCCACCTTAGCCCTGTTTCAGCTTTCTTCTTTGGGTATCTTTTTTGCCCTTCCTCTTAATCTCTTTGATATTTATTGACTATTTGTCAACCACTTTTGAAAACTCAGATTTATCTTGCCATAGCAGTTCTTACAGATCCTGCCGCACCTCTTCCTCTCATTCTTTCCTGATTCCCCAGAGAATGTAAACATGCTGCTGGTCCCAAAGGATGTCATTGCCTAGAAATTACTTACTCTGTCATCTTTCTAGACTCCTCATATTTATGTTGTATGTATTATTTACAAATTCCTCTTACTTTTAATACTCCCATGACGATGATACAGCCTTTCCAGTAAATCTAAAACTCCTTTCCAAGCTCTCAGCAACTCATATTTCAATTACTACAAAGCCTCAATGCCTATTCTTTTTTTTCCTCTTTTTGCCTGAAGATTTCAGAAAGCTGATCTTGGCTATCACTTTGATGTTTATACTACCTTTTTGTGTCCCACCATTTGTCTCCACCTTCCCCACCTTTGAGGACCTTTCCATCCTGGAGGCAGCAAGGAGAGATCAGCTCCTGGCTCCAGTCAGCTCTTTGCCAGCCCGTTACCTTCTTGTCCTGTTTTCAAAGAGTCCCACAGGTGCCAATTCCTATGCTGCCCCTGACTTACGCTCAAGAAAAAAGGCTAATCCTGTGAATCTGCCTCATTAGTACTACAGAATGCCTTCTGGAAGTGTTTCTGTGCTGGGATGCCTACAAGAAATTTAGAGCATGATCCAGCAAGTTAATCTGCTGTCAAATAGAGCTGAGTAATTTCCTTCTGCTTTCTTGTTTGGCTGTATCATCTTTGGGAGGGGGACTTCTGCCTTGTACGGGCACTGCCAGAGCTTGGAGACCGGGACCGTCTGTTCCATTTTCTTTGGTGCACTGTTACTCTGCAAAGTCCTGGTCCGTGCCCTTGACAGGACTTCATCCCAGTTTGAGTCTGTGCTGTGCTTTGAGCTGGGATTTCCATGATTTGGGGAGCTCAGCTGAGAAAATGTCTCGCCTAGATGCAACTTGCTTTCTCTCAAATCCATAAACCTTTTAATTGCTCGCTCTCTGCAAATCCCTCGAGTACAATTTCCTTGTTATTTTAGGTTTCTGATTTACATGAAGCTTCATTTATCTTTGCATTCTCACATTCCTAAATCATTTCTCTCCCTTTTTAATTTAGTGTCCAGGACAGGCTAGGTGTGCTACTTAATGCTTTGAATTTTGTTCACCTATACATTCATCTGTTTCTTGGTATTGTGTAACTTCTAGTGCAGACCTGCCTTTTTTCAAAGTTTTCTCTCCTTTACTTTCTAAAATATTTTCTGGTGTTTTATCTGATGGGACATTATGTAAAAAATATTACTTGAATAGATCATGTACAGAAGTAAAGAGAAAATATGAGGGTATGACAGACTACAAACAGAACTTTGCCAATTTAACTGATTTTTTACAGTCCTATAACTCAAGAAATGCTTTGGATCTCAAAACTGAAAGGTTTTGAATAGCTCCATAACAGCATCTAATTGCTCTAGCTATTTATAAAAAAGAGAAATTGTAAAACATAGAAGTTCAAAAGCTAGCTATTGCACATGCCCAGCAATCTTTTTCAACAATAATTTCATAATGATTTTTAGCTTGAGGACTTTGTGCTCTGCATTTGTAGCAGCCAAATTGACACGATGGAGTGTAATAGCTCCAAAGCAGCTATTACAGTCTGTTGGGTAATTAAAAGCTAAATGGAACGTTGAGAAATGATCCGTGCAATCGGATTGGCCAACTTCTTCACTTGTGTAGATTTAAGTCACTCAAGATGATGTTAGCGTTTTCTTAAAGTGGGTTTGTATTGTTCAAACCACCATGAAACCTGATTCAGCCTCAATATGTTGTTAAGGAAGCCGTCAAGCTTTCTTGGTTTGGTAAATTTTGTATATAGATTATTTTCACCTCATGAAATGCTTTCACACTCTTGTTGTTCATTGAGCTCATAGTGGAGAGGATATTCTATTTGGAAATTCCCAGGAAGTATGACACAGCGTGTTTGCCGTTACTGTCACTACAGGGGCACAGCAGAGACGATAGTCTCCCCTCTGGTGGGATGTACCTGTAGACAGAGGCATTCCCCATGGCATTCCCGAGTATGCCCTGGGCTGGCAGTTGGAGGGGTGGATGTGGCACCCTCGCTGCCTCTCGCTTCTGTTGTGCTCAGTCTAGTGCTAGACAACTGCAGCGCTAAACCATGAGGATATTGTAGAGTTGTTTCCGTAGATATTGAAGCATTTCTTTTGATGACAGGTTTCTTAATCTGAAGCTATATGAAAGAATGCAATAATTTGACCTTCTATGTATGACAGGTCATTATATTTTGCTGAGATAGCCTATATTGAGCAAAACACCAAAGTGCTTCAGTCTTCGAGCGATTAATTGGGAATGCATCATAGGAACAGAATATGAGACAAGAGACACCAGAGTGCATTTGAGGACTCTCCAGCGGCAGGAAAGTAATTAGATGAAGTTTGCGCTACCAATTCTGTTGTTGGAGAGACTTCAACTGATCTTACCTTTTATTTGATTGAGATATATTTTTAAAATTTATCAGTTCTAAGTTAAGGTATTGAAACAGTGAGACAACAGGTTTCATTTACAAAAATCAATTTCCAAAGAAGATTGAGGTCTGTTAGAAGTTAACTCTCCAGCTGCTGTTTTTAACCAAGAAAGCACAAATGTACCATAATAAGACTTGTGGTGCAAACACCTCCGCCTTTAGAAGGGCTGTCTCAGAGGATGAATGAAAAGATAGTCATGGCACCAGTAATGAAAACTGATCTTAATGCTATCACAGTTACAGTTACTACCTTACGAATATTAAAGCTTGGTGTCAAATCAGTGAACATCTCCAAAAGAAACCAAAGTGGGAGGGGGTTTGTGTGGTGCCACTGAGCAGATTAAATGCATTTCTGCAGTTGTTCAGCCAGCTGATATTTTCTTAGCCACAAAGTTATGGTATAATATGAACTCTGAAATATAGTTTTATAAATGTATATGGAGTTTATATATATAATTATTGTAATTGCAACAGTGATTTTCAAACTCTTTTGGCCATAGGAGAAGAGAGAACTGCTGTAGGCAGGTGTAGACTGATGGCCCTTTGAACTCTATTTTTACTTCATTTTTATTTCTTGTAACCCATGAACCTTTAGTTGGAAGTTAGATTTATACTTTAAGATAAGACCAGTGGTCTCATGTCCTGGCTTTAATGATGCTGCTGTCTCGTTCCAAAGGTGACCCTTTCTGCAGCAGGTAGTCCTGTGGGTCTTCACCAGCTTTGCCACTGGAGAACTCTTCTCTGATGAAGCAGGCGCTTGTGACTTTTAGCCTAAAAACTCCAACCAAGCATTAGTGCTCATCAGCTTCCTCTGAAATTATGTTCTGGAAAAATCTAATTTCGGTCAGGCATTACTCATTCAGCAAACCATTTCTTCATTTCTGGGCAACAGCGTTTCTTTAAGAGATGGAGTTATCTTGACTGTATTTATGTACAGATATAGTTATACACGAAATCGTGAGAGAAAATAAATTACTTTCTCTCCTGAATTTAAATGGATCAGTACCAAAATATTCTGGCTGAGGATCTGACCCAGTATGCCTGTGTTTAGTAATGTAGTTCTAAACCTGTGTGGAGACAAAGAGCAAATCTTGGCTTCTGTACAAGGGTGTGTGTCTGCATGGGAGAATGAATGTCATTTTGTGAGTGCAGGTTTGAAAATCTGTCCTTTGACTGGGAATAGGAAATGTGGTTCCAAGATTTCCTTTCCTATCCTGAACAATAAAATAATGACTACATCAAACATTTCATTAGTGCGTGGGTGACCACATGTGGCAGGTTGGTGGTCAGGTCTGCCTTGGTCATCTTTGGAGGTTTACAATCCCAAATATTCAAAGAAGTGTCCTAAGGAGATGAGTTTCCCTGAGATCAGGATCGATTGGTTTCAACGCTTAAAAGTCCAGTGAATCAGCAACATGAGAATGCCTTTGCACTGTAACTTATTTTCCAAAGGAAGCATCCCAAAGTACCAACAAATATTCTACACATATTAAATTGTGAAGTCTTCGTTCTATTCTGACCTAAATCTCGACTTCTGCTTTTTTTGAAATAATGTTAGGTTATATGCTTAACTTAAATCTCCTTCCAATGAGTAACTGCTCCTACAGCTTTACTTCTCCTAAGTAAGCAATTCTTGCCGGCTGTTGTCAGTTTGTTTTGTGGACCTGTCCGTCTTAACTCTACCTGGTGGAGGGCCATGTCATTTCTTTTTTATTGATTCTAGGGCCCCCTGAGACATGCTCACCCTTGTAATTCAGCAGCAATTGTTCTGCAGCTCCATCAGAGTTTCCACAGAACAAGCTGTTTCTGTTTTATTAGTCTTTATTAAGCTGCGTGTTTTTGCTGATCCATAGGTTGGACACTTCAAATGGGCTTCACAGTGATGCTGCCGGAACAGTACTTGACAGATATTTTTCAACTTGTCTGGAGTTAGCCTGGTTTTAGTGTCATTTCAGACAGCTATTGTAGCAAAAATTATGCTGCAACACAGGCTACCGGTTAGACAATCCATATTTCAGGACGTAACAATGTTAGGTGTGCATTCAAACTTGCTAAAATTCTCTTTGACTGTAACTACATTTAAAAATGGTTTCAGCCACAGTTACAAGCCCCAGAGGGAACAGGGCTTTGCCGCCTCTCTCCTCCAGGACAGCGCACGCTACCTGCTTCCCGAGTTCTTGCTAGCCTACAGAATAAATGGTGAATTAATCTTCTGTGACTGAGAGAAACTTACGGTACATGAAATTTAGAATGCTGTCCAGACCCTTTCAAAGAGGCTTCCATCTCTTTCAGACCTCAGGCTCTAGAAAATTGAACCAAAAGAATGTATGTTGTACCTCTGACAGAACTCCTGTTGTTAACTATTTCTCATCCTTTAATTTCTCCGAGTCAATAAGCTGGTGCTGATGCAGTCCAGTGTGTTGTTCTGAAACCTGCTCTGAGGAACGCTGCACCTGCGCTGCTGAGACAGTCACCTTCACCAGCCTGGCTGCGACCTTGCCCGTACACTTGTCTGCAGCTGTTTCAGCGAGGACTAAATCCCTCCATCTGCATTATTTTCCTTCCCTAACTTGAGTCCTTGACAAAGCTTTTTGTTTAGGTGGGGAAGGAGAATCTCGCCACTAAGTAACCCGCTTGGCTATTTCTTCAGTCTTGCTGATTGCTAAAGTCGTAATTTTAAATCTGACTGGGGGTATCAGAAGGCCGACTGCATGGGGTTAGGTGGGTCAGGACCTGCAAATTCCAGCATCTCAATTTGACCTTTGGCGATTGACTCTGTGCAGTTTTATTCCCCATCTTTTCTCCTTAATTGCAGCTGCAGCTCTGTGTCTAGCTGCTATTATAAGAACTGAATTAGAACAAGGGAAGAAGTTATTCCATGGTGCTTTGGCTCTAGAAGTAGCTATTTAACCCTGTGATTTTTAGAGCCATGCATGAAATCTATGCCTCTGATGTCTCTGCTGTCATACGTACTTACAATGCTGAGAAAAAACACTCTCAAAATGATGATAAAGGGAAAGCTTCAGAATTGTGATAATTTTGACACATCATTACTATGATTGACATGATAAATAAGTCAGGTCATAAGGAATAATGCAGTTCTAAATCCCCAACCACATAAGCTTGCTGAGAGGGGAAAAAAGGGTCTATTAAATTTTCTGTGTAGAGATTGCAGTCAGTGGTGCATAAACAATACATTCTATAGCAACCTGTTCATTGCTCAAGTTGTTATTGGCAGGCACTGTGGCATTTCTATAGCCATTAAAAGAAGCTATCACTATTAATCTCCAGTCTCAAGGCAGACAGGTTTAACCTGAAGCTGATCATCAAACAATGGTAACATATATTTGTGCTGTGTTGAACGTGCCCTTTCATCTTTGGGTGCCTTTCCTGTAATGTTATAAGCAGAGATGAAGGTTCTAGGCTTCATTATAAAAATTAGTAAGTTAATAACGTGTCTTTTAAAAAGACTTTTTCCCCCAACCCAGGGGTGTTCATGAAGGGGGAGGAGTTTTTATGAAATTTCGCAGCATTCAGACTATTGCTTACTCCCCGGTTTTCTTAGTCCTTGGTCTAGCAAAAAACCCAACTCTGAAGCTGTCCAAATGTATACAGATGTATTCGTGTGTGTGTTCCGTGAGACAGCTCAGTGTGAACTCTGTCAGGGAACAGTAGAATAACTCGGTGGCCAGAAGAACGTCTGGAGAGGGCTGGAGAGCACCTAGATCAAATTCATGTTAATGTTCCTCCATTAGAAGGAACAGTTTTGTGATGGCTTGCTGAATCAAGTCTTCAAAGATATGTCAGAGTAATGTACTAACTAGTGACTCGCTTTTGTTTCGAGTGGCCTAGGGAACTTCATCTCACCTGCATCTGTAGGTACAAGACCCCTGGGAAAGGACAGCCACATGGATGAGTTCATCAAGCTGCTTCCTTCGACGGTGGTCCTTGAAAGAGCTGAAAGAATTAAAACGATTTGATTGCCCTTCTCTTTTACTTCCCCTTCCTGAAGGAAAATTGTATTTTCCTCTGGGAAATACAGGAATCTGTCACCACAGACAAATGGGAAACTGTGATTCATAAAGGTTACAGAGAGAAAATTCAATTTATTTTTCATTCTTTCTAAAGAGAAAGTTATATCCCTTCTCGGATATCCCTGAACATCCTCTCAAAAATGGGATGACATCTGTCGCTTAAGCTCTCTAAGTACTCTTGTCCCAGTTCCAACTTTCAGTTGTGGTAATCAAGTGATTAGGGAGAAACAAACTCATCCTGAGTTATGTCTTCAGAAGCCATTTTTGTGTGCAGATAAAACAACTGAATTTCTACCCAGGAGACTTCACTAATATAAATTATCTTTGACGCATCTAGTGTCACTAGTGGATGGAGCTCACCAGAGATGCCGGCAGCCCTCTCCACCGAGCCTGTTGCACCCAGTGTGCTCATCCAGCTGTCGACAGCGACACGCTCAAAAGAGAAGCAAAGCGCCAGCAGTTTACTGGGCATCTCATTTAACCCTTTCAGGCTGTAGTCTGTCATGGATCACAATAACGGAAATAGACTGGAAAACAAAATTAACTATTTTGAGTCTGATCATTTTCTTTTTTAGTTTTCAGAAGAATACGCTTTGAGGGAAGAAATAGCGCTTGCCACTGGCTATTGAGGGTCAGTCTTAGGCTTTTTCAGGGGTCAGGTAGCTGTTCCTTATTTTTATGTGTTTGTTTCGATGCTGCTGATTTCCTTTCATCATCTGTATTTATTTTTTTTTTGAGCCACTAATCCAAGTGGTTACAGATAGGGCTACATCTGGGCAATAAGTTCATGAGGTCTCAGATTTTAAGAAATATGTTAACCTGCCTTACTGCCACGTGAAAATCTCAAATCCTGAGCCTGCTGTTTGAGCAGTGGCTGCCAGGGAGTAGACAGTGCAAGCTGGTCTGCAAGAGGAGAGTCAGGAGCTGGAGTTGACAGCAAGGCAGCAGCAAGGTCCTCCCTGGCAAGGGACACAGTCCCGCACTGTCTGAAGAAGGGCTGTGCCCAATGGTCCAGCCATCGCCAGATGAGTCCGTAGTGACAGGGCAGGTCCAACCTTAAGCCAGGAGGTCAAGTCAGGAAGGTACAAGGCTGGGGGCAAGCATCCCTACAACATAGCTCGGGACCAAGGGCCTGAGTTTAAAAACAGCTCCTCTGTCAATGGGTGGAGGCCCTGGATGAAACTTCTCACAGCTCTCTCACGCAGCTCTCCCAGGTTAGATGTTTTCCCAGCAGCCTGATCCAATGTTATACAGCTGCACCATATCAGAGCTGACGTTAACCAC
Organism: Opisthocomus hoazin; assembly: GCF_030867145.1. Lineage (NCBI taxonomy): Eukaryota > Metazoa > Chordata > Aves > Opisthocomiformes > Opisthocomidae > Opisthocomus > Opisthocomus hoazin. The sequence continues at coordinate 21,701,201 of NC_134428.1, forward strand.
AGGAAATGACACCCGGGAGGGAGGAGAAGGCTGTGGAGCCCACTGGTGCAGTCCAGACCCCAGCGCTGGCCTTTCGGCAGCACTGGTCCATGTTCCAGCTGGGGATGAAGCTCCTCCAGCTGCTCTGTGGAAGCAGATAGCAGCCAGGAGTTAAGTTTGAACGTATGACACCGACCATGTCTTTGTTCGTAGGAAAACTGGGAAGGCGAAGAGATGCTGCTGGTTTGCATCGTGGAAGGGCTCAGTTCAGAGGCTTGCGAACAGCAGTGCCTCCTGCCCCCGGCGCCTTTGCCAGCTCCGTCTCCGGGCAGGGTGGACAGTGAGGCTGAGTGCTCGCTAGCAGCAGAATTACACGCTGCCTGAATCAGTGTTCTGCAATGTTTCAGGCTATTTTTCATTTTGGCTTTCTTATTTTTAAGTATTTTGAATATAAACATTTGATCTCTTTGAAAAAGTACAAAAGAAAGATAGGGCAGAAAATTACTGTAGAGATTGAGGGGCAGGGAAGCAGATTAATGCTAGAATGTAACCTGCTGTTTGAACGGCCTTACCGTAGGCTGTGGTCTGGGGTTTGGACATTCAGAAAACCAGAGAGTCATTTCATTAAGGTTGGAAAAGACCTCAAAGATCATCAAGTCCAAGTGTCAACCCTATTCGTTAGTAATGCTTGTAATAGCTAAAGCACCCTTAGATTGGTGTGATGACATGTGCCAGAGTCTGCGGCAGCTTGAAACAATAACTCTGAGAAAGGCAAATCGCCTGTTTTATTCTCATACTGGCATTGCCTCTGATAAAACCTGGGGGCATACACTATCTTTTTTCCCCTATCCTGTCTGCTGTTGACCAGAGATGCTACAAATAACTGTCCAGTGTTGTCTCAAAATTTGCAGTAGAATTTAATTTAGATTGCCATATCACATTAACAAATCTTTCAGCTGAGAACTGAGCTGCAAAGGGAGTGAGAGAAGGGGAGGCAGCTTCGGAGCTTGCAGGATCCCCGTGGATGTTCTACAGCATCTTCTTCTTCCAGCTGGAGATTGGAAAAAAAAAAAAAAGGTTTCCATCCTGTATTTGAGTATAGCCTAAAATGTTAAAAGGTCAGAATAACCAGGGCAGACTTTTACCTGCTGTAGCCTTATTTCAGCAGTGTTTGTCCTTGACTCATTTTCACCACATGTAAAATAGAGATAATGGTTCCTGCATCTTCTGTAGAGGTCTCTGGTGTGCTGGTAGAAGCAGTTATTATTTTTCAAGAGCACTTTCTACTTCTTATGCTTTCCAGTGGTAATAAATTATACTTTTTAATTGTAGGAGTAAAGGTTTTGTGCTGAATTAAATCAGCTTTTTTAGATATTCAATTTTCCTTCTTTGCTGGGTTTTAAATTTTGTGCATTTGTATGCATAGAGAGGAATCAGAAACAACAGAAGAATTTCTGGCATTTCAAAACATTTATTTAACGCATTTTTGGTTACTCTATCTCTCCTGGATGAAATAGGAAACAGATTTGTTTGCAAGATGCTATTTTTTCATGTTGTCTTACATTGGTTATTGCTGTTAATTATAGTGAGCAATTCCCGTGATTCACTGTAAAACACACTATTTTACGTCCATCCTGCCTGTATTAAGAGAAGGTTCCACCATTTACCACTTTCAAAGGCAGCTTTGAGTATTTTACAATTATTTGTGGAAGATTCTTAATGCCTATCAGAAATCTGGTCATTTTTCTCCTGCCTGTGGTTACAAATGTAAAATTTGTGATCAGCCAAAAAATGGGAAATGCAGAGAAACACTCGAAAGCTGACACTTCTAGACCTACTGGTGCACATTGAAGTTGAAGCTTGTAAGTTTTTTCATTTTTGTTATTAAAAACAGCACACACACCCCCACCCCCAACCCCCCCCCAAATTCTTAAAAATCAACAGCAAAGCTCCAATCTTGATTTGTGCATCGTTGCTGGCTGGGTTGAGGCTGAGTGGCAAGCAGTGAAAGCATAAACCCCAGGCAATTTCCAAGTTGTGTGAAATAAATTGCTTTATTAAACGTATAAAATCCTCAGTAGATATGTCTAAAGTCCCTGCCTTGTGTGCATACCACACGAGAGCACTGGGCAGCTCTTTATAGAGCCCCAGAACACTGCAGGTTATGTAACCTGGCCGTGGTACTGGTACCAGTAACTGCTCTGCCCACTTCACACTGGGAAGCGCAGTCTTGCCTGTATTCCCCTTCCAAGTATCGAGTTCTGGGGTGCAGTAAATGCTCGAGAGTGAAGAGCTTTGTGTGTAAGTTATGGTGGGCTCTGTTACAGAGCTGCATTAAAGCATTTTGCTGAAAAGCCAAGTAATCCTTTTCTTTTTCAAAAGCGTTAAGTGAAAATGCATTGATTTTTATTTTCTTTCAGCAGCTTCAATAGCTCAAGATTATTACTATTTTTAAGAGTGATAGAGAAATGTCAAAAATGCTTCAGATGTACTTTTATTTTTATATATCACCAGGTTTTGTTTTTTTCAGGGATTTTTTTGGTTGGGGGTTACGGGCTTTGGAGGCGATAGGAAGGAGAGAGCATGGTTTGTTTTGAAAAGCTGCTTGTATTTCTGGGTTTTCTAGGAGATTTTGTGGTTCAGTAGGTAACACCTTTTATTGTCTTCAGTTTGGTCTGTGCTGTAGAATTCTTTGGCTCCTGCACAGCCATGGTCTGGCACACCTTAATCTCTTCTTTATAATTACTCTTGAAAGAAAGGAGGGGAGAGGAGAGAGACCCATTACATGACAGTCCGGTGGGTGTTTTCAGTAGCTTTTACAGAGGTCAGCATGAGCTTTTTCTGTTAGGTGTGATTCATTCAGGTAGTGTTTTCTCTCACTGAAGGTAGGTGTGGATGCACTGAATTTGCAGAGCTAATGCAGCGATCAAGAAAGATGTGCAGAACCAGGCCAAACGAGCTCGGTGCTGCAAGCTGACCGGCAGCCATGGCCGAGCTCAGGTTCCAGGTGCTGGCTACAGCCAGCTCGTCCTGTCCTGCCTTCCAGGGCTGGCTGAGCTGCTTAGGATAGTTTTAATCCATATCTAAATGCGTTTTATGTCTGTCTAGAAGTGAAGTGATTCGTCCTCCTGCATTCTGGGTCAGTAGCTTTAGGAGATTGTATCCATACGAGAGCAAGAAAGCGGCAGTGTTGGTGGTCGAGTGGACCCTGCAACATTTTCTTACTGTTGTAGTTGCTCTGATGTTTGATAGTTCTGCACGAACACGGCCTATTACCATCCGGATAGCAGAATCATATTGTGAAGTGTTATTTTCAGGGCAAATCTGAATAAAATTGGTTGATTAAATCTAGACATGTTGTGTTCTCCCTAATCACACATTGGCAATTAATTTCAAACTGATAACCCAAGGACATTTTGGAAAGGGACAGCATGTTTGTAAACCTGGGGGTGCATTTACTTCTTTTTAAACCAGAATGAAATAGAAGTCACTTGTATCTCAGCAATATTTAAATTCCTGTCTTACACAATGGTACATTTCCTACTGTATCAGTTTCTCATCTTTCATTTATTCCCCCTAATTTTCCTTATTAACTGTAATTCTGTTGTGACATCCTAGTGTCATATTATGATGATAGAAATTTCAAATAAGAAGCAGCACAAAATGCAAAGTTTCGAATGAGCTGGGAGACAAGAGCACCCTGTGGAAATACGCTCCTGTTTCTCGCTCTCAAAGCAGTGAGCCCGCGTCGTATGCGGGAGAGGCTGTTTCCCATCCCTACACCTGGGAACGGTGACCGACCCTTTTCTGAGAGGGGAAGAAGTCAACGCAAGAGCAAAAAGACAACGTACTCCTAAACTCCTCTCTTATCTGGGAGCAGCAGATAGGAAATCAGAAGTACATTAATGCAAACAACATTTGTCCCGGCCAAGTAAGGTACGACGAACAATTTATTTTTAACAATGCTGACGCTACCCATACTGCAGAAATACTAACAAAGAGCCCGGAGTAATAGCTTCCCCTTAGATTTCTTTTTACAGTACTTGCAACATTCTCCGAGCACGCATTTATGTACTGTGTATAAATAGGCAGATACAAAAACCTATTCCATCTTCCAGAGAAGAGAGACGCCAGTTTATTCTCACTTCAGAAAATTAAATGCTTATCCATCTGTGGAATTATTTTTGAATGAATAAGTTCGTAGACTTTCTTTAGCTGGGTTATTGTTTGCTCTTTTGGAACATTCTTTGCTTTCACAGTTGTTTTGTTCTTGCTACAGAGGCAATACAGCAACGTGTATTTTTCTCCCTGCTGAGGTCTGAGGCAACCTTATATTATAAAATAACCGAAGATTGATAATCACAAAGGCTGCAAAGGGAAAGCCTCACTTTATTTAGAAGAACATCTGTGCTATAAAGAGGAAGAAAAATTCTTTCTTTTCATAGAAAAATATTTCTCTGGATGCTGAGCTCTGCTGTGTGAGTGATTTTGCCCCGCTTTTTTATTTTACAGTACTCTGGATATACGAATGGATTTTTATTTGCTTCTGAATCTCTGTGACCTGAACAACTCTACTTTTGTTAAGGATTGTATCCCTTCGCAGCAGAAAGGGGAACAAGCAGCGTGATGTGGTCAGGGGGATGGAGAGCTTTAGACCATATGGAGTGGACCTGAGGCCCCTGATAACCTATTTCTCAAAATATTATTTTGACAAGTCATTCCATATGTTTGGTTGAGTTAGCTGTTGGAAGAAGGCTGTGGGGTATCTTCTTGTTTTTCAGATCTGCTCTCTTTATGCAAAGGCTTGGAAATAGCAGACCTTTGGGAGCAAGGTAGCAATCTGGCTCCCAAAACATGTTTCTCATGTATGTATAAATAGAATGCAGCAAGAGCTGACCTTGAGCTTAAAATGCTGCTCAGTGAGTGCATCTCGGTTTGAATAGTAGTTCAACAACAAAGAACAAAACTGCCTATTTAGTTCAATCTTATAAATATGAGTAGAAGTGCTCTCCTTTAAGCCTTTGTAAATTGTTCTGTAGCATCTAGGATCTGAGGACAGACAGGTTTTTGAATCTGGTTGAATTTTTTTTTTCCCCTTTTAAAGTTCAATTGATGTTTAAAAGTAGTGAATTTTAATCCCTATTCTTAGAGTGGATTTTGTGGAGAAAGCTTTGATCAACACCTTGCTTATCCAGTAACTGCAAAAATCTACTTGCGTGGCTTTAACCAAGTGTCTCTGTGCACACTTTTTAGATTATGGTGGCGAGGCTGGCACCCAGCGCCTGTGCCACAGAAGCCCTCTCGTTGTGAAGGACAGATCAGCCGTGGAACAATTGCAGATTGGTCTGTTGCTTATTCTCAGTGAGGGCAGGTTTAAATTCTTTTCTGTAGTCTTTCAGGAAGATCGCAGATATTTAAACAAGCAGCCAGGTACAGTAGATCTGCAGGCCTAGGGAAATCTCTAAAATACAATAATATTTATTATTTTCATGTATTTGTCAGGTATCTAATAGCATTCTCCTGAATTTAAGCTGGTACTAGAAAAAAAAAATTTTGGTAAACTTGGAGCCTAACTGAAATTTAGTATTAATTTTAGCTTTATTGGGATGGTTTCTCAGAAGATCAGTAAACAGATGCAAGTGTCTGTTTCCAGTGTACTGCCCCACAACATCAGGTTCATTTAAAAAAACACTACAGAGAAATAGATCTTAGAAACTCATGTATGATCAAGTGTACATATTTGTTTTATGCTTTACAGAGCATGTTTAATCTTTTATCGTCTCTGTGAAAATAGTGCTTCAATTATTGTCGTCATAAATTCTTGAAGGCATTTCTTAAAGAATTTCCCCCAAAGTCACTGCAGATGCTTTTCTGTATTTAAGTCTGATGAAGGATAGATGAGAGTGTCTGTCTTTTTTTTTCACTTTCCTTTTTTCTCTTTGTTACCACCCTTTCATTTCTAAGTAGAAGAGCCTTTAAACTTGTTACAAGTAGGAGAAACAGCAACTGGATTGTCAAGGGTGTGATTTTATTTGTGCCAAAGTAAGGAGTTAAGAAATGCATTTGTAAAAAAACCAAGGAAGCCATGTACAAAGATACATTTGAAAATTGACAGCACCATTTTATTGTCTCCCATTTCTCTTTCTTTACCGCTGCCTGACAGTAGACCAGAATCTGCTGGTGAGAGCTGCAGCAGCTGAAATAGCAGCGGTTGTCCGATTCCTGTGACGCAGCCATGTCCCCAGCTCAGTGTTCCTTCTGCATTTCTTCTCTCAGCTCTTGTCTCACCACTGAATTTTGCATTTCTGGGCTTTATGATTAACTGACAGTTCTAGCTTATTACACACGCAGTTACTGATGTGTGGTTTATTAACGTATTAACCTTTATTAAGAAAGCAAGCAGCAAATATCCAGATACGTGAAGCGCAAGGACTATAAGATGTTAAAAGTTCGGCTTTGTCCTCAGGAGAAAGCGACGCTTGCTGTCGGCCGCAGAAATCCCCGAATCCGCTGCAGGTCCCTCAGACCTGTTTCCTCCTCCTAAATGCGTGCCTGTTTATATTTAAAAGGATGCTTCCCTTACGACGCACTAAAGTGCATTGTAAAAATATACGGCCTCTTAAAAATCATTTCCACTGATGAGTGGAAATCTTTTTAAACTTCGGCATGTTTTGGATTATACTGCTTAAAACCCACAGGCTCTGGATGCTGGACGCGGAGCGGCCGCTCGCCCTGCCGCCTGGCTGCAGTGGACCGCGGTACCTGTTGCCTCTTGTATCGCTTTGAAGATGACTCGGAGGCTAATAGATTCCACTGCTAGACCATGGATATTCCTCCCCCCCCCGCCGCCCCGTTTTTAACTGCTGTTGAGTAAGAGTACACACTTTATCCACCTATATAGCCAATATTAAATGTATCTGGTGAAATGAAAAGCCACCTGAGTGTTCTTTTGCTCGCATAGCTTGAGGCTGTGTATTTTTTCATGTTAAAAGCTCTAATGATGTGCTGGATGAGAAGTTTCTAGGCAGAAAGAAGCCCCTTGCTGTGCGTGGGGGAAGGTCAGGGCAGCGACGGAGACTGAACTTCCAAATTGCTCTTTTTTGCAGGAGGAGTGGTGAGAAGGGAATTTCAGAGCGTTGGCGCAGAAATCTGGCCTGCTTTTGAATTTAGCTGCTGAATCATCACAGGGAGCTGTGTAACTAAGCAGTGGCTTAATTTCCTTAAAACTACATAGGACAACATGAGAAATTTATTTCAGAAGTAGTCCTAAAATACACCATGAGTTTGGAGACCTCAGGTAGTAGAAAAAGAGGAGGAACAAGGCTGTTTTGTGGAGAGCTCACTCCCAAATGGCAGTTGCTGGGTTACCTGCACTTAACAGCCTGTAGAAAAAAAGGCAAAATCAGGAGAAAAGCCAGATCTCCCATCCCTGTCCCAGTCTACAGCTCGCAACTGGTGAGAGACAAGCTGGAGAGACTGGGTTGCCACAACCCGTCCCAGCAGTGGTGCCTCTCCTTGGGCACGCCAGTAGTTCTCCTGTTTACAGGAGTGCGGTTTCTGTTTGTAAATCAACTGTGTTTAGGCCGCTGTCTCTGATCGTGCCCAGGAATAGGCCCTAAAAGCTCTCTACAAGTTAGAAGCTTCTCAACCTGTATTTCGGGCGCTGTTTTATCTAATAAACTGTATAAAGTTCCTCTTTGCTGTAGTATCTGCACACAAAGGGGCAGAAGTCATCTCGTGGGTAGAGCTGAGTTCTCCATTAATCTTTCACCAGGGCTAAAGCCAACAGCTCTTGCAGTCGGTTCAAAAGTCCTTACAAAGCTGTTACAATGGTGGCTGTGATTTGTTTAAATATTTGGAAACATTTATAGTGTGATGCTAGCTTTTTCTCTTTTTTTTTTTTTTTTTCTCTTGCTCCTGTTCTTTTTTTTGTATGTATTTCAGTGAATCCTTCCAAACTTGTCAGACATGAGAAGTTTGGCTTTTTCAGCTAAGCAAAGCTGAGATTGTGAAGGAGTATGATTGTTCTCTATAAATACTAAAGGATGTAAACATCAGAGGGAGAAAAAAGCTTAAGGATGGCTTTGGCAGAAGAACAAGTGGGGTCCATTGGCCGTGAATACGTTTCAGCTGGAAATCAGGACTGCTTTTAACAGGTTGAATAACAAAGCTCTAGAAAACTTTTCAACCAGGAAAGTAGAGTTAAAAAGCCTCAATATTTTCACCACGGGCTCCAGTACATTCAGAAATGGGCTTGCGTGACGGGACAGACCTGGAAGGTGCTTTCTAGTCCTCTGCTCCAAACACAGTTGGTACGAAGCTCCATAAACATATAAAAACCTTCTTGCCAACATTTTGCAAAATTAATATATTTTCCCCATCTTCTCCTATACAGCTCTGTTTCTGTAATATTATATATCTACTTAAATTAGGAATCTGAGTATTATCGCTCTCTTCAGACTGACCAGCAAGTACCTGAAGTTAAAAATGCATTTTGAACCTGGACAGGCTGGAAAGCTGGGTAGAGAGGAACCTGATGAGGTTCAACAAGGGCAAGTGCAGGGTCCTGCACCTGGGCAGGAACAATCCCATGCATCAGTACAGGCTTGGGGTGGACCTGCTGGAGAGCAGCTCTGTGCAGAGGGACCTGGGTGTCCTGGTGGACGACAGGTTAACCATGAGCCAGCAGTGTGCTCTGGCTGCCAAGAAAGCCAATGGGATCCTGGGGTGCATTAGGAGGAGTGTGGCCAGCAGGTCGAGGGAGGTTCTCCTTCCCCTCTACACTGCCCTGGTGAGGCGTCATCTGGAGTACTCTGTCCAGTTCTGGGCTCCCCAGTTCAAGAAAGATGAGGAGCTACTGGAGAGAGTCCAGGGAGGGCTGCGAGGATGGTGAGGGGACTGGAGCATCTCTCCTACAAGGAAAGGCTGAGGGAGCTGGGCTTGTTCAGCCTGAAGAAGAGAAGGCTGTGAGGTGACCTAATAAATGCTTATAAATATCTGAAGGGTGGGGGTCAGGAGGATGGGGCCAGACTCTTTTCAGTGGTGCCCAGTGACAGGACAAGGGGCAACGGGCACAAACTGAAGCAGAGGAAGTTCCATCAGAACATGAGGAAGAACTTCTTCCCTCTGAGGGTGACGGAGCCCTGGCCCAGGCTGCCCAGGGAGGTTGTGGAGTCTCCTTCTCTGGAGATATTCAAGACCCGCCTGGACGCGGTGCTGTGCAGCCTGCTCTGGGTGACCCTGCTTGGGCAGGGGGTTGGACTGGGTGACCCACAGAGGTCCTTCCAACCCCGACCATTGTGTGTGTGATTCTGTGCTTGTAGAATTGCAAGCTGGACTGGGTAAATCACACATTTTGAAGGTTAATTTCTTCGGGTAACTTTCATTTTCAAAGTTAAATGCACCAGAATCATTGGTGTAACATACATGGCGTATCACGCAGGCCCAGAAGGGCTGGGTAGAAAAGGAAGAAGTGCGGATTTTCAGACACTGCTTTATGACGTGAGCGATTCAGCCAAGATTAATTTATGCAAGGCTTCCTCAACAGTTCTTGATGAAATCTTTTGTACTTGCTTCTCTCTACTGTATCCCCCCCCCCCCGCCTCGTACGCTGGGTATTTAATTTGTGACCTAGTTGCTGTATTTTATTCTGGTTTTTATTACTTTATTCACCATTTTTCGTTGGTTGGTTTTTGCTGACTTTTCTTGCAGCGGAAATGAATCGTGTTTGATCTGATGTGGGCAACGCTTAGTGACATCGGTGAGAGTATACTGAGTAAATAAATATAGCTGACCTAGGCCATTCACTTGTTTTGCTTGTGTTTTCTAAATCTTTTTCATGTCTGGCATTTTATTAATTTGTCATGATGTCTGATGTCTGGATCAAGACGAGGACCATATATGTAAGAATCCACTTGCTGTAATTGCTTCAAACAACTCGGTAATTTTCACTACAAATTTGATCCACAAAGCTAAGATTTTATGTTGTTGCGTATTTACTTTTGTGAGTCTAGAGTCTAGCTCCTTAAAGACTTTTTAGTGATGCCCAGCAACAGGACAAGGGGCAACAGGCACAAACTGAAGCAGAGGAAGCTCCAGCTGAACCCGAGGAAGAACTTCTTCCCTCTGAGGGTGACGGAGCCCTGGCCCAGGCTGCCCAGGGAGGTTGTGGAGTCTTCTTCTCTGGAGATATTCCAAACCCACCTGGACAAGGTCCTGTGCAGCCTGCTGTAGGTGACCCTTCTTTGACAGGGGGATTGGACTGGGTGACCCACAGAGGTCCCTTCCAACCTCTACCATTCTATGATTCTGTGAAAGGTTCAAGATCAGAAATTACGTTAATAGGTACATGTTTGAGGAGTCTTAAGATATCCTCGGATACTGAAAAGCTATAATTCTTCATACACCAACTCTGTACCTTTAGATTGCTAATTATTTTATAAATATGTATTCTGGACTCAAAAAAACTCCATCTGGAGCTTTAATGTTGTTCACCAGCCTAAACAAATGTGACCAAGGGTCCTCATAGGAAATGCTCTGTTATTTTTCTTTATGTCTAGAAATCCGAGCAGAGACCGGTACAGTGCGCAGTAGTGCACAGCATCACGTGTTTCCCTTTTCTTGAAAGTTAACACAGTCCTTTCTGGAATAAAAATGAAAAAGATAAATGGTAACTTTTTATTATTTTAACGCTCTTTCATTTTTATTGAATAACCTGTTAATAATCACTTTAATATGTAGGGAGCAAATAGGCAAGCCATATTTTAGGATAGAGTTTTACGACTGAGAGATACTTTTTTTTTTTTCATGATTTGCATAATGCTTCTCTCTGGGGCCTGCAGGTGGTTGTCAGCGTTTCCTAGTCTGTTGATCAGGCTCCGGTTCCTGTTGTGCCTCTCGTACTGCAAAGGGAAAGGGAAATGAAATCTATTATTGATCAGGATCCAGTTCCTGTGGTGTATCTTGTACTGGAAAGGGGCATTAATCTATTATGGGTTGATAATCCAAACCATCTGCAGGCTGTACCTGGAAAAAGTGAAACATATGCCATTAGATAGTTTGTATTTGTAGGGTCTTCCCCGCCCCCCCCCCCCCGAACGATCTTGAGATGCCATGCGATTGTAATTTCTCCTCTTTTCGCATAATCCTTGTTGCATAGGGAGAGATTGCACATTCTTGATGCCACAATGTTGAACTATTTATATGTAATATTTTTGCTGTTTGTATTGGACTCTTGTCTCCTGTTTGGCTTTTTTCTAATATAGATATCCATTATTTGGTAATATGAAGCTTTGCATGTATCCTGCATAGTAATAGCGAAGGCGTTTCTGCATACCGTGCAAGTCTGAACGTCTGTAGGAAGTTTATGGTGAAGGTTTTCTAATCTTTCTCTCCCAGGATAACTTATAAATGGTTTCGGAGTTCTATTAAAGTATTCAATTTCTCCTTTAGTTGAAGTCTGAACTCAAACTGTTACTTCTTTTCAGGAGAGAAACATTGTCTCTCACCTTTTATTAAGGCTGGTTGGCACTGTATCTCTCTGAGAAGAATTTGAGCATCTGTTGAGGTAATACTCTTAATATTCTTCACTGCAAACACAGATACAGGTAATCTTTGCATGCCATAATGTAAAATCTGGGAAAGAACATAATGTTTATACATTTCTAAAGGGGAAAGCACGTTTTGTATCTTCAGTCATACGGCCTGAGTGAGATTTCATCTTTGTTGGGAAAATTAAGCACCCAAGTGGCTTTGATAAAGTCTGTGATCTTTATAAGCTGTAAATTACAATATTTTAAATTCCCTATACCTGACATGGTAGTATGTGTAGGTAGGTAAAAACATTCTTTTTTCAAAGATGGTAGGGCAGTCTACATAATTACTATATTTAAAGAACAGATTAAAAATTCTACAGCTCATCACTATTAAAAAATTGATATTATAGACCACTGGGGACAGGTTTCATTCTTGGTCAGATCGGAGGAGAGAAGGGGGAAGAGCAGCGTGACCCAAGATCAGCGCTGCGCAGTCGTACGCAGCCACTGGTGAGAAAAGCGAATAGACTCTGCAAGACATGTTCACTTTCTTTCCCTCAGTATATCTCTGCTATGGGCAGAATTGCCAGATTCTTGAGTGCCACATTCTGGAGAGGAGTTTATGTTTAGAGGGACAGAAAAGCCCTGGATCTTCTCCTTTCCATTTTCTCTCTTTTTTCCTCTGTTTGGGGGGGAGAGGTTGGCGCTCTTTCTTAGCTGAGAGGAGGGGTTCAGAGACCAGATAGAAAGGAAAAAAGATCTTTTGTTTCAGAAAAGATAGGATATGGGGGGGAACGGTGGTCTCCTGTTAGCAAATTCATCTCGCTGTAACTGTGTTCTGATATGCATTTGTATTGCTCTCCCATTGCAGTGTCTTTAATAAATGTTTCCTACTAATCGATGTGAATCGGAGATTGAAGCTCGGTCACTGAAATAAAGGATCCATGGGAAACTGGGCAGTTCTTAAATTATGTGAAACATCTACAGGGGACCATGGGGTGGCCGGGAGGGGAAATAGCCAGTGATGAATACAGAGAAGCTGCCTGAGGGAGGGGAGGCAGGGAAGGAAGAGGTGATGAAAAGCCAGAAGGAAACAGCGGAGACCTAGAAAACTGGGACAAGAACAAGTCAGAGGAAGTAAAAAAGGAACAGTGAAGAGGAGAGAAAAAAAAAAAAAATCAATTGTTTTCTACAAAGGATTTTCAAAGAAAATGTCTGCTTACTAACAATGACATTCTCCATTGCATTTTAGCATAGCATCAGTCAAGTATAATCATGTCAGCGTGCTGCATTAGGAGGTGGGAGAGGGATGGAGTGGCTTTATTGACAGGTAGGATGAGAACCTTGGAAAGTCTGGGTAGTTTTTCATTATCTGATTGTTTGAATAGCTCTCTTTACATTCCACAGCAGACTGAAGTCTGGTTTGCTGCATCGCATCATCAAAACAAAATCACAGTATTACTCCTTATCTAGGTTAGGAGCCTGGCCGCTCTGATCTCCCAGCCTGTGGGTTTCTTACGGAAGGATGAGCTTCTGAGAGGACGGGGCGGACACACAGATCCCACGTTACAGCCTTGTGGAGACTTTTGCTCGAAAGTAAAACTAAATTCCTCCCTTGATATTCTGAGTAGCCACAAAACAAAGCTGCAAACTATCCCTTGCAAAAGGAACCGTGGGAATGCCTTGGTTGAGTTTTATTTGGCAGGATCAGGGCCAGAGTGAATTATGGCAAGTGGTTGCTTTGTGCTGCAAAGGGAAGCTTTAACTGTCTTTGAATACGAAATGGGAATATGCATGCTGTCTGCCTACTGGTTAGATAATACTTTGAAATGTTGTTGCCTTCCAAATACGTCTGTTGTATCTGCAGCTGACCTTTGTAAGGCTATTACTTAGAATCCAAGCCCTAACCATTTGGATGAGCCCTCTGTGTCACATCTGTATTAGTTCACCCACTTAAAATCTCTGTCAGCAGCCTGCTTTTAATAGATTTGTTTCAGGGATGGTATGAAATGGAAATAAGCACTTACCTTGTTTATGTTCTTGTTACGGTTAGTAATAAAGTAAAAAAAATTCTTACGTTTCCCTGGTTGCAGATGGAGCAACGTGCCCTGCTATTTCCCCTGCTTATCTGCTCGCTGCACAGAGAGCCATTTGCGTATGGCGAACTCCGAGAGATTGCAACGAAGCCGGCTGCTGTTCCTCGGCTGGTTTTAGTGGGGTTGAGCCATGCTTCAGGGGAGCGGAGAAGTCAAACAAGTGGTTTTCCTCTTTTCCAGATGGAGATAAGCAGTGATTACTGCCAAATCAGTAACTTCTTTGTTGACCTTTCAGCATTTACTGTTGCAAACCTTCATCTTGTGCAGCACTGGTTAATAGTAATGCTGAGGTTATTCTCGTCAGTAAGATGAGATACTAATCTGATCGCCGCTTGTTTTCTGTTTTTTCAATTACTATCTGGAAAATTCTTGTCGTGAATAGCTGTAAGATCACCATGGAAATCTTCTTAGAAAATAGAGTTGCTACCTGGTAGCATCATACTTCCAGGAATGTTGTTGAGCAGAAATAAGATCTACTAAAAGCTTGTTTTTTGAGATCCCATGTGAGTTGCATATAGACACTGTGTCAGGTCAACAGAGTATATCTATGGGAAGAAATATACGCTCACCACTTGCTGAGTACTATGCTTGAATGCTTCAGTTTATTCAGATGTGTGGGTGGTATTCGTAAAATTTTTGAATTATACTATGTGCTTTCATCTCCCATAGTACACTATTTTCTATCAGTTAGAAAAAAGTCAAAAGGTTAAAATTTTTTGTCATTCAGAACTCTGCTAACCTTGTGAACGTTCTGAGCCCCGTTACCAAAACCTTTGTCTATCCAACAAGTGAAATCAAATTTCAAATGGCTTTTGGCACGCCAGGTACAAGATAAACAAAGAATCTTCTGTCCATTTTTCTGTTCTTGAGGGAGTTATCTTAAACGTGTCAGGGTTCGTACCTTGCGTTTGTGAGTTTCCCATTCTGCGGAGTGGGCATGGCTTAGCCTCCTTTGCAGAAAACATTTGATGAACTGGCTTGCTTTTCCATCAGTTTAGTTTTATTTTCATTACTTTTCCCTATAATTGGTTTATTGGATTCTGTATCTTTAGAAAATTTTATTACTCTGTTATTCAAGCTAAAAAATAGCTAATTTTTCTTTCCCAAATGAGTTGCTTGGAGCAAAGTACCTATGAATACATGGGTATTTTAATTCACTTACTAAATGTATACAGAGAAAATTTACAAGCAGCCTTTTTACCATTTTTTAAGTGTCTGCTGACTGTTGCATAAGCTAAATTATTTACAGTATCACGCCTCACAAAAGAGTAGCAGATTTGGGTTATTTACTTTCCTGATAAGAAAAAGGGATTGAAGTTGCTGTGATATGCTGCTTTGTTAATTTTATATTGTTCCCCAGTGTGTAAAATCTTTTTAAAAAACTAACATGAGTGTTGGCAGACTCTTTTGAAATGGTGTGGAAGTGGTAAAATTAAACAAAACATGAAAGGTCTTAAAAATATAAGTCAGCAAGTGTTTGATAAAAATAAAAGTGCTCAACAAGAGAAAACCTTTAGAATGCTTAATTTATTTGCTCTCTGTTTGAGAATGGCCCCTGCACTCCATCTGGGAGTACATCTTGCGGGTTATGTGTTTTGAGTGATACCAGGCTGGGTATATTGAGATAGCGTGTTTGTACAGTCTAATGAAAGCCATCGAGAACGGTCATGCTGAAGATCTCACCTTAATGAGGAGATTAAAATCCATGCTGAGGTTGAAGAGTGAAATTTGCGGCTGGGTGGCTTGACAAGATCCTTCGTCTGGAACGTGTCAGTCCTCGCCGTTCGCAGATGTATGGAGGCTTCACCCAGGTTTCTTCCTGCCTGTGCAGGTGCCGTGGAGCCGTCTGATGCCCTGGCTCCCGCCATCGTGATCCCTCCGCAGAACACGAGCGTCGTAGCTGGGAGCAGCGAAGTCACACTGGAGTGTGTGGCCAACGCAAGGTATTGTAAAAGCCACAGCGGGGTTTTAAGGAACTGATTTTAATGTGCTGTCCTTTACTGAGAAGGACGTAGGAAGTGATTTTCATTTTCTTATTTATTTAATGATGGAAGCAGAATGCTTGCTCTTCAAAGTAACCTTATGAATAATCTTGTTTGTCCAACATTACTGAATTAAAGGCATTGATTTTTCTGGCCAAATAAGGATATAGGCAGAGTTACTTTCCTACCTCTTAAACGGTAAGGAAAAGAAGTGTAGTTTTGTTCGATCTGCAGACATCATCATAAGGAAAAAGTTATGTTAAGCGTTTATAATATTTCAGCTGTATTGCCTATTGACATGGAAGGTGATACTGTTGAACAGTCTGTGCTTCCTAGTAAAGAAATTAGCAAGGATCTTCTATGAAGTAATTTATTAGAGAGACTCATTTTACAGTGATTATTGCTCAACTATTCATAATGCACCCTAATATAGAGTTCACAGCATTTCTCCTGTGGTTCCATCTAGTTGGCCTTGAAGAGCATTGAATTCCAGCAGAAGTGAATAGTCGAGGTCCTTGGATGATAGCAAGACCAGCTGATTCACTTTCCCCTCGGAGGGCAGAGAGGTTCTTGATGTGATTAATATTGTTTTGGTAATTGAGTTATAATGAAAGCACTTCCCATGCAGCTGATTCCCGTAGCGGTATTTACTCCTTTTGCTTAGAGAAATCAAATTCTTAGCACTTAAATTCTGTTCCTATATCAAATAGCTGTACTTGTGTAATGCCACTTGGGTAGGCTGTAGTCTTCATGTGTAGAGGTTATATATGCATTTACTTCTTAATAGAGGATGTCAGGGATAGAGCAAGACTTAGAGAAGTTTTATAATCTATATATAACTACAGACAAGATTATTCTGTAATACATACATTTTATGGTTGTATTCTTGGGTTGTTTTTTTATTTTAAACCTCGGCAGACCTCTTGAGAGACTAAGCATGACCTGGAAGAGAAATGGAGTGAAAATAACCAGTGGCATTAGCAGTTTTGGGAGACGACTCACTATCACCAACCCAACCTCTGCTGATGTGGGGATGTACTTCTGTGAAGCGACATTGAGAGACAGCACAGAGGAACCAGCAAGAGCGAAAGCCTTCCTTTCTATAACAGGTAATTCTCAAGGCAATGTGTTTTTTAGTAAAACAGGCTCTGGACTGAGGTATAATAGGAAATAGAATTGATATTTTAATATTTCATTGACCTTATATTTGAACCTTTCTTTGGAGAACAGAACAAAGGAGGTGAAGGAGGGTTATCTTCCAAATTAATTCAGCTGTTCTTCCCCATGAATATAAATTCATCAAATAGATTTTTTTAAACACTGATGAGATTTTGAATCCCCCGTGAAACTATACATTTAATCAGAAGTTGGGGAAATACGGTAGCAGAATCCTTATTGGGCAGCTTCCGCATCTCTGCTTTTAGATGCATTAAATTCTGATTAACTCCCAGCTTGCTGACATCTGGTTTTAATATGTCAAGTGCCTGTATTTCCAAAAGAAGCCTTATAGGAGTACTTCTGCCCATTGGCTGTTGCAAGTGCCAGTCGGGGGCCAAGGGCGTGCCTGAGCACACTGGCAGGCAGAGATCATTAGGGAGGTAACATAAGGGAGAAGGAAATGCCATTAAAATCAGTGCTATGTGCTCGACCTTTGACTCCAAGGGAAACTTTGGACTTCATATTTTGAAAGGGATGTTGGTGCCCTTCCACTGCCTGTTTCCACCATCACCTCTGTGTCGGAGCTTTGCTGTAGCGAGGAGGTTGTCATTTGGAAATGGGAGTTACGGTGCAAGTGATATCCTGATATAATAATGCAAATTAGCACGCTGTACACACTGTAGAGTTTTTTAGGACTTATAGAATAAAAGAGACATTTTGGAACAGAGACATTTAGATGTTTTAAGGCAGAGCTGATTGTGTAAAGTCTAGCTTTTATGTAGTAGTCCCAGTAATAACTGTGCAAGTGTCTTGGAGAGGTTATTGCGCTGGCAGTGGTACAAGTCCCCGCGTTGATCAGAATTCATGCACATGCATTTCGGGAGTGCATTGCAGAGGGAGTTCGGCACACGGTTCTCTACGCTCTTCTAGCCTTCTGAAAATACAATTTTAAAGACTGCTGTATGGTCTGTATTCTACTAAGGCAATTTACAGTAGTTTATGCTAAATGAGAAAACAGCTCTTCTCTCTACAAAGCTCGATTCTGGGTTCATTTGTAGCACTGTGTCTCTTATATTTATTGCCTGCTGGATGAAGTTGGGTTCCAGTCTTTTTCCTTTGTGCTCTGTTTCTTAGAATTATTACCTCGCGGCTTCCCTTCCCTTTAAGGAGCAGAGACGGATTTCACTTATTTATGGTTTTTGTTTAAACTCTTCCTTATTCATAAGATTTTATTGTAACTAGTTTAACTTTGCTGCTATGCCGTCGGATCCAGCCTAATGCAATACTAAAGCAGCCTCTCAGTTCACGTAAAAGATTCTTAAATACAGTTACAATAAAACTGAGAAACAATCATTGAGGAATCATATTAAACTAGCAGTGCTGCCTTTATTTAGTAGCTTATCTGCTTTCTTATTTTTAAATGTTTTATTTATTTGTTATCCAGTTTGAGGGGGCTGTCAGGGAATGAAGTTATGAAAAGGCCTGTAGATAAGAACAAGCAGATGAAAGAACGCAGAAACAAATTGGTTACCAATTACTTTTATTTCCTTCTGATGGAACAAGACACTTCAGTTGCAGGTGTTTACTCAACGTGTCAGCTAAGCCTGATGGATTTCTTTATTTATGAGTTTCTTGAGCTGCAGGATGGATCGCTAACTCTAAACAGGAAGCCAAGTCAAAGGATTAGGAGTTAATGCATAACTTGTATTCAGCCATAGAATTCTTGGATGGATCTGGCCGTCGTTTAATTAGTCATTAAATTCTAGAGGCAAGTGCAGACAAGATTCAAACCCAGGGATTTTTGCAGTGTGTCCCTCATAGTCTGTTGGAGCAGTACTTGCAGAGAATCAAGTGTGCTTCTGCATTTGCATTCATAAAATTTTTGTAGCGTGTGCATGTTGATAGTGACCTGATAATGAGCTGTACTTCTTGGGAGAATAACACAGTGTGGACTTAATAAGGGGTCTGGACTAACAGAAAAAAGAAATTGTGTTAACAGAAGAGGTTTGTTTTCAAACTGATTGGAATAAATCCAATACAGACCCTCAACAGTATGGTAATGAGAGCTTTTGTGGATTAATAAAGAAAAATATTTTGCTATTAACAGGTAGAATAGATAAAAAGGTGCGTCAGAGGTATTACAAATACTGAGTTAATCAAAGCTTTTTTACAAATATATCGGTCCTCGCCTTCCCCAGCTAGGGGAAGTCACGCAGTTTGAGTGTGGGCTCAGATGGTGGCAAGAGCTTTATTAGAAGACAGTGGAACTTAGTACAAAGGCATGTAGTGAGTTCAAATTATTATTTGTGGCCTCCAATATTATCGCTGAACATTTATTTTGAATATTTCTGATAGTACATCTCAGTTTATGAATTAAAATCACAGTAGTATTGGAAAATATGAATCTCTAATGTAATAAAGTAGTACTGCATAAGCAAGAGAGTCCTCTAGTCTTGTGCTGCACTGCGATTTTCTTCTGAACGTGGCAGAGAGCTTTCTGAGGTCTTCATATTGTTCCAGCAGAAATAAACTGAGGTGGTTCCAAACCCTGGTTTTATTAGCTGCAGTTGTTATAAATTTTTAAAGGGTAGCATGTTCCTCAGTTGGCAGAGTAACAGTTTGGGAAAGATTTGTTGCGGATTAGATAAGAGCACATTTGTTTTATCACTAACAGTTTGAAGATTAAGTCATTTAAGGAGTCTTCTCATGAGCAAACCAATTTGAAAAGTGAGCTAATCTTAAATTCTTTTGCTCCAGTTCTGCAAGTTCAGTTAGCAACAAATTGCAATAGTCATTTTTTAAGTGATTGTTCTATGGGAAATTATTAATTTTAGGAGCTTAAGAAAATGAGGAAGGAAGGCCTTCCACTACATGAAATCTATACTGCTCTTTAAATCAGATGCAGTCAGAAAATAGAGTTTGAACAAAGTGAGGAGAAAAACAATTAGAAAGAATGGCCTGGTACGATGAGGTGTTGAAGCCCTGTGGCCTGTCCAAAGCAAGAATATGGAATAAAGCAGAATCACAGTACAGGGCTTCCCTTCTTTTTGGAGCAATTTTGTGCCCAGAACAACTACATTAATAGACATGTTATTCTCATCTTGATGTTTGCTAGAGAGAATTTTTACATCCCAGCTGGATAGATTTCTTGCTGGAAATAGTACGATAGGCAAGTGTGGTAGGTCTGTCCCTCTCTTACAGGCTACCCTGATTCTTGCCAGGTATGGATACAGCTTCATGGGATCACGGGATTAAGGAACACGTCAGAAACATTCGGATGTTAATATGGAGGGCCCACCTGGCTGGACTCTGAGATGAACTATAGGACTATCCCTGCTTCACTGTACTTCTCCAGGAGCAAGTGTGGAGATGCAGAAGGGCCTTCTTTGTGCATAGTCTTTGTTCATGCTTTACATTGAATGTAGATATGACTGCCAGAACAGAAGTTGTTTTCCTCTGTGTCTAGCCACCTCGATACCGTGCGCTCAGATCTCTGGGAACAGTGCCTCTAGCTTAGACACTTTGAAACACGACAAACGATGTCTGGAAAGCAGAGGAAGGAATTTTTCCATAATGATTGTGTTCACATATTGTGCTTAAGAAAAGATCATGATGACTCTGTTCATGTACCATGCGCAAGAAAAGAATAAGTGCTTTCAGGAAAACAGCGATATAAAATGTCTTTGGACTTGCCTGAACTTCAGTTTGGACTCAAAGCAGAGAAATGTTGACAATTTTTGATTTGGCAAGCCTCAGAAGTTCTTGAGATGGATGCAGACATGTCACCTTGGCCCCAAATGCACACAGAACCTGTAGCACAGTGAAGTAATGGGACTTCTAGGAAGTCCAGTTGTGTTTGTGACGTTCAGGAGAAGTTCCCCCTTCTTTCACTTCTGCAAACAAGAGATGTGTTCTCTGTGCTGCTTCAAGGTTTTAGAACACACTGACTGCAGCTTGTAGTAGGGATAGTGGTGAGAAAGTGAGTTCCTCTTCATCTCTTTCTGTCTTAACCTGACATGCATGCAAACAAAGATCCTGCTTCAAGGAACCTATTATACCTGCATATACACTGTGGCTTCTCTTCCAGCATGGACGGTCAGAGAATCCTGGAATGGTTTGGGTTGGAAAGGACTGGAAAGGATCATCCAGTCCCAACACCCTTCCACCCTTGGACACATCTTCTACCAGCCCAGGTTGCTCAGAGCTCCATCTAACCTGGCCTTGAACACTGCCAGGAATGGGGCAGGCACAGCTTCTCTGGGCAACATGTGCCAGGGCCTCACCACCCTCACAGTGAAGAGTTTCTTCTGTTTATCTAATCTAAATCTCCTCTCTTTCAGTTTAAAGCCATCACCCCTTGTCCTGTCACTCCATGCCCTTGTAAAAAGCCCCTCTCCAGCTCTCTCGCAGCCCCTCCAGGCACTGGCAGCTGCTCTCAGGTGTCCCTGCAGCTTCTCTTCCCCAGGCTGACCAGCCCCTCCCCAGGCTGACCAGCCCCAGCTCTCCCAGCCTTTCCTCCCAGCCAGAGGGGTTCCAGCCCTTGGATCATTGCTGGGGCATCCTCTGGCCCTGCTCCCACAGGTCCAGCTCTGTCCTGTGCTGATGGCTCCAGAGCTGGATGCAGGACTCCTGGGGGGGTCTCAGCAGAGCAGAGCAGAGGGGCAGAACCCCCCCTCACCCTGTGCCCATGCTGCTGGGGATGCAGCCCAGGGCACGGTTGGCCTTCTGGGCTGCCAGTGTGCACTGCCGGGTCATGTTGACCTTCTCGTCAACCAGCACCCCCAAGTCCTGCTCCTCAAGGCTGCTCTTAGACTTTGTACCTGCAAGGGGCTCTCGAGTTTCCAGCTCCCCTCTCTTTACAGGATATTCACCAAATAATTTAGTTTATGGTAATGACAGAGAAATGCTTCCATGTTTAAGGCTCAATTTTCCTCTTAAATATGCAGTCCTGAATTTCTGAATGATGCAGGAATTTCAGCTTTGGAGGATCCCCTGGGGCTTCCTCTGTTCTTTCTGACTTTCATGTGTGTATCTAGGATTAGGTCACACATCTCCAGTGCAGCTTGAAGGGTCTGTAATGGATGCTGACTGCTATCTTTTGAATGTTAAAATCAGTGACCATGTAACTCTGCGTGGGGGAAGTTAGAACAGTATCAAATTTTGCAGGCTCCCAAGGGCTTTGCAGAGAGGCTATCTTTTCAATGATGTCTGTAGTGCAAAAACCCCCCGAAACCCTCAACAACTATTAAAAGCATGCATTTATATTCAAATATTCTTTTCCCCCTTTGCTTGTTCTTGACCTTTTAGTTAAGATCAGTCAAACATCAATACAATATCCGAACAATGCAGTATCTGTTTCCTTCAGTCTAATATGAGATGTGACCCCTCTCAGTTCATAGCACGCTGCACTGCCAGCAGGGTGAACTTGGTGTAATGGGGCCCTTCCTATCCTAACCATTGTGATTCTATAATTTCAAAAAAATTAAAATGTTTGACCTGATACCAACAGACTACTGTCATTCCTAGATAATGTCGTGTCTGGGGGCTTGTGCCTGGCATGTTATATAGTTTGGAAGACATTGTAATTGCACCGCACATATTAAATTTCAACACATGATTATTGCCTACAACAATAAATGTTCAAATTCATACTGTGTGATTCAAACCAAGCCTTATAAATATGCAGTAGAATTATACATACAGACAGCCAGAATGACCCTTCAGAATGCCATCTGACCCCTATAAATATTGCTGCATTTTTATGGCCTCTTTCGGATAGTTATTCACCAGGTGGAGAATAGCACCCAAACTGAGATACCCTGAAGTATTCGCTTGCAATTTATGCTGGGTCTGCAGGCCCTCAGGCACACACCTGATGTGCAGATGATGCATCTGACTCATCAGAAAAGTGAGGAGCCTAGATTTCAGTTGTCTAGCACCTGTAACTAGAGCTATTTCTTCCACAGCCGGAGTTCTGTTGAAGCCGTAGACCCTTACTACAAAGGACCTTTTGAGCATCCATGTTGCTAGCTAAGACACATACATGTGGACAAGCAGCACAGCTTGCGTGGAAATCACTGGTTCATTTCCCTCAAAGCTCTAAGGATATACCTGCACCAGTACTGCTGTGATTCATACCTTAAAGCACCAAGTCTGATCTTCCATGTAGATGTGCTGCAGCACTGTTGTCCTTGTGGTATTCTAAATTTTCCAGAGTTCCCTTATGAATTAGCCTTGTCTTCCCACCCAGGCTTGTCTCTGTCTCCAGGCAGCAGAAGCAGATAATTAACAATCAGTAAATTGTAGAGTTGCTTCAGGAAGGTTTGCTTTATCTGTGCTTATCACACAAGGATAAAATCTGACCCCTCTACGGGCGGTTGTTGGCTCAGCCTCTCGACCCCTCCACGTCAATTGTAGCATTTGGCAGGGCTTCCAGCTGCTGAACGGCTGTGGGAATTGAGTTCAGCAGGCGTCAGTGCAAGGGAAAAGGTGGGGCTGGGCTTGATGCAGACTGCAAATCCTATCTGTTGGCACACCTGCACCTCGAAAGCCCTCTGGGATTTGTCTGTGGCCTTTAGATTGAGTCTGTCTGCTGCTCCTGCTCTTTTTCTGTCTTGTTTGCTTCCGTTTCCCCCGGCTTCTTTCAAAAAGAGCTGATGTGAATCTTCCTTTTATAACATCACAGTCCCATTTGCTAAGTGACAGTTGTCACTGACTTCAAGTTCCTTGTCAGGTAATTCATTGCTCGATACCTGCTTACTTAAGCATCTCTTAATGTAATAAGTTTCTTTGAGGGTGGCTTGACAGCCTCTGTGGGATTTAAAGGAAGGAGCACAGATTGTAGGATAGGATTTTGGGAGAGGCACTGGGAAAGCAGGCTGTGTAAATATGCCAAGTATAGCTGCAGGAGCGGTGTGCAAGAGCAGCACGTAAGCAGCGGTCATGGAACCGCTAGCATCTTTGAGGTCACGCTGAGTGCTTTGCAGCTGGACTGCAGGCCCGTGTTGAAGATAAATCTGCAAATTTATCACTGGTGTGTGAATACATTGCCGATCTAGGAGAAAGTTTGAGAGGTGGTACCTGAAGGTCACCAAGTTTAGAGATTGACCCCCTAAGGTCAGAGTGCCTTATAGAGGGGAGGGTGGGAGATGGGCAGCCAGGAGCTCTCTAAAAGGAGGAAAGTATCTCCCTTGAACCTCGCTGACTGAGGAGACAACCACAGAAGCAGCTTGGAGTTAGAAGGGAGTGTCTGGAGGTGGGGGGATGCGTCTGGCTGCTGTGCCTCTTGGGCCCGCTTTGTCTCCCCTCACAATCAAATGAAGCTGTCATAGAACGACAGATTCCAGTTTTAGTTTGCAAGATGGACAGATGGACACTTCCTTGTGTGTTCACAGACAGGTACGCAAGTACGTAAGGACACTAAGCTAAAAGTTTGGAAATTAGAAAGATAAAATTGTGGAAAGCGGAGCGCAAGGAAAACGTCAGACGAAACTTGGAGGACAGTGTGAGAAGCAAGAGTGTTCTCGGAGTTAAACGTGGACTGAGATGAATTGCAGAGGGCTCAGCAGCTTAGCTGATCAAACACGTCAAACTGTGTGCTATCAGTGAATTTCAATTAAATGTTCAGCTTTTCAATTTGTTGTTTAGATTAACGCATGAGATCATATGCAATAAATCACTACTAATTATGCGTGTTTATTAATAGCTTTATATTTAGGCAGTGAGGATCAATAATGTTAACACATGTATATTATTAGAATGTAATAAATCAGGTAGCTTGTTTTATTGGTTTTGCTGGGTAAATGAGTATTCCAGGCTATTCTGCAACCTCGCCTCCTCCTCTGCAGAGGATTTTGAGCACTAATATTGATTGACTTTATTTGGAATGAGTACAGAATTGTCATAACTACTGGTGCTCAAATGAGACCCCAATTCTGTCCACTCAAGGAAGTATTTTATCATAGTTAGTGGGAAGAAATGCTGGGAAAGCGGGGTTTGTGTTCTAATCTGGAGCTTACTGATGTGCACGTGATAGCAACACTTGCTGTACTACAGGTGGTAGCAGGAGAAATAAGATTTTGCAGGAAAAAAATCATGTGAGTGTGGTTTTATTTATGAAAATACTAATGTCCCGTCAATAATATAAACTGTGCATCTGGTTTTCAGGCGTGGCTGGTGAAGAGACTTGAGAGAAGGTTGGCTCAGATGACCTTGGGTCTTGTTGTAGCTTACTAAGTTTTCTGAAACATACTTGATTTCCTGAAAATGAAAATATAAGTAACTTGTTCTCACAAGCTACTTACATTGTCTTTTCTGTATTTTCTAAAACTTACCAGTGAGTTTGTCTCTGGTACAATAGCACTCTAGTTATAATCAAATAAAATGCTTCTAAAAACAGCCCTCGGATGATAATTGCATTGAACAGACTATGACAGTTTTTAGTTACCATGATAATTACTGCAACCTTAATGCCTGTGGGACTTTGACATGATGCTCTTCAATTTTACGCTGTGTAGAAGAGTTACATGGCAGCATACTCTACCATTTCTGGAATCTTGTCTTTGTTTAATTAAACATCTAATATCTTTTCTTTAGTCCTAATGATAAAGTGTGGATTTTTATGATTATTACTATAACTTCAATTAAAGCATTAAATCTGTTTGCTTTCAAGAAATAAAACAGTTGAGAAGAATTTTTTTTTTAATTATGCTACTCTTATCGTCTGACGTCGGCTCTCTTACATGCTATGGCACTTTATTTGACATGCTTCATGCCTTCACGAGGTGGAATTTAGTTTAGATACTGAAGCAAACTATCCTGTAAAATGCTACGTTGTAAATATAAACCTTTATAAACCTCTTGGAAGAGCCCTTCTGAACGAAGAACTAAAACGTTCCATGATTCAGACCAATAAAATGAAAAGTAGCCCCTGCTCTGAGTATTAATTTGCAGTGCAAACCGCTAAACCTTACCTTACATTGACTTAACTCTGTGGAATTCATACTTGGCACAGCAAAAAATTGTTGGCTTTTTTATGATTCTTTTATTGCCAAAAAAAAGGGCCTCCAAATAGAGACAAACTTAGACAAGCTAGTCGCTTTGTAATGCACTGTGGTGAATACAGCACGTGTGGAGAGATTATGTGATGAAGATTTTTAACATCTATTTTTTGTTTTGCTGTGGTTTTGTTTGTTTATTTTTCTTTCTTTCCCCCCCTTCTAAAGAACCACCATATTTTACGGCTGAGCCTGAGAGCATGATTTTGGCTGAAGTGGAGAAGGACGTGGACATCCTGTGCCAGGCGATGGGTGAGTGTGCAGACCTGTTCAAACTTGGATGAACCATCTAAGTACCTCCAGTACTGAAGAAAGCATCTTATACAGACTTCTAATGTTTTGAGACCTCTGCGTTATTGCTAACTATGACAGATCCCGGGCACAAGGGAGAGGGATGGCCTTTGCCGTTGAAAAATTGGGCAGTCGTCATAGTTTAGTTTAGACAGGAGGAACGCCAGCATGTTCATGTTTGTATGTTGGGCAGGGCAGCTCCTGCTCCTTTCCCTCTGGTAGCCTGCCTTTGCTTCATAGCTGTCACTATATTTTAGTGTCTTGGGCCAGAAAATGAGTAGTGGTGAAAGTATGGTTATGGAACCCATCATTTGCAATGCAAACAGTCAATATTTTCAGCAATTCAAATGTCCTTTTTTCTAAAAATTATGGAACTTTTCTACTGAATAGAAATGTCAGTAACTCTGACATTTAGGTGTAGTTAAGAATTCTGCAGGAGGACTATTACAGGCAGTTTTTAATTGGCAGGTGTTTTAATAACATAGAAGCCTTCAAAAGTTTAGAATTCCACCTAAAACAAAATAGTATTTCAGATGTCATTCCAGAGAAATAGAAGCTCCACCTCTTTTCGCACTCTAGAAGGGTCGGAGGCATCATGGCCTTGTGATTCAAGCAGGTTTGTCTATGTCACCAAATCGCTACATGACTTTGCAAGCGGCAGAACATTTTATGTCTCGCTTTCCCTGATGCGGAGTTTAACAAACAATACACATAAAAATGCCAGGAGATCCTTAGGTAAGAAGTACACAACCTCCAATAAACAAACACTCAAACCTAACTAACAGCTTGTTTGGATGGGTTCCTTCTCCAGATCAGAGCCAATAAAGATATTTGTTATCTCATAATTGTGTTATTTCCACTATGACTTAAGCATTTTTTAATGCTCTATGCAGGAAAGAGTCAACACTGCTTTTCTAGAGGGAAGCTTTGCAAATATGTTAGTGCGATAAGCAAGTATGCGTGTAAGGGTGCTCCAGCTGATTTAGAATTTCAGAAGCCCTTGATGAGGTCGCTTACCTAAAGGCTCTCATAGAAATGAAGCTATCGGGTTATAAGATGCAAGGTCTTCTTGTTAATTAGTAGCTTTTTAAATAAAACAGAGCAGGACCTGCCGTCAGTGGTGTTCCGTGGGAATCTGTGCTGGAACCTGTGCTGTTCAACATATTCATAAATGCCCTGGAAAAGAGGGTGAATAGCAAGATGATAATATTTGCTGATTATATAAAATTATTCAAGATAGTCAACATTAAAACTGCACGCAAAAGAGTTGCAGAAGATTCTGGTGATTTGAACTGACTGGACAATAAACTGGCAGGTGAAATTATTGACAGAGATGAAATTACCCATTACTATGCAGAAAAGGTATGTTTTCTGAAGAAATCTGTGCAGTGCCAAGCCGTGGTTCAAAATGTGAGGTGCTGGGAAGAAAGGAATGGAGAAAAAATAAGACAATGCCACTGTATGAATCCATGGGGCACCTCCGTCTCAAATACTTCATGCAATTCGAATTGCTCTATTGGAGAGAAGGATGTACAAAAACTAGAAAAGATATGTGAAAGTAGGAATGGTGTAATTAGAGGTCTACCATGGATTTTGAATGATGAGAAATTATATTGACTGGGACACTTTATGAAAGAGATGACTGCAGGGCAGGTGCCGTATGGGAAGGTGAGGAGAAGGTGATTCTGTATTGCTTAGTGTAAGAGGTAGAGGAAGCACCCAGCTAAATTTTCAGGTAGGAGATGTACAATAAAGGAAAGAATACTTTTTCAGACAACATAAACTGTGGAGGTCTTTGGTCCAGGCAGTAGTTAAGATCAGAAATAAAAATTATTTAGAAAAACAAACAACATTTATGGAAGAAAAATCCAGTAAGGACTATTTAACACAGCTGTGTGTATGCAACCTCTGGCTCAGGAAATAGCTAAAGTGCAGATCACTGAAGCTGAGAAGGTGGAAACAGCGTTTTGTCCTTGGGCTGTTCTTGCATTTTGTGCCGGGGCATCCAAGAAGAGACAATTTCAAAGCAAGGAAAAGTGGCTAGACAGACATTTATTCTGGCAGTGTGCCACCAACTTTATGTTTCAGCATGTAGTGTGATAAACATATTGGCATTTTTTTTATTGGAGAAGACTTTTCAAGTCGCTCTCAAGGGGATTAACAGGGCACTTGTAACCATTCTCAGTAGATGAGGTCTTACTGGAGATAGGAGAACCCTTACTAGACAAAATTATTTATTTCTGCTGAACTCTTCTGGTGCACGTCTGATTTGCTGAGGAGCATGGTTCATGAGCGTGGAAACCTGTCTTCACGTGGATGCTTTTGCTGAATATCTGTGACACAGTCTTGTACGGGGGCAGGTACTAGTATTAAATATAGAGGAGTTCTGAGCTGTTGTTACACATTTCTGGCAATTGCCAGCATTGAAGAGGGCAAATGAGGGTTGCTCCCTGCCTGCTAGGAGCTGGAATAAAGCACTGGGGGAACTGCAAAGCTGTCCTGTACCTTTGCTACGAAGAGGAAGACAGATTGTGTTTCCCCCAGCCCCATCAAGTTCTGTGCAGAAAGCCCATTTGCCAAGTCTTGGTGCATTTTGAGTGTGTGAGAGACAGATTAATTTCACAGTATAAGCAGAGATTAACTGTAAATAAAATTGCACCTTGCACAGACTAGCTCTATGCTTCCCTGTAATAGAGTTTCAGTGTACCAGACTGCGCAGTAACGGTGCTCTGCTGTAGATCTTTCAGCAGTCGCTGATGCTGCCTGCATTTTCAATGGGTTTCCTTTAAATGCTTTTTCTTATTTGCTTATAGAAAGTTTAGAGCCGCAGGCAGCGGTGGTGGTGCCTAGGGACCGCAGTTAATTGGACTTTAGTTCTACCTGTTTAGACAAGTAGATGGAAAGATGCTTTTGGGATTCCCCAGTAGCCTACTGGGATCTAAAGAAGGCTATAAAAAATAAATAACAAAAATGACACAGTGAATATTTTGAGTCTTTTATCCAGGTTCTGAAGTAAGTTAAATCTGGCAAAGAGTCAAGCATCTGTTTCATGGATGGGGAAACTGAGCCTCGGATTGCATAAATTATTTGCCCAGAGTTGCAGAGAAAGTGGCAAAGCCAGAACCAGAGTCTCAGTTTCTTGCCTGCCCTTCTCCTGCGTAACACTAGATTAATTTGCCTGTGATAAATGAAAGCACTGCGTACATGCTGAGAAATAAGGTTATTTTATTTATTATTACTAGTCCTTTAGGCCACTCTGTAGTCTCTCAGACAGTAAGGTAGGACTGATGCTGCTTGGAAAGGTATAGTCCAAGAGGTCTTTAACATGTTTTCTTCTGTTCGTAATTTTTTCATGAGAAGTGCTTAGAAAGGAAAAGAAGCAGAATTCCTTTGGGAGTGTGGCGACAGGAAAGGCTGTGGACTAGGAAAGGGGGAGAAGAAGGGCAGCTGGCTTTAACTATTTTTATAGCCAAAGAGGTAGCAAAATGATAAAAGAAAATTTGTACAACTTGGAAGACAAATCTCTCTGGGAAGATCACTAAAACCCAAATGAGTGCTGCTGACAGGCATCAGAGTGCTTAGATGAGATCCTGTTATTCAGACTCGTAACTTTGAGTAGAGGAAGATATCCATAACCGAAATGTAGAAACATAGAGATGGTAATATTCAGTTTGCCAGCCGAGTTGGTGATAGGAAGGTGTATCTCACAATGATTATAGGATTAGCAGGTTTGCTAATACTGTTAGTAGAACGGGATTTATGGAATGACACCAATGTTAAAGGTAGGAGTGTACTGACTGCCGGATTTCATTATTTCCTAGGTGCCTATCAAGCCTAATGTGTGGGAAAATGGAGCTGCTATTATTTAAACTTGAAATAATTTCCAGGCTTCCCAGCATCAGGAGAACTATTCCATTTTGCATCATCTGTTTCATCATTTCTCAGTGATAATTTGTGTTTACCCAGGAGGATTTTCAAGAGATGAATAACACTCTCACTGAGAATTCTGAACATTGAAATTTACGCTAATTCTGTATATGGGCTGTTGTATGAAATTTAAATTATGCCTGTCACAAGCTACTACACTACGTCTATTCTCTCTCAGACAATGCACTCTACATAGTGCATTTCTTCCTGAGATGATTACCTTACAGGTTATGAGTACATTTTGGTTTATCAGCAGAACAAGAGCATCAGAGGTGATTGTAGTAAATGGTGCTTGTTTATAAAAGTAACAGCAGCAACTGAATGTTGTTTTTCAATCATTCCATACATTGTTTGTACATTCTTTCCCCGAGTTAATGTAGCTTTTGTCTGTATAAAGAGAATAAGTACACGGAGAGAAGATATGAATGGAAGTGTAATATAATAGTATTTAACTTCAGAATTTTTAGAATGTTAATAGTGATAATATAGATCTTCCCGTAGCACTTTCGCTCTGAGCACCTTAAGTCATTGCCAGCATTGCAGTGAAATTCATTGTCTGCCAATGCTAAATTCGTCACCGGCATCCCCTCCTTAATGTTTCTGTGATACCCTGCTTTTCTCTGTTTGGACAAATTTCACTCCCCCATGAATTTAAGTCCGTAGTTCTTTACTTTATCACACGGGAATGTGAAGCTCTGAGATTTTAAGTGATATGTGTTCAAAAATAGCTACCGATTATGAAAATGCCATGTTTGGGGCTGAGATAACTTAAATCAGCTCGATACTCCTGTGGTCATCCAGTCACAGAATAAAATACCTGCTTCACTCCAGACCCCTGCATAGGGCCCTCAGCATTTGGTCAGTTTGGGATTTCTGGGGTGCAAAGATGAAACATTGTCTATGTGAGGAGTGGGACGGGAACATCCGTGTGTGACTGTTCTAGGCCCCTGACATCTCTCAAAGAAAAGAGAATCCTCCAGTATCTGTATGTACGAATTTTTCAGCCACTTCATCCCAGCTGACTGGGATATGACTGCAGCAAAAATATGTGTGAAATAACTGTGTCAGAGTTTGTAAAACATGCACATGAAAGCAAACAGGAATAAACAGGACTGTAAGTTATAGCTAGGGTAGTAGGATTTTTGTTTCTCCTAATATCTGCATTTTTCAAATAACAGGCGAAGCTTGAGAATGAATAAAAATAATAATAATTTAAAGCTATCCCATTGTTGGCAACATGTTGTTTGTACATCAGCTCAGACTAAGCTGCCAAATTAGGACTCGAATACAGCCATGTGAGCACTTCATTTTTTATGTGCAATTTGCCATTTCCTTTTTATTTTGACAGCTACAGTAGCACAGAAGAATCTTATTTGGGATGGAACAGACTTATAGACTTGCTGCATTGCCAGACTGCTGCTGTTTAAGTAGCATGATTCTGGCTTTCAACAAGAAATTGCTGTAAATCTTATTTTGTAGTAGCATGAAATATGATTGGGTGAAGAAAGTAATTTGATAACGTGTTTTCTCACCATTCCCCCTTTCACTGTTTGCTGGTTTTATTCCCACGTGTTCTGCAGTGTGTTATTACCATTGATAATGTGAGATGCAGTCTCCATTTATCAAAAGCAGCTTGTAAAAATGTAAATAATTAGTGTAGAAGGATGGGAAACCAGGGACGTGACCATAACAGTGCTGGGTATTTTGACAACCTAAAACATGTTTTGCAAAGACTAACAGTGAATTTATTCTTTTTTTTTTTTTTTTCTTAATAGGTGTTCCCATTCCCACCCTGGTCTGGTACAAGGACTCTGTTCCCCTCAGCAAGCTGGAAAACCCCCGCTACAAAGTGCTGCTGAGTGGCGGGCTGCGGATCCACACGCTACGTCCTCAGGATGCTGGGATCTTCCAGTGTTTTGCTAGGAATAAAGCTGGGGAGATACAGACATCCACCTACCTGGATGTGACCAGTGAGTAAGGAGTGGAGATACGAGGTCGATGAGTTGTCTTGTCGTTTCTGCGGGTGACCCTACCTCCATCAGATTTCTCCACCACTCTGTGCTTGTTTGGTTCTACTCACAGAACCTTGATTTTCGTCAAGTGTAGCTGTAGGGTACCCCCAAATGCTCTGTGAGGCCTGAAAGCAATCTGCTGAAGCCTGTAGAGAAACTTTCCATGACATAAGGGGCTTGAGGTGAACTCTCCTATTTCATACTGGGAAAGGAGAACTTAATGAAAAGCAAAAAAAAAAAAAGGAAGGTTAATTGTGAAATACTTTTCTTTTTCCTCTATACTGAAATAATTTAGTTCTACTCTAATGTAATTCTGTTCTGAATTTGAGCTACTAGTTCGTTATTGTGCGTGGTACCATTTTGTTTGCCTTTTGTCTACAACTACTTTTAGAAGAGGAAAGAAAGAAAATTCAGGTTAAATGTCTTTTTTTCTTTTTTGGACAATAAATTTGATTAAATGGTTTTGTTAATGAAGTACACTCTCCTCTATGGAAGAATTACAAATCCTAGTAGTCTCTTTTAAAAGCAATTATTAACAGGCATGTCTGTAATACTGTAACTCCTCTTCAGGAAGCTGATTTTTAACCCAAGAGCAGTTTACGTATACTGACCAGAATTCCTACTGGCCTCTGAAAATAGATCAGCTCCATTTCAATATATATATATATCTAGGAAACTGCAGGAAAAAAATGTAATAAAATGTAACTGGGGAAAAATAAGAGAGAAAGAAACTCAGAAAATGTCTTGGATGAGACTCAGGTTCTGAATTCTTTTGGCTGACATTTAAGTTTCAAAGTTAATGCCTTTCTCAAGTTGCTTTTCATCTCAAACAACTCTGTTATGAAGATGAAAGAAAATAGTTTTGTTTATCTAGATTTCTCAACTTTCCCCCAAACACTCATTTTAAGCTTTATCTTCATCTGAAAACCATCTTACTTGTACATGTACAAGCACTGATAGATTTTTATTTTCCATGCAGGTAATAAACTGAATTAGACAATTCCTAGGAGGTGAATAATGAAAGGTTACAGTCACTGCTGAAAGGTTTTCATGTATTATTGTCATGTCCTTCTCCATGATCAACTCAATGAAAGTGGATGTAAAGTAGTCCGTGATAATAGGGAAAGGATCTTTCTGATAGCTGATGCATTGAGTTTTTTGAATTTTTGATTCTAGACATTAAACCAGCATTTATACAGCCTCCAGAGGATACCACTGTTACAGAGGGGATGACCGCAGTGTTGACCTGTGAAGTTTCAGGGGCTCCAAGACCTGCCATCTCCTGGAAGAAAGGTAGCCAGTTATTAAGTTGTCGTGGAAAAGCTGTAATCCACGTTTTCTCGTCCATAGTGAGATTCTGTAGATGCATTTAGGGCATATTTCTTCTCTGGTTCTGCGAGCAGAGGATTTGTTGTGGGGCTGTTGTGAGCCGGTGACCTGGATAGGCTGCGATGGTCTTTTAGAAGAACCAGAACTGCAGTGCTCAGTCTGTGCAGTCTGCGTGACACTGATCATGCTGCGTTTCCCTTCTGTGTTTCAGGAAACCAGATCTTAGCCAGTGGCTCTGTTCAGATTCCTCGCTTCATTCTGCTTGAATCTGGAGGGCTCCAGATAACGCCCGTTTCCCTGCAGGATGCTGGCAATTACACTTGCTGTGCAGTCAACGCTGAAGGAGCTCTGCATGCTTTTGTGATGCTGACAGTGTGGAGTAAGGATAACGCTTTGTTTAAAGTCTAACTTTAATCAAGTATTAATCACTTTTTGTTGTATGCTCAGGAAATTTTCATAAGTAATTATGCTTTTCTAGTTAATAGAGATACTTGTATGATTTAATAAGAATAATGAATCTATTTTAGGAAACTTACCACAAATACCCTTTTTGTTTGTAAAATTATGCATGTAAACGTCTTTATTTTGTGAAAGGAAGCATATTTAAATAGAGCTTCAATCTCAATTACGATTTTACTCAGGTTTGCCTTGGCAAGTCTCACATTGCACATCAGACCTTTTGACTTGTAGGTTTGGCTGTCTGCAGTTGGTTTCTGCCTCCAGAAGTCTACAGGCACTATAGACCAGCCCATGCGGTGGCCACAATTACAATAGGTGTGATTTTCCTCATACCTTTGTATTTCTTTGTGGTCCTGGGCGCTGTTGGAATCCAAACCAAAGTACAGCAGACTTCAGCTAGCTTCTCATGTTACAGATTGTCATGGCACAGGGCAACCCATGGAATGATTTTGTCCTTCACCATTTGCGCTTGATCTCTATTTTTTAATTTCCTCTGTTGGGGAAGAGAGTCGGATCCAACAGGTTCACCTGCATTACTCCTAAGTGAGTTAAATTGCAGTTTAACTGTTTTTTTGCTCCTAAAGGTAGGAAATAGTGAACCCTGAGCTGGGACTAAAACTAATTAAAAACAATGAAGATGATGATGACAAACACAGAAGTGCTGTAGCCACCTCTCCTTTCCTGTGCTTGAAGTATTGGTTATGCTGCTGCTGTGTGGTGTGTATATGACATTTGTTAATCCCAAAACTGCAAGTTAAATCAACAACATTTTTCCTTTTGAACTTAGAAATACCTGAAAACAATACTGGCAGTAAATGTAATGTGTTTGTTTTGTATGACCATCATTTTTGTAATCTTATTGACGATATAGAATTGATATCAGGATGTTGTAAACTGAATGCTATCCAAGTGTATGGATCAAGTAAAGGAGTTCCTTCCTGTTAATTCTCAAAGGCATTGTTCCTATTTGTGTTAGAGATAGTTCCTGTTCATTGTACCTCGTTGGAAGGGGAAAAGTGAATATAACCTAGTATTTGTGTAGCAACAGCACCATTATAAAGCTAGAAGGCGTACATGGGTATGTCAGGAATAATGCTAAAAATTTCATGCTATTAGAGTTAGCTTTTGATTTTGCTGATGATTCCTTCTTGTGCATGTATGAGATATCTCAGTAGACGCTGATTATCTCTGTAGGGATTTGGGACTGATTAACATTATCCACATATCTTCTACACTCATCCTAGTTGTCTATCTGCTTCAGCTGATGCTATCTGCTGCTCCTGTGTGTTAAGCATAATAGAGATCTTTCACGCCAGATCTGGTTGCTGTAGTTACAGCAATTATTGTGTTCTGGGTCTCCAGGAGGTGCTTGAATAAAGATTTTTTGAAACGTTTGCATAAACAGCATATCTTTCTTATATGAAAAATTCAGACAACCAGAAGCTCCTCCTCCTATAACCTCTTTCCTGGATTTGACGAGGCTGTAGGGTGCCATTTAAGCTTTCCTCTTTCTGTATATTTTTCTGGTGTATTCTTCTCTGGACAGATTTTCTTTGTTTTTGTTTTTGTTTTCCCTGCTCCAAACAGTGTGCCATGTTTCCTGACTCAGTGCGCGTTTGGGTTCATTCCTAGCGTGTTACAAACATACTTGCTGCCCGATGACTTCAGGGAGTTGCCATAGGTGCTTGCCACAGGACAAGTGAGAGTTAGCACAGCTTTAGCATTCTTCTCACTCAGATCCCTGCCGACGCGGACTCGTGCCCTCTGCTGCTTTTGCTTCTCTGCCTCCCATAGTGTACCACCTCTTCTTGACACGATGACATGAGAGGGAGGGGAGCCTTCACAGCAAAGGCTTGAAAAGCAATGGCCTGCTTGCTTTGAATGACAAATATGCAGTTGCCTGCTCTCTGAGTGAATGCCCAAGTCAAAAGGCTGTAATTTCACCTGAACTGTGGCTTGTGTTCCTTTCAGATCGCACGTTCATTGTTCGTCCTCCTGAGGACAGCACTGTGATCAAAGGAACCACAGCCACTCTGCGATGTGAAGCGACTCATGATCCTAGAGTTTCAATCAGGTTGGTGGTGTCAGTTCTTGTTTGTGTGGTTTATCCGAGCTTAATTTTATAAGCTGTATGAATAGCATTAGATGAAAAGTTTCAGGACCCCAGATTTTAACACCGGACCCCTGATTACTGCATTATAGGGTTGTACACTGTATCATTAATCATATAAATCCCATCTTCCATTTCAGCCTTATGTATTATTTACAGTGAGCTATGTTCCACTTCATGACTTCGATATAGCCTTCCATGATTTTACTGTCAAGGTTAATACACTATCAATAAAACCAACTTGTCAGAAGCTGATACTTAATGAGAGTAAAAGCCAAAGAGAAGGAATAGGATTTCAGAAGTGTTTACATTGGGGTCCATGAAAGCAACACAATAAATGCCCATGTTCTTGGAAACAATTCAGTAACTAGGGGCTATATTCTGCTTTAACTGTGTAAAGGAAAACAGACTTTGTCTGAACTGTTAAAATTTGCACTGGAGCATTTAGAGGAAGGTCACCATTTTAAAATAAATTTACCATGAAAATTCATGTAGTCTGAAAGCAACACAAATGAAAGAAAATACAAGGAACAGCTTGGAGGGTGCTAGGAGGGTGAACTGCAGAAAGAACTTTGGAAAGAGAAATACAGGTGTAAAAAATTCATGTAGAGATACTTAATTGTAAGACCACGGGCTATAAACATCTCTGACATGTTGGTATGTGTGTGCTTTAATGGATGAGCTCTAGTGAACCTTGTCACAGCAGTTTAAGATGTTACTGATTATGGCAGTCAAAGGCTATTACAGTCTTAGTAGAGATGGGCCAACACCACAACTGTTAACTTCAGAGTAGGATGTTCTAGTTTAAAATGCTGATGAAGGTGGACTTCAGAACTTGGACATGAGTACTTTTCCATGTGAAATATATAGTATTGTTTATAAAATACGTAGTAACTTGGATGCAATTACTTTTCTCATTCTGATCACTGATCTAAAACTAGAATTTGTAAAAGGCACAGTTCCTGAAAGTAACTGTAGGGGCCTGTCATTTCTACAGTGTGATTACAGAAGCTGAGCTCTTATTGCACTGTTCAGATAAACCTGTTTTGAAGTTCTTGTGAGTGGTTAGTAACTGAAGCATTGTACTACTCAGGTATGTTTGGAAGAAGGACAGTGTGGTAATAAATCCATCCAGCAGTTCCAGGATCACAGTAGAGAAAGATGGAACCCTCCTCATCAGCCAGACATGGTCAGGGGACATTGGAGACTACACCTGTGAGGTCATTTCTTCTGGAGGAAACGACTCCAGAATGGCTCGACTAGAAGTGATGTGAGTATTCTGTCTTAAATATTCACTACGCTTGGCTTCAGACACCCTTGGGCGTTTTCTAGCATTTCATTCTAGGAGATCTGAGCAGTCTGTAAGTTTGATTTTTGGTGTGGCTTTTTTTAGGGGAAATTAACCATGGCTCATTCCTAATTGAATTGCCTTGAAATGTGTCCTTGCTTTTGCATCCTGCCATGCTGCTTGGACTTCCAAGTAACTGGAGCCTTGGAAGTTACTTCCAAGTAAATGCACCTTGCTGAATCACCATGTGTAGATGTCCATCTGGTTGGTGATTGAGCTCAAAGGAGAACAATTGAGAGGTGGTAGTTCACCTGAAGCCAGTAGCAAGTGGACTGCCACAGGGGAATCTGATTGGACATGTGCTGTTCAGCATCGTTATCAGTGATCTGAAGGAGGTGTCGGAGTGCATGCTCATCAAGTTTGTAGGTGGTACAACATGGGTGGGGGACAGTTGGGATATACTCAGGGGCGGGACCACCATTCAGAGGGACCTAGATAGGCTGAGGAATGGGCCAGCAGGAACCTTATGAAATTCAGCAAGGAGAAATGCACCGGCTGCATCTGGGAAGGGATAATCTTTTGCAGTGATACGGTTTGGGCACTGACTGGCTGGTAGCAGTTCTGCTGGGAACAACCTGGGGATCTTGGTAGACAGCTGAGCATGAGCCAGCTGTGTGCCCGGGCAATAAAAAAGACGAACAGCATCCTGAGCTGTATTAACACGGGCATAGCAGATTGAAGGAAATTATTACCCCCTTTTATTTGACACTTAGTAGTCTATATCTGGAATACTGTCTCCATTTTTCAAGACCAGACTGGATAAACTGGTCTGATCTCGTGTTTAACCCTGCTTTGAGCAGGAGGTTGGACCAGAGACCTCCTGAGGTCCCTTCCAGCCTGAATCCGTCATCCTGTGCTGTAGGGCTTTTCCAAAAAGCCCAGGTGCTGCGCTGTAAACCAAGGTTATAAGAAAATGTTTTCCTTCTTTTAGTATTTTTTCTCTGTTAAACATATATCAGAATAGCTGGTCCCTGGACAGGCATTGCTTACTCTTGCATTCCCTTTATACGTAGTTTTTCAGGGGAAAAACAGTTTTATGTGTGCCTTTCTTTATTCCTAAATATCTTTAAAAATAGTACCAAGAAAGTGTTTAAAGTGCGGTTCAGTTCTGAAAAGGGATTATAAAAATGTCGTTACGGGGTTCCTTATTTTCGATTTCTGTCATTCCATTGGGGTGAAGTGCACTTCCATTTGATTTTTATCACTAAAAGCAACAACTGTGGTTTTGGTACAAGTGTGGAGCAGATCAAATGAATAAGAATGTAATGTTTTATGTAGACTTCATGCATTTATTTATTTATTTGAGTAGTGCCACATGCTTTAATTTAACTAAAATTGCATCTGTTTCTGCTGGTCGTACCTGATGTCTCTGAGAAGATGGCAGCTTCTGCTGTTGGCAGTGTAACGAGTTCACCTCCGAGATTTGCTAGGCACAGGGCTGTTTGATACAGCATTATTCTGACAGTGCCAAGGCTAGATCAGATGCCCGTTTTCAGAGAGCGGTCATACATTCTTTCTCTAATTAAGCACTCCTCAGCTCTCCTCCCGGAGTACATTTTACTGCTGGTTTGAATCCAAGACCAGAAGACAATTCAAAATATATTGCTACATATAAGCGTACTTGCTTTTCTCTGAGGTGGTTTTTGAATGGAGGGCAGAAAATTATGGAGTGAAGACTGAAAAGAATGTTAAAACCTGGACTTTGAAACAAAGCTATGCATATGTGCTAACACTTCAGCAGTCTGACCATTTCTTAATCCTAAATAGCGAAAGATGCCCTGTGCAACCCAGTACAGCACAGCAGATGTATTTACTTGCAGTTCCTCACTGACCAGTAAGGAACAGTTTTATACGTCATACAGTTCGGGCCAGAAGTTAGCTGGGAGAAGCACATCTCATGTACGTTGCTGAGACTGCCTTTCTTGCACCCCAGCTTGTTTGACTTGTGTTGGCTGGC
Organism: Opisthocomus hoazin; assembly: GCF_030867145.1. Classification (NCBI taxonomy): domain Eukaryota; kingdom Metazoa; phylum Chordata; class Aves; order Opisthocomiformes; family Opisthocomidae; genus Opisthocomus; species Opisthocomus hoazin. The sequence continues at coordinate 21,740,439 of NC_134428.1, forward strand.
TCTCCATGCACTAGGACTAGCTCTTAAGCCTGTATCTCCGATTCCTCTGATGCTCGGCTGCTGATCTCATAGAACCTGCTTTTCCTGGAGGAATTAAATAAATGTATCAGACCTACTTTTTTAGAGGACTTCAGTAACTGAAAAGTCACTCAATCATACCTTGAATTGTGACATTTGATTTCAAAGTAGTGCTGCAGGTAGTGCAATAATGCCAAAAAACATTGCATTCCTTTGCAGCTTTCATCATTATCGTTTGGCTCAGTAGCACAAATCTGTGAGAAATAGAGATACATGATACAACAGAAGTGAAATGAAGAAGAAAATATGTGGAAAGGAAATGTCTGAAGTAAAGCTTAAATTAAATTCTAGCTCGTATACGAATGACAGATCTATAACATTCCCTCTTCTCCTAGATAATTCTCTTGTGCACAACATTAGCAAACAGGGCATGTACGTTCCCATCGATGAGCACTTACACTCCAGTGCCTTGAGTAGCACTAATGTCAGACAAATGTTCAAAGGAGGCCTCTCAACCAATTATGGACTGGAGCAGTCTACCAACGAATAATATCCTAGCCTACCTACCTTTATCTGACAGCTCCAATTGCCTCACCACCTTTTTTCCCCCCAGGAACCAGCATGTCCCTCCTCTACCTGGAGTCATGTTAAGAGAAATTTCCAAAAACACAAATAAATTTCTTACTGATTTCTATTCAAACTGATTCAATTCAAAACCATTGACCTTTAGGATGACCTTCAGTTATTTAATCTCTGAATGGTCTGGTTTTCTAATCTGTGAAAAGAAGGAAATAAAACTACTTCTTCCTTTGTCTTCCCTTGTTGGAAGACAGGCTTGGGGAAGAAGGTTCTGTTTCTTGCTAGAAGAACATACACTGATGGCACAGCGTGGTATACATTGCTGGTGCAGGCAGGATGGATCATTTTTCTCAGCATGCCTATGAAGAAATAAGATATTTGAAAGGGAAAGCCAGAAAACTAATGAAGAACTTACTAAAGTGCAGCCAAAGGTTACCTTGCTCATCAATTTTGCACTGATGGTACTTGGGCACAGAAACTAATTGCTAGTCAAGATACTCTGTTCATTCATTTGTCTTCCTTCTAAATGTGTTTATTCTTCATGTACATCACTTGATTTGATTTGCATGAGGTGGAACATTTCTGAGTGATATTTCTCATCTGCAAGAGATAGATTTTAATTTTTTATTTACTTTTTTTTCATTCCTAGCAGAGCTTCTCCACTGCAAATGCAGAAACATTTGCAGGTCTTTTGATGACAAGCTTGTGCTTCTCTTGCATTCCTCCAAGTCATAGGATTTGATCCTGAAAATAATTGTATGTTATGAAACATCCCAGCTTCATTTAGCTTACTTTTATAGTCCTGCAAATACCGTACTGCAATACATATAGAGGAAAAACTGCTTGTTTCTAAAGCTGCGTAAGCTGAGTTATCACAATGTATCACTCACCTGACGGAAAACTGTGCTGATTGCAGCTCAAAGTAACCTGAGGGTTCTCAATGTATATAAAATATGCAGAATTACCACTATCTATGCCTGATGATACCTGCTGCTCAGTATCAGCCTGTCTGCAGTCCGTACTAAAGAATCTCTTTGTTGTATGAATGTGACTGAAAAGTATGGTAATGCTGCATTGTTGGAAAATCAAAGCCCTCTACAAGCCTCTGTTATGTCACAACATAGAGTAAAATCTTTTAGGATCTTTCTCTATGCAAAAATGTGGGGAGGACAATGTAATACAAAAATAGACAATTTATTCCTGGCAGCAAGTTCATCTTCTTTCAGTTCTCTTTCACCAGAGAAAGAGCTATTATTGTTCTGTCTTCTTCAAAAGCAGGAGAGGGAAGCTCACCACTTACAATAAAACCCAGTGGGTCGCCAGGAATGCACCGTATGGCCTTTGTCAATCATTTATACGTGAATTTTGATACCCTTTTTACTAGAGTATTTGTAATTGCTACCTCCTCCAATTGCTTCCTGATACATCCCTTAAAAAGTAGCTTGATTACCAACAAGAAAATCAGGAAGACCAATACAGAGTAACAAATCAAAATGATATCTCATTACAAATTTATCTTCATAAGGATCCCATGTCCCTCAGTTCCCATGGCTCATCTCTTTTCCTTTCTGCAGGCAGTGAAAACAGGAAGGATGTCAAACTTGAAAATACATTTTTCCTTCCTCACTAGAAAGAAAAATTCTATTTATTTTTCCAAGCTCTCTATTGAGATGTCATCCAAGAAGTAAGGTTCACTGCTGAGTCTAAATGCACTTGATACTCAAAAGAGAAATACCACCTGGAAATACACTCAGAAATACAATTGTGTCTGTTCGTCATTGAAGGTGTATCAGAAAAGTAGGTGTTTTTAGCAAAAAGAAAGCATAAAACTCAAAAGCCTTTCCCAAGTCATTTGTAGATTTGAGCTTGTGGTGACCACCAAAATGAAATAAATCTGCAGGCCTTTAATTTCAAAAATCCACTTCGTTACAGGCCTGTGAGAGACAAAAAGCCTCAAAACTAATGGATGTCTTGCAAGAATCCTTCCTGTGTTTAGAAACCGGAGAGGATTCTTTTGCAAGAGAAACTGGAAAGTCCTGAGCAACACAGAACACGTTTCTTAGTTTAAAACATTCTGAACTTTTGTGAGCAAAGCCATCAGGGCTGAGTGCTTTGCCAGGCCTCCTGCCTCAAGTCCTTCCCATGTTATTAGGTCCAGCAGATGAACCACCTGCTCCAGAGTAAAACTTGTGTGGTGGACCTGAGTTAGGAAATCATTTATGAAATACGAGCGGGGATTTTTATAAATTGACAGGAAAACTTGTTTAATCTCCCTTGCCTTTTTAGTAATCCCCTCTTCAGTCACAGTCTCTCTAATTGCCTGCTGTTGGACCATTTTTCTCAGAAATCCCTCCGAACCATGTCTGGTTTATTTCCCTCAGCAAATAGTCTGCTTTTAGCTAATTTTATAAAACACTCTGTGTTTGCTGAGTGAAATTTTCAGCTGCCCTCTGGCAGTGATGAGCTGACTCAAAGCATTAGAGTTTCTGTTTTGAGCGTGTATCATCTGCAACTAGCTAATATTTCTCTCCTGGATTGTCACAATGACTTCATGTTCTTTTCTTGCAAATCCACTATTTTAATTGCTTTGTCAGAGTCCCCTCAGGTCACCATGGTGGCTATGCCATTAACCCTGTACTTATCTGTCAAATACAGATTTTAAAGTGTCCGTATACGTATTTTGCTGTCATACAAAGTAAGTTAAGGAGAACTTGCCTCCGTGCAACTCTTCAGCATTAGAGGAGTGAGGTCTTAAGATATTCTATATTGAAAAACCTTCATACGTTTCCTGTTTGGGGCTTCAGTGAATAGAGGTAAGATAATAATGCTGGAATTTAACTTCCAATGTCTGATCAGGGGCTGCTCTGTGCCCTTGTGCCCTGTGTGTTATAGTCCTAAACTTCATCCGCTTTCTTGATCTTGAACAGTTCTAGTCCGAGGTTCTTCTCATCTTGAAGAAGGGTTGAAATTGCCGTTCCTTGCAATAATTTCTTGGATGTTAGCAGCAAGGTAAAGTGATTCTCTGAAATGAAAAAAAAAAGCTATGATCTCTTTTGAGAATGTGAATATTCATGGTGGTGGTACAGGTCTCATTTATCATCCCTTCTGCACAGTATGTGGTAGCAAATGAGAAGGGGACAAAGTGTAAATGCTTGCTGAAGTAGGAATTACTATTTATTAATCTCTGCTTTTGTATACTACAAAGAGAGAAGTACACTTCTGTGCTGAAATATCTTTGTCATTTTAAGTATTTATTTCTGTCCAGGTGTATTTCTTAGGCACTTGTAATGTCTGCCTTGAGGGATTTAAATCTGTAAGCACCATCTGTTGCTGTTTGGTGTGGACACATATGGCTGAAGGATATGATATTAGTGGAGATAGGTGTTCTGTGCGGCTGCTACAGACTGAACAGACAGTGCCCGTTTCCTTCACGCTGCTGACTGAGCACCATTTTGTGTCCATCTAAGAGAATAATCAACTAATCCCAAATCCTGAGCAAAAAAACCCGCATGTTTAAGCTCAGTTTGTGCTTTAAAAAACGTGAAGAAGACAACGTCCGTTCTTTTTCAAAAGCATTTTGAGACTTGTGCCCTAGGAAATAGAGGCTGAGCTGTAAAGACTTTCTTAGTCTTGTAGCCTCTGTCCTCAAATGAACTGTTAATTCAGCCCTTCTAAATGGATGGGGAAACAAGACTAGTAAATGCACACCCTGAAAATATCCGTAATGTATTTCAAGAGCGTTTATGTAGTTTCCAGAAAAGGAGTGACACAGGGAGAAGTTTGCTGTGAGCTCCCCCTCAGCCACCCCTCCTGCATTGCTCCCTGTGTGACCATTGTCTTCAGAGAGAAGCCGAAGCCACAGCCCGTCTGAGCAGTTCCCCACAGGGTCCAGCTGTAAATAAAGTGGGGACAGGGGCTGCTATGAGCCATGTCACAACGAGTTGTTTCACTCTCTTTCCTGCAGTAATTTCCTTTGCCAGCTTAAATCACAAGAACACTTTTCCAGCCAGCTTGCTTAGGACGTAATGGTAAATTGTAGCGGAGGTTTAAAGTTTATTATAATTTAGTGTTTCATTCAAAATTAAGTAGCACACTCCTGTGGTCCCTGGGTAAATGGCCATATCTTAAACCCACACTCCACACTTTTCAAATGACGGGCTTGTTCTGCCGTTTTGCCTTGCAGGCCGGCTGCCCTCCTACTTTGTTTCCAGGTCCCCCTCTTCCCTCAACTCGTTTATCCAAAATTTTGCGGTGCTGTGTTCGAAGTGTGCTTCTCTTGAGCCCATGCGTACTCTTTTCTATGCCTGATGTTTCTTTTAGCTGAAAACTGGCTATGTCTTAGCTGTCTTTGGAGCAGGAGTCTGGAGCCTGGTTGCTGCATGGCCAGACCTAAGCAAGAACTCAGCTCCTCATAATCAAGACATCTTGAGCTAGTGAATTCATGAAGTTAACATCTGAATCACACCCTGGGGTGTCATTCCATGTTTACTACAGAAGAAGCCTGGGGTGACCATGCTGCTAATTTGGTTAGGCATTTGAAGTTAAACAAGATGAGACGAGACTTTGAGTCTCACGTTTAGCCTTCGGAAGCATCAACCCTTCTAGCCTAGAAAGAAGTGGGCAGGTGAGTGTCTTCCACTTATGTTGTCTCATTATCTGCGTGTTTTTCTTACCACTCTCTGGCTCTTCCAGCAACCTTTTTTTTTTTTGATTCTAAATCCACAGTGTGTAGCCGTCACAAACGTGTAAACAAACGCATTCACAGTTTTAACAGAAAAATAATAAAACTATTGTCTAGCTCTCCATATGTTCCTCAATCTTCCAGTAGAAACCCAAATCCAGGACATATTTCTTGTTCTGGCTTAAAGCTAGAGTCTGTATTTACTTTGGTGAGTGGCTAAGGATTCTGTTTTTTAAGTAACTGTAGCTTCAGTAGCATGATACATTACAAGCAGAAATTACTGTGTGTTTAAATCAAGCAGGTGAAATACCCCGGTGGCTTGCTGCTCCGGCCACAGCAGCTTAGCAGTGGTGCCGGCTGAGGATGGTTACCCTCCGCTCTCCTGGGCAGTCGGTTGAGTGGGTGAAAACTGATCCTCCTTGCCTCGCTTTTCCTTCACTCTGAGATCCTTGTCCTCCTTAGGAAACGGGATGATGAGGAGCAGAAATCGGGCTCAGATGGAATGGCTGAAGGGCTCTTACCTCTTGGTGCAGATCAGCATTTAAGGGATGAGGCAGAATTTAGTTTTCTCACTGCACCATGCAGCCTCCGACTTTCAGCCAATGACTGCAAATGAAATGTTTTTCCACAAATTGCCTTTATGTGGAGAAATCACACGTTTTAATTGAGCCGCTGTTTTATTTTTGTTTTTTAATGTTTCATTTTGTATTTCCATGGGATTTCTGCAGGCATTTTCACTACACTTTTCTGGATGGGTGCTTCCAAAAAAATCCTTATTATAGGAAGGAAAGATTCTACCCATGACAGGATAAGCCTGAATCTGCGATTAAATCAAGCTGTTCTGTAGCCTAAGAATACATATGGTAATTTTGAGTAGTAGCTCTATATGGATAGTATCAATGTCTTCTGCTTCCTTGAGTATGAAAAATTCCATGTGAAATTGTATCTCCCATGTGTTTTACTGTTTATATGTATTACTGCTGTCACATTTCTAGGGCATCATCATAGGAAGGGGAAAAATGTGAGAGAGGAAATTTATTGACCAACTTGTCTCAGTCAAAAAAAGTATGAAATTTGGCTTTTGTCCACATTTAGCACCATTTCCATTAGCTGCTCTAAGCATCAGCCTTGGGACTTTCAGCATGAGTTTTTTGGGTTTTTTTTCCAAATAGGATAAAATTGTGAAGAACTCAGAGATATCTTTCATTTATTTAATTGTACAGTAGCTGCTGATAGTTTTATGTCTTTCATCGTATGGGTCTGATATCGTGTGCCTTTAACTGCCTGTAAGACTGTAGCTGAATGAAATGTAGATTGATTTTTCTGTGCTGCTTTTTCTCCCTTTCTCTTTTCCTTGACAGCGAGCTGCCTCATTCCCCTCAGAATCTTGTGGCCACTCTAAATTCCTCATACAGCCGCAGCGTGATGCTCTCCTGGGTGCGTCCGTTTGATGGAAACAGCCCTGTTCTGTACTACATGGTCGAGCTCTCAGAGAACAGTGAGTAAAGTCAAATATGTTTCAACCTCATGTTCTTCTTAATTATTCAGCCTTCTTTCAGACTTGCCTTTTACCAGAGCTACTAACAAAATGTTACTGTTGTTTGCTAAAGGAGAGAGAGTGTTCATGAAGGGGAAGCCCTGGGTTTTGCACTCAATTGTTTTCAAGCTGAAAGAGTTAAACAAGAAAAAGAGGCTCGAGATGGTGGAGTTGTGGTTCAGGAGAGCCTTCGTTCCACCTCTGGCATCGCCAGCCACACTTGAGGCACAACAGCTCATTCCTCGGTGCTTCTATTCGACATCTGTAAAATAGCAGTAGTCATATTTTATTTCTTCCCATGGTTGTCTTTTGCTCTCGATTCATAATATCTTGATACATTCAGAGCCCAAATTCCACCTAAAAAATGCAGGCAGGGTGATGATACAAGGAACTGATGATCTGTCAGAGGAAGAAACTTGATGTCAATAGGAGCTACTACCTTATCTGTATATGGGTTCATACATTTCCTTCGCTTTCCCTAGGTTATCATTTTACACCCTTCTTTTAGGTAGGTGGTTGAGGATGCTTAACTGTAAGGTATCCAGATATCTAGCTTCATGGGTTACAAACCTGGTCATTGGGAATTGCCACTGCTCACAGTTTACTCATGCTGTCTGTCTGGTCCTCCGCGGCTCTCAGTTTGCAAGGTTATTCAGGGACATTGCTAATGCCTCTTTAGGAGTTGATGGAAAGATGAGGTTATATGGAAATTGGTCACCTTGGCAATACTTTCTAATCTCTATCGCCGTAGGAGCTGGAAATCCAAGCTTAACAAGTGATTCTTGATGAAAAAATTAAGAGCATCACTTTTTCTGACATGTGGAAATTAGCCACTGCATAACTGAATGTGAAACAGTGCTGATTTTTGATTATCTAGAGAGTAGCGTTTTGTTTTGCCATACAGAGAGCTTGAGATGAAACTTGAGCTTCAGGTCACATACAAGCCTTTTGCTTTGCACGCTGGAGGGCATAACTTTTCAGATGTGGAGGTCCCAGAACTGGTGATCTTGACATCTGCTAGGCAAAGTGCAGTCTTCTAATCCTAAGCAGAATTCCCAAGTCATGTCCAGGACTGCTTTCCTTAAAACAGTTCTTTATGAGCAAAGACTCCTGATCTTTCTGTAACAAATTACTTGGAAAATTCCGTGTTCTGCCCTCACACCCCCTCTCTACCTTTTTATCACCACCTTCTTCTTTATTATCCCTCTTCTTTCCTTCCCCTCCTATTGACTACAGGCCAGGAACTGCCTTTTTGCTTTTCCGCACCTCTTCTTTCACCCAAGGTCGTTACCCTTTGCGTTTTGTGTTTCCCAGTGGCTTTGACAACAAGAAGCAAATGAACTCCCAGTCTGGGAACAGAGTGCAGAGGTACTAGAGCTGTGTTTACACAGAGACAGCAGAGAGCTGGTGGAACGTAGGAACTTGGGTCCTGTGCTGTCCTGCAGGGATGGGGAAGAGTCGTGAAGAGAAGAGGCAGCGCACTCTGCATGAGGAGAAGTTTGAAAGATCTGCAAGTGCTTTTCTAGCAAGGATACTTTGCGGTTCTTGTCTAGGAATGGGGTAAATGTGCCATCATTTTGAAAATGCTATCATTCATTCACTGAAATTTGTAGAAGGCTCAGCAAAAATCAACGCTAGTTCTCTAGAAATCGTGCAGACAGTCCCTCAGAACTCCACAGGATTCTGTAAACCCTTGCTCACTCCAAGATAGATCCAATAATTTTGGCTGATGGCATTGCAGTTTACCACTGAGAGAGTCTCTTTATCATTTACCATTTCGGCGAAGCTACTGAAGGTGAAGGGTTCTGGAGCAGAGGCTCGCGCCGAGGGACCCTTTCTCCGGTGGCAAAACCGCAGCGGCGAGGCGGCAAAAAGCGCCGAGAGAGAGAGGAGACCCCAGCCCCCCCCCCCTCAGCGGGAAAGCGGGAAGTGCCAACGAGCAGCAGCTCCAGCAGCTCTGACTCAGCGGGGGCGGAGTCGAGTGTGACAGCGGCCAAACCCCCTCAGGGATAAGAGCAGCCCCCAGGGAGCGCGAGCGACCAGGAGCGCGGGCGACCAGAGCCGGCAAACAGGCGGCGCAGCAGCCCGGGAGCGGCGCAGCAGTTTGCGCAGCAGTTTGCGCAGCAGTTCGAGCGGGGAAGGCGACTGGCAGGGTACAGCCGCCCCTTCTGGCAACTCAAGTAGTGGGCATCGCTCTTCCAGGAGATATTCTAGCCATGGTTACCACCCGTGGTAAAGGTGTTGCTCGAAGGAGTGTGGGGACCCAGACGGAGGCCCCACGCAAGAACGCGGGTGTCCAGGTCTCTGGCTGCAGGGAGTGCCTGAGCCTGGCGCTCGTACCGGAGGACAGCAGAGACAACGGCTGTGTTCGGTGCGAGCAGGTGAATGACCTGCTCAGCCTGGTGGCAGAGCTGAAGGAGGAAGTGGAGAGGCTGAGGAGCATCCGGGAGTGTGAGAGGGAGATCGACAGGTGGAGCCGCACCCTGCCCTCCCTGAGGCCCAGGCAACAGGAGGCGGCTCCACAGAAAGCAGAGAACCCCCAACCCTCTTGCCACCGAGCAGAAAGAGGGGGCCTAAGAGATGGGGGGGAATGGAAACGGGTCCCTGCTCAGGGGGGCAAGCGAATTTCCCCCCGGCCTCCCTCACCTGCCCAGTTGCCCTTAAGCAACAGGTATGGGGCTCTGGAATGTGAGGGACTGGCCACAGAGGATGTGGGTGAAGGTGAGGCTCCATCCAGGGGGTTGCCTAGAACGAGTCAGACAGCCCCACGTATTACGACTGCCTCAACTAAGAAAAAAAGGAGGGTCATTGTCATAGGCGATTCCCTTCTGAGGGGAACAGAGGGCCCGATCTGCCGACCGGACCCATCCCACAGGGAAGTCTGCTGCCTCCCTGGGGCCCGGGTTAGGGATGTTGCGAAGAAACTCCCTGGTCTGGTGCGGCCTTCTGATTACTGCCCCCTCTTGGTAATGCAGGTTGGCGGGGACGAGGTAGCAGAAAGAAGTCCCAAGGCCATCAAAAGGGACTTCAGGGCACTGGGGCGACTGGTTGAGGGATCAGGGGCGCAGGTGGTGTTTTCCTCCATCCCATCAGTGGCAGGGGACAGCACTGAAAGGGGCAGGAAAACTCACCTGGTTAACAGGTGGCTCAGGGACTGGTGCCATCGGTCAAATTTTGGCTTTTTTGATCATGGGGAGGTGTACACAGCACCGGGCCTGCTGGCAACAAGTGGAGCTCAGCTATCACAAAGGGGGAAAAGAATTCTTGGCCACGAGCTGGCGGGGCTCATTGAGAGGGCTTTAAACTAGGTTCGAAGGGGGAAGGGGATACTGCCCAGCTCACTAGGGATGAGCCTAGGCTTGGAGTGCCAAGGCCAGGGGTGAGATTGACAGCCCAGCTCAAGTGTGTTTACACCAATGCATGTAGTATGGGCAATAAACAAGAGGAGCTGGAAGCCATTATACAGCAGGACGGCTACGACTTGGTCGCCATCACAGAAACGTGGTGGGACAACTCGCATGACTGGCATGCTGTCATAGATGGCTACAGACTCTTTAGGAAAGACAGACCAACAAGGAGAGGTGGGGGAGTTGCTCTATATGTGAGGGAGCAACTGGAATGCATTGAGCTTGGCCTGGGGGCAAGTGAAGAAGGAGTTGAAAGCTTGTGGGTTAGAATTAAGGGACAGGCTCACACGGGTGACATTACGGTGGGTGTATACTATAGGCCACCTGACCAGGAGGAGGAGGTTGATGAGGCCTTCTACAGGCAGCTGCAAGCAGCCTCACAGTCACAGGCCCTGGTTCTCATGGGGGACTTCAACCACCCTGACATCAGCTGGGAAGACCATACAGCTAGGCAGGCGCAATCCAGGAGGTTCCTACAGAGCATCGATGATAACTTTCTGATGCAAGTGGTGGAGGAACCAACAAGGAAAGGCGCGCTGCTGGACCTCGTGTTAACAAACAAGGAGGGACTGGTGGAGGACGTGAAGGTTGGAGGTAGACTCGGCTGCAGTGACCATGAAATGGTCGAGTTCAGGATCCTGCGTGGAGGAAGCAGGGCGATAAGCAGGATCAAAACCCTGGACCTCAGGAGGGCTGACTTTGCCATCTTCAAGGAGCTACTGGGAGGAATCCCGTGGGCCAGGGCTCTCGAAGGCAGGGGGGTCCATGAGTGCTGGTCGCTTTTTAAACAACACTTCTTCCATGCACAGGAGCAATGCATCCCCCTGAGAAAGAAATTTAGCAAAGGAGGAAGGAGACCTGCATGGTTAAACAAGGAGCTTCTAGCGGAGATCAGGCAGAAGAGAAAGGTGCATGGCATGTGGAAAGAGGGGCAGGCCACTTGGGAAGAGTACAGAAACGTGGTGAGAGCATGCAGGGATGCGACGAGGAAGGCCAAGGCTCACCTGGAATTGAAGCTGGCAAGGGATGTCAAAAACAACAAGAAGGGCTTCTTCAACTACATCAGCAGCAAAAGGAAGGCTAGGGACAACGTGGGGCCGCTGCTGAATGAGGAGGGTGTCCTGGTGACGGAGGATGCGGAGAAGGCAGAGCTAATGAATGCCTTCTTTGCTTCAGTCTTCAGTGCTAAGACTGGCCCTCAGGAATCCCAGGCCCCGGAGGTAAGAGATGAAGCCTACAAAGAGAACGACTTTCCCTTGGTCGAGGAGGACTGTGTGAGGGATCGCTTAAGCGATCTGGACGTCCACAAATCCATGGGCCCCGATGGAATGCACCCACGAGTGCTGAGGGAGCTGGCGGATGTCATTGCTGAGCCACTCTCCATCATCTTTGAGAGGTCCTGGAGGACAGGAGAGGTGCCCGAGGACTGGAGAAAGGCCAATGTCACTCCAATCTTCAAATAGGGCAAGAAGGAGGACCCAGGGAACTACAGGCCGGTCAGCCTCACCTCCATCCTGGGAAAGGTGATGGAGCAGCTTATCCTGGAGGCCATCATGAAGCAAGTGGAAGAAAAGAAGGTTATCAGGAGTAGTCAGCATGGATTCACCAAGGGGAAATCATGCCTGACCAATCTGATAGCTTTCTACGATGACATGACTGGTTGGGTAGACGAAGGGAGAGCCGTGGATGTTATCTACCTTGACTTCAGCAAGGCTTTCGACACAGTCTCCCATGATATCCTCCTGGGGAAGCTGAGGAAGTGTGGGCTGGATGAGTGGTCGGTGAAGTGGATAGAGAACTGGCTGAATGGCAGAACTCAGAGGGTTGTCATCAGCGGCGCTGAGTCTAGTTGGAGGCTGGTGACAAGTGGTGTCCCTCAGGGGTCAGTACTGGGCCCAGTCTTGTTTAACTTCTTCATCAACGACCTGGATGAAGAGTTAGAATGTACCCTCAGCAAGTTTGCTGATGACACCAAACTGGGAGGTGTGGTAGACACACCAGAAGGCTGTGCTGCCATTCAGCGTGACCTGGATAGGCTGGAAAGTTGGGCAGAGAGGAACCTGATGAGGTTCAACAAGGGCAAGTGCAGGGTCCTGCACCTGGGGAGGAACAACCTCATGCACCAGTACAGGCTTGGGGTGGACCTGCTGGAGAGCAGCTCTGTGGAGAGGGACCTGGGTGTCCTGGTGGACGACAGGTTAACCATGAGCCAGCAGTGTGCCCTGGCTGCCAAGAAAGCCAATGGGATCCTGGGGTGCATCAAGAAGAGTGTGGCCAGCAGGACAAGGGAGGTTCTCCTTCCCCTCTACACTGCCCTGGTGAGGCCTCATCTGGAGTACTGTGTCCAGTTCTGGGCTCCCCAGTTCAAGAAGGATGAAGAGCTACTGGAGAGAGTCCAACGGAGGGCTACAAGGATGGTGAGGGGACTGGAGCATCTCCCCTACGAGGAGAGGTTGAGGGAACTGGGCTTGTTCAGCCTGAAGAAGAGAAGGCTGCCAGGGGACCTAATAAATGCTTATAAATATCTGAAGGGTGGGTGTCAGGAGGATGGGGCCAAGCTCTTTTCAGTGGTGCCCAGTGACAGGACAAGGGGCAATGGGCACAAACTGAGGCACAGGAAGTTCCGTCTGAACATGAGGAGGAACTTCTTCTCTCTGAGGGTGACGGAGCACTGGAACAGGCTACCCAGGGAGGTTGTGGAGTCTCCTTCTCTGGAGATATTCAAGACCCGCCTGGACAAGATCCTGTGCAGCCTACTGTAGGTGACCCTGCTTCGGCAGGGGGGTTGGACTAGATGACCCACAGAGGTCCCTTCCAACCCCTACTATTCTGTGATTCTGTGATTCTGTGATCACAAATCATGGGTATATGTACGTCAGCAAGCTTGCAGCTGCAAAACCAAGCACAGACCAGGACTGCAGTGAATCGAGCATCTTAACTGCCAGAAATATTCCAGAGCTTGCTGTCCTTTCAGTTTTCATCTTTATTTACTTTGCTTTTATGTACAATGTCTAAATGATTACTCATAGAAGTAGGGCAGAGCAGAATCTAAGCCCTTGAATATTCCACTGCTGCTGTGTTCTCTCATTTCCTACGTTGTTGCTCAGCTTTATGGATGCCAACAGAACAGTGGAACAACGTCAACAGTGACTTTGGTTTTGAAAGCTGACTATAATGTCTACTTATTGTCACTGTTGTCTTTTGCTTTTTATTTTCTTGAAGTGTTTGTTTTCTAGAGTTATTTTGATCTCAGTAACGTGTTACAGACCTCCTGCTCCTTTGGAAAGCACCACCTTTCCTTTGTTCCACCTCCCCATCCCAAGTGATGTTTGTGAGCGAGGCAAACATTTGATCTCGTGTAGGTATGGTTTTGTCTGATACGACTCTGCAGAATCTCTCTTTGCTTTTCAGAGAAAATTTCCTTTCAGGTTTTCGGTTGGTCCTGTCTGTGCCATGGAAAGAGCAACTGTCGAGGAGTCAGCGCATGCCCTCCATGAGCTCGTCTTCTTCTCTCTGTCGCTCTTTCCCTGTCAGCAGCAGTGCGATACACTGAGCATCCTCATCCCCGTTTGCTTTCCTACATGGAAAGTTTAGGGAGGGACAGCAGAATGATGGTTCATTTTCCAGTTAGCAACGCTGCACAGGAGACTTTGTTCTTAGTTCTGTGGAGTTTTAATCCGTGGGTTTTGCTTTGCAGTTACAGGTGCCAAAACGTCGTCTGGTTTTGTTCGGTTTTTCAGCTGTTTTCCTTTGAATAATTTTCTAATAGCTTTAGGATCCATTGTACGTTTTGAAGCACGTACCACAAATGAATACATAATAACGGTATCTGTTTCAGAGAAATAGCTGAAGAGGGTTCAAAATAATGAGTGTAAATTTCAGGAGACTAATTACTAGCTGCATTAGAGAGAGGCGTGTCACTCCACCTGGCATGGATTAGAACTCCTTTTCATTAATATCAATTCAGTAGAGATAGAAAAACCTTATTTTAATTAGAAGAAAAAACAGTGGCAGATCATGCACGTAAATTGCTGAAAATATGAACGACTCTAGTCACCTAATTTTTAAAATGGATGTATTTGGCACAATGCAATAATTCTCAAATTACAAGTATTCACAGTAGACTGTGTCTGTGGGTGACTTGAGACATACAGCCTTAAACATCTGGGGGCAAATTTATAATCTAATTTGGAAAACACAGTTCCAGGGAAACACAGTCATTAAGTATTCCTGCCCACACAGAGTCAGGAATGTGAACCTTAATTTGAAATAGGATTTTCAAATAAATAGTACCATGCATTGCTGTCACTTGCACTGATATAATTTTTCGATGTTTCATGACCTGTTTAGCCCCTCCTGCGATATACCTAAGAATTCCAATGAAGTATCTTTATGGACTTAAACGGGGATATGCCTATTTTATTCCAAAGAGGTTTAGATTTCAGGGATTAATGAAAAAATATTCTGAACAGTCTTTTAACTGAAGAAATAAATTAATACTTAAAGAAGTCTGCTGAGTGCAATTAAGATAAAAGCCCATTTTTGTTTTATTGTATTCTGGGATATCTGTGCTGTGTGATGTAATGAGATAACTCAGATTCATCACGTTGTGCCAAAGAGGAGGTAATAGAAGCTCCTATGAAAGCATCTATACATGCTGAACTTAAAGCCTATGAATTGTCATCCTGAATTTGGTAGGGATATTCAAATAATAAAAACTGAATACATTGATAAATCTTTGCAAAAATCCAACTACATGGTTTGGTACGACTATGAGAGTGTGAAATGATACTTTTTCTTGGGCCACTGGTAAACTTTGTTGAAGTCCTACCAAGTAAAGGATGAACCATTTCATTTTTATTTTAACTTTTTGCAATATCGTATTTTGTTGAAGATTTGGAACATGAATTCAGTGAACTCCAGCGCTACGGCAAATTCCAATACTGCTGTCTATGCAAAACCCCCTGGAGAAGGAAGGAGATGTAAATGTACTCCAAACCTGCAAAAATCAGCTTTCTGCAATAGAGCTAATCCGTAATATCTAATTAGAAAGGATTTTTGAGAACTTTGCAATTAGTGGATGAATTGTAAGGTAGATAGGGAGATATAGAACATATGCCTGTTGATGAGTAACCAGTGTTATTAAACGTATCATGAGAGCATCCAAAACTTCTTGACAAAGTTTTGTTCCTACAGAACAAAAGCAATTTCTAAAACCCCCAAAATATCATTGTAAACTAGAGAGTAGCTTGTGAGAGTCTTCATTTCCAACAAATTAACTTAGAAAGGCAATCAGAGTTAATTCAAAATACCCAGTACCTGTAAGGCGATAGACAGCTAAACATGGAAGTTTTTCAGACAGCAGCAATTGCAGTGGAAGAGCAAGCAAGCAAAGCCCAGAGTGCATTCTGGGCAGCTTAAGTTAAATGAAGGATTAGCACAGTCTGTTCGATCTAACAGAGGCTTATTTAATAGTTTGACCTGGCAAGTCTTTTGTCACCATGGAGCTTCTCGAGGCTTCCTGGGACAGGCAAGAGACAGTCATCCCCGCCAGAGAAGAGAGCCGGTGATGAAAATTTCATGGCATGTTTCTGATGTTCGAATTGCTTTTCTCTCCTGCAAAACAAGCTTCTGTACAATTCTGGCTTTTGTTGTGTATTTAAGGAGGGAGAACAGCCTTTCGAAATGTTTAGTTTATTGATTGTCAAAAAAAAGACCTGACATTTAAATTTTAAAGATACTCTGCACACTGACTGTATCCACTGCTCCTTGAGCTGCAAATCCTCCCCAACCCACTTTCCTTTACGAATCAGAGTGCCCAGGAGATGAATAGGCTTCGTTTATATTAGTTTTCAGTTTAATCTCTACTCCTGCCAGATCTTTTATCTTCCACCAAGAGAGGAAAAAGAATAAATAAAGTATTCTACAGATGCAGCATATAAACAGAGCAAAGCCCCAAGGTGCTGGAGAGATTAATAGGCCCTGTTGTTGAATCAAACTGCTCACTACATTGAGCGGCTTGGGTTAAGCACTCTCAGGTGGTGTTTACACTAGCAGTAAACAAATGAAATGCTCTAGGAAATGGACCACTACCCAGGTAGCTCGTACAAGGGTATTTCACTCTCTTGCTGGTGTCTGCTCTTCCATTTTCCTGAGGAAGCTTCTTCAGGTGATGTATTAAGTCAGCCATACCTTAGCTGTGGCTTACCTGGATTTCTTCTTGTGCATTCTGGCTTAATAAAATCCAGAAGGAACTAGGGTGCAAAAAACTCCTAACCAGTGCTTTTCTAGATAGCACAGGTGTGCTTCTTCTAAGGTCTTTCTAACAGAAGTTCAACGTTCAGCTTGGATGGTTTGCCATCAAGATCTTGCAGTCGAAGTGACTGTTGGTCAATCAACAACTAGAGAGGACAGAACCTGACTGCTGTGCACAAGTCGCTCTCCAGCATTCCCAGTATTCTGCTGCATCAGTTTTCCTGTTAAAAAAGACTTGGTTCTCGGAAAGCTGTTACTGGAATAAATGTATGTTCAGTAATTCGAAGAGGCAATGTTCATAACCAAACTGGCATCACATCCTAGAGAACTTAAACTTGCTAAGGAATCTGCCAGAAATGCACTAAATTAGCAGTTTGCATCTTGGTGTGAAGTTTAGCAGCCTTCCACATTTGGGACATCTCATCTTCATTTTCAGGCAGACATCTAGGTGACCTGCCAGGAGCTGCAGTGCACTTCTGATGAGCAACATGCACAGATACGTTGCCAAAATCGACAGCTAGCTCCTCAGTAATTTCCAGAAGTGTTAGTAATTTTGAGCAGGGAGCATGAAAACAGCTGGTATTATTTAAAAACTGAACAAATCTTTAAATTGGCTGATTCCTTTGCTGTACTGTTGCAACACAGACCAAATGTCACCTCTCCCTGACTATTTCAGTCATGACTTCAGAGTGAATATGTGACACCAAGCTAGGAAGAAAAGAAGTCAGGATATTTCATTTTCAACATATTTCATTTCTGACCTCTTTGAAAACTTGAAAATGTAATTTGGGCATCAGAGGAGCTCTGTATGTTGAGTATGTGAGCTGACAACAAGGGGTTTATAGTGCTGCCAGGGCTGTTTATACCAGGGAATCTTCCTAGGAAATGATTAGACTGAACGCCATATACTATCTCTAGGAAAAAAAAAATTGCAGACACGTAGAATCCTCAGCAGAAGCTTTCTCAGGTCTTACAGCAAAGGGCTGATTTGGCAGAGCGAGTCACGCTTCTACACCTGCTTGCAAGCTGGGTAGGAAGATATTCCAAACTGCCTGGGAATTTCATTCCAGCCCTTCCACCAGAGCCACTCACGGGTGTGGTGGTACGGTGGCCTGCCAAACAGATGGGTTGTGAAATACACAGCCCATCTGTCTTTATCATGCTTGTTTCCTCTTTTATTAAAATGTTAATGAATATAGTTTTTATTTATTATGCCATGACATGTGCAGCATCACTTTCCAGTAGACAAATGTGCAATCTGCATAACCGTGTGGGCTGACAGGAAGGTTTCTTCTGCTGAAAAGAAACTTCTTCCCAAAGTTCCTCTGAGGAAAACAAGCACAAAGAGCTCTGAGCAGTCAGAGGCGTTTTCTCACTTCTGCAGGGCTTTTAACAAGCACTTCCATCTTTTTCACATGTAAATTATTCCAACAGATTCTCCCTGGAAGGTTCACCTATCAAATCTTGACCCAAAGATGACCGGTGTCACTGTGAGCGGACTAACTCCAGCCCGAACGTACCAGTTTAGGGTGTGTGCCGTTAACCAGGTGGGAAAGGGCCAGTACAGCTCTGAGACCAGCAGGTACAGTAACCATAAATGTCTGTGTGCTAAAGGTGCAGTAACCCCTAGAGAAAAAAAATTCTGATAGTTTGTGAATGAATAAAATAAAGTTATCTTTTTGCACAATCATTGGGGAACAGAGCATTACCCAGGCCTCTGGAGAGTGCTGTGCAGCTGTCAGTAATTGGTGATAATGGCAATTAGGCAGTTCAGGAGATCAGCACAGGATGGGAGAGGTGCCCTCAGATTCCAGAGTCTCTGCTGAGCAGAATCTTGGAAATACTTTTTTGCTGTTGTGCTAAGCCACAGCAGTCAACCCAGGAAGGAGTACAGCGTTCACCCAGTCATTGCAATGTCACTTCTGGATTTCACCCAGACGCGACATAGAAGGATGGCTTCATCAAATCTAGTTTCGAATGCATCCCCCTGCTTCTGTGAACCAGAGCTTGCTGTGAGCTTGAATTGCAGAACAGCTGAACTCTAAATGGCTTTTTCAGAATGTAGGAGTTTGATATGAAAAATATTGAAAGAGCTGAAAGAAACAATTTGGAAGGAGTCACAGACACTGGACCTGAGCTCTAACTCATTCAAGCTTGTAATCTTTTTAAGGAGTTGTAGCAGCCTGGGTGATTCAGAGAGAATAAGGTTACCTCAGCTGTCTGTCTTGTTGCTTGCTTAACTGATTTCCTATTATGTTGATTTGTTGTAACTATTTCATGCATGTCTTCAGCAGTTTGATCAGCGTTATATTCCTTTCTAGTCATCAGACTTTGATAAACGAAACTGGTTCCCATCACTTGGATACATGAAATAGAAATGTTGTCTATCATTTATTTCAACACCTACCTCCGTCACGTTCTTTTGTACTTAGGTTGATGCTACCTGAGGAGCCCCCCAGTGCCCCACCTAAAAACATAGTGGCCAGTGGGCGCACCAACCAGTCTATCATGGTCCAGTGGCAACCTCCTCCCGAGAGTGAACATAATGGAGTGCTTCATGGGTATATCCTAAGGTGAGCAGTTTCCTAGCCTGGAAAGTCTGGAGCAAGATCCGTGTGCGCGTGAGGGACTTCAGAATGGTGCGACTCAAAAGGAGGTTGTAGAGAGGCAGGTGTTGGTCTTTTCTTCCAGGTAACCAGCGATAGGACAAGAGGAAATGGCCTCAAGTTGCATTGGGAGGTTTAGATTAGATATTAGGAAAACTTTCTTTACTGAAAGAATAGTCAGGCATTGGAATAGGCTGCCCAGGGAAGTGGTTGAGTCCCCATCCCTGGAGGTGTTTAAAAAACGTGTAGATGTGGCACTTCAGGATATGGTTTAGTAGGCAGGGTGGTGTTGGGTGGATGGTTGGACTCGATGATCTTAGAGGTCTTTTCCAACCTATGATTCTATGAAAAGTGTATTAAAGACTATTTGTAATTCCATTAAATGTGTTAGTTATTATTTACAAGTGCAGTGGCTGCCCTGGTTTATGACAGGTGAGAAAACACCTCTGTTCAAACGGCCGTGAGGGTGCAGGCACTTAAATTCTAGCCTGGCTGTACTGGAGTCAGTGCGCTGGGGTCTCTGTTAGCTACTCCGACTGGGCTGCTGAAGTGGACTAGCTCCATATAGAGACTCTTAACATCCAGATAACTTTTTTCCATATTTAAAGTGAAGTGAAGCACCAAGTACTGTAAGTGTTCACATGGGAAGTTGGTACAGTGCAGCCTATGTATTGCAGATTTATATTTGCTTATTACAATCTCAGCTTCCTGCTAGAAAGGTTAATTAAGCTTATCAAATACACAACAGGGCTCCTGCACTTTGGAAGAGCGAGAATAGAATCAATCAACTTCGGCTTTGTGCCAAACAAAATGGAGAGGGGGAATGACAGGTCAGATGCTTCATGGCAGACCTTGATTTCATTTTGAAAATCAGTCAGATGAGTAAGATTCTTTCAGACCCATCTGTATTTACTAGCGAGAAACAGCTTTGGGCAGGTAAGTGGGAATCCTGAATACATCCAGTCTTTCTGCTTACACAGGATTTACTGCGTTGGAAAGAGTGTTGCCGCACTGACAGACTTTGCAGAACATTTCCCTTTTGTAATTTTTTGGGACTCAGTTATTCACTCCCACCCAATTCAGCTGCAGCTTACTTGCTCATTTGGCATCCTACACATCCTGCAGTGCTAGAGCCAGCTAGGGCCGCACCTTTAGTAAGGGAGGCATTATCTAAATTAGAGTTTTTGTGGGAGACTCCCAAGCATTGCACCACCACTGACGTATTTCCAAGTGATGGTTACAGCCTCTCATAGACAAGCTGCTGACATTTTTAATACAGTGTCCTCCAGACCTGCTAGAAGATAACTAAATGCTACAGCTTAAATGCCAACATCCCATTCATGCCGTGCTCCTACTTTTGCTGGCATGGATGGAAATGCTTTTGTGATGTTAAGAGAGTTGGTGAGCTCCCAAAATAGTGCTGGAAAGTTCCTTCACTCTCTGCAGGCAGAGTCGAAGTCTCTTAATCTCCCTGTCACCTGCACAGAGCCTATTACAGTGGTGAGCCGCTTGTGCAAGTGCCTGCAGTTTATGAGCTGGACTCAGTTCGAAAGCTGTGCCAGTCACCAGTGACAGGTGGGAAAAGGTGCTTTAACTTCTGCCCATAGCTAGAATCTTGTCATGAGATGTGGGGACCTATTTGCACAGGGTACAAGTGTTGTTTGCCCAGTTCTTTCCTACAAACTGGTCTGCTTGATGATAGGATTAATCCCTTAGCTATTCCCAATAAGTCTTACCCAGTCCCAGCATTAAGTCCTTGGAGAAAGCAATCCGATAACCTCCTAATTCTGGCAATCTGTTCAGTTTTCTCCGTGTAGCATTTTCAGTAATGTTTAACTTAAGTATTTTCTACAACAGCTATCAGTGTAATTGATCCTTGTCCTTGCTGTAACATCTCTTTCCGTTTTAGCAGAGAGTGATCATATTCATTATGCTCAATCTGTGAACATTTTTGATGTCTGCATGCTTTGTCTTGACTACAGAGCAGAGAAACTGTTTATTTGATGGGAATATAAGATTATCATATAAAAGCACAACTGTCCTAGGTAATAAACCAGGCTGTTCTAGCAAGTTAATCTGTGTGGTCACAGCAACATGCACTGAAGAAAAGGCTTCCTGCACTGATTTCTGTAGAATTAGGGTATAAGAAAATGAAAAGCGCCTTGCATCCCAGAGACCCAATGCTCAAGACACACAAGACACTAAACCGATGGAACACCTGATCTTTAAAAGTGAAGGTGCATTGCACAAGTCATAGGAAGTATACATCAAAGTCCATAGTGAGAAAAATCATGAAGACGTGACATTTCTGAACTGGCCTCCTTCCTCTGCCCTTTCTCTCACTGGCAGTATTGCATTTAGAGGAGTGCCATGCTAATAGCAGAGTAGATTAAATCACAGGAGTGCTCTACACCTTGTCTGCTAGGTGTGAGGCAAAACATTGCTGCACAAAGAATTGACTTTGCCAGGAAGCATACACCGTTCACGGGAGACGAAAGAAAGAAAATGGTAGATGCTGCATAAAGCAGAAGAAGATCAAGACATTCAGTAAGCTCAGCTGAGGCCTGATATTTCTTTATTTCCATCTGTATTTCATAAATGGAATCACACCAGTGTAGCATGACAAATACTAAGTATGCCAAAATATGGTTAGGCAAGCAGCTCCTCGGCAGAAAATAGAGGGATTGTCAGTGATTAAGAACTGATCTCTTTATAAGAAGACTTTAGAACAAAATCTATGGCTGAAATACACGAAGTTGTCTAGTTGTAGAAATTACACCAATTTATCGTGGATGAATTTAAAATCAGTCTGTGAGATGTCAATGGAATTGTTCTGTGTCAATAAGCTTTTGGTGATTACTGTGAAGCAAAAGATGAAGAAGAGTGCATAAAAGCTGTGCGGTGAATAAAAATACAAATGTTTCCATATTTGTCTTTTTCATGGAGTAATAATGCCTTGTGCCCCTTACTTGGCCTCTATTTTTCTGATTTTTTTGGGAATTAGCATATTGTAAGCATCTGTTGTACTGGTTTCCTAAAGGAAGGAAAACAAACAGTATTATTCGCATTCACAGATTTGCAAGGTTTGTTTGTTTGCTATAATTTAGTTCTTCTCCATAGTTTCGTGGCCTAAAGAGACACATCAAAGGGGCTCTGGTTTTCGCAGTACAGTTTTTACAGGGGAAAATATATTCAACGTCTCAGTTTCCCCTGTCTCAGCAGAAAGTTTGTCGGGATGTTTACCACGCATCCGTATTTGGTACAGCCCTGCTGGAATTCCAGTGCTCAACCAGTCCTTAAGTCTCAACTATATTCCATCCTTATTTTAATCAAGCTGTGAAGTAAATCCTGTTGGAAGCTGGAGATGGCAATGCCTGAGACTCTAGAAGGTCAGAGCTCTCTGAGCTCTTCCTTTTCAGATTTCAGAGGAGAAGGAAAAAACATTTCTCAAGCTGATTTACAGCAGCACCCTGATAAAAATCACATCTGGGCTATTTTTTTCTACTAAATCACAGCTTTTACTAGACAAGCCACATTTAAAAAGCTGTAATTTTTCTGCAACCGTAAAACAGGATAAAATACCCGTTTTGTTTAGCCCTGAGCATGTAATCTCAATGAGATCAGATTATAAATACTACAGCAGTCAAACATGATATGGTGTTATCGGGAGTTAGTCTGTTCTTTCTGATTATTTTTCATTATTCTTTGTATAATTCTGCTGTAAAAGTTTGCATATTGCCTCTTTACAAAGGAAGCTATTTTGCTAGTCAGGATATTTGCTATAATTAATACCATCTAATTAACTAGCAAATTTTTCTTCCCATATGGTAGGTATCGCCTGGCTGGCCTCCCTGGAGAGTACCAGTATAAGAACATCACCAGTGCAGAAGTGAACTACTGCTTAGTGAAAGACCTGATCATTTGGACCCAGTATGAAATCCAGGTGGCATCTTACAACGGAGCTGGGCTGGGAGCGTTCAGCAGACCTGTGACAGAGTACACTTTACAGGGAGGTGAGCCAATCGGACCCATATATGCCTTATAGTTAAGATTTATAACACACTTTCCTGAGGAGGAGACACGCTCTTTGATAGTCCTACCTAACAACTGGTAAAACTAATGGTCAGTTCAGCCAAATTGGATAGACAGCTTGGGGTAGGAAACACCTACAAATTTCAGTGCCTAAGCAGAGATGAGACAAGACTCTGCTACTATTTCTGTTGTAGGAAAAGCTGGGAGTGAATTCAAAAATTATCTATTTTTGTTGCCCGTCGTGATGACATGTTACCACACTTGCAGGTCAGAGTCGGCCGCAGCATAAGTAATAAATAGAACTGCTGAAGAGAGCTGGAGTCCTGTGGAATGGATTCATAGGATGTGAGACAGGCAGGGGCTGAGGTTACGCTGCCAGGAGAGTCGGAGAGAATATCGCAGGGAATTGTGTTTGTTGTGGTCGAGATATGCAGTGTGCCGCATGTGCAATAGAGGAGACAAAAGCGGAGTAAACCAGCTGCATTAGTTCTGATAATCACAGAATACCTTGGTTTAGAAATGTGGAATAAACTGTAAGGCAACTGTAGGGAGAGAAATACAGCCTGTGGAGAAGGAGTGTTCTGTAGCATTTCAGGAATGGTGCAGACATTTGCAAAGAGGAAGATAAAATGATCTTTAGAGCCCTGATTTTTATGCTACAACTCCTCCACACCTTTCTGGTAAGTGCTTTAAGAAGGGTATAAATTACATCAACAAAAGGATATGTAATTACTTTTTATAACCAGAGTAAGGCATGTTTACACCTCTAAATTGGTGTAAAAATCTGTAGGATAGTGAAGTACCAAGCCCTTAAAGCTTTCATATATTCCCCGAATTGCAGGGTTGTGCTGAATTCTGAGCACTGGAGAGTACGTGGTCTCTACTTTGTTGGTCATAAAACAATTAAACTGTTTCAAAAACTTGTAGGCTGACAGAACATCAGTTAATATACAATCAGTAAAGAATATGTAGTTGTTTGTTAATTGTTACTAGGAGTGCATTATAACATGTTTAGGTACAGTTTGAGGTGTAGGGAGATCTTTAAGAAAAGATTATTCGTATGCAACACTAATTAACCACAACAATTAAAGAAGGAAGCCATCTATATTTTGTCTTAGGGCATGCAGAGTCTCCCAGTTTAGAGGAGTGTAGACACACTCAACCTCTTGCTAGAAGTATTGACAGCAGACCTTGAAATGTTTTTCTTAAAGTCTTCTCCTTGCAGCCAGGATTAATCTTTTGTGTCCCTCTAAAGACCAGATCTCTGCAGAGAATTGGTTTGCACACAGAATTTGAATCTCTTTTGTGGATATGCTTGTAATTCATTACTTTGTGTATCTGCACATTTTAAGCTATCATAGCACCTTAACCTTCCATCTATTAAGACTCAGGTTTGGACTTCACACTTTTTTTTCTTAAACACTGCAATTGACTCTAATTTCCTTGGATGATGTGTGCTGTTATTATCATCCTTTATTGATTGGCTGTCTGATGTCATTTATAAGGATACAAATCCTCTGTAATAAATTAAGTGTAGTCAGTCCTGCATTCATATTAATCAGCAAGAGTGTTTAGACTGCAGGACAACCCAAAGTGGCCTGTTTGTCTTTATGTAGTTCCTAAATGCTCAGTGGTGGGTGGACATAGAAGAAAAACTGGATATTTCTTAATTATTTTATATATTAATATTTCATAATAGCATCAAGTAACTACTTTACGATGCTGCCGTCTCCTAATGAATGCCTTGGCGGGTTTCTGTGCATATCACCAAAGGCATACAGTCTGTCCTAAAAAGAGTTTCAAGCCTTTGTACATTTAGAGTTGAAAAGGGAGGCTGGTTGATATCAGTATCATTTGAAATTGGATTAATATCAAGTCCCATATGTAACGTGCTACTGTCCGAAACTCTGCTCCTTTATCTTTCTTGTAGTTGGGAAACAGTGGCTGTTTCTTGCTCCAGAATGTCCTTCCTAAACCAAACCAGCAGGAGTAAGAAAAAGTCATGTGTAAAACTGCCTTCTAAATCATATTCTGATTTTAATATGAGCGGAGATAAATGTCAAAGTCACACACTCCCATCCATCCCCTTCTCCTACTACCACTACCACCGCCTCTATTCTGACATGCATTAAATGATGTGAGCTATGCTGGCAAGAACCTGTCTGTCTGCGGATGAAAAATACCTGAAACACCTCATATTAATCAAGTGTGCTGTGCAGTCAAAGCCTGGCAGGGAACGAGCACGGGGAGCTGATCAACCCATTGGCAGGAGCAGATGAGCACGTTGGCCTCTTTGTCATGGGGAATATTGACTGGCCATATAAGCTGTGGATTTATACCAAAACCTAGTCTATTAATCCCTTATTAGTCCTCTGGCATTGCTTTAGCCACAGGTAACTAATCAGCTACTCAAAACTATTTGAAAATCATGAACAACTTCTAGAATGTAGCCAAACCTGCAAGGTGCTGAAAGATCTAAACTTGTAGAGAAACTGGCACGTAATGTCAGTTCGATAAAATGTCAGAAAGACTTACTGGCAAAGCACTGAACATCCTAGCACTAGGGTCAGACAGTTTGACTGTCTCTAAATCTTGAAAGTCTTTTCAGAGTGATATTCAGCCTAATCCTTTGATGCTCTGTATATATGGGTCTTTCTTCATCAGAGTTTCTCCAGCTGTTCCTTTCTTTGATGTTCCTTTTCACAAGGATTTGTGCCAGCCTTCTGCATAGGGCAATTTTTACTTATTTAAACAGTGTCCTGCAGGACTTTTCATTGCAATATGAAAAAGTGAAGTTTCCTAACACCTTTTCATATAAGAATAGCTTTGTGAGATGTGTAAACGTCTTTCTGCAACGTAACAATGTTGTTTCTGCTCTGTACGCTTGGACATGTTTACCTTTTCCTGCAGGTTGGTTTGAGAAAGCAGAAGCCTCCATCCTTTACTTTGGGTCTGTCCTTTTTAGTTCATTAGCACCAATACTTCTGAACTTCTCGCTCTTTGAAAAACTCCCACAGCTCCTTAGATTTAAGCAAGGCAAGGTTTAGAAGTAGAGACGTAGCTTTCATTAGGCTCTTTGCATTGGCATTAACCCACTTTTGTTTCTGCTGTAAGTGCCATTTCTTTCTTTTGATGCATATCCCAAAAGCCAGTCTTATGTCCTAAACTTCGTAGGTCTCAACGTGTAGTTCGATACTGTTTTGTTTTCACTTCTGTGCTGTGCATGGACACCTTGAAAGGCCAGGAAAGTGTGAGCAGAATTCCCTGCCTGAGTTAAAAGAGTGGATGAGTCACTGGACTAGTGAGTGTTGATGGTGCGGGGAGAAGGATAAAAGCAAGAAGGGTCTGTTCAGCCAGGTCCAAAGTGGTTTCTTCCTCACGTGGGAGGAGGTGAATCAGAGAAATTTATAAGACTGAAGCAGAAGAGCTGAAGAAAACCCAGTTAACTGAGAACTTCCTATTTTATGCAGGAAATAATCTTGAAAAAGGAATTTCTGAATAAGGAGTGTCCTCTGCAATCATTAAATTTTATCTCAGTGAAAACAGATTCCCCTTAGTTTTCCCTTAGTGTTTCTTGGCAAGATCATCTTAAAGATCCTCGTTCGCTTCTATTGGGGAGTCTCCCAACAGCCTGACAGCATCCATGGCCACTCTGAGCCCTGCTACTTCTGTGCAGAAGCAGGTTGGAGTTGTAGTAGTTGGATATTATATCTTTCAGTTTTACCACTGTGAAGTGTCATTAGCCATCTACTGCTTTTTTTGTTGTTTTTTCAACGATTTCACAAAGATTGGGCAGTGAGCCGTTGTCTCGTTGTGGTCCCTGGCCCTCAGCTCTTAAAAAAGATGTAAAACCTTGTCCTTGTGAGAGGCATGCGGGAAAGGAAGAAGGCATTCCGCAGCCACGAAAAGCCAAAGTCATCCGTTAGTGCTGAATCTCACACTACTGAATTTCAGAGATCAGCATGTGTAGAATTGCAGAGCCCACTTTTTCTGTGCCCCTGCTACGGTTCATAGCAGAGCACAGGACGTCGGCCAGGCGCGTACGGGAGTGGGCTTCCCAGGAGGAATCCCACCGCTCCCGCTGGGGATGGGCGGCTTAGCAC
Organism: Opisthocomus hoazin; assembly: GCF_030867145.1. Classification (NCBI taxonomy): domain Eukaryota; kingdom Metazoa; phylum Chordata; class Aves; order Opisthocomiformes; family Opisthocomidae; genus Opisthocomus; species Opisthocomus hoazin. The sequence continues at coordinate 21,767,657 of NC_134428.1, forward strand.
CTCAAGCCACTGCGATAAAGAAACGACCAGATCTTCACATAGAGAAAAAAACCTGCAGTTCCCTGAGCCTGCCTTATTGAGACATAGAAGCAGCCACCACAAAGGTCAGAAGCTGTGGAAGAATAGGAGACTTTTCTACAAGCCACTGTTGAAGATCTATATTTAAGACCAGTAGTCTGGCTGTCAGAATCTCTGTGGGGTTTTACATGCTATTTGCACATAGCTAGAGACAGAATAATTACATGTGCACATGCTTAACCTTAATGCCTTCTCTTCTCTCAATTACCTCGTCAGCGAAACCCTTTTAATGGCTTTTATCTGGAGTGCTTCCATGACCTTTTCTGCTTAGAATGCTGTGCATTAACTTCCAGTCCCAGGGACTGAGCTCTTAACAGATTTCCAGCCATGTGAACTTTATCGGGAAGAAAGTAACAGTTGGTTTTGTCTGACCAATTTGATCTGCAATTCCAAGACGACTCCCAGATGGGTCTCCACTGTAAGATGGTTTAGGAATGCTTGCAAACATGATGAAGAACAGATTTAAAAATTGAGCATAGAAATACGTGGGGATTACTCTTGAAACACCCATTTGACACTGGTAGCTTCTGTGCCACTTGACAACAAGAAAGTTGTAGGAAGAGGATAGATACCACCACTAAATTAGAAAAACCTTGATGCGGACAGTTGCAATTTCAGTAAGTTGCTAATCATGATCTTGGAAAAATATTTGAGTTTTGAAGTGACCAGAAGGTCAATTCTGGTTTAGCTTCTGTCAGACTACTTTTCTTTTTTAAATGCAAAACTGTTCAGATACCGAAGGAAGTCTTTAATATCAGGATATAAAAGGAGAACTTTATACTGGCACTTTGAAGTGAATTTGAGATTATAATGCCAATATTTTACTGATTAAAGATATAAAAATATATTATGTCTTTTTCGGTATAATTAAGCTTACGCATATCAGATGGACCACATTCTTTCCAGCTTTTAAATGCATTCATTGAGATGCAGATGTTGATTTTTCAATAAAGAAGTCCAAAGAGGAGTTGTAATATGAATCATGATTTCCAGCGTTCTGAAGGTTTTATGTTTTCTGTTCGTAATTTTTACCATTTCTCTTCTTGTAGCAGGTACTTTTTGTGCTATGATGATTTATTCTTGTTTCAGGAAATTGTGTCCTAATCAAAGAAAAATATTTCCGTTTTTAAAAGAAATAACTAATGCATTTGGTTATCCACATTTCTAAAACTGTAGTAAACCTATCCTCAAGTGCTTGCCTGGGCAAAAAGCCTCAAAAAATGAGGACTGTAGGGACTGCAGATGAAAACTTGGAGCTTGCTGATGCAGGATTTTTCCTCTCTTAAAAAGTTTCAAATATTTTGAATTAGATCTAAAAGACTCATCAGACCCTTAGAATAAAATCCTTGTGATACTGAAATCACTGGAAATTTGCTGTTCATTGTACAACATCCACGGGATCCTCCACTAAAGAAAGCAATGCCCACAGAATGAAGCAGCAACATGCAAGCTAATCTGTGCTTCAGGAAAATGAAGCAGCAGTGGGAGTGCCCTGCTGGGAGTTGTCGTACTGTTAACCCAAGTCACCTACGTGTTTCTTATGCTCTGGGAAGAACAGACTCTTCCTACCACTGCCAAAGTTCTGCTTTTCTTGAAGGGTGGCTGTCAGTGGGCAGCACTTGGCTTGCGCATAGATTTTCTGTACAATAATTGTGTTACAAATTCAACCTAGCACTTATAAGTAGAGTTGTAATGTAGTAGTGCAACAGAAGAAAGAGAAACGAGTGGAGATGGTGATGCTCGGCTGGTTTAGCCCTCATGACAGAAGGAGATTAATGTATCGATGTCCAAGTGACTTTCTGGTAACAAACTAACTTGAAGGCTTCTAATCCAATTTTATTCTGCAATAACAGATCTCTATCAGTTATGATATCTGAATAAGCAAATGTGCAGGAAAGTAAGAATTTTGGTTTTTAAAAAAATCTTATTCACGTTAACAGTTAGTTATATGAAGTGTTGCACACGTAAGGAAATTGAAATACATCTTGTGCATCTCAAACTGTTCCATCAAAGAACATGAATAAGAAAAACTACATTTAGTAGGGGAATGTAGCCAAAGCAGCTCGTTACAACTGTAGAGTGACTTTAATATATATATGACTGCATATCAGGATGATTTGGTGAATCTCTTAACTACAAAAACTTTATGATGTCTATGGGTCGTTAAGATAATATTATAACCTTCCAAAAGCATACAGGGAATTATGATACATGGCAGGAAGTACGGCCCAGATTCTAATGAAAATTTAGAGCAGTATCGGATAAATTCTGGTTTTAGAACTCAATAATTATGCATAGTTCATAAATTGTGACATCAGGTTTTAAATTAGGGCAAGAAAATTCTGAGTAATATGCAGTTTCTGAGGTTAAAATAATGTGCAGAGCTGAGTTTTCAAGCCCTGGTAGCAATCGGGGAGTTTGTGACACAGGGCATGAAAGTGGATGTTTTTGTCATTTCAAACCTGACATCTTTGAGGATTTCTCCATTTTTCTGTGTTGATATTTCTAGGTTGTGGATATCTTTGATAAGCGTTTGCTGTCCTAGCTCTGCTGGCTGCAGTCGCTCTATGGCTTTTACGCCAGTGAAGAATAATACCCCTAGAAGTCTCTTTCAAACAGACAAAACTTTCAGTGAAAAAAGAGGCATTTTTACATTTTTAAAGTTGATGTCTTGATTTCTTCTCCAAACAAAGAGTCATCTTCCAACAGTACTTTGAAGCTTTAAAAGTTTGTGACCTGGCTTTGAAAAGTACGAAGCAAACCACCATTCCTCAGTGGGAATTGTGGATCCTTTTTAGAAGCATGGGGCTTTGGTAGAAATCTTCCATTGGAAGCAGAAGGAACAAAACTTCCCACACTTCAAAACCACTTGTGAATAGTTCCTCTTTTGTCAAATACAAATGCACATGACTGTCAATACTAATATTTTTGAAGCTTTATTAAACTAACTTTATGGGATTCACAGAATACTAGTCTAGTCCATTTTTTTATACTCAAATAGCAGTTTTCTGAAACTTACTATAAGCCTGGTAATTTTGGAAAAATAGACCTGTCTATTAGTATTCTTTCCTCTGAGAGCTATAGAAATGACATCCTAAAGCAATAAGTTGAAAAAATTGCCTGGAAGGTATTTAAAGAAACATTATATTAAATGGCAAAATATTTAGGTGTTATTTTTTGTTGTTTGAAGGCAGTGTGCTGTTATGTTCTGTGCTTTCTCTTGTATTGAGAAAACATCTGTCTACTTAAATACTTGGCATAAAATGTTTATGCAGCTTTTCACAGATTAGAGGATGTATTGGCTCAGAATATATATAATTAATTCAATATACATGAATGAGTATCATATAAAGATAAAACGAGAACATCTCCAATTCCCAAGAAGAATCTTTGTTGCGTGTGATATGACTGGTCCTAATGCTGTAAGCAGCAGTAAATAATAAACAGATGCTGTCACCAGATTATAATTCACAATTAGAGTTTTAATTGTGCAAACTCCATGTTTGCTTATCTGGTGTGGGGAATTGTGTGGTCTTAAAAGACTCAAGAATTTTTGCTGAAACTGTTCGTTCTCTGTGCAGTCATGGATAACTGAAAGAGATGTGTTCACATGTCACTACCTACCTTCTGTCTCAAGTCTTTAAGAGAAACTCATCTATGGAATAATAAGCTACAGAAATCATTTCTTTCCCTCCCTTTGAAAGAATCTCCAATACAGAATGAGAGATTAACCCAATTACCCTTCTCTCCAAATCATTGCTGGCTACCGTTTCACAAGAAGTGCATCCTTCTCTCAAGGTTGTCATTGCTTTGTGACCTGCGAGTGGCAGTCGACGGATTCTGTGTTCACCTTTCTCTTTCATCCGCTCATCCCTCCTCTGCTCTTTTGTTTCCCTCTCTGCTGACTGGGAGCAGTGCCCACAGCTCCACCGCAGAATGTGCAAGTCGAAGCCGTGAACTCCACGACCATCCAGTTCCTCTGGAACCCTCCACCCCAGCAGTTCATCAATGGTATTAACCAAGGGTACAAGGTAAATAGAAGCAAGATTTCTGTAACTTCAGATAAGGTTTGCCTGAACAGTCCTGGTATGTAACAATTAGGAGTTGAATCTAATAATCTGTGAATGTCCAAAATGACTGTATATTTTCAAGGGTATCTTACACAAAAATGGAGAGAGGGCTGAGCGATTGTTGCTCTTAACGTAATGTTTGCTAATTTATGTAGGTTCTGAAAAGGGAATATGTCATGGGGTAGAAGTCTTAATACCTTTGTCATTTACCTGGAGAGTTTCCAAAGCCAAAAACCAGTTCAATATCAAACAGTTTGGAAAGTCAGTACAGGAGATATGTCCTTGTGCCACTGAAAACCAACCCGGAGATTTCTATTTACTCTAATGCAAAATTCCCGTTCATGCCATTAGGAACCAAGACATCACACTAAATATTTGTCTTAACTTTCCCACTATGATGATTTGGGAGACAGAAGAAGGTAGAATTTATTAATCGTGATTGATGACATGAAGTTAGCACGATAAGTCCCTGTTGATGGGGCAACTGGCAATATCTATTACAGTATGCAGAGTAGAGAGTGCTTAACAGAGCACTTGTTGGTACTTTGACCAGCAGAGTGTATGCTAAGGAGGTAGCTGGAGTGGTTTATTTCTGTCTCTCAGGAAGGACTGCTTAATAGAAACTCCTTCAACAGTTCAGCAGTAGGGGCATAATAAACAAAGGGTTTAAAAACATTCATGGGAAGAACAAAGAGACATCTCGTCAGCATCACAAGGCAGGGAGAGGGAAGATGGCTGTGTTTGATGAGAAGGGAGGAGGAAGGTTGATTTGGGTGTTGGGTGAGGGAAGGTTGAGTGGGTTGGAAAGGATGTGTAGTTCAGAAGACAAGCTGTGAGTTGAGGGACTGTAGATGGATTTAAGAAGTTTCAGAAGACCTGAGCCTTCTCTAAGAATGTCTCAAAGGCACGGAGGAACTGAGGCAGAGGTATGCATGGGAGTTGTAGTATTTTGCCCAGATCTATGTATTCCTCATAAAGAGCAGCGGTGGTTTGAGAATCCCGCTGCTGAAGTAGTGTATACATGTAGACACGTTTGTCTCTTCTTCCTAGAGATAGAATCAGCTCTCAAGACTAGGTGACTGACAGGGCTGCAAGAGTAAATCACGAAACCTCGATACAGAAGCAGTACTTGGCTTCTGTTCAGACTCTGGAGAAGAGCAGCACTTTTGGGGGTCAGTGGACTGCAATGCACTGTAATTTTCTGGTGCAAGTCCAAGCATGATGAGCTCAGATTTGCAAAAGCTATATTTCAGCTTTTTGTTCTTTGTTTTATTCAAACACAGTTTCAGTCTAAAGATCCTTAGTCGCATCACATAGCTACTTCTAATTTATGTTTCGGTTTCTTTAGCAATGGTATAAAGTAACTAAAATAATAATTTGTATCTGTCAAGGGTTAGGGAGAACTTTTGAGATTATCAAAATTTCTCTTACCTTGGACTTCTTTGATTGCAGTAGATTGCAACAGCTTTGCTGTTCCTGTTTCTCATAGGGACTGCGAATTGCAGACTGGGAGAGAACATTTCTGTCAGTTACTTCTATAGCATAGTTTTTTGTATGATTTATAAATGACTAATAGTCAAAGCTAGGCCTTTGCTTTTCCTAAGGATTAAATCCTTTTTTCCTTTAACTGGCAGAACTGTTCACCTTTATTTTCTGCACATTTCCTGAAGACTCTGCAAGGAAATGTACTCGAAAAGAGAATCAGTCTTCCAAAGTTATAAACGCCAATTGTAATCCACAAAGGTGATTTAGAAAAGAAAAGAAAACTTACTATTCTATCAACCATTTTCCATTTTATCTTTTCTTTGAAATTTATTTGCATTTCACGAACTTGTAAAGTGCACCTTTTCAAATATGAAAGATTCCTAACAAAATTACTCCTCATAGTCCTCTAACTGTGCTTTCTGATTATCAGGAACTATAGACATTGGCTAAATGTGTCGGATATGGCCCATTAATTTCAGGCATCTATTCGTGTTTATGAGCCTGAAATCAATACGTATAGCATGATTTACACAGACTGAGTAAGGCCTGGAGTTTTAACTTCCTTATGTAAGCCACACGATCAGAATTTCTGAACAAAATAAAAGTTTCATAAGCTCTTTAAAGCTTTAGACCCCTAAGCCGTTAAGGCGATTTCAAAATTGTTTTAAAATTTTCAAGTTATTTGCCAAAAATGAATTTTTAAAGTCCTCATTTAGGTACCTACACGTAAAGTACTCCCCTCTAAAAAATATTGATCACCCAGAAGATCCACTGAGATGAATGAAACCTGGAAGAACTGAGCACATCTGACAAGCACGCTACTTTAAGTGCATGAAAATGTCTTCAGGAGTCTAACTTTTGGGACGCAGGTGTTAAAAATTGTAGTAATCATCTTTACATCCATTTTCTGTTCTTTCTGTAGTTCCAGAACCACTTGAATCATTCACAGCGTGGATCTCCCCAGCCACCGAACGTTGGGATACTCTTAGCCTGCTAGGCAAGGCAGGTTGCTGGGGGGCTGTGGGAGGGGAAGGAGGATTTCCCCCTTCACCCCCAACCTCCCCAGCCGGTAGGATCTTTAAAAGAACCCCAATATAAAATAAAGCATTTATCTCAGAGTAGCGCTGAAAGCACTTTTCTTCTTTCAGCTTCATTGCAGCAGCAGGGCCTGTCCAGGCCGGTCAGAGCAGCCCGGAGAGAGACAAAAGACTCATGTCATACAAATAATCATTTGCAATAATTTTTGGCATTGTTTAGTAGCAGACATGGAGAATTGCAATACCTCCACGGTATCGGTGTGTCCCCCATCAGTAGTGAGTATTATACACATCCCTCCAGTTATCATAGTAACAGTGTTCTATCCATCTGTTCGGCATCAGAGCTGACAGTAGTTTAACAGCATTGCTTGGTTTTTTACAATCAGATTAAGATGGTTTTGGCAGCCAACCATACTTGGATTCCAAATAGTCACAACTTCTGATGAGAGCTCATCCACATTTAAATTTTCTAGCTTCTAGCATGGCCGATGGATGCTCCAGAGACTGTGACTGTGGTCACCATCGCTCCAGATTTTCATGGTGTTCACAGCGGCTGCATCACCAACCTGAAGAAATACACTACGTACTATACGTCGGTTCTGTGCTTCACCACACCTGGCGATGGACCACGAAGCACACCCCAGCTCCTGCGCACCCTGGAAGACAGTGAGTAGTCAGCACTGGTAAAGAATCTCAGCACTCGGATTTTGTTTAATTGGATATAAAAGCCAGAATTTTCATATCTGGATGCTTAATACTGGACCTCAGATTCACAATCAGTTTGCAATCCCTTGTCAAATCACTTTGCATCAGACAGTGACCTCAGCCTGTTGTCCGTGTGTGCTCTTTTAGCCTGTGACATTTGATAATTTTTTTGTTATGGACTAAACCTGTATGAATGTTTTTACATCGGAAAAGAATGGAAGCTGAAAGCTGCCTAGTCTGGTTCAGCTAACACACAGCACGTTGTTTATGTCTGTGAACCCTTATGCTCTTAAATCCATGTGCAGACATCCGAATAAATATGAATTGATCTTCTTAGGAACTGAGCCCTGGAACTTCCTGTGGAGGTCAATGATTAATTTACGATTGCTTCCTTCTGTTATTCAATATATTGAAAATGTCTGTATCTATATTAAATTGCAAGTGTTTGTATAGAAGAACCAGAATCACAATAATGCAATAACTTTAATTCTGCAAAAGTGGAATAATATTCATAGGGTGAAGTAAGATGAGCTGGATAGTTTTGCATCTAAATTATTCCCTGCATCAGAAAATGTTTTGGCCTCTGTGGCCCCTTGGAAGTGTTTGCTCAGGACATGTTTGGGACTAGCAAGTCCGATGTGTGACTGATGCAGATAACAGTTAAATTGCAGTGGCCCTAATAGCTGACTATGTGTCCACAGTGATCTTGGCTCTGGCCAGCGCTTCAGTGTCTTCCTGACACTGTCATGGAGCGTCATAAACACTGCTGCACATTTTCAGATCCAAATCAGGATAAAAAAAATGTCTAATACATCCATTAAGGTGTTGGTTTTAGGAATACTGCTTTGCCTTAATAGGCATTTTTAAGGTTAGTTGGTGTTCCCGTAAAGAAAAGATCTGATTCTCATTAACATTCACAGAAGAGAGGCTCAAAGTGCTAATCCAATTTTTCATGAGATGCTCTTGAAAGAATATGAAAAAAATGAAGTACTTTCCCATGGATTTTCCTTTTGTGGTCAGTCTCCGCCATATGCGAGACCTGTGCCCCAAGAGCAGATTGTAGACCAAAGCTAGAAGATCACAAAGAGAGCAGTTTAACTACCTGAAATCTGAACCATTAATATAAACTCACACGTGTTTATCTGGGGTTAAAAGAAAAGGCATGAAGGAAAGAGAAACACGTGTCAGATCCCTCTGTGTAGTATTAACTTTTTTGCCTATTTTCCTAAGGAAATGAGGCTTTTGACTTCGATGGTTTGTAAATGTGTTCGACTGTCTGCCTTGGGTCCATCTGTCTTTCTCCCTCCAACAACATTTGAACCCCGTGGCTAATTTCAGTGAGTACGGAAGAGTAAGAAGCCAAAGATACGAGACTCCTAAGATTTGGCAAAAATTAATCAGCTGGGAAGAGGAAAGAGACTGTTAATATTTCTGCCGAAGGAAAGGCTGCAGAAATGAGCCTTGAAGACTTTGTGCAAAGGGGGCGAAGCGGCACAGTCAAGGCAGTGGGGGTATCTCAGGGAAATGTTATTTTAAACACAAGAAAATTCCATCCTGAAACATAAAATGAGAGAAATCTAGATGTGTATTTTCTAAAGCATTTAAAACATTTCTTGGTGTGCGCAGCAGGATATTTTTTTTTTTTTGATCCTTCAGAATTGCTTTCCTTGGTTTTCACGGTGACTGAGAAGTGAAGTGCAGGATGGTATAATGCATCTTTGCGGAGAGCTTGTTGGATCTAAGTTGCTTCAGTATTTATGTGGTGGGAGAAAGGATTCGAAAGGGCTGTCTTTCATGTCCTCAGGTGATAATTTTCACTGTAGTTTTCAGGTATAGCAAAGTTAGGCAATCCTTTAGAAAGAAATAGTGCAAACACATCTGTTTGCTGATGAACTGTGGGTCAAATAAAACCTGACGCGCAGTCAGAAGCAATGTGTCCTGGCTTGGAGTAACCCGCACCTGCTCTTCATTATGACATTAAAATTGAGCTGCGACTGCAGGAGCTAATTGGAGTAAGGCTTTGCGAGGCTGCGGTTTGCATGGCTGCGGAGACGTGGTCCCGAATAGCGCGTAATTGCTGTGCTCTTGTTGGGTATTCCAGAGATCGCTGCTGGGTCAGCAGTTCTTTCTGTAATACCTCGACTGCTATATAGGCGCAGAATGGGTTTGGAAATTTTCCTCACTAGGATGGCAGAACTGTGAATGTGGTTGTAACCGACCTACTGGCAAGTTTGTTGTGTTTTTTTTTTTTATCATAGCTGGAGGGGAATGAGAAACTGGACTAAAGCGAGGAGGAAACAAAATTTGAAATTGCAGACGAGAAATTGTCAACTGATGTCAGTAGAGCTGGAGGATACTCGGGCAGGGATCCAATGACAGAAGCACAGTGAATATAAAGTGAACAAAAACTCCTTTTTCCAGTACATCGATTGAAGACAGAGCAGCAGTTGGATCAAAAATCAGTCAGGATGTCTTCCTTGAAGATCAAAATTGAGGGAGGATGGCATATTCTTGACAGTCATTCCATTTTATGCTCTTTCATTGCACACTAGGGAGCTGAAATTTTTAAGAGCTCTTGAGCTACATCATAAAAATCCTTTAAAAGTTTCACACACTTGTATTCATTTTACAGAAGACAGTTGCCGTTACGTTGGGCATTTTTAGAGTTGTTTTGAGAGAATCCATCCAAGCAGTGGCTTGGTGACTCTGTCCTTTCTTTGACCTTGTGGGTGCGGCAGTGCTGGTGGTGTTGCTACAGACCTGAGGCCAGCTAAGCTGCACGCAGCAGCACAGGTAACTGCCGCACGCCATTGAGGAGGGAAAACAGCAAGCGCAATCACTTCCAGGATTGCCGGCTTGATTGTTCTAATTAGATTAGCTCAAGAAGAGAGGCAGACAACAAGTTGCGTGCAGGTCTCCTGCTGCCACTCTCTTTAGTTCTCTGCAGAGTTAGGATGATGACTGGATAAAATAATTTATGTGACGATAGCTAGAGTGCTTCTTAACACCTCGCGTTCTCCCTTCTCCCCTGCAGCTCTCACTGATGTTTCCAGCAGGCTTCCCTTGGCCCTGGCTCAGTGTTTGGTTTCTTCTGCCCTAACCTTGCCACATGAATCGGATCAGGAGTAAGTGGGGTTCTCCTGTTAACAGATTTTCTTTTCTGATTGCCAGAGCCAGGAGCGGTGGGACACCTGAGCTTCACTGAGATTCTGGACACATCTCTGAAGGTCAGCTGGCAAGAACCTGTAGAGAAAAATGGCATCATTACAGGCAAGTATCAGCTGCTATCTCCTTTTTTTTTTATTATTATTATTTTAAGTGTGTGTATCACTGCAGTGAAAAAATGTTTGCGTAATAGAGCATTTAGGGAGAACCGGCTGCTGTGAGCGCTGGTTTCTTGATCCCTCTTTTGGGTAATTGAAATGTCAGCTAGGGCACGTTACAGAAAGTACAGGTCCAGTTACTGGCAGCTCATGATTGTGGTCACTGAAAAGGCAATCTGTTTTAGAAATCAGCTCCCCATGGAGTTTCTAGTCTTGTGGAATCTTCTGTGACCTCCACCTGTCTTACTAAAATTTCTGAAACTTGGTGAGACAGTGTTTGGCCTTTGCCCCAAAGGTGGGGGGTTGCTACATGGAGTTTACAGCTGCAAAATCTGGATTGGCATTGCTGAGATTTGCAATCAAGACCAAGACTGAAATCAGCGGTATCCTTCGTCTGTGATCAAGTGGTCTGGCTGTGGACTGCATGAATGAATTTGCATGTCATTACTTAATTTTGTGTAAACCATCACAAGGGTTCAGAACTCTCTTGTTTCTCTTTGACGAGCTTGCCATTTGACAAGCTGTTTATCTATTTACTGTATGCCAGTGTAGATACAACATCATCAACTTTGTTTTTTTTCATAAAGGAAGCTATAAACAATTGAGGAAAAAGTCTAGTTCTTATCAACAGAGGAAATACTGCTTTCAGATGGGAAACTATGACAGCTGCACAGGGTGGACATTCCATTTAACAAAGGGTTTCGAGGTTTTGAAGTGCAAGAAAGGTCCCAAATTTTAAATTACTGGAGCTAAAAATCATAGTTGGGAAGGGAGAAGATCATTTCACATGGGTGGAAATATTTTTGAGCATTGACATTGAAAAGTTTAATTTTTATGTTTTTTTTAAAAATGTATTGTAATTTGTAAATATTAAATACATTTTAGGAGTTTAAAAAAATCAGACTTTCTGGCCCCTGAACACTGAAATGTTATATCAGTCTAATTTCCTGACTCATTTTAACAGTTCTAATTATTTTGACAGGACTTGCACTTGTCAGTGTTTTCTGTGTGTATTAGTAGCGTGCACCATTTATACATGTGTCTTCCGTGATGTTTATCGTGTATGTGGAGTCCTTATGCACATCTTCATATGCCTTTATACCACAGTAATCTTCCTGAAATATGCATTGATTTAAGTGGTTCAAGAACAGAAACTAATGACTTCTGAAAGCATAGCAGTATTGATTCAGTGAAGATGGCCAAAGCCTTCAAGCCTGAGTGCTTAAATTTAGGTACCTAAATCCAAGTCTAGCTGTCTAAGTAAGATGATGTAATACTCTTCCTTGTTAAGCAGAAGTTAGCGGCGCTATGCTTGGTGTTACAGAATTGCTTGGCTTGAAACAAGCTGCTGCCTCCCAGAGTGGAGCTCCTGAAGGAGTCCAGCAGAGGGCTACGAGGATGAGGAGGGGACTGGAGCATCTCTCCTGCGAGGAGAGGCTGAGGGAGCTGGGCTGGTTTAGCCTGAAGAAGAGAAGGCTGAGAGGGGACCTTAGAAATGCCTACAAAGATCTTAAGGGTGGATGTCAGGAGGATGGGGCCAGACTCTGTTCAGTGGTGCCCAGAGACAGGACAAGGGGCAACGGGCACAAACTGAAGCAGAGGAAGTTCCGTCTGAACACAAGGAAGAATTTCTTCCCTCTGAGGGTGACGGAGCACTGGCCCAGGCTGCCCAGAGGAGCTGTGGAGTCTCCTTCTCTGGAGATATTCCAGACCCACCTGGACGCGGTCCTGTGCAGCGTGCTCTGGGTGACCCTGCAGAGGTCCCTTCCAACCCCTAACATTCTGTGATTCTGTGAGTGGGTTGAAACCCAGTAGAGCACTATGATGGGCTCTGTTACATTTGGGGCAAATTGTTTCAGAAAGAATGAACTCCAGAAGCTCTGTTGGTGATGAAGAAACACCAGTGTAAAAATGCCCAGCAAAGTTTATAAGGAAAAAGAAACATCTTTAATAATGCAAATTGTATTTGGGATGGAAGAGAAGAATAGCAAAATTGTTCATGCCCTGGGTACCTCCGAGGTTTATAGAGGGCTGCTTGGAGAGCTGAGTCCTTAGGGAGGCAATTATTCATCATTTCTGCTCATTGATATCTTTACTGGACCTTGATGTTCGGTGCAGCAGAGCTGGGAGGAGGGGAGCGCGGAGAGTGGCGCCCAGCAGCCAGCTCTGCTCAGGGAAATTGCCCATTATTCTTGCTGTAAATTTCAGTATCTTCCCTGTTCTCTCGGTAAACATTGATTTATGAGGACCTGGATGTAGACGGACAGTTTGTGATTGGGTGTACTGCTCGCTTGTAGAGAATTTACTCCAGATCAACAGAAAATTATTTCTGAAACTCCTCTAGTCATTAGTTTCCGTTAGGCTGCGTTTTGTGGAGAGGGTGTAGTGCCAGAGCATACAGGAAGGCTCCATGGCATCTTTTCTATTCTCACACCTAATCTGGAGGAAACACTCAGCCCAGGCCGGCTGGACTCTGCCGTGCCCATTTCTGGCAGCGATCACGTCTGTACAACAGAGAGCACGTTTTTACCAACCACATGTCCGAAAGTTCTGCCCATCTGTCAGTCATTGTGGCTTAAGTGCTACATGGGGGTCCAGTGGATGTTGTTCCTTTCCTTCAGCATTTTTTCATCTGTTTTTGTTATGCATGGTTGCATTTGGCTTTGTGTCTGCTCGGTATGTATGTGTGTACTTGCTGTTTGCATTTTTCAATATGACTAGAATTTAACTGTACTTTCGGGAGTGAAATATCCAGCAGTAAATGCTGCCTCTCTGCCTTCTCTTCAATTTGCATGTGAACTCCGCATATTTTTCCCAGTGAATGTTTTTTCAGTTAAATAAATACATAGAGACTATGTGCCTAATGGGTGGGAAAGCTGAGTCTCATCCCTGTAGTCACAAGGGAGAAAATATAAAGTGTTCAAAGAATAATCACCAACATTTTATGCATATCCAAAGCTTATCTAGATGGGAGAGAAGATATCTCAATCACTGAGGATTGCCTAGTGCATGGTGGATGAAACTTTCTATTGTTTGTAAGCCACAAATGGATAGGGAGAGCATAAAAAGTCCCCTGCTTATCTTCTGGCTGTTTATCGCTTTGAGCAACCCATTTTGTTTTATTCTGAGGTGATGCTCCTTGATTCCCTCTGCCAGCCCATGTGTAGGGTTCAAAGCAGGCGGAGCAGGGTCGTCCGCAGCTCCCGGCAGACAGATGAGCCATGGCATGGCCCTTGCCCAGCGTCTGCTCCATCCATGGCTGCACACGGACGTTCTGCTGGCCGGGGCCGCGGTGCTCTGTCGGGAAGCGGGGAGAGGCACAATTGCACCTTCCTGGGGCTTGTTCTCATTCTTCCACGTTGCCCTGTCTGGAGCAAATGTAGCACCCACGGCTTTTGAAAGAAGGGGGTACTTGTGATGGTTGTTCTGTTTGCAACTCCTTCGTGCCTCTTCACTGAGCATCAGAGTGGGAAGTCATCCCCCATCTTTCTGTTCACCCTCTATTAATAAAAGCAATAGAGTCCTTAAGTTTTGTCAAATCTTCGTACAGATTGTAATCTTACCTCTGCTACATAAACCCTGATCACTGGCAAACGAGTCTCAAGCATTTCCAGAGAATTTCAAAATGCCACAGGATCTCTGAGATACTGGAATATTACTGACTGAATTTCCATTCAGGCACTGAGTTAAAACTGGTTCCAGATGGGCATTCAGGAGTTTTTCCCCTTCCCCTAGGTAGTGCGTAGTCAGACAAGCGGTTGTGGTGTAGCTGGAATGGTTGAAGTACCACGGCTCGGTATCACGACCCCCTCACCTGAAAAGTAATTAGTGACTATGTGAGTACTCCGAGCCCGTTTTCATGCAAAATTAGGTGAACATGAATCTCTGTCAGTGGTGGCAGCTAGCACCAGAGGAGGGAGAACAGCACTTCTCAAGTTGTTGCAGAAATATTTGTCTCACCACGCTTTTAGTTCATGAGATGATGTTTCCCTGTTGATTAATACCGTAAGGTATTTTGCTACATCAATTTGTATACATTAAACAGCTTATCATGTGGGGTTTTTTTAAGAAGAAAAAAAAGAAAAAAAACCCTCAAGCCCCCCAGCTGGTCTGAATTCCTTATCTTAGATGATGGAAACAAGAACCCTGTAGGGAGTTTCTCTAGGCAGCTTGCCTCATGCGTGGTTCACTCAGTGGGGTTCCTTTCTGTTAGTCCTTTTCACTCACTTCCATTTCACAAGCATTCAAGAGCTAGGTGTATTTTTCCCCCCCCTGAGTCAAATCACAAAGAAAGCTGCAATCAAGCAAACTTTTCAGACACGCTCTCTGGAGACTGGCACAGTAAAGTTCAAATGGGTTCAAGCGAGAACAAAGTGGCACTGGGCAGGAGGAGGACAAGCAGATTTGGAGGTAAAATTGAGCAAATCAGACAGTAGAAAGTTTCAAAAGTTCTTGGAAGGCAAATGGTTATAAAAGTGATAAGAAGGAAAGCCTGGTTATGATAGAAGAATAATATGGAGGTCAGGGTGAGTGCAGTTTTGGACAATGCGTTGGCTACACTATGGTTTTGAAAGAAAGGATAATGATTCACCCTGCTAAAGGATTTCTGCGAGGAACAAGCAGTGGGGAGTAGAGGTTTTTCAGTTCCTAGAAGATTTCCCACAATGTTCCGGCCTGATTGTTATTGTTGGATTTGTACGTATTTCTAGATATACAGCAGTGAAGGTAACTTCAGCCTGGAAAGGGAGTAGCCCTACTAAGCACATACAGATTTTTAATTAGACATTCCAGCTGACGAGAAGATGTTATATCTTCCAGTGCTTCTTCCTATTCACTTCATAGAGTTCACAAAATGAAAGTCCACCCTTCTGCAAGATGGTCCCCAGGTTTCCTAGCCATTTCATAGTAAACGCTGTGTAGTCATAGAAAAGAGGCAGAATGTTGAGAATCCATGTCCTCCCCCAACTGTAATCTGCTGGACAGATGATAGCCCATGGGGTACCTACATCAACTGCTTGTTGGAAATAACAAGATTAGAAAAATACTTGTGTATTTTAGCCAGCATTTGCTTCAGCTTTTTTTTTCTGCTTATAAAAGGTGACCGTAATGGAGTAGAGTAGGACACAAGTCATACCATCACTGACCACAAGCAAATCTTGCAGAAGCAGGAATTTATCAGTCTCTGGGTTACTGTACGACTGTGCTTTAGAAGGGAAACTAGACCCCACCACTGCTACGGCCCCCTGACTGCTGTGTAATTGTTTCTCAGGGTACCAGGTCTCCTGGGAGGTGTACGGCAGGAATGAATCTCGTCTCGCCCGCACGCTGCCCAACACGACACTGGAGTACAAGATCACAGGGCTGTCGTCTCTCACCACCTACACCATCGAGGTGGCAGCTGTGACCGCGAAAGGGAGCGGGTGGGTCACGTCCTCCACCATCTCTTCTGGTGTGCCCCCAGGTTGGTAAAACTCCGTGAAACTAAAATTCAAGTGGGCTGATGCTTCATGTTTGTATGTTCCCAAGATTACAAATTACTTTGGTTCAGTAATAATAAAGTGGGTTTATTTATAATGCATTGGAATTCCTTATTTAAATTTAATTTTTAGAACAGTTGAAAACATTAACATGAACACGCTTACAATTTGAAATTGCCTGAAAGTTGAGGCTGGTTAATAGAAATGCAAAAAAAGTTGTAGGGATGGCAGAAGGAATGGACAAAGTAATACAGTGGATACAATACAGGATCTCTTGACATTTACAAAGCAACGTAAGAATGAAGCATGAATCAATTAAGTGTTGCTTTGGGGGAAAAATAGAGTCTGGATGCTGTTAAAAGGGAAAAGTTTTTCCATTTTTAATTGTATAGTTTGTCACCTAAGAGAGGACTTTCATCTAATGAAATTAAATGCTTATTTACAAGATGAAGGAGTTGTGGCGTGAGAACGGTTTGGGAGGAAGTACTCCTGTGCTGCATCGTCTGAGTGACAGTTCGGGCACCTGTAAATTTAGCCTTTTTTGCATTTTGTTTTTAAAATTCTGCACTCTCCCTCACCCAGTATAGAAAGCAAACTAAAAAGCCAATTCTTACCTCAGACAAGCAGTTTCAGTTAATTTATGGGTTATGCAAGTAGAATTTTCCAGAGTGGAGCAGTTAGTGTACCTCACTGATGGTAATCCAGTTTTTCCCCTTTCTGGTATTTTTGACCTTTTCTGTATGCCTTGAAGTATGCTTGCCTTTCTTTTCCTTAATCACAGGTAATTGTGATAAGCTGTAGACTAGATCAATGCCATGCTCCCTGTTGTTAGCCCGATAACAGCATTATCCTACTTGGTCAGGGTTAGTTTATCGATCATAGTTCCCACAAATGTGAAGTAAGAATCAAGAAATATTGTGTATTCGTGCATACATGAAATATATGCCAAAAATATGCCCATTTTTTGCCTGTTTCATTTGCACATAGTACAACTTTATGAATGATTACTGATTAGAATACTAATTTCCATTACTTATAAATGCAGGTACTATTGGGAATTTATTCTAAACAATCCATATTTAATCTCTTTCCTGGGCTTGCTTTTGTTGATAATTCAGATAATATTAAAAATGTAAATGCCACTGTAAGCTTGACTGATGTGAGGCAAAGATCTGATTGGGGCTGCAGACTTTTACCTGTAGAAGGTCACCCTCTTTATTTGCAACAGAAATTTGAAAAAGTTCATGTGCTTTATTCAGGCATCAGAAATGCCCTCTAAACCCCAGCTGTTATAGGTCAATATAAGAATCACAGAATCTTCCCCATACACTACCCAAAAATATGAGTCTTTTTCTGTTGTTAATATATTAAAATTCTATGTACTTTAAGAAGTGAGTAATAATTATTGTCATTTAATTCTGGAGAAACAGAAATACAGTGGAATCAGGGGACTTGGCAAGTGACTGGCAGACCTAGAGCTGGGCAGCACCTTCCCTCTGAGCCACCAGGCTTTGTCGGTTATGCCACTTCTCTAAAATAGGAGCTGTAATTCTGTAGGGGGGCTCTTTCTTTGCCCATCTGATCTGCAAAAATGAGGTGCATGCTCAGAGCATCAGAAATAGCAATGCTGTATGTAATGCTCTGCCAAAAAGAAAAATCCCACAGCTATTTGCTCTGCTATAATTGTTACCAAGATATTTTATATGCTGAAACATTGAATGTCAACCTATGTTACTGGGCCCTAGACGAAGAGCGTTTCCACCTCTCATTTACATTTCTGTTTCTTCAGAACTTCCAGGTGCTCCATCCAACCTGGTGATTTCCAACATCAGCCCTCGCTCTGCCATGCTGCAGTTCCGGCCAGGGTATGACGGCAAAACCTCCATCTGCAAGTGGATAGTCGAAGGCCAGGTATGTCCCTGACAAAAAGCTCTTAATGAAGTTTCTCAGGGGTTAAGAAGGGTCTAAACAGAGAATTGCTGTTTGGAGTGCAGTTTTTATTTAACTTTGGACCAAAGCTCTTCAGTAAATGGCCTGGCGGTTGTTGTTCAGAGCGTCATGGAAAGGTTGGAATGCGAGGGAGCTTGAGAGGCTTAGCTGAGAAATGTTTGTGCAGTGGCCAGTGAGAAAAGGGTCCTCTGAATGTGTAATGTCTGTTCACAGGAACAGAAGAAAAATATGATACATAATATGTATATGTGAGAATGCGTATCCTTTAAAAAATTCACATGGGTTTTTGTTAAACAGCTTTGCGTATGTTCAGAACACCAGATGCATCATAAGCAACTCATACAGCAGAGCTTATGTCTATCCATTTAGTCAAAAAAGGGCGTGAAACCTGTGTTTGGTTCTGTTAGGTGTATTTTCAAACCAGATGCAAACCTGGAATTATTATCTCATAGAGTCAGAAGTATAGGAAGAATTGCACTGAACAGTAAAGGTACCATTATTGATGAGACTGAGTGTATTTTTCTACCTTATAATGGAATATACTGAGGCTTTCTATCCAGGCCTCTAGATATGAATAGGATGAATTCTCCTCTTCATCAGCTTTAAACAATACCCCTCCTTCTGCTGTCATTATGCCTTGGAGGAGTTATAAATTCCTCATTTGTTCTCCTGACAGATGAGCTTTGCTTCTTCCTTTCCACCCACAGATCTTTATAAATAATATAATCTGGTTTTGAGACCAAATGTTGGACTTCTTAAATCACCGTCACCACTTAGACATGTTGATACAATCACTTCACTTGGTAGTGAGATTGTTGTGAACGAGTTGGTACATTTTGTACCTTTTACATACACATTATTGCGTGTTACGGAATTAAACACTGAAATTCTGTAATATGGTGGTTTGGCACATTCTGAGAAGCATTTTTGTGCTGGAGCACAGAAACACAGAATGTTAGGGGTTGGAAGGGAACTCTGTGGATCATCTAGTCCAACCCCCCTGCCAAAGCAGGGTCACCCAGAGCAGGCTGCACAGGACCGCGTCCAGGTGGGTCTGGAATATCTCCAGAGAAGGAGACTCCACAGCCTCCCTGGGCAGCCTGGGCCAGGGCTCCGTCACCCTCAGAGGGAAGAAGTTCTTACTCGTGTTCAGCTAGAACTTCCTGTGCTTCAGTTTGTGCCCATTGCCCCTTGTCCTGTCTCTGGGCACAACTTGAAAGAGTCTGGCCCCACCCTCCTGACATCCACCCTTAAGATCTTTGTACGCGTTTCTGAGGTCCCCTCTCAGCCTTCTCTTCTTCAGGCTGAACAAGCCCCACTCCCTCAGCTTTTCCTCATAGGAGAGATACTCCAGTCCCCTCCTCCTCCTCGTAGCCCTCCACTGGACTCTCTCCAGTAGCTCCTCATCTTTCTTGAACTGGGGAGCCCAGAACTGGACGCAGTACTGCAGATGGGGCCTCACTAGGGCAGAGTAGAGGGAGAGGAGAACCTCCCTTGACCTGCTGGTCAGTGCACCCCAAGGATCCCATTGGGCTTCTTGGCAACCAGGGCACACTGCTGGCTCATGGTTAACATTGATATTGCACCACATTGATATTGCTTGGAATTTGTTAATT
Source organism: Opisthocomus hoazin (assembly GCF_030867145.1). Classification (NCBI taxonomy): domain Eukaryota; kingdom Metazoa; phylum Chordata; class Aves; order Opisthocomiformes; family Opisthocomidae; genus Opisthocomus; species Opisthocomus hoazin. The sequence goes on from NC_134428.1 coordinate 21,787,398, forward strand.
CTGTGTGTTACAGAACACCACCGAAGTGAAATAAATTTGAATGCTTTAAACCTGCAGTAATAATTACCAGGACATTCATCTGCATCCTTGAAGAGCCCTGGGTACAAATAGTGATTGAAGGGTTCTTGGTGTGCCGGGAGGGAAGGGAGGATTCCTCTTGTTCACAAACTCTCATCAACATCTTGTGCGTTGCTAGAAAATCAAGGGGTTAGTGGTTCTGGTAGATCCTGGATCCAGGAACATTTGCTCCATTTGGGGAGGGAGCACAGCAAAAGTCTTTGTGGAATCTGGACAGTTGTTTTCACCACAGCTACACTGCAAGTTTCTTCTGCACCGTACTTCACTGTTTAGCTTTGGCACAACAGGAAATGTTGTGCCAAGTGGACTTAATTGAAAAAAAAAAATCTTGCTCACATGATTAACAAAAGTCTTTTCAGGTATGAAGAGGAATTGGTGACTCCTTAAGGATATGGCAAATCCTGTTTCCAGGATGTCAGCTGCATATAATCCTTTGTTCACAGCCCCTTTCTGCCAGCACTCCACTCAAACTCTCTCTCTCAAAGTGCAATTTCACAGCACCTTTAGCCAATCTAAACCAGAGCTGCCATTATCCTGCTTGTGTTCCCGCTCCTTATCCCCATCACCCTTACCAACACTTTCTTACTCCTGCCTCAGCATGCGCTGATTCTGGCCTGATCATACCCGGAGCTGCTTGATCCAGCCAAGAACTAACGATGGTCAGATGGATCGACACCCCACACAGGCTGTGTGTGCGATCAGAAGAGCCCTGTAGCAAGGGGAGGGGACGCGAACACGGGAGTGGGAGCACAGACAGGGTAGGGATGCCTCCATCCTGACCTGCTCCTGGGCTGCCGTGGACCTGCCCTCTGGACTTCACAGGTTTTTCTGCCGATGTTTTAAAGACACACGAGCTTTCACAAAACAGCTGCCAGTGACACCCCAGTGTTTCCTCATGCCTTTCATGTAGTCAGTTCTAAGCAGTGGTTCGGCGGTGCTGGGGTGCAGATTACTGTTGCGACATATGTGTTTTAGCACAGACAGCCATAATTGTTAGGACTATGTCAGGTTGAAGGGCAGTGGTTATACCCAACCACAGACAGTACTTTCTAAACAGAGACATAGGAAGGATATTTTCCCTGCTGGATCTTCCATTCACTGGCCCATGTACAGCTTTTAATGGCCCTGTTAAGTGTTTCATGCCTTAGTATTAAATTAAAAGCCCCTAAAGGCATTGGTTTGCACACCGTGGTTTTAAAACAGGTGGTATCGAGGAGTGATAGGATCACATTTAACTATAAAACACTAATCTATATGTTCTAGCATACTTTTCAATTCATCAGTTGAATTAGAGAATAAAGATTCTGTCCAGGCAGGTACAGGGCCTACATCTCCATCCCTTCATGAATTTTCTGAACACCAGCCTTTCCGAAAGTTTGCAACAAGGTGCAGAGTAGCTGAAAAAAGCTTATGACTTGGGGAATAATACATTGCGGTTTACGAGGACCTTGTACAGCACGATCTCTCCTGGAAGGAGGAGAACTGGGTCCGTGTCCTCACACAGGTCTGTTCCCTCTGGGCTGCGCCTCTGCTGTCGGTGGGTTCTTGGCAAAGCGTGACCAGCAAAAATGCTGTACGGCCGTGCGCTTCATCTGTGTCCCCCTCTGTTTGTACAGCTGGGTGATGGCTTTGTGTTGGACATCGCTTATATGTAGTCCATCTTCGCTTCCATCTCTACTAGGAATATAACCCTTTACTATGAATGTCCGAGTCCTTGCAGACAGGCTGTTTTATATTCACACACACAAACAAGTTGCCACCAGCGTGGTTTTCTTCTTTGTTCCTTTATGTGGCACAAAGCTTCCTTGATAAGGGCAGGTCTAGAAAACATTCCAAGTATTCCATTTTGGCAAAGTGCCATTTTTGAAGCCTGATAGTTCACAAACAATTTGGATGAAGAACACAGCTGGGAATTCCAGCTGACGTGAAATTTTGTACATCTGGCCTTGGCTTCTGCTTTTTGTGCTGGGGTGTAAATACACGGGAGCCACTGTGGAACTAATTCTCAATTATGTCAACGAACATGAGAGGAGAATCAGGTCTTTAAGTTTTTAGTGTTGGTAGATACTCAACTATCAAGTGTTAAAAAACCCATTTTTATGTTTCTAGTGAAGTTACGTTCTGTACTTCTGAGGGGATTTCATAAAAATCACTAGGCTGTTTCTTTTCCATCTTTCCATCTAGACTCAGAGGACTGGAGGAAACTAGATTTCCAAACAGAGAACTACAAATAACTACCAATGCTATTTAAAAAATATTTGTGACATGGTTTTTCCTCTACAGACAGTATAATCTAAAGAGAAGAGGATATAACGTAATAGAAAGGTTCTGCTGACACTTGTTCAGAAGGACCAGCAATAACTGTCTTGTGGCGTTGACACGCACAGGTAACATGTTCATCCCCAAAGAATTTCAGTAAATCCTTCCAGTCATCCTGGGCTTTCAGGTGCAGTTAAGAGTATATATTGGAGACACTCGTTTTGGCAATCTGCCACCAAGAATGGCGCCGAGTCCCTGCTGTTGTTCACATGGTTTCGTGTTTGCACTCTCTGGCTGCTGCAATCAAATTTCAGCTTATTATTTTTCTCGTGCTGGAATTTTCCAGGGGTTTTGTCAGGACAAGTACATAAATGACATCATCATGGCAATGCCTTGGTAGGTGCTCGGTCCACAGCACCAAACTTCCCAGTGGCTGAGTAGAAAAACTGGGCTAACATCTGCTGAGTTTGGTGTGGTTTTCTGGGCATTAGTGTTATTGTGCAGACAGCAGAAGACCTGTGGAGCAGCTGAAGGCAACTTACGAAGAGGTGTTGCAAGCCATGAAGCCATGAGTATGCGGGCTTTAATATAAAGAGTTTGTGCTTAAAGCCTTGCTGCTGTTTTTAGAGAGTTTTTGTGTGAACATCATGGTGAGCAGTAGCAGAGTTTCAAAGTAGTAAAATATTTAAAGCGTTATCGCTGCACTAGCTTGTAAAGCTGTGAGTTGGGAAAGATGTTGTAACTTTAACCACATATTTATCTGGTTTTGTGGGTGAAGTCAGTGACCCAGAGAGGATTCATCCATTGTACAAGGTGATTCTCTTGGTGTCATTTTTACGTCGGAGCTGGTAAATAAAGTGTCTGAAACTCTGACAATTTTATGCCTTTGCCAATCTTTAAATCAAAAATGGCTGAATCGATTTAAGGATTTTGTGAAGAAAAAAAATGCACCCAGGCTGACATCTTGTGAACCAAATTTCTCCCAAAGCGATTTCAAATGTGTGAGTTATGGACCTCTATAATGAAAACTCTGACATGTCTTGAACTATAGTAGAATGCAGGGTACCTCTCTAATGTACAGAAACACTGTGTTTTCCTTGCCTGCAGTCAGTGCTTTGTAACTGTTCGAAATTTTGGAAGCGTTATTGTCTTATACAAAATATTGCAGCAAATAATTTTTTTTTAATTCAAAATTTTAATTATTTTTTGTTTCTTTTAAGCCACAATTCTGCAAGTTTGCTCATGTAGTGCATTCCATGAGAAAATGTCAAGTCCCTTGATGAAATATGTAACATTTTCCTTATTAGAAATGGAGAAACTTCTGCATAGAGAAGTGATGGGTTCTGACGTCACTTCCAATGTTGTTTTATACTGTCTCATTTCTGTAATAATAGACGGATATGCCCTTTTATTGAATGTAGTGCCTTGGGAACAGCTGAGAGATGGGAATGAATATGTGCTGATCGGTAGGGAGAATCATGTGAAGTGTCTCGGTGGACATAGGTGTGTTGATCGTGGCAGTCGTGGGGATTGTGGCCCTGTTGTATGGAGAGCTGTTGAGATGCAGAGTGCATTTCTTAAGGAGGTTTTATGCGGTAACAGAAAAGCAGTTGGTGTTCTCATCTGCCTCCTAAAACAATGCACACATGAATATGTGCGCGTCTGTCAACAAACATAATCCTTTTCTGAAGTCTGCATACACTGTTATCCGAAAAACAGCTACAAGAAAGAAGCCTCTAAATTAACTTTATTTTATGCAGAGTGACTCATATTGGACTCTCCTGCCCCTCAAAGAACTCTTTTATCCTTTCCATTGCCCATAGTTCTGTTTGCCCCGTGGGAATCCCTTTGTACTCTGATGCTTGAAACTGATACGTTTCTTCTGATCTGACATCAGAGTGCTTCAGCAATAATAATTTCCTTTTTCTTCAAGAGCCTGAAACTTGGAATCTACTATATAGCTGTTGTGGAAGTTAAAAATACAGAAGTGCATCACTAAAGGTTCTCTTCCGAGACTCATTTCTGAGATTATTGCTAAATAAATGAAACTTGTTTTGAAAAACAGTGGCGTAGAATTGCTCGGCCACACAACTCCGAGGTCATGCAGAAGTCCTTGGGCTGTTCACTGAGCCTACCCTACAGCCATTCACCCTGCAGTCCTCTTACTTTGGAAAAACTCCCCACACAAGCAGCACTCTCTTAAAATACACTACTGATTTCAGTAGAAGATGTGACCCTTTGAGTTAGTTTCCCAAACGCTGGCACCAGATCCTGGGAACATTACGTGATATTATTCTAACTAAAGCAAGTTCCCCATCTATTTTTCATAAAATCTTTTGCTGAATCACAGAACTATGCCTGTGGTTGATTTTTTTTCTGTCTCTCGTTCGTTACCTTTTGGCAGAAAATGAGCCTAAAAGCGGTTAACTGGGACTATCTATGTTGCCGTTTGCCCAGGTTCCCCCACCTCCCACTAGAGGTAGTGGTCACCTCTTTACCAGCTGGCTCCTGAGCTTGGGAGCAACCAACACGCCTGGCTTGATTGGCCTCTGCCATTTTCTCATGGGCTGCACCCTTCGTTCCTACCAGGAGGAAAGCATTCTGACCAGAAAGCTGTCTCTTCGGATAGCTTTCGAGGGGCTTGTCGTAGTCCTGGGCACAGAGAAGCGTTGGCTGCTCCTCAATCAGTAAAAGATCCTTAATATTGTCACCTCTGCAGCCAGCTGGTGAATGCCTAGCTGTGGACCAGGCAGGGGGTTTTGGACATCTCTCAAGCTTGAGTCAATGTCAATTTTCACAGCCCTGTGGGCCTCTGGGTCTGAACCATGTGGTCCTTAATGGGTATTAATGACCTGCCTGCTGCTGCAGAACAACTGAAACCTGTGGTCCTTTTTTTTTTTTTTTTCTCCTATGGAAGAAGTATTTTAAAAAGCCCTTACTGTTCTTACAATACAAAAAGACAACGGACTCACTACTGGAGATTATTTGCAGCTCCAAAGCGCTGTGAACTGTTGCTATACAATTACTGCAGCACTTTGAGGTGATGCTGTTAAGAGCAAGGAGTTTTGCAAAAATAAGCGTTTACTATAGACTTTCTACAATATTAATCAAAAACTCTTTTTTTAAAAATTCTTCTCTGTTTCCTTGACTGAAATCAACCCTCTCTTCCTTTCTTTGTTCATGTAGGGTTTTTTTTTTTAATTCTCTTTATCATCTCTTTGGTCTCTGGGTTCAGTTTAGGGCTGTTCTGTTTTACCATGCTTCCTTTAAGTTTCTGCATCCATGGACTTTACTAAAATTTATGGAGCTCAGTTGGGCTGGGAATTTTAAAAGGCCCATAATATTCGCTGACGTCTATTTTATACATTGTTTGGTGTGTGGCAGTGTGCTTGATAACCAGCAAGACTGAAAAGCCCATCAAGACCTGTGCAACCACATCCCCCCATGAAAGCAGTCCTCTGCTAGGAAGATCACAGAATTTTCTTTTCACAGTGCAGTGCAGAACTTATTTCTTTGGCCTAATTTTCTTTGTGTCATTTCTTCATGCACAAACATAAATATGCAGCACATCAAGTCCTGGGTGAGCGAAGAACTAAAACATCTATAAATAAATCAGGCTGCTTCTCCTGAAGGAGGAAGAAAAAAAGTGAATGAAACCTAATTTTCTATTTGAAGTACTTGGGGTATGCTAGATACTTTGGGCTACGTTGTCTGTTGAGTGCTTTGGCAGTGTCTGTGGCTGTAACTAGTATACAGAACTCGTAAGAGATCTGTTTAAAAAAGATTAAAGAAAATAGCTCTTTACACAGTGGGTTGTGAGCTTCTGGAATTTGTTGCCACAGCAGTCTGTGGCAGTAGATAGTGCCAGCAGGGTAAAAAAGGATCTGCGTGGATACTAAGTCTGTGAACAGACACCAAGGGAAATTGCTGCCTACGTACCCTCTGATGGCCTTCAGCCCGTGATTGTGGATACCAGGGCAGGGGGAGGGACTTGGACCCTTTCTGGTAGGGTTGAAACAGCAGGGTAGATGTGCACAGTGCTAGGGCATTGCATCGGGGAGTCTCATCTAAGCTCCCCTGGGCTTCCGCGCCCGTGGATCTCCAAAGGGAAGTGCAGCCATCTACCACCTCTCTCCGTCTCCTGCTGCTGCTGTGACTCTTACACCCACAACCCTGCCTCCTGACGCTGCCATCTTCCAGGGTCCCCGGCCAGGCTCTGGCCTTGCCATCATGCCTTGTTGACTTCCTTTAAAGTCCTGATTCGTCTCCATTTTCTCTCCAGAAAGCTGGATGGAAAGTAGTGCTCTCAATTCGCATCCCCATTTTGCCCCTTCCAACACTGCCGTAGCTGAGGGACTATGTTGAGTAACATGCTGTGATTAATTAATAGAAAGGATTGCACACAGAAAAGTCTGGTCTAAGTGCAGGCCAGCAGATGAGGTTAAAACACTTTTGTTCTTTGACTTTGTTCTTGTTCCTCTGTCTTCATTTCCATGGCATTTTGCCTCCATTGAGACTTACTTAGTATGCATCAGTTCCTGTGAGTTATTATCAAGGCTATTTCTCATTTTGTTATATTACTACTTGATACTTTTGTATTGTGGCAGCAAGATTGAACAGGGTATTAGCGCTCTCACGGTGTTTTTCTGGAATAGATCTTATCAGAGGATCCCAGTGAAGTCCCAGTAGGTACAAGGAAACTTGGCTAACTGGGCTCGGTTGTCGTTTTACAAATAACTAGTGCCTTGTCATATAAAAATTACTTTTAACTGGATAATATGTATTTAAAAGCATTTGTTCTTCCACTGCAGTGATGACATACATTGCAAAAGAGTTTATGTATATAATTCTTTGTAAATATCTGTATATAGTCTGCATTGTATTCCTGCTTAACCTTTCTCATCCACAGGTTGGTGTGCTGGGTGATGAAGAAGAATGGGTGAGTCTTCGTGAGGTGGAGAATGAACCTGATGCTCAGATGCTGGAGGTACCGAACCTTACTCCTTACACTCATTACAGGTAAGAACAGCAGGTAATTAGCTGCAGCATGCAAAAAATGAGTAAGTAGCAGCATGGAACAGTTTTCCTAATCAGAAACAGCTGGCTGTGTTTTATAATCTGAACAAAAGGGAAAAGGTTTGCTGTTGTCATAGTTTATACTTGAAATTACTCGTCTGATATTGTTAATTGTAATTGACATACAATACAGTTTGTAACAGTAAAAAGGAAATCCAAGTGCAGAGTGAAATGCTTTTATGAGTAACTGATGCCCTGTGACTTCCCTCATCTAAAGGGTGCACCAGTGCAACATCGGTCAGTGACAAATCAATTGCAGTTAAACTGGTGCAAACAAGTAATTACATATTTACATCAGTTTAAACATCGCTTTATTGATTTAGCTTAATTTGGTAACATCAGTTAGATGAAACCTTTGTTTATCAGAATTTGCCAAGTTAAGCTTAATAGATATATGCAATGCTTAAACTGATTGAAGTGAATCTACATTATGGGTACACTCCAGTTAAATGAGATTGATTTTTAAATCAATTCAATTCAAGTGATGCGTTGCTTTGGTATAGACAAGATTTGAGAATTTGAGGTACTCAATCCTAATGAGAAATACTTCCATGAAAGAGCTTGCTAATGTAAAGGCTGGTTGCAAGGAGATGTAGGGGCAAGTCTTAAGTCAGCTTACTAGAAACTTGTCCATTTTGCGCTGGCTGAAGGGCCTGTTAGCTGCCCCGTGCGCTATTGTGAGCTAGCAGTAGGTGCAACCAAGTAACGCTCGTATAATTTACACCTAGTTTAATGCTGGTACGCTAATTTTCCAGCCGTAGTCAGAAGCCTAGAAACATAGCGAATTTCTCACAAACTCTCCACAGAAGTGTTTTACGCCTCGTCCTCAAGAGCTAAACATTTTAGTAAAAGCTCTTTGGAAATTTGTGAACTTGAGCAGAGATTTCTGGTGCAGAGGTTTAGGAAAATTCTTTTCAGATTGAGATTTTGCTCCCTTCATAAAGGTGGATCCATAAAGCTGAAAAGGCAGAGGTGAATAGTAAAGTGCAGGTTGTACCAGAGTTCAACATTCAGCATCCATGAGAAAGAAGAAAGACTCGCACGCCTAGCAGGTGTATGGAAAAACGTCTTTGGGATAAAAAATAATGAGGAAGTGTATGAGGAATTTGGGGTGGTTGGTTTTTTTTCTACTGTTCAACTTTGTGGTTTCTTTTGCTGCTGCATCTCATTTCTCTCCTGTATCTGTTGAATTCTAGAGTGATCCCAGTTATGCTGGGATCTTTCACACTTCCAGTTCTCTGATTTTTTTTTTCATCGTAAAGCAGCTCCTTGAATTTTTCCTAGTTTTTTTTTTCTCTTGTGCACGCACAGATACGAGCTTATTTGGTTTTATTTCAGTGTAGAGCAATTTTACAGAATTTTTTGAAACATAGAAGTTTGTTGCCAAATGGATTTGTTGTCCTCTGGTCAGCTTTAGTGATTGCCTACTGAGGAAATACATCATGAGAGCTAATTATCAGGCCCCATCTTTATCGCCCAGCTTCTTTTGTAGATTTTTGTGCCAGTGTCTGAGAGTGAAATCAAGGACAGTATTTGTTTAATGTGTTTCCTTTAATGCATTTTCTAGGGAGATCAGAGCAGATAAAGAAACACTGCTGTGTTGACTAGCTCACCCTTTTCCCAAGCTCAGTCATTAGGTCCAAAAATTAAGTGTTCAGTATAAACAGGTCATGTATTTATGTGCAAGTGCTGGATACCTCTAACTGCTGGTGGCGGGTGAGAGTATCAGAAATGTACAGCACGTCTTAATTATTTTGTGCTTCCTGAAAAAAAGATTTCTCTAAATCTTTTGTGACCCAGTAGGGATTTTTATTGTAGAAGAGATGGTTTCAAGCAGACAGGGTATTTTTTAAAGACGCATATCCATATTAAATAACTTAATCTTTCTTCTGCAGGAACGCTGAAAATGCAGCACAGGGATAAATCAGCTTCTTTCAACCAGTAATTGAGGGGAAATGTTATCGCTAGTGTATTTTTTATATTGACAGGGAATGAGGATATCCAAAGTTTGATATTTTAATACCTTTCTAAATGTATTGTACCAGCATTGCAAGAGAAAATCACTTACCGCTAGCATAAGCTCATCAGGCTTGGTATAATTAACATAAATTTCTCACACAAATACCTAAGTTTCTAATAGACCCCAAGCTAATCTCATTTTCATTTTTTTAATACCTGAGAGGATCTGAAAGCGGTTACCATAAAGCATTCAGCAGCAAACACAAAGGGGACCTGCACGCAACGATCTTTGTGGAACGTTTCGAGAGACCTAATTTGTATTTTTCCATCTTTTTCCTGTTCTGGAAAGAGAGGTACCATTCGCTGAGCTCTTACAGCACGCACCGCGTCTTCCCCCCCACTCCAGGTTCCGGATGCGGCAGGTGAACGTGGTGGGCCCCAGCCCGCTCAGCCAGCCCTCCCGCGTCATCCAGACGTTGCAGGCTCCGCCAGATGTGGCCCCCGGGAGCGTCACCGTGCGCACGGCCAGCGAGACCAGCCTGTGGCTGCGATGGGTGGTGAGCTGGGAGGGGGAGCGGGGTGCTCGGGAATGCTTTCTCCTCGTGTCTGGGATGAGGAGGAACAGCAAAATTATTTCCTTTTTCAGAGTAGTCGGAAATCTGAGACTTACCTTAAGTGCCCTATTAATCACTTAAATTGCCTGCTGCCACTGCTGCTGCCACTTCATCAGGGGAATATATGCCTGTGTGTAAAACCTTGGCTTTTGAGACCCTCCAGTTCCACGCTCTGGGTCAACAAGTGGGACAGGAATGGAACCCTTGAGCCAATTTGCAGTTTCCTAGGGCTCAGCTGTTTGCTTTGTACAGAGCAGTCCCAGAAGGCACACACCGGCCATTGCAGTCATCCCGCGGGTACTGAACAGCTGTGGTTCAAAGGCAGCAAAGTTTGTGCGTTACACTCCCGTAGGAAGATTATATTTATGTGAAAGGGTGTGGAGCTACGTGATAAAACGTGGGAAGAAATGAGAAATTGCTCAGGTGCAGTGATTTATGACATTGATGTGCCCCTTTGACTGTCTCAGTTACCTGCGGAGTTGCCACACTGGGATTTACTTGGCAATTAACCTGCTCCAGAATGGTTTTTCTTCTCCCCTGTTAGGCAGATTTTTCCACTGGGGTTACTGTGGTGTGAAGTTGATGAAGCACAGGTTTCCTTTTGCCCAAATGTTAGCTCTTCCATGCAGAAATTTGTTATGGCTGAAAGTCAAAATTGGGCTAGAAGCAAGAGAGTTTTTCTTTGTTCAGAGAGGAATAATTCCAGTTTCTCAGGGCCGCACTGCACTTAATTCTGAACCTTGAAATACCGAAACAGCAGACTTGAAGGTGTCACCTCAGTATCCGTCGAAAAGCCGTTGCCGTTCATTTGATAGGACCCACATAACTCACTCATGGCTTTACCGTGTGAATAACATGCCCACATCGTTAAACCTTTGCTACTATGTCCAGACCTACATATCTTACATCAAAATTAACTCAAGGTTGTTTTAAGAGACTTTAAAACCTTTCTAAGATTGTGTGTTCTTGCTATGCTACCTGGAAGCCTGATTTTCATGAGTTGAGCTGTATAGGGTTCAGGAGGAGCAACAGCCATAGCTAAAAATGACCTGACACACCTTTATTCATGCTTGGTAACATAAGCATTTGAAAGTGTTTAATCTCTTTTTTTTTCAAGACCTGAAGGTGAATCTGTGTTCCCCTGGGAGCTGGGCATTCCTTCGTTCCTACAGAAAGAGGGGTCACGTTTCTAGCCCTGCTTGCCTGCGGGATACAGTCTTCTAAACTGTGAAATGTTAATGTGTATCAAACTTTCCCAGTGATTCAGAACTGAATCTCAGCCATCCGTGGCATCATGTAGTTAGTTTTAAGGGGGGGAAAAAAACTCAAAACTTCATGAAGTAGGCTAATTATTTCATATTTTAATCTCTGAAATTGCTTGGGGAGTTAGAATACTAGAATAAATCTCTGCTGATAAATGAGCAGGCAGAGAGTCAGTAAAAAAAGTAAAAAATGTATGATAAATGAATTTGTCGCATGCTTCAGCAATTTATCATTCATTTCCATAATTAATCACAAAGCTCTGAAATATATTGTATTCATATCATTTCTGTTGATATGCCCACAGCAAAGGGCATAGTCCTGTGAGCATATCTGTTTGGTTCAATATTAAGGTAAAAAGGAAAAGAAAATTTCAAGCAACTCAGAAATTTAGAGATTGTGAAACATAAATAAACCCCAAAATCATCCTCTCGATCTTTTTTGCCTTCCTGTGGCCTGATATGAGTTTGGGCAGCCTGGGTATATAGTTTGGAAAGCCCTGGCAATGTGTTCCATGTAGGAATATTGTGCTTTTCTTTATGTCGTTTGCCAGCCGCTCCCTGACACGCAGTATAATGGCAATCCAGAGTCAGTGGGATACAGGATAAAGTTCTGGCGTGTGGATCTGCAGTCTCCCACTTTGGTGAAGGTTGTTAATGACCGATTGGAAAGAGAGTACACGGTTGAAGATCTGGAGGAGTGGACAGAGTATGAACTGCAGATCCAGGCTTTCAATGCCATCGGGGCAGGACCATGGAGCGAAGTAGTGAGAGGTCGTACACGGGAGTCCGGTAAGTCAAAGCACCGTGCTTGCTGTGAAGGACACATCTGAGAACTTCAGCATTTTCTGCCCTTTTGTTCAGCTTTTTTTTTTTTTTTTTGCTTGTTGATCCATTAAATCTAAAATGAAAGAGAAAAACACGATCTTAAGATGCAGTGAAGGCAAAAAGCCATATAGACATTTGACAGAGTTATTTATTGCATTCCTACCCTGCTCTCGCGCATAAACCTGCAGGTTAGTTACTGAAAGCAAACAAACCAACCTCTCCCCATTCCTGCCCCGGTTTGGCAGCAGTGCGGACATCACGACGAGCAGCTTGCATACAGCTGGTGTGCATGCGCATACCCTGCACAGGTCTCCCATGCTTTCTCTCCCTCCTTGGTACCCCACTGCTCCCCATTCTCCCCCTTTCCCTCTCTGCTTCTAGACTGGGGCATATTTGCTCACAGTCATGGTTATCTGAAACTTTATTTCAAGCCCCAAATATTTTTAAAAAGGCACAAGTTGTTTTGGAGAGCTGATTACCTGTAGAGAAATAAAATAAGTGTCTGAGCTTTTGATGGCACTTGTTCAAAACTGCCTTCTAAAATTGTGTGGACGAGGCTATATAGATATAACCTGCGTATAGACATAACCTGCATAAAGACCTAGAGCACGAGTACTGCGTTGTCTGGCAGCATCATCCGCAGTAACGTGGAGACTTCAAACATCAGAAGCAAACTCTCAATCTCACGCAGCAGTAAATTATTGTTAGCTTAGCAGCAACAGTAAAGGCAGATTGACAGCAACTTGGAAAGCTGCTCTCTAGCTGTTAAATTCCACCAAACCTATTTCCAAACCTCCCCTACATGCACCTGGTAAATTAAAATTTGTATTGCAAGTGAATAACAAAATGGATGACATATATAGTTTAAGAGTTTAACAATAAAAGCTCTTTGTGACACGTGTTTATGCAAGCTTGAACATTGATGTTTTTTTGTTTGTTCTTTTTTCCTATTTTTCTTCATTAAAACTGTTTCAGAATGTAGTTCTACGCATACCCTACACTTACAGACACACGTATGCGTGTCTGCGCTCTGTACCACATGGCGTTACTTGGTGTGAAGCGTGAACATGCTGTAAGCAGCAGGTTTCGGTCTGCTGGTTCAGATAACTGACCTTTGAACTAGCTGAGGAGCAGGCTGAACCAAGGCATCCCGCTCCATAAACTGTTGCGTTTTGGGAAGTGGTAATTGGAACGCTATTGCCAGAGGTATTATAAACAAGGCGTGCTTGTGCTGGATTTAGAGCTAGCATGACCCAGACAAAGTAGTTTTGAAGTGTTCTGTATCATAATAAGAAGATACCGCATTCTCCACTTTCCACTGCTCTTCAAACACTTCTTTTGAAATGTAGTAAATACTAAGATTAAGTGATTTCATAAAACCTTAGGATGATAGTGCTCTTGCTCAGCATCTCAGGATCAGAGGTTACGTGTGTATTTGGCATTTTCTCTTGCAGTATTAAAAGAAGGTTGACTTGAAACTGATTGTAGGAGGCACACAGAAACCAGGATCAAAATAACACAAAGCTGTGATCTAGGCCAGAAGGACTCATTTGGTTTTTTTCCTGTGTTTTCTTTGATACTAACATCTGATTTCTTGAATAGAGCAAGTCAGGGCTCAGAGTTTTGGCTGTGTCTTCTTAGATTTAGAATACACAAGAAGCACTGGCATAGCAGCAAGCTGTGTGAGAGAACTTTGGGGAGTCTGCAGTTAACCTGTATGCAGAGTCAAACGGGGTTAAAATGCAAATAAAAGATCTAAAGCCAGAGAGAGAGGCCAGAGCATTTTTAAGTCTGTTTTCTGAACTATAAGAAAAATTCTGTTGATCACGTATGTTTTCATAGTACTTTAAAAGCAGGTGGCCAAAATATTTTGTTTTCCCTTTTGTAGATACAGAGTCCTAGGGAAGCTGGGTTTGCCTGGTGCTGCAGATTGCAGACATCCCTCGCAGCTGGCCAGCAGTGCCGTGGCCAAGACGCGGTGGTTCGATGGCAGAACTCACGGGTCTGTGTGTTACACCACCCCTGGAGCCGAGGAAGTTAAAGCCTGGGCGCTAAATCAGCTCGTGGTGTCTAATGGCAATGCAGCCACTGGAGTCCAAAATCACTATTAAAAATAAATCTCTGCTTGAACATTTCGGTGTATTCTAGGGTGTGCGATGATATCACTAATAGCTGAGCACACATGCTAACAGTAAAGGAGCATGTCGTTATGGGTACTCTCCAGTTTCTCAGCTCTTAAATATAAAACATCTCGAAACCAAAGAAACTATGGTGGAATAAATAATGCTGTGGGGTTTGGTGGCCCAGGCTTAGAAAACAGTTGGGAAACCCTAAAATGAACATCTGGGATGAGGTTTCAAGCAACTGAGGATAGAGGTGGGTGAATTATGATTTTTTTTAAAAAGGACAGGTTTTATCAATCTAAAAATATCTTTATAATGTTAGAAATTAAATAACTCATTAAATTTTACAGTGTAAAGTAGCTACAGAGTAACGAGCTCAGTTTCCACTCAATAAATTGAAGATGATAGTAGGTACGGTATAGAGAAGGCATGAAGATGCGAGGACCTCTAATGTATTAGAACAACCTTGGCAGGGCTGCTTGCTTTGAAATATAAACCCTCTTATTTTCAAACAATTCATCTCGAATACAGCTAACCCGCTGCCTTCATATTTTTTTGGGCTCCTAATATCCAGCTACATGAATGTGTATACTTGTCTTACAAAATCAGCAACTCCACAAGCATTGTCACATATCTGTGGCAAGGATCAATCTCCCGATGTCTCAGAGGCTGACCTTCATAAAGCAGTTACTGTGGTGTGATAAAGCATCGCTTGATAATTCAGATGTGGTCCAATTTCACTGCGGGGATTTGTCAGTTTATACAAGCTGAGAATTTGGCCTGCAGTATCTAATTTTACAGGCAAAATGGTTGTGTGCTGCAGCTATGCTGCGTTTGCCATGAACCTTGCTCTAAATTTGCACTTCTTAATTGACGGCAGATGTACAATATGCCAGCTTAATTTTTACTTTCAAAAAACCAGTGATGGATGTTCAGCTAAAATGAGCTGCAAAAAGCGGAGAGAACCGCTGCATCCCACTATCCAGCTTTCTTAGAAAGCCAGAATACAGGCTGGCTTATTAAAAGCTGCGTTTGGCCCAGTTAGAGACAGAAAACAGCATCATTTGCTGTATATCAAATACGGCTGTGTCAGATGTAGAAAGAGGATGCATGATCTTAGATGCTAGAGCAGATAACCTTAAAAACTTGAGTTCTTATTGAAGTTCCAGCGGAAAGTGCCAGTAACTCTGTAATTTCCTACGTTTGATCTCCTAAAGTACATCGCACAGCTGGCAGTTTGCTGGATTAGCTCATCGTTTAGTTTTGGCGTTTCCGGTTCATTTCATTAAAGCTCGGAGGTTTTTTTGGACACTGTTGCTTGGCTTCTGTTCTTGCAGGTTACCAATGAGAACTCGGCTTTGGAGCTTAGAACAAAGTCTTCAGTGCAACGGTTAAGGAAACCAGCGTTAGAGAAAGGAGCTTGCAGAGGGAAGAGGGATCTATATGCTTCACTCAAGCCACTAATTAGTCTTAGCAAACTACAGTTTCTTTGAATCAGGATATCCTGAGAGAGGAGAGGGGTTGGAGAAATGAAGTTTATGTTTCAGTTCATTCTTAAAGGGTCGATCAAAGTCTGTTACTTCATAGAAGACTGGCGACAGTAAGATCCCGAATATCACTTGCAGGTCCTGAATTCATACATCCATATTAGAATAAAATGCTCAACACTGATAGGAGAACTGGAGAGTTAAAGCGCACTCAATGAACACGAGCATTTTTACCATTGGGCTTAGATTCCTTTCCAGCGAGAGGGGACGTTTAGCTGCTCCGGCTGTCACTGGGAATTAAGGGGAGTCTGGGCTAATAAATCTTCAGGCAGACCGTTCTCTCCTTTGTCAGCAGCGGGATCGCACCCACACCTCAAAGCGAGCGCGCACGCAGGGCCAGCCCGGGCACAGCCTCCGCCTTTTGGGAATTCAGGACGTCTCGCGGCTGCTGATCAAAGAGGAAGAGAAATATTTGTAAAATAAAGAAACTTTTTCTCTCTTGAAAGGCTTCAAACCAGATAAAATAAAAATAAATGTGGCTGGAAAGGGCTTCTTTCCTCTCCGCATCCTGGTTTCCTGCGACCCACCTCCACCCTTTTTCTCTCCAGAAGTGATTCATGTGGGAGTAGCTCTTTGTGAAGATCTACAGATAAAGCTATGGCAGCTATCCAAAGACATTCATGGCTCCTGGCAATCTATTTTCCTTTAACGTAATTATATCCTTGTGGGGGATAAATCTAGGAGAAGATTTTAGGAAAAAAAAAAAAAAGGCACTTCAGCATTGGAGGGGAAAAAAAATTGGATTTTAGTCTGCTGCAGCGTTGTGTGATGGTGCTCTGTTTCTCATGTCCCAAATAATTGGTAACAGGGAAATTGTTTCAGAAATTACTATCTCTGCGGTTAACCTTGAGTGCACAAGGGTGGGGGGCGGTGCGCTTTTTTTTCAATTTATATTAATTCTGGTGTCATACTCATTATCTCGTTCGTGTTGCTAGGAGCTTCAGGAGCTCGCCTTCGAAACAGCAAATCTGTTCTTTCATTCGGACAGCCAGGAAAGCATTACTTTTGGCAGAGATTTGTGCTCCTTTTTGTGATACATTTGGGACCTAATCAAGCCTCACTGTCCATAAGTGCTTGTGTAACATAACCTGGTGAACGTTCTCTGGAGGTCTGACGGGTCTATCAGGCTGGAGAAAAGACTGTACCCTTCAGATGCTGGAAATGCCACAGGAAAAAAAAATGCAAAAGGGCAGCATAAAATGTGGACTCTTAAAAATAGCTTCAAATTCTGCTTGCGTAACATGGTGTGCTGTTAAGCTTGCCTACAAAGGCTTGCAGTTGTGTGGCTGTTCTGCAGCGGTTAGAGTTCTAATGGCATCAGAAAATGCAAGTTTGCTTTTCTCTCGAGTCAGAGAAAATTACAGTGTTCCTGTGCTATCAGTTCTAATGATGTTTCTAGTTTCCTAAGAGCCAATTTTGCAACCTAAATGAAAGAGGCATGTCTTTCATTTACACCATCTCAGTCCCTGAAGATACACCTTCCATTAATGTATCCGTCTATAATTGATGTATTGCAAATGTTGAGCACTATCACATAATCAAAGGCTCATAGGTTAAAGAACTTCATACTGAACTGGGAGTGTAATCCAGTGGTTGAAATTATTGCTAACTCTAGACAAGATGCTATAATTTCCTTTCAGATGATATAGGAAGCCAGGGTGGTATAAAACTTGTTGTTAGAACAGATCGTACCATAAGATAAACTCCTGTTAATAAAGATTTCTAACTTTTGGCATAGGGAAATAAAATGTATGGAAAAGAGATACTGGGAGATAGACTTCCATAGAAGTCCAGCAATTTGAGCTTGATTCTAATTACTGCAAATATATAAAACATGAAATTTATTAATATTTGTATATATTTACTGTCTGTTGGTAGACACTGATTCATGTTAAATGTTTAGCTCTACAAACATTATGATTTCGGAGATGAACTGGCAAGAAATTGTGAAGCAGGCTGAAATACAACGAAGATTTAGAATGAATACAAGATAAGAAGGGATTGTCTAGAACTTATTCCGGTCCTCTTGGACTCAGGTACTCTTCTGTAGGATCCTGGAACAATCCCAGGCAGGTAGGGAGATGGAGCAAAATGATGTAATGTGTCTTACTTGTTTCTACTTTTTGGTAATGCCGTGTGATTCCAGTTCCCTCTGCTCCTCCCGAGAACGTCTCTGCCGAAGCTGTGAGTTCAACCCAGATCCTTCTGACGTGGACTGCAGTCCCTGAGTCCGAGCAGAATGGTCTCATCCTGGGTTACAAGGTATGCAACTGGAGTTTCATGCTGATTTAATTTCTGATGCATTACCTGGGTATGGTTTTGCTTTTTGTTATTTATTATTCACCTGCTGGATATTTATATTATTCATAAGTCAGCTGGAGAAGATACGGGAAGTGTGCTGTCTTTCAAAGGGGTCGTTGGTGAATATAATCTCATTTTATATTTTGTGAAAAGGAGGAATCTAAAATGCGTACCCTTCTTGTCAGTCCTTGCCTAACAATCTTTTTCTCTCTCTGTTTCATATACGTTTATTCTGCAGATACTTTTCAAAGCAAAGGATTTAGACTCCGAACCAAAGAGCCAAATAGTGAGGGGTAACCACACTCAGTCTTTCCTGCTGTCCGGCTTGCGGAAGTATGTGCTCTATGAGATCCAGGTGTTGGCATTCACGCGCATCGGAGATGGAGTCCCCAGCTCTCCTGCAGTTATAGAAAGAACCAAGGATGATGGTAAGTTTAAAGGTTACCAGAAGAAGTATCTTATTTGATCCGACCTTTTAACACTGCCTTCTTTTAGTGATGCAAGTGTAGGCGACAGCCCAAACTAAGGCTATTTGGATTTTTAAAAATTTTTTCTTTCAACTTTGAACCTAAAGGACTTGGTCCCTACCTAGTATAACTCAGCACTATTCCATTGGTCATGGGCTGAGGGTTTGGCAAAAATGCAGAATGCTGGAGTCCCCTGTTTCCTCTTTCCCTGCAGCTGATGAAGAAAGCTTCTAAATTTGTACTCTGAAGCTCAGTGTAGACAACTTCTATCAAAAATAATTTTTAGACCCCAAATTTAAATTCCTATTGAAGTTGAATCACGCTCTAAAAAAAAAGTGGAATGCTGCAAATGAAATCAATAAAAGCGATAAACAAATCTGGGTCTGACTGGACTGCAGGAGAGGCAGGGAACTGGCACTTTCATAATCCATTCTCATTTTTTTCCCAAAACGAGTAAGTCGCAGACCCTGGGAGGTGATGGTACCAGGTTCCTTTTGGCAGTGCCTCCCGCACTGCCCATGGGCGCAGGGGCTCCCAAGGGCCATCAGATGAGTGAAGGAGCCCCAGCAAGCCCCTCGCCCCGGTGCTGCCTGGACGTGTCGCTGTGGTGGGAGCATTTCTGCTCATGGAGTTTTACAGAAATTTAGTTCAGCTCTTAAAATATTTTTGGCTTTGCAGATGCTAGAGTTACTTGTATTTTCATTACATTTTCAGTATTAAATGAAGGTTAATATCAGCATGAGAGGCTTCTGTTTATTACTTCCAATGAAGATAAACCAAAAAAATAAGTCTCTCCCTTTTCATCAAAATCTTTTCAATAGTAATGGAATAAACATTGGTTTCTACAAACAACTTCATTAAGGTAATTTGGTTGGGCTGAAAACACATTCAGGCTTCGGGCTTAACGAGTCCTTTTCTACGGAGTGCAGGGAAGGCGCAGGAGCATGCAGGGACAGGAACGGGGACGGAAGCAGGGACAGCAGCTCCCTGGCATTGTTTTTAGCCATTTTCTCAGCACGCTGCCTATGTGGGGACTTGGCTTTTTCTTTGAAAGGAAACAAAGAGAAATTACTGTTAGCAGAACTCTGCAGGGAGAGAAAAAGCACTCACTGAAATGTACATATCAGACTATAATGGGAAATATATAAAACTGTTTGTTTTAGATAACCCCATTATAGCAGTTCCCTCCTTAAGCGCGTGTTGGCAGATGATGCAAATTGTTCTTCCATCCCCATACCCCTGACATAAATATGTTGTGTCTCCTCTGGGCTCAGCGTAATTAAAAGTATCATCAGGGGTAATGCAGGTGGAATTTGTGCCGAAGGGGAAATTTTGCAAATGCTAATGTAAGAATTAGCATCTCCTCACCTTGTGAACCTGGGATGGTCAGTGCAGGCACCAGCCGTCCGTATTAATGTGCTTCTTGCCTGCCTCGGGTCCCCCTGCTCAGACCTAAGTGTTTAAAATGCACTTGTAAAATCAGAGGTGGTTCACAGATGGTGCTGATGACACAGAGAGGAGGTAGTCTTCAGTTCCAACAGGTATGAAGTGTTTTCAGCTGACCTGTAGCTCTCTGTAAAGGCAGCTTGGTGGCTTGCTTCACGGTATCTGATGGGTTACGTGGCAGGGCTGCGGCCGGCTCACAGGGACTCCCCGCTGCACTGCTGGGAGACCTCTTGCAGAGGTCGGAGCTCCTTGGTCAGAGCACCCTGCTAAATGCATTTCCCAGGTAAAATGCAATATAAACACTGGAGGGTGCATTGTTTCTGTGTCATGTCTGGTGTCCATGGGTGCTGGAGGCATTTGGCCGTGGACAGGATTCCTCAGAAGACGTGTATATAATGTACATACGTAGGTGCTCCTAACCATCTACTTATTGTTGGTGTTATATTGGCTTAGGCTGCCTCCTATGCAAGGTGAGCAGAAAACTTGCAATTCCTCTTACACGCAAGGCTTGCTAGCACGATCTCTGTTTTTCTTTCCAGCCCCTGGGCCGCCCGTGAGGCTGGTGTTCCCCGAGGTGAGGCTGACATCCGTACGGATTGTTTGGCAGCCGCCGGAGGAGCCCAATGGAGTTATTCTGGGTAAGAGCGAGCAGCAAACCCAGGGCTGGGAGGAGAGGGCTGGAGACCAGAGCGAGCTCTGGCCGTTGGGTTTGCCTTCCCCTTGCACGTTGGATTAGAAACCGCACATAAGCAAATGCGTGGCTAAAGAAAAGAAAAGATGTTGGTGTCAGCTGAGTGACACGGTACCCTGTGGTGAGGAGGAAAAGTCTGCCCGGCTCCAGAGTGCATGTTTTCCTGAGCCAGAATTCTGTGTCTTTCATGGCTCTCTGTTTGAATTGTCATCTCTCTTCCCATCTGCAGTTGGGTTTGTAACCTCTTAGGCTGGCTGTTGGGCAAACTGCCTGTAGAGCTGCACAGGGGAGAGCTGGATTTTCCCCTCCTTCCCCCCAGTCGCCTTTGCCGGCGTGCCCAGCATTTTGATTTCATGTGTGCTTCCATTTTACTGCTTCCCTTGGATAGTACTGCCCGACAGGTCGCAAGGAGTTAACTCACATTTGGCTTTCCATCAAGGGAAACAGAGGCAGCAAGGCACAACAGGAATTCGTGAAAAACCTGCTTACCTTCCTGTCCTTGTAACTCTTGGGTTGCCTTTGCAATGTGTACACCAGCCACTACTTGTACTTAAAACATGAAGACTTTTACAATGTAAGAATCCATTCTTGCCTGGAAAATTAAAGTAGCTAATAGTTACCCAGCCATTTTGTGTTCTCTGCTGATGTTAACACATTTTATAGCAGTTCTAGCTGGTGAGTAAAGATTTGTCTCTCAATTCTGAAAACAGAAGCAAAAGCTTTTGGGTTTTGTTTAGTTCTCAGTCTGCCAGGCCTTCCTGCTTCTAATTTCACTGCTGTCATTCCAGGCTTGCTTGTAGTCTTTTAGCCATATTTCCTGAAGCCTACACTGTTGGGTGGAGGGTGCCGGCTTCAAACGCTGCTGCGTCGGTGGCATCCCCTTGAGTAAAGCAGCAGTCTGGCATTGCATTTAAATCTGGAGTCAAGAACTCAAAGTGCTTGCTCAGGTGTGTAGTTTCCCGAAGCGATCCTGACACCTAAAGATGCAGAGAAATCATCAGATGGGCTCCAAAGCAGACGCTGCAGGGACTTTCGGAGCCTGAGAAGGAGTCTGTGGGAAGCCTGGCAGCGGAGTGCTGTCAGAGACAGCTCCGCGCAGGGTTTCTCTGCAGCCCAAGGAAGCTTGGCTTCCCGGTTGTCTTCTGGGCTTTATTTGTTGCTTTTTTTAGGGAACTGTGTGTCCTAGAACTTACTCTCAGTAGAGACTGGGATTTGAAATGCAGGATGTGGTTAAGGATTAAAAAAACATTTGATAGAAATATTGAGAAAGTACAAAAGACATTTTGCTCTCCCAACTGCGTTCCGATGCCTCGTGTTGCTGCACTCTGTCAGCCTTATTTGCTGAAGTTGCAAGCTCGGTGCAGTAGGAGCATTCTTTTATTTTGTCTCTCCAGAGTGCTTTGCGCAGTGCATCCCCCGCTCAGTTGGTTCTTCCTCATGGCCACTACGTTGACGAAAAAACCCTGCAAATGCTGGGTTGGAAGGGAGGGGGGAGGCTGTCCCGTAAAGAGTGCTTGGCGTGCTGAGCATGTGGACTGTTGTTTCCAATGTCTGGCACAGTCCGTTCCGCAGTAACACATCCCAGGATCCTTGATACTGTCCTGACTTGACTTTTTTTGCAACACTGCTGGTGTAACTAAGTAGGTTTACGACCCGCTATTAATTCCTACTTTTTTTCTGTAGTACGCTTCCAGGTCAGTCAGTCCCTCTTTTATATGTACATTAAGCTTTTTCTTTGTAAGCGTGATAATTCACAGGTGCTTTTATTGAATTTCATCTTACTGATTCTAGACCACCTCTTCTCATTATCAAGATCACTTTAAACGACACTCTTGTCCTCTGAAGTGTGCGCAGCCACTCACAGTTTGGTTTCATTTTTGGAGTTTCGAGTACACTGGTGATTCCATCAGCCAGGTCATTAATGAAAATATTGAACAGAAGCAGACTCATTCATGGGGTCTCATGAAAGCTTACTTAGTGTGTCCTCCCAGTTTGTTAGCAAACTGTTGATAACAACATTTTACTTGTCTTTTTATAAGTGTTCAAGTCAAAATGTGTTGTATTTTTCTTTGATTCTCTTCCTCGTTTGCTTTTGATGGGGCTGTGTGCAACCGTATTAAAGCCTTACTTAAAGTCAGCGTGGATTATATCTTCTCTTCCCACCTGGCTAATTACACTGTCAAAGTGGAAAATAGATGGTTTGATATTTATTATTCACTCCAGACAAGTACATATTGGCTGTTTCTTGGCACTTTATTATCCTCATGGATCCTTACATGTTGACTCTTTTTTTTTTTCCCCCCCCAGGATCTTTCTGGATAATGAACTTTAGCTTGATTTTTCCAGAATTCCTCTGGTCACTCTTTTCCCATTTTAAAAGATAGGGTACTCTGTTTGCCATTCTGTACTATTGTGGGATGTCACCTGTCCTCCACAAGTTCTTGAAGATAATCACTAATTATTCAGAGATGGCTCCAGCTAGTTAGATAAGCATCGTGGGACCAATTTCATCAGGCCTTTCTGACTTGATTACATCTCACTTAACTAAATATTCGTTAACCTGTTCCCTGTTCTATCCTACATCCCTACTTATATTGTTGTCAGTTTTAATTTGCGTGAAGTATCTAGTCAGCATCAAGTTTTTTGTGAGTGTGAAAATGAAGCAGCGGAGGTGTCAGCCTTCCGTTCTTTTCTGTCTCACCTGTCTTGTGCTTATCTTTTCTTCCCACTAGTTGTCCTGTCCTCCTTCTGTCTCTCAGATTTCTAACGTATTTAGAAAAATCTTTCTCATTGCCTTTGATGCCCTTAACTCACTTTGCACTTTAGCCATTCGGATTTTGTCGCTACATGCTTGTGCTGTCTATTTATACACTCCCTTAGACGTGTGTCCTGTTTCAACTTTTTGTCCTCTTCAGTTTTGATTTCCAGGTCATTAGTGAGCTCTGAATGCAAACGTATTGGCTTCTTACCATCTTTTGTCTGCATTGGGATAGTTGTACTTTTTTTTTGTCTCTTTTAAAACTGTCAGCTAACCTGAATTCCTTTTTCCCTTAGAATTCCTTCCCAGGGGGACGTTACCTGCCAGTTCCCCCAGTCCACCTCTTTGAAGTCCGTTGTCTTTATTCAACAGTTCTCAGTCTTTTATTTTTGCGATAGTAGAAATATTGAGGTTCGTGGAGGAAGTAGTTAGCTGCCAATGTCAGAGGAAAAAAGTAAAGATTACTCATGCTGAGTACTTCTGTGATCTTTCCGAAGAAGTGAGGTCTACTTCAAAAACAGACAAAAAACAATGTGTAGCATTGTAAGTAAAGGTTGCAAATTTATTTTTTTTCCTGTACACCTTTTAAATCTCATTACTGTAATATATTTTCAAAACACCATCGTAATCCCCGCAGCCAAGTGCACTGCAGTACAGTTGTTGGAAAAAAGAAGTTAACATAATATTGCACGGTGCCCTTCGATTCACTACTGGGGTTGGAAAGAAAAAGATGCTTGCTTTGCAAGAGCAACTTATATTCAGAGCCTTTGAACTAATGTTCCTGCTCTGCTAGCTTTGTCCTCTGAGTATACAAGCACCTTTGCAGCTAACATTTTTGTATTCTATATCAAAACATGTTCTAGCATTTCAGAGGGAGATTAGCAGGATGAAATACTGGCAGGTACCAAGAGGGAAAACCACTTGTTTGTTTGTTTAAATATTTTACAGTGGAAGACTGCAAGATATTTCCATTTTTCCTTTTGGGAATGTTACGCTAACCATCTGAAGCTTCGCTCTGTCGACTTTTCCGCACTCAGTTCAGCTAGCACCCAACATAGTTCCTTCAAATACTGTTAAAGAAGAAATGATGAATTAATGTGCGTATGTGCACCTCTGGCAATGAGCTTCCCCTGAAAATGAGCTGCACCCGCATCCTCCTAGGTGCTAGTTAGTATTCCTCATGGTATCCTTGCCTTTGGCGTTTACCTGAAGCTTGTTGCGAAAGACTGTAAGAACTCCACCGAGAATTTGAACCAAAATTGGATGTAATCCATGTTTTCAAATTCATATTTTGATCCTAGACTGCATTTGCACACCCACTGGCCCTTAAACAGATAAGCAGTAAAGTCAACAAACTGGATTGCTGCTCCACCAGACAGACCGTAACCTCCCAGTATCATTCGGCTTTCCCCAGCTTCTGTGACAAATTAATAAGCGTTTGTATCTCTGCTGCACCATGGCCTGCGTGAACGGGTGCTGTCAGTTCTGAAGGGCTGGGTATGGTGATGAGCTTGAAAGCTCTTTTATATTCATGGTGTGTTGTCATCTTCCTCCCCGTTTGCTTTGGGGAATCCACTGGTTGGGTTACAGTGACCTAACATTTACCAGGCAGTTCAGACTGTTGCCGTCTGTCAAGTTCAGAAAGCGTAGCTCAGGAAACTCTTTGCAGTTGTGCGAAAAATACTTAAAAAGACGCTAATGCGAAATTAAGCCTGCTTTCAATGAATCAGTAGAAGAGTTGATCTTTCAGGGCTTTTTTTTATGTTGTTTTGGCCTAGTGAATGGCAGAACTCCCAATAGCAGAAGAGATTTAGGATCTAATGCTATATGGGGGGGGGGGGGGAGAAGAAAAATTAAGAAAATAATAGGAATTGTTCTTATTGACCATCCAAATACTTTGTATTCTGTAAGATACTCCTTTCCCCAAAGGGTGTGCTCTGATCACCTTTTAAAGATTTTGCTTTCATTCATAACCTTTGATATTTTTGTTTTTTAATCTAAGATATCTGCGACATCTGATTGTCGTAGTCTAGTCAGGGAAAGAAACTTCCTTATTCCGCAACTGCAGCAATTGCAGTTATTGCCTCTTATAGCCCTCAAGCATACATTAATTTCTCTTTGAACACTTTCCATTTACCTCTATTGATTTCCCTCATTTGATTTCACTTAACATTTCCTGTCTTCTCCCATCCCATGTTGCTGAAATTCATCAACTTCATAATTTTATCTTTTTGATCTTGCATTAGCCCTAATTATTATCCGAGCTGTGGTTTAAATGCTGCGTCTGCTGTGTCACTCAGAAAAAAAGATAAGTGATGCTTTTTATGCCACCACATATCGTGGCTGTCCCAAACTGTCTAATAGAAGAAGGTGACATAGGGGATCAAAATTAAGAAACTGGCTATCTCTCAGGTGGGCTGAGGGTAGCAAGAAGAGCAAGCTGAGTTCAGGTGCAGAGTTTGGATGTGTAGCTTTGAATCAGACCGAGGGAAGTGTTGAGCTTCTGGGGACATCTGTAAAGGTGATGGCTCGGGTTGTGTCAACTCTGCCTGAGATATCCAGGAAAACAGATATTTACCCAGACTTCCAGCCAACACGGCAGATGTAGGAGAGGACAGTGAGGGCTGATGCTGTTTTTCATGGGGATGCATTGAAAGGGAGTTTGCAGAGCCTGTCAGAGAGGCAGGCTGTGACAAGAGGTTTCTTCTTTCTCATGGCTAAATTAGTTTTTGCACTAGCCAAGGATCCATTCTTGTGTGAGTTATTATAATGGCCTAGATATGCATGTGTTCCTTTGCCTAATCTGAGCGTGTCTGTAATTGGCTTTCCAGCCAGGAGTACCACCAGTTAGCAGTAAATAGTTATCTTCCTATTCCCTCCTTACATTTTAACTACACTTTATGTTTTACAGAGGTTTAGAAAAGAGAGGAAATTACTCGACAAGGATATGTCCCAGATATCATACTTATCTTTTAATAACTAGATAAATCAACTTTTCTATTCTTTTAATATTCTCTGTTTCCCTCCAGGTCTTATTCTTTGCATCTTATGTCCCTTTATCAGACTTCTTTAGCCATCTTGGTTGGTGCTTCCTTCATCTTTCCTGCTGCTGTAAAAATTTCCCCAGTGCATTTCTTTGACTATTTTTTCCCCTTTATTGAAATCCTGCACTGGGGTTTTCACTCCCGCCTTCTTCACATCTGTATAAACAAAAAAGATTGTGGTATATCAGTTCCTTCTCCCGATTGCTATCTGTCTCCCTGTGGACTTTAAAGAAGATGAAGATATTCTAGAATTAAAGGTACAGAAATACTTTGGTGAAATATATTGGACCAGGAATGGGAGAGCTGGTGCCGTGGCTAAATGGAGGTAGTTTTCATATGGAAAAATGAAATGTTCAAAGTGTAAGACCCTAAGACTTTACTTACGTTCCTGACAGACCAGCTGGCACAGTGCGTGAGGGTTCCCCAGCAGCACGGGGTGAGCCAGCTCAGGCGCTGGGAGCCTTTCGCTGCCGATGCCCGTTTCCAGACGTGGGTGCCTGGAGCGCGTGAAGGCGCAGCAGTGAGTCGGCTCTGTGCCCAAACCTGTTTGCAGCCACAGCATGCAGGAGCTCAGGCCAAAGCCGCGGGTTCTCAGAAAAGCCAAGTCGCTCATCGAGGTGTCTGTGCAACCAAATCAGTTCCGTCTGAGGCAGCGATGGCTGTTGCCTCACTTTCCCTAGCAGCTGCTGAAGAAAAAAGGACAAGGAAATGCTGGTGCATCGTCAACAGTACTGTGAGAGTCAGCACACCAAAATTAATACCATCTCTATCCCAATTAAATTCCACTGTTTCTGCCAGCGTGCAACACACACAAGAAGGGCGTTCATTCAAGAGAGTGCAGGAACTGTTTGTGCCTTTTCCATGAGCGGGTATGCGGCAATTGTTGCATGTTCACAGTGGGAAATAAATGTCATTGATTTTGTCAAATAGCCACAGGTAAGATAAAAACCTCCGTTTTCATGCACTGACCTTCGCAAATGAAGCATGCCAGGTTTGGCTCCCCTTATTCTTGTTCCAGCCAAAGTGTGGTGGGAGTTCAAATTCTAGCTGGGATATTAATTCCAAGAGAAAGAGATGGTCTCAGGTGCTGCAGACCCCTTTGTTGTTCGGAAGATGAGCAGAGGGTTGGCAGAATCACGTCAGGATTGTTTTGTTTTCAGCTGGTTTGATTTGGATTTGTTTGCTCCCCTCTGCCCTGTGTAACTCCATGAAGCGTTTAATCATACAACTGTATTCAGCTTGGGCAATAAAGCCCCACACCCGTTCTGGTATTAATTGATTTTGGAAGTCAGCAGCTGGACTGAAAGTTACCGTCGAGCTCCAGAAGTGAGAGCCTTATTCAATTGCTGGGTTTACAAAATGAATTTGAGCATTTGGCAGCTCCTCTTTGGGGGACAGTTGCTGCTAGTGGTGCGTGAGAGCCCTGGAAGCCCTCCTTTGCACAGTTGGATCATTAATAATACAGGCTAAACTGCGAACTCCTAATTGTCAGGCAGGTTGGAATGGGGGTTATCACTTACAGGCATCAACCAAATTGATTATTAAGTGCTGCTTGGTTGAAGCAGGACCTCACAGCTTGCAGGCTTCTTCCTTGGGCTGTGGGCAAGGGCAGCAACGGTGAATGACAGAAGGAGGATGCTTTTAGTGGCAGTTCTGGCACTCGCTGTACAGCTATGGGGGAGCGGGGGGAGCTGAGAAAAACACACGTGCAAAAAGCAGGAGCAAGCCTTTACCTGAGCGGTACGATACGAAGGCTGCACGGTTTGGGCAGTGCGGCTGCTCTGCAGCTGAAGAACCTTTAGTGTGAGCCCATGCTGAAACCGCGCGAGGGGAGCCTGTGGGCACACACATGCACATGGCTGCATGGGGGGAAAGCTGAAACAGAGGGTGTTGGCTTGAACAGGCTCAGCTGGGTGGGTGGTACCAAAAAAGGTACCAGTATGCTCAGGAAAGATTAAACTGGTGTTATGTCTTGTTGGTATAAAGGATGGAGAGTGAGGTCAGTTTTATGGCAGATAACATTCAGTAGACCCCCTGTGCGCCTTGACTGGGGGAGGGCTGCCCTAAAGCAGTTTTATAGCACTAAAGGAATTAAATTACTTTGTTCTGGTCTCAGATAAACAAGTAATTATGATAAGCTAACAGTTTTGTTGCTCTTTTGTCCCTGCTAGAAAAAAAAAATCCTGACCCTTTTTCTCTCTCTTGTTGATGCTGTGATTTCAGGGTATCAGATCGCCTACCGTCTGGCCAGCAGCAGCCCCAACAAGTTCACAACGGTGGAGGTTGGCTCGACAGTCAGGCAGTTTACTGCTACAGATCTCACCCCTGAGTCAGCATACATCTTCCGGACATCTGCCAAGACCAGGCAGGGCTGGGGGGAGCCTCTGGAAGCCACGGTGATCACGACAGAAAAAAGAGGTAATGCTTGCAGCCACAGGTTGAGGTACTTTCTGTTGCATGCCTTGGAGGCTGTGCTGCACTTGGGGGAATTTTAATAACAGGCTACAGCCTGTACACCTCCTCCTTCTCACCCCATAAACCTGCCCCAAACCATAGCAACATCGTGATTTGAGGAACCTGGTGAGCAAGACAGACTTTTATCAGACACAGTTCTTCTAACCTGCCGGGCTGTTGGAAATTGATTTTTCCATCAGCTGCTATATTGGCCATATGCAGCCTCCTTCTGCAGTCAGATCTTTTTTTCAGCACTCTCGTTTTCTAGAAAGATTGCAATCTTAAGAAAGTAAGTGATGGATGAATTATATTGATTAGGGAATGCAAAATGAGAGGCGGTGATGTTGCAGGATTTCTCCACAGCTCCTCCATTGTACATCAGTCTGACCTAACATTAGTAATTACTCTGGCCTTTCGTTGCCGCACACTTGAGCGGGGTGTTTGTATCTGGATAGGACAGAATTTTTCTGCTTCTTGCATCAGCCATAAAATGGTTATTCGCATTCTAAATCTCCAATCAAATTCTGTTCTGTAGGAAGTCTACTTGAAGAAAGCAGGAGTTACATGTGTGTAAATGAACCCAGATGCTTAGATACCAAACAGATAAAAATGTGAAATACATGTAAGGTATTACAGAATCTGCTCTACATCATTGCTTGTTTCGAATGCTTTGGGTCAATAAACTACTTGATTCTTCAGCCTTAGAACGGATCTCTAGACCTGCTAGTTAGAAAAAATGTATTTTCTACTTGTACATGAGATTTTATGTTTTTTTACATAAAGATAATACATTGGTAGACAACAGGAGTGTGGGTTTTCATCTGGTCTTGTACCATATGCCATGTTCCACTGCAAAGCATGTATCTGGTCTAAGTCAAAGCTAGCCAGGATAACTTTTACCAGCACCGCTCCTCTGCGCATCACTGGTTTTTGTGCCATGTGCCACTCTGACCCATTGTGCTGTCTGGATATTAATCTTCAAGAAAACTTCTCCCTCAAAAATTAAAACCGTGCAGCTCCTGTGATTTATAAAAATCCAGTTGAAAGAGAAGCACACTTCAGCAGGTGACTAGGGCAGACCTCCATAAACGTCTTTCAACTACTGGTAGCACTTTTGCGTGTGCTTGCGTGCCTGGTCTTGGCTCTTGCCCAAGTCTTGCACCGTAATACAATGAATTATATTTACTTTTTGTTCTTCAAGTCTGCCTACTAAGCAATCTCTTTATTTTAAGTCCTTTCTGCACCTTGCAAATCATTTAGTGCAAGAGTAAGGATTTCCCATGCTATTTGCCCGCAATGTCTTCCTCGTTATTTTCCCATAACACTTCTAAGAAGAGAGGACATTGGCCTGATGTTCAACCGCCAGCAGCGAGAACCTGTGTGGTGCATTTCAGCTACTTCTGGCCTGTCTGGTTGGTGTTAAAATTCCTGCTGGCATATCTCTCCAGGTCATGTGCAGCCTTCCCAGTGCAGAACAGCGCAGTCCACAGAGAAAGAACCTTTAGGAAACTTAAAGCGCCTCTACTAAAGATACTGTCCATCAAAGAGATTTATCAGCTCAAGGTTTCTTCCACCCCTGTCTGATTGCTGTCAAAGTGTAATTTTAAGGTCCTATATGTGGAAGTTTAAAAAAAAATTCCACCATGCCCAATAAAGCGAATACTCACTGCTCGGAGCCTCTGCTTTTCAATAAAACGTGCTCAGATTTCCCAGACTGCGCACAAGCTGTTGCTGGATGCACAATAGCTCAAGGCAGAACTCCCAGCTCTGCTGCGGGAACACTGATCCCTCGTTGCTATCAATGCTTTAGGGTTATCTTGAATAGGCAAGTCCTAGCGTAAAATGAACCCTTTCTCTGTTTGATGGATGGCTCTACTGAGTCTCTATGCATGCTGTGGAACAGAGTCCCGAGGCACTGAGAGTTGACTGAAGTGATCCCATATGTAACATGTGGAGGGAAAAATGTGTAGTCTCACATTCAGCAAAGTGGATATGAGGAGATGATAAAGAAATTTATCCAGTGCAGCTATTCTGCTAACAAATAAAGAAGTGCATACATGACAAGAAATATTCTGAAGCAAAACTATATTTCATTTCCTTTTATAAAAATGCATTTAATATCCTTATAGTCCTTGATACTAAGGTGGGCAGGCACAACAATTCACTTGAAAATTAGGAAAATCGGTCACTCTCTTCCTTTTAAATTCCTTGGATAATACCAGTATAAATCTTTACATTTTACTATTCCCAAGTTGTATTTTAGGTGTATCCCCCAGAGGTGGTTCTGTAGTGCTTTGAATCTGCATAGTGATGTGATACCCTTCAGAATAGTCAACACCAGTGATCAGGGCAGAAATGAGTCAGAAAATGTAAATGTAGCGAGAAATTAAAAGTAGTCCATGGAGTCATATGGCCTGGTCTTGCATTCCTGCACGAACAGCTCACCTTAGCATTTGCTTCTGGCTAAACTCCCGTAAATAAACTCTTTATAATAATGGGTTTGTACAAAGAGTCAGGAATTATATCTTGTAATACAGGAGATTTGAAGATCTCCCATTAGCAGCAGAAGGAAACCCAATCATGGGAGACTGACTGCAAGATCTGACTTGCCCAGAACTGCAAGCTGGTTAAAGCTTATTGGCAGAGAGTATTAAATCCCCGCGCGACACTCACTTCCCCAATGGAATAACCCAGAATACCTGTCTCAGCCTGTCAGTGTAAGGCATTGACCTTTTGCATTGTACTCCAGCTCGCAGGCTGCTGGCACAGGGGGCTTCCTCCAGCTAATAGCTTACAAATCTTTGGGCACTGATGTCAGCAAGAGCATGCTGCAGAGAAATGCCAAGCCATATCGGAAATGGTTTGGGGGCATGGCAGGGAAATGAAGTTCTCGCCATACAGAGCTGCGAGGGAGCGGGCAGGCGGAGGTGTGTTTGTGGAAACAAGTGCTGATGAAGTTGAATTGAATTGCTTCTCAAAAGCAAGTCACTGCGGTGTCTCCAATCAATTTCTGCTTTATTACATGCCACACATTTTAATCAGAATCAATAATCTTCATGATAAACAATTAAACAATTATTCCTCACTCTATAGAGTTTCTCTGTTGAAATCGATGGAGTGCGGAGACACAGTGACGGGAAAGGAGATCTATATTGAAACAGTTGGGGACTGGCATACTTACACCTGCATTACCATTCCCTGCCTCGTCTAAAAGGTTTACGGTTAATTACTCTGGAGAGATCTCCTTCAGCATTGGCATTGCCTGGTTTGACTTTGCAGGTTCAAGGTTAGTGGGTACGAAGGGAAGAATTGAGGAGGTCTGGAAGTGAACTGCAGCTCTGCGCTATCTCCAAGTTGGGGTTTGGAAGCAGCAGCAGGAGCTGCTAATGGTTCACAGTTCCTCACCAGAGCAAGCTGGTGCAGGAATTCAGTATCAGCTGCAAGTCGTGCGCTTGGCTCTGCCATGCACCAGCCTGGTCCAGCTTCATCCCTTCCTCTTTGTCATGCCTCGACTGGGGAGCAGCTGGGGGAGGAGAATGATGCATAGCACAGAGAGAACATGGTCCCGTGGTGCCAAGTAGTAAGCACAGGTTAAAAGTGAGCTAGTTTACAGGCAAATTCTGTCAAAAGAGCAATTGCAGCTGGAGCGCAGCAGAGTTTCATTGAAGACTTCCTTGGTCTGCTTGGCTGCTGGTCCTAGTGATTCTTCTTCCTTAACCTGCCAGGCTAAGACTTCCTCTCCCCCCAGATTTTAGGTCAGTTGCTAGGAAAGCATCTATTCAATAGTGACCTTTTATGCATGGAGATAAGAATAAAGTTTTGCCTCTCTTCTTGGCAGTAGGAGGTTAAGGAATGGGATGGCTTGTATACTTCATGGGGCAAATCCAAAAGCTCAATCTCCTGTGGCATTACCACTATGAAAACCCAATCAGGCTGTTGCATTTTACCTTTCCTCTCAAAGCAGTACCAAACTATGGTTTAATTTCAGAACGACCAGCACCTCCCAGACAGCTGGTGGCCCCCCAGAGTGACGTGTCGTCACGGAGTCTGCTGTTGAAGTGGGTCCCTGGAAGCGATGGATCTTCACCGATACGATATTTTACTGTACAAGTGCGAGAGTTGCCGAATGGAGACTGGCAAACCTACTCCTCTTCCATCAGCCACGAGGCAACATCCAGCATTATTGAAAGGTACCATGAGATACTGGACTAGCATAGAAATTCCCCCACTTAGCACTTCTAACAGTTAGGAAGCCCAAGCAAGCCTCACTCAGCTTCACAGACCTTTTGGGGAAGAGAGGTTAAGTGAGGTCACTGCTCCCATTTTAGAGGTGGTGTTATGAACAGCAGTTGAGAGAGTTGCTGAAGGTCATGCAATAAATCTAATTAAAGTTGGATTGCAATGCGTCTTTCTGAAGCCCTTCCTGAAAGCTCAGCATGGTAGATAGCGCTACGCGGGCTAAACCATGTGTAGCTACACAACGTTCTGTAAAATACAACTACTTAAAAACTCTTTCTTTCAGTAGTGACTGATGTTAAAATCCAACTCTCAATGCTGCATTGCAATTATCTCTCTATAAGGTTTTCCAGATGAAATGGGAACCATTTTTATCTGTATTTTCCATTCTGAAGTTTATAGATAGCATCAGAATGTTTCAACTTTGTTATTCAGGCTTCATTATATCCTCAGCGATGCTGTTGTAATTAAAGTCCTTGTAACATCTGTGAAAGCAATTGAATGTCTGTGAGAAGGTACTTGTTTTGCTGTCCATTTCCTCTATTGACCAGCTAGTACAAATCAGATGATTTCTACAAGGCCATGACCTTTTGGACTATCAAGTATTCAAAGCATTTGGATACAGATTTTTCAGGTCTGTTGTAAAAACGTCAGTGGCTATGGTATATGGCAGCTCCCTGGGCATGTGCCAGAAGATAGAGATCTGTTGCTATCCTTTTGTCTAACTGTGCAGAAAAAAGAAAACTTGGCAGTTGTAGGTACAAATATAGACCTGATTCATTGACCTTGGAGATGTTATACCCACTCTGAATTATACCCAGTATCTTTCCAGTCAAAACCTGTAAAATCAAGGAAACCAACTATGTCATTTAAACTTGACATTGGCATTACTGAAAACAAAAGAACAAGAAAGATGTTTCCAATTATTCAAGTTGTTGAAAGTAAGCAACAGTGTCCTAATAGGGTGGAACTACTGAGAAGATTTCTTCTCCCCTTGCTGAAAACATTTTCCTGTGAAAGTCTGGAAGAGTCGTGCAGGCGTGATGCGAGAGTGCTGCCCATCAGAAGGCATTATCCCTTGATGTTTAATCATTCCTTACAAGTAACTTTACTTGGGTTTGTAGTCAGTGCTACAGCTGCCAGCTGATGGCTAGACACTACCGATTAATTAGCTAAATTCCCCGTAACTTATGGCTCTGCATTTGTAGCCTCTGCATGACTCGAAAGGCAGCCTCCCCCACACCTTCCCCTGCCAAGCCAAGACAGGAGAATCTCTGCGAAGGTTATGTCAGCTGGAAATCACTCTTTGCATATCTTAAACCACTGCGTAGGTTGAAGAGCTGCAGGGAGCCTATTGTTACTGTCTTTATCAAATAATCCAGGTAATAGCATTAATTTGTCATTCAGTAGGAACAAACCACGCGGATCAAACGGCGTGGTCTGGAGGACTGGGCAGAAGGCTGGTGATCTGAAGTCCAGTGCCTGCTGCGCGCTGGCTGACCCTGGGCATGCTGCCTGCCTCCCCTCTACCCGTCCTCCCCGCCTGGGCACGGAGGGTGACCTGACCCACCGATCTGTCTGGAGGCTGTCTCAGGCAAAGCTGCTTGAAAGCCAGGCTTGGGGTAGCCATGCAAAACTCGAATAACAGCACGTCTTGTCCTTTCCAACAAGCCCCAGTCGTAGGCTGCTCCGTGAACTGCAACTTCATGGCTGTTTTCTGGAGCCCGATTCAGCCATGAATCCATGTGTGTTTTCAGGAACTCAGGCCAGTGGAAATCCGAGGAGATGCTGATGGCAGCACGGGGGTGAACACCCCCATGTCTGGAGGAAGCTGGGGGAGGCTGCAAAGAAAAGGCGATGCGGAGAGGAGGCCAACTACTCAATGGCTTTGGTTGCCAATGGGTAGATTCTCTGCAGAGCCTTGTTCAGAGGCAAGTTGTGATGAGGTGGGGAGATTTCATCCCTCAGTCTTGTTTTTTGCGTTCCACAGCTTGACCCCCTTCACCTCTTATAAACTGCGAGTGAAAGCAACCAACGATATTGGAGACAGCGACTTCAGCGCAGAGACCGAGGCGGTCACAACTCTGCAGGATGGTAAGCGAGGAGGAGAGGCACGCTGGGGGTATCACCGTGGGGTGGGCACTCCCCTGTGCTGCTGGGCTCGTTGGACCTGCTGCAATGCTGTGGAGGGAAAATTCAGCAGCCAATGCAGTTTTGTTCATAGGAGATTGATACAGGTAGAAATGATATGTGGCTGAATTAATAGCAGGCAGCCATAAGTGTCCTGCTGTGCCCTCTGATAATGAATCATACTTTCAGGAGTCTCAAAATGGAGTTAAATGCTGTTTGATTGGCTTCCAAACTCTGCACTAACCATTATCTTTGCAGAAATTGAATAATTTACAAGAGATCATTAAAAATAAATGTAGAACCATGCATACATTTGAAGAAGTTTCTTCAATTGTTTTCACTCACAATCCTCATCAGTCTGCAACATGGCAAAATTGCTGAGGTAGAAGTAAGAAAGAGTATGAAGCTCCTGGAAACAGGAAGGTTTAATCCTGCATATCAGGGCTAATAAACTGCGAATGACATTGACAGGGCTTTTATTTTTAGCCTTAGAGATCAGCTTCTAATTCCTTGATTGTATAAAGTCAATGCCTGAATGCAGAAGTAGCTCTGATGTCTTGAATGGAGAAAGGAACTCTGCAAAGTGTGCAAAAGCATTGGTATTTACCCTTAGCCTGGGAAATGGGGTAATATTGAGATATATATATGGTGCGAGGAAATGGGCAGTATTTAATACAGTGCAAGGAATGCCTAGTTAAATATGACAATGGGATATAAAAACAGGGAACAATTTTTCCAAGGAACGTTGAAAGAATGTGACCTTGAAATCAGAACACCAGAGGACAGAGCTCAGGAGTATCCCAAGTTGAACAAGAACCCGTGCAATGCTCGAGCAATGAGCCCAACAGCCTGTTAAAGACACCCTGACTCCCCACCTTCCTGCTCAGCAGCCGCTGTAGTGGCGCAGGCTGTAACCAGTACTAATCAGACAGCACCGACTCACTGTTTCGAAATTTAAAATTTTATTTTCAGTTCTCTCTGAATTTAGCTACAGTGAATCCAGAGCTGTGCTTGGCCTCCTCACAATGCAACGGGGAAAGACTGTGAAAGCTTCTCACCTGCGTAACAAACCGAACATTTATTCTGCTGAGCAAACCTGCTGCTGCCACTGGAGCATTGCACTGCGGAGGGCTGTCAGCTCCTGATAAGCCTTCCCTTCTTCGTATTTAAGCTGCTGTAGTGTGGGGGGGTGTATGTGCTATAGGCCGTGGGGATAGGGATAGGTTAACCCATGGTAAATCGAGCTGTCCTAACTAAAATAATCTGTGACAGTGTGACAGACTCCTAAGAACAAGGTGGGCTTGCCCCAGCTGTGGCAAAAATATCGTGGAAGATTTGGGAGCAGTTTGCTCCCACTTTCAAGCACGCAGAGAGCTGGTTTAACTTCCTTTCAAACGTGTATCCAGTTTGTGAGCGGCTGGCAAGCTGCAGCTTCTTCCAGATTTACACCCTCAGCATTTCTCTTATTCCTGCTCAAGTTGCCAAGGTTTGAGGTAGAGCGAGGGATGTCCAAGAACTGTCTGCCTTCTGCCTGGATTGCAGTGTTCGCATCCACCGCATTGCTTTTGAGACCCACCCTGTAGTAGCCGGGATAGAAGATTTTCTTCAGCAGTGAAGAAAGAGAATTTGATGAACAGAAGTTGAGCGTTTTTCACCTTGTTGTTATAACTGCTTTGGTTACCTGTTTTTTCCTTGTTTAGTTCCAAGTGAGCCACCCAGTTCTGTGTTAGTAACTCCCCACACGACTTCGTCTGTGCTTGTGCAGTGGCAGGTAGGTAAAATGAAAAATTTTGATGTTTCTGGAACAATGTTTTTGTTGCTTTGTCTTGTTGACCCTAATGATACATTGCAAGGGACGTTTTCCTGAGCTGGAAGTACTGTAGTAAAGTTGAAGGACTGCAGTTACTCCCTTATTTTCCTGATCTTGGCATCTATTTTAGTGATGGATGGAAATTGCTGGCAGTTGCTTTGACTTTGTGCCCCACGAGGGAAAGCTTGGGAGGTAAAGGAGTTTCTGTAGCAGTGCCCAAGATCATTACTTGGACAGATTCTCCTGTCCTTTCATGGATATCAACAGATACGTATCTTTACATTGAGACCGTTCAACAGAGCGCGGCACTGGTAAAGATCAGGTAATCAAAAGCTGGCTTTCGTTCACGTCGCGTACTGCCTCATTCAGCTGCTGAAATCATCGGCAGCGTGGGCCGTGCCTGGGATCTTGCTCACAGCTTTGAGGAGCTCCACATGCCCTTTCGGCTCTTTGAGGGCTAAAAATTGAGATTTCTTCAGAGAAAAGGAAGGAAGTTTGAGCTCGCATCGTATCACTGAGTTGGATGTGAAAGTATTCGTGCCAAGTCTGCGTTTTATATAGGCATTTCCTCTGCCTTCCTTTATCTTTCAATACTGGCCTCCTGGGAGATGCCGGAACATTTTGTGACCCAGTGCCTGAGGCTTCTTTTTGCCGAGTGAGCATGAATAGAGGGAACCCAGTGGGGTACTGCACGTTATCCGTAACCTATCCTGGCAAGCCTCTGCCCGCCCTGCTCCTGAGACAGTGTCCCACACATATAATAAGGAGAACTTTGGACAGATTGCATTATAGTGAAAAATGTACATACGCGTTTACAGTACAGATGGGGCTCCTTGCATTTTTTGGAAAAAAATATATGTATGAGGGTCTGTTTATTGCTGTGCAGCAGCACTTCGGAAATATGCCTGGCTGTGCTGCTGCCTTGCTGGCTCAAGTTCACGCGGCATAATGCTGAGCAACAGCATTGCTTACAGCGTGTTGAACAAATAGAAGACAAGTTGAACAGTTTTACCGAAAGAATCATGGAGAGATGTAAACCTACCGCCCCACCGACAAATCAAGCCCACAGTGAAGAAAACAAGGTGTGCAAAGAGAGGACAAAGAGGATGTGAGCCATGATGTACCGTAGGAATAAACATTTCCCCAATTGACTGATTATTGGTGTGTAGTTAATGGAAATAGGTGGTTGTTTAGGTAATTGGATGCTTTTTATTTCATGAAAATGAAATGGGCTTGTTGTGCCAGAGCCATCTCAAGGGATTTGTGGGCGATTATATGTCATTACTACATGTATATTAATAGGTCGTGGTAATTCAGCCGTACTATATTTTTCAAATAAACAAAAATCTTCAAGTCCCCCAATAGCCTCCAATTAAGAGGAAGTTTCACAGCAGTGTCTAAGAAATAATATAAACTGAAAACAGCAGTCAGGCTAAATGGGAGAGTAGATTTCCAAGGAAAGCTGAATTTTTAACTTTGAGCTGTGTTAATAATTCAAAAAACAAACTCTAGATGCACTATCTGTGCTTTCAGCTGCTTGGTCCAATCAGTCCATTATTTTTAAATTTAAAGTAGGAAGAAAAGAAGTAATTTCCATTGAGGTCTCTTGTATCAATAATGCAAGGTTATTTCAGATGTTCTGGAGGATGTTGCAGTGAACATCAGGATCATGCACTGTTCTGCTGCTACCTCGGAGATAACAATTATTCAAACTGTCATTTTGGTCTTTGTTTTTTTTAAACAGCACAAAAATGTTTCTTGTACTTCTGTACAACATTACAGGCTGCCACTCATAATCATTTTACCTGTTTCACCAGATCCCTCAGGCCTTCCTACAAAATCCTAAATAATCCATTAGATCAAAAGCAGAATTTTGTCCATGAAAGACAGATAGGAAGGGGAAGACCTGACCTTTTAGCAGAGTACCCTTTTCAGGAAAGAATCATCATTTCCTCGGCAAGGAGAAAGACAGTTTTCAAGCCATTTATTTTCTGAGTTTTCCTGTCCTAAATTTAAAGCAAGGAAAAAACAGAGAATCACATGAAAGCATAAGAAAACAATGCTTGTTGTCAGCAAATCCATGTTGTACTGCAGTGAGGAATTATGCTTTATCCCTTAGGCAGCTATATGGCAGAGCAGGGAGTAACAGTCTACTCGGCTTCAGTAGTGTTTTCCATTTAAGATTCAGTAGGATATTCCACCTTAACATTTTTAATTTAAAAAAAAAAAGATTAGTAGTTAAAATAGGAAAAGCCATTGAATCTTCCCAAGAGCACCTTCCTTCTAGATAATAATTAACCGAAAGACAAATCCATGTAATGTTGACGGTATTTTTTCGTTGTATGAAGTTTGTTTCCATGCTGGACAGGCTTTGTGGTCTTGCAGCCGCTCTCCTCCTTCGTGGTGATGCACTGCAGACGTGTCTCAGTGGGACAGTGCCTCCCTTTACCCTCCCTGCGCAGAAGGCAGTGCTCCCACTTTGCGTTGTGACTGCTCCCTGCCGGGACAGAGGGACCAAGGACACTGCCGGGCTGCAGACCCCTGCTCTGCCAGGGCACCAGCAGAGCTAAAGCAATTGCATTATAATATAGAAATCAAAAGAGGGAAGTCAGAAGATTGAAAAAGGAAAAAAAAAGATAGTGATAGATGTGGTAGTAGTTGCCAGTAAACCATATCTTGTCGTCTACCTTGTGGGGGAGAAGGCTTCAGCTGGTCCGTGAGCGGTCGTGTCATCAGGCAGCCCTGGAGAAGGCTGTTGCTTTTCTCGGTCTGTTTGCTTGGTCCCTTGAACAAGGGGCTCAGGCTGAGACTAGGAGAGGCTGTTGTGTGAGAAGTTGATTTATTTGCCTTGTAAAATGGAGCCTGAGAGGGAATATGATTGCCCTTTTTAAAATACATCACGGGAGTAAACACCCCATAGGGAGAAGAACAATTTAGCCCAAAAAGCAATGTTAGCACAGGAACAAATGGTTATAAACTAGCTATGAATTATTTAGATTGGAAGTTAAATGAAGGTTTCTGACCGCCCAGGTAGTGAGGTTTGGAACAGCTTTCCAGTAGGAATACCGGGAAGCAGAAAAATCACCTTGTTTTCTGGTGGAGCTTGCTGTTTGTGAAAAGACCTTGAAGCAGTTGTGTTCTGCAGTTGTGAAGGCCTGCTCCTGGTGATTCTCAAGGTCCATCACAGTCTTTTGTTCCTAGATAATTCTGTAATGAAAATGCTGAATAATAGTAGCAGGTGGTCAGAGCTGCTCCAAAGAGTGGAGCACAATAATGAGCATGAAACGTAACGATGAATGAGATTCTCCAACCATGCAGAGGAAGTACAGCAAGGTCTTGGGACTATTTGGATTGCTTTCAGCAGACTCTGGGCAGGAGAGCTGCAAAAGAAGCAAGCTTCTTGCAGGAGCAGTTTCTGCTCGTTTTCCTGGTGCTATGTAGCTTTCTTATACTCTAGTTCATGTAATTTTATTTTTTTGGCTTCCATAAGCTGCAATCTTTCTACTTAATTCCTTCAGCGCTCATCCAAAGCAAAGTCCTTTGCATAGCGACAGGACAGCCCTCCCTCTCCTCTTGCCATCATAATGAAGTAATGGAAAATTCTTGTCATCGCTGGAAGCAGAATGTTAGGTTATTACCAAATATCTTCCTCCTTTCCTGTAAAAATATTCTTACTTTCTTCATTAAAATTACATGTGGTATTACCTTCTATTCTGACAGCGCTTCACACCAGCGGTTAATTTTTCCACAATGGACAGAATGTTTTCCTTAGTAATGTTCTCAAGGCTGCTAGGGATCTTTCTGGATTAAAGGCGAGATCATCATTAAAATCCTTTTCATTTATACTTTCAGCCCCTTCAATTTCAGTACAAGAATGTTAGAAGATAAATGGCTCAAGGCATCTTTTCTTCTGTGGAGTTCTTAGCCTGGGCTAGACTGATGAAAATAATTTTTTTTCCCAAACACGAAGAATCCCTTTGCTTGTCTTTATTTAAGCAAGCCATTCAGAGAAAAATGTCCTTTTCAGTGTGCTGGCTGTATATCTGCGTCAGAAGGAAGATGTGAGGGCCTGCTGGAGAACCCTTGCTGAGGGCACTGCATTTCTGAGCGTCTTCCAGCACGTTGCAGAGCAAACAAACCTCGTATCAAAGTCAGCCCAGTGGCCGTACGAACCATACTGCTCAAAGCTCTGACCAAGAGACCTGGGTTTCCCTGGGGGACTGGACCTATGCCACACACTGGAGTCCGTCATACCGTGACTCCTCTCTAAATGGTGCTCTGAGGCTGTTAGACCTATTTTCATCTTCCTGATTTAAGCCTGAATACACCAATGCTTTGGTATTGTCTCATCAGTCTTTCAATAAAATAATACCAAACAAAGAATGCTCTAGGAACAGTCCCCAAGGAAAATAGCGACTAAAGAAGTTCTGTCTTCAACAAAATAATGTATTTTTCATCTGGGAAGCAATAAAATACTGGTTTGCTATTCCACTGTTGGTGGCCAGCAACATGCATTTTCTGTATCACAAGTTTCTCCAGACCAAGAAGGAAAGGAGCTTAGCTCTTCGTGTTGTGCATCAGGTGCCAGTTTTTTACGTACAGAACCTTTTGTAGTTGCCACAGCTGAGTGAAATCATCAAAGTTGCCTTTGTGTTTTCCAAATTGTACAACCTTTGACTGTGTACATGTTTTAATGGCTGTATCCACCAGCGAGGGGAGTGTCCCTTTGCACAGGACCAGTGTCAGCCCCTGCCCGTTGCGATGGATTTTGTTGCAATGCCCATTTTAACAAGACTGTTCTTAATGTGAATGTTTTTCAGCCACCCAAAGTTGAGAGTCTAAATGGCTTGCTGTTGGGATACCGGATCTACTATCGGGAGCTGGATTACGACACTGGATCTGGAACTGAATCCAAAACCATCCAGAACCCTTCAGCTTTAAGAGCAGAGCTCACACGTAAGCCTGTGGTTTGGACCCTGTAATATCCCAGAATGGTGACCCGTCGTTATACCAGACACTCTATGCCCTCTTGCCCTGTGGAAATAACACACAATTGTGTCTAAGAGTTCGGGGGATAATTTAACTTTTACACAGTCAGGGTGAAGGTGCTTACAAATGCTAATAACTCTGATCAGCATCGCTTGTAATGGTGCACTCTAATCTATGCCAGCATATTTGAATGGATACTCTGTCCCCCATGGATCTCTGATTTCCTGCTTTCTGTTCCCTCCCTTTCGCAATTACCCTGGTATACTTTGTTCTGCCATCAGACAAAAAAGAGAGGGACTTATTTTTCCTCAGCTGGGAACTTTGTTCTTTCTTGCTATTTTTTAATAGTTTTTATAATTGACATCTCATTTTTCTTTTTACAGTATAAGAAAACAGCTGAGGAGAAATTTTAAAGAGAATTTTTACAATTTCAAAGTTCTTGTTCCTATTTTGGAAGAAAACAGCAAAAATGAGCAAGAATTTTAAGGTGCATGCTTGCCATGTTAGTCACTGGGGTGCTTGGCTCACATGAGAAGAAGGTGGAGAGGGAGAAGAAGAACAGAAAAATTAAAAGGATTTTTAGACAAAGGCTAGAAAGGAAATCAGAGGGAAGAATAGGCAGAATAAGATGATGGGAAGCAAAGATGCGAGCACTCAGTAGCATGAGAGGTATGGTCCAGCAA
Organism: Opisthocomus hoazin; assembly: GCF_030867145.1. Classification (NCBI taxonomy): domain Eukaryota; kingdom Metazoa; phylum Chordata; class Aves; order Opisthocomiformes; family Opisthocomidae; genus Opisthocomus; species Opisthocomus hoazin. The sequence continues at coordinate 21,830,150 of NC_134428.1, forward strand.
TGAGGCGTGCTCACGGAGGGACCGGCTTTTGACCTGTTTGATGTCAGTGGACTATTCAGACTAACAGAATACCCACTCTAAGAGCAGCAGAATAGAGTGGAGTGAGACTATTTTAATATCTTACATAATTTTCTATGTCTTCCTGCACCCATAAAAGTGTTTTCTACACAAGCAAGAAGTATTTTGGTGGGGCTGTGGAGAAAGTGGGTGCTTTAAGTATAATGTAATTATGTAATGTGTAATAAATGTAATAAATATAATGTAATCGCTTATATGGTCAGTGCTGAGTGAGACTTCTCAGACTGCACTGAGTTTTAACCAGGACAGAGTAGAGATATAAAGCTCCTATAGGTGTAGGTATGCATAAGCGTTTTATTTCCCAGAGAAAAGCTGAATGACTAGCTCTATTATCATGAAATAATGACTTTGGATGCTCTCGAGCCTCACAAGCCAGGGAGACTCTAAAACCTACCAGTTTCCTCTCTTCCCTCTTCTCGGCTGGTCCTGCAGCTATGTTCCTAATAGCTGTAGAGTAGAGAAAAACATGCTGAACCTCTCCAGGGAGTCAAGGGAGAGAGAAAGGGGTGGAGACAAGTATATTTTAAGAGAAATTTCCCTCTTTCTTGTCATAATATGACAATTCTCACCTTAGTACACCTCTGCTCCTCACTGACCTGTGGTTTCGCGCTGTGTGTATTATTACAATTTGCTCGCAGCGGGAATATTGAATTCTGTAAGTGAAACTGTGGGAAATCTAACACACATTTAAAGAAACAGACCCTGTCCTGTTGTCAGTGCTCGCTCTTTGTGGCCCATGTTCCAGGTCTTTATCCTGCAGCTCTTCAGGTTTTGAATTTTGCGGGTTGCGAAATAAGGATGTAATACAGTGTTGAGAGTTTCCCCCTAGAAATTGTTTCGTTTTTACCCATTTCTTCTATTTAATCTAAGAGTCAGAACATTTCTGTGTTGTATATTTGTGACATCCTCTGTTTGAGGAGGAAACAAAACAGCCCCGTGTGAGTGAGATGCTTTTGATGTGTTACGAGAGTGTGATGTGGTTTTATTGTGCTTCAAGGTATAGTCCTAAAGCTCAAACTGCATATGTGTGTGCTGCATCATTTGCCTCTGTCTCTGCTGTACATCATTTGCAATAACTATTTCCTCGCACTGTAACAAGCTTTCTGCTTTGCTTACCCTGAATAGCCCAAAGCAGCTTCAAGACAGTGAACAGCAGCTCTACATTAACGACGTATGAATTAACACGTAAGTGCACATTGCCTTTAGATGAGACTCTTTGTAATGGTTCAGAATACACTGTAGGCAAACTCCTATGGTTCTCCTCAGTGGATCTAGCAGAAATCAACACAGATTAATGATTCTGCTTTCTTGAGTTGCTTTTTCTTTAAGTCTTTGCTTTCTCTACATCAAGAGACATTGATGATGCAAGTAGGTAGCTGTTGTAAAAATGTGGCTGCTGGGAAGGTAAAACATTATTGACTATAAAAACCCAGTGTTGCTGATGCTAAATGAATTTTGATACGCTTGCTGCCTATTTTGCAGTCCATCTAAGTTTAGTTGTTATCCCATCATTAGTCCTGGGAGTCAAGCATCGAGATGCTCAGGCATTCCATGGAGTAAGAGGCCAGTTTAGAGAGCGCCCAGTGAATTTATGTGCATCTCCAGAGGTGTTTTCAATTGGAAATGAATAAAATAGCATTCGACAGAGTTAAAAGGCAAGTTGCTTTGTGGTGATGATGGTTCACTAGATAGGTTTTGCCCAAGGCTTTTGAGTCACAGATTGTGATGGGCTAAAAAAAAAAATGAAGCCCTATCCCCACTGCGACTTGCATGCATGAACTCTCATGTGTTCCATTTTCTTCCACATCCAGTTAACACTAAAATCTCCCTTGTGGCTTTTCATGGCAGCAATTAAAGTTTCCCTGTACAAGCTGCCCAGTACTATATCCTATATATCATACTACTTTGTTTGTTCATGAACTTAGCATCATTATTGCTGATTTGCTTGCTACGTGTTTTGCAGTCCATCTGAGTTTAGTGGTATCACAGCAAAAAGTTAGTGATGTATTGGATGTCATTTACAGTATGCCTGAGACTGGGGAATGATGCTGGACTCAGAGTCATGTATAGGGGCACAGCACTGGTAAATATCTCCATGAAACCTGAAGTTAGGGGAACCTGTGTGATTAGGCTTAATGAATGTTGCCAAACCGATAGCATGCTGTCAGCCATGGAGTTAAGGGTACTGTGCGATTCGTAGATAGCAGAGAAAATTATTGGCAAAAGGAGAAATTTGGAACCCTGGCCATGCACGTCTTAATTCAATGCTCGTTTAAATACAGCAGTTTCTATTATTGGTTGCTTTCTTACTCTAATTTCACTGTTAAATATTTTAGATTATAAAGATTTCTGTTAGGATTGATTCTTTCATCCTAAAAATGCAAAATCTGAAATGAAACTGCTCACGTGCTGCCTTCCTTAATGATGCTGACGTGATTTTACTCCACCCTCATTTGCATCTACTAGTTGCCCTCATGCGGTTGGGTGTTTCTAATTTTTTTCACACTGCTCTCGCTCTCCTACCTCATCTGTCAGAGTAGTTTCTGTATGTCAGCAGAGAAATTGGTTGCCTGGTGGCCCAGTGGATTCCAGACTTCAGAGTCTCTTTTCCCTTTGTGATTGATGTTCAGGCTGTGGTGACTTTGAAGGAGAAAGATTCTCATGGGACGGGACTCCAGGTTCCCGCTGGAGACCTTCTCCTGCACCCTGCTTCGGCAGTGATGTTCTTGAGCAGTGCCGTTGCTAAATGAGTCCCTGGATGAAAGTCCCTAGGATTAGGCAAAGGCTGGAAGCCATGTTCTTTCGCACCGGCAGAGATCCAAAAGGAGCCAGACATTGAACATTCAAAGCAAAGTCCTGCCTTTTTTTGCCATTAAGAATGACCTAGAGTTGTTCCTCTAGCAAGTTACCCATCAAGAATGATTCCTCTTACTGGAGCAACACTGTGAGGAAACACTGGAAAATCTTGCCATTTCATTGCAAAGATCTTTCATAATTATGCAAATCCTGCTGTGATGTGTGAATTAAGGAAGGATGGAAGTAGAAATTGCACTAATTGTACTGTGTAATGCTGTATTTCATGAGAGAGAAGTCTGGTGATAAAGAGGTGATGGAGTCTAAAAAATACCTGTAATACAGTATAAATAATTACATATAATATACTATTTTACTTTTTCAGAGTTGAAGAAATACAAGAGATATGAAGTGCTAATGACAGCGTATAATGTAATTGGTGAGAGCCCTACCAGCACACCAGTGGAAGTGTTTGTGGGTGAAGCAGGTAGGTGGAAGGAAAATCAGTTGATTTGTTTTTATTTTTTAACAGTACTGACATATTTTAATATTCACCAGATAATATTTAATATTTGTCCAGGAAAGGAATTACTTGAAAAATTCTGTGGTCCTGGTCACTAAGAGGTTTTTGGAGTGTCCTCTCCTGGGATAGGTTGCACGGACGATTTCTCGCCATTTGAAAGCCACTTGGTCTACACAAGGAAGGGAGAAAGGGCATTTGAAAGAAAGAAGAGAAAATATTTTCTGGAGTTGCAGGAGGATGTCTGTTCATACCAAACTAGCTTGAGGGAAAAATTGACTCAAGTTAAAGAAGTGTGCGAAGTGGAACACAGGAAAGCCACGAGGGAAAAGAAGCAAAACAAGGGAGACTTGGAAGGCTGGTTCTTTTCTTTTGTAGCTCTCTGTGTAGAGACATGGCCTGTGCACCACATCTTGCTGTATTTTTATGCTCTTGAAGTCAAGAAGCCATTGTGTCCAGTTTAACGCTAGCTTTGGAGGCACAGGTGATGATTACTCTCAGGAACATTGCAGACTGTGTACCTGCGTCCCGGCCCTACAGAAGCCGAGGGTCAGTGGCACTATTCATGCCTTTACTTATTATGGGTCTAGAGCATGAAGCCGGCTGTATTTGTGAAATGTAACTTGCTGATCATTTTAAAATCCCTCCGCTGGAAGGCCAGAGGCGGGTATCAGGACGAGACAGTGAATGAGACACTTCTTTGAATGCCTTGTGAAACAAGGTGGTTTTGCAGAGCCCGGATAACCCCCAGCTGAGTCCGTTCTTCCCAGCAGCTCTGGCTGAGAGGCGCAGGACTGGAATAGCTGATGTCTTGCTCCCAGCCACGACGGCAGTGCCATATTTCTGGTGACCCCAGCTGGAGAGGCTGGCGCCGAAATAGTTGTTAGTTATGGTATCAATTTCTGCAGCAGCTTCTTTTGAAGCTTAGAAGAAGAAAAAGCGGCACACACCCTCCTGTTGTTCAGCCTGTCGCCGCGAACAAATCTGATTACGCTTTTGTTCTTCTGTCTCAAGGCTAGGAGGTAGAAACTATCAAACCCAGCACTAATTCATTTTATTATTATTCATTAAATATTCTATTGCTCAAAACTAAGCAAAGCGGCACATTTTTTTAAACTCTGCTGCACATTTTTTCAAACTCTGCTTAACCTTTTCATTTCAAATATGGTGTAACATTCACTATCTTTCTCGGAAAACATCTTAAATTAATCAGAGCAGCATGGTTCTGGAGAGACAGCTGGTAATATTTACATTTTTCTCTAGTTTGCTGCTGCTCCAACTTACTTCTGCAACTGCAGCAAAGAAAGTCCCAAGTGGAGCCAACTGTATCTGGCTTCAAAATATGTTTTTGTTTCAGAGCTAAATATCTCACTGCTGCAAATGGAGCCAGCACATGCATTTATACACATGTACACGGCACAGAAAATCAGCTGGGGAAAACAAGGAAATGCTGTTTTATCGTGTCTTTTAATCCCGTGGTTGAGGTCTTTCCCATTGTGACTCAGACAGGGAACAGGGCAATGGAAGGAGCCAAACTCGGGAGGAAACAGAGATACCAAGGAGACCTTCTTTCACAGGCAGGGCTGGGGTATCCGAAGTTGTAGCATGACTCAGATGGTTTTTTGGAGATACTGGATTTACCTCTGGGTAGGGACAATCCAGGTTTCACGCGGCAGAAATGATGAATGTAGGATCTTCCTGCCGATTTTCACTCTTGTTGTGTGAAGTTATTACGCTTTGTCATATAACTGCCTTTTCCACCTCCAGAACTGGCTGTGATTTATACTGTGAGCAAAGTGATTGGAGCTGGTATTGCAATTTAAGTTTTAAATTGATTTGTGACACCTTTGAGTTAAAGTGTGCTGTGGAAATACAAGTTTTTGTTGTTATTGTTTGCTTGATGTTCTTACCCGTGGTAAAGGCAGTTAAGCAGCAAGCTGGAAAAAAATGGGTCTGCTTAGCTTCAGCAAAGGGGCATCCGTGTTAAAAACAGAGAAATCCTTCCCAGTAAACAACCAGTGCTGACAACACAGGCACAGCGCTGAACACAAAATGACTGAAGGGGACCAGTCCCTGGCCTGAAGGCCCCAGATAACTTACGTCTCAGTGCGGTTAAACGGTGCTTCGTCCTGCCGTGGGGGTTGCAGTAATTCCGGTAGGTGTGAGAACATTCCTCTCTCGGTTATAAAAAGGAATATACAGCACATGCCTTCGGGGAAATGTGCTGGGTTTAAGCCAGCTCAGAATGTGCGGTTCTGGTGGGTGTTTCATACAGCACGGGGCACCTGGAAATAACACTGACGGCTGGTGTGCTGTTCAGCTTCTGTGTCTGGTGCGGCCAGATGAGTGTCCGTAATTCCTTCCTTCCCTCTTGCACTCTTCCCTGTTAGATGTGAAGATTTTCCTATCTTCATATCTGGCTTTTTCCAATAAAAGCAGCAGTAGGCAATGGAGCCCCTTCACAAACTTGAAAAAACCAGCCGTTACAACCAGCCTTCTGGCAGTTTTGCCAATCAAGCGAGTAAAAAGAACCTGAATGGGGAGTTTCTCTCGAGCGCCGTTGGGCTGTACCGCAGCCGACAGCCTCCTCGGGCAGCTCGAGCGCTCGGGTCTTGCCTGCCCCTGCCTGATGGGCAGGGGAGGTTTGGGGAGATAACAACCTGCTGGTAGGCAACGGGCCGGACAGGGGTAACAGATCTCTGTGCCCTGACTTGCCTGGTGAGGAAGGGAGCTGGATGCAAGTGTTTCAGGGTTTTTGGGTTGTTGGTTTTGCTACAGGTGGCATAAAACCTTTTTCTTGTTATAGTAGCCTGGGAGATCAAAGCCCCGGCAAAGGCTCTGTTTTCAGTTCTGCCTGGATGTTTGCAAAACTCGCTGGTGTGGAGAGCGATGCTTCCCCGTGCCGGGAGAGCGGGCTGGGAGTGCTTGCGCTCAGCGCAGCTGGGAAGGGTGCTCTGCCTGCTCAGTCTGAGCAGAGCCCGCGTCCTTCCCCCACCTGCCTCGAGCGTCTGGATCCTTCTCCTCCACAGACCAGAAGATCCTCGTAAGGTCGCCTTTTTAGAGCTGGCTTCAGCTCTGCCCTGCTCGTTAGACAACCATGTGCATCTCCTGTCAAACGACAGAAGAATTGAAAGCCACTTGCAGAAATTAGGAGGGGAGTCGCAGCCCCGGCGGCAAGCCCCCTTCTCGCCTTGTTAATTCATTTAACGGTTGAGCTGTCAGCGATGCCGACTTTGATTGGGAAGGCAGCAAGTGTTCGACGAGAGGCTGGGAACTGATATTCATCCCAGCCCTAAATGCAGCTGCTACCAGAGGTGCTCTTCTGCTCGACTGAAATTAAGACTCTGTTAGAGCAGCCGCTGTATCAAGAGCATTATTCTACCAGGTCGCTGTCACTATCTGATTGTGTGGTGGGCTCTGGAGTTCAGGAGACTCCACTACCTGCATTTTAATTAAACAGAAATCACAGGTTTGGGGCAGGCGTGCCTCACCTAATTTGGGAAGGTGAATAAAATGGAAGGCGGCAATACAAATCCTGTGCTAACGAGCCTGCAGCCTCCAGTGCTTCTCCTGTATACTGCAAAGCTGTTCTGGATGAAAAATAATGGAATTCATAATTTCTTGCAGCAGCTGCTGCTGGGGAGAGCGCGTGTGTGTGGAGAGGAGGTAGCAGAAGGGGTGAAGCACGCCAAGAGACACTAGCCTTTAAACAGGTTGTAAATCCATTTATGTGAAGAGGAGAGTGATGTGTGTCATTGTCACTGATGGTGACATTGGTGACCTTCAGAATTCACAAGAACTGATGAGGCTGGTTTGTTGTTGTTGTTGTTTTTAATAATGATCGCTGAGAGCTGGTTCTGCAGTGAGAAAGGCAAGGAGTAAGAGCTGGGAGAAAGAGATCCCTTTCTTCAAAGTCCTCCATTGAAATGGCACCTTGGTTGTACTGTCATCGTTCAGAAAAGGTTTCCTGGCCATCTCACTTTCTTCCAGGTGAAGCTGTAGCTTGGGAAGGAACAGGAGTGGCCCAGAGGGAGGACTGCTGCTTACCTCTCTGTTCTCACCATCTTCAAAAACCTGTGTCTACCTCTTGGTGAAAAGCTAGGAGACACCAAAGCAAATTTGCCAGTTATCTACAAGTATTTTCATCTGCCCTCCTGCCTGCGGCTCCACAGGTGGTTCCTGGAGTTCACAAACTTGATTTTGTCCACCCGTAGCTGACACATGGAGGGAAGTGCTGCTCTGCCAGTAACGTCAGGGGAAGCACGCGGAGCTGCCTGGCCATTTCCAGCATTTTACAGGCAAGAAATAGAAACCATCTGGAAAGCTCCAAGACCAAAAATAGTGATTTAGGTTTGGGAAAGAGAAAACAAAAGAGAGAGAAGAAGCCGTGCTAAGGAGAAAGAAGTTCCATAAGGAAGCAAAGACTTGACTTCAGGTACCTGGCTCCCCTCTAGAAACTGCTGCTAGCAAAGAGCTTTTGTCCCTGCTTGCCTGGTTATCCGTGCTCGGGCAATGTCCCTTTGCTAGAGAAGGTTGTCAGAACAAGGCTGCTTTGTCCTTGAATGTTTTCACCTCTTTTTGCAGGCCTCACACTTTCTGTGCGTTCATACAAAGTGCCCTATGTGGTGTCACCTCGCCATTGTAGGTCACTTTCTGGAGAAGGGAGTCCCTCAGCACGACCTTGGGCCCCCCTCTCTCTTATGGCACGGAAGCTCTGTTTCCTTCTCTGCCCCCAATGTAGCCGAGAAGACGCTTTGCAGAGAAGTCCCCTGTGCCTCCTTGTTAACAGCCTAGAAGAGGAATGACAACATTTCAACACATTATAGAGCTGGCAGCTTCAGTCAGTCTGCTGTGGCCCCCTCGGCTGTTCTCTCCTATCTGTCGGGGACACGTGGGCCGTGTCTCCCGGTGCCTGGCTGTGCCTATGCAGATAGGGAGCGCGTCGCTGCTGGCACGGCTGGAAGAGCTGGGTGGGCATTTCCATCCCTGACGCCGCTGGAGGAGGGAAGAGAAGGATTATCGTGGCCATTTCACATTGCGGTAGTTTAAAACCTGTCAGCCTAGGGACAGTATCCTCCCTTCATAAATAAAAGGGGATGGAGGGAAGCTGTTGGAAAGTAGTATAAGAAATAAATTATTGGTTTCACTTGCTCAAACTTTAAACAAAGGGGTTGACCTTGCTTTGCACTTTAAAAGCACCAAGCCTTTGAAATGTTAAGATACTTGCCTTTTAATTGTTGACACTTCTGAACATTAGCAAAAGGCTACTTGTGGGGGATGGCAGGGTGCTTGAAACGTGGATTTTCCTTTTCCCCTCCCTTTTAAATTTAAAGAATCTGCAGAGCTGTTCCAACATCATGCTCAGTTGTTAATGAGCTTTACACAGCCGTCCTGGAAATGCCCTACTCCAGGAGCAACACTGGGTGTTCATCCTGTCCCTGCTGTCTTTCTCCCTAAGGAAGGAGTTCTTCTCTGAGCTTGGAGTTAGAGATCCAAGCCATGTTCTGCAACAGTGCTCTGAAAGAGAGAGTAAAGTCAGAGAAGAGCAAGAAAGGGAAACTGTAGGAAGATGGAGAGGAAAAAAAAGTGCTGAGACATTTCCTGTTTGGACTGGGAAGGAAACCTCTTTTCAGTTTCTCTTGCATTACTGGGAACCATTGTGCTGTATCCCAACAGCATCCTGTTTCTGGGAGTAGGATCAGCCACCTGGTACGGTGGCTGTATTTCTTGGGGGATTTTAAACTCCTCCGTACTCACTCTATACACAGTTTCTACTTCAGGCTTGTCTGCAGCAAGTCCAATTTGGATTTGTTGTTCCCATCAATGCAGCTCCACTGGTGGTAATAGCAGTGTAGATAGCACTCGGCAGCATTATCTAATCCTGCAGGGCTGTGACAGGGTAGTAAAAAATAACAAACTAAAGTGTGCCTACATTAAAGCATTAGTCATTCCCTGTGTGTTACTGGTATTGCTGCAATGCTGGGGAATTATGGATATGAATTTTCTGTATAAGCCTTGGCTCACTGTCCTATTCAAACTGGCTATTTTCTTAACAGTAGTTTTACATTCTTAATCTGTTTACAGATGAGCACGAAGATTTCTTAATTAAACTTCCAAATATGGTAGCTTAGCTCAGTAGCTGCTCTCATAATGGTGAGACATAAAGGAAGTAACCATGCCAGTGTAAGCCTGTGGAAGAAGTGTCCTTAATGTCAACATGTCAAAAAGACATCCCTGCAGCTCTCTGGAGACTGAAATCTAATGTCAAGGCAGAGGGAAGCCAAGTCTAAGTGAGAGTTGTACTGCTGTCAAAGCAAGTTATTCTACCATACAGAAAAAGGAATTTTAAGAGAATGCACCGGAAAGCAGTGTCCAGATTGAGACATAGATTTGATGGGCTTAGTTGACATCTTTAATTCTCCATTGACAATCCAGAAGCTCCCTAAAATGATTTGCAATGTTTTCATGCTGCAAGTAAAAGCTGAATGTGCGCCTCATTAACAGCTCATTAAGTTGTTAATATTGGTCATAAGCAGCCTTTGGTAGAGCACAATGCTTTATACAGTGCGGCAGCTCCTGCTTGGCTCTGGTTTAATTGCCTCTTTTTATCACGTCTCAGTGTAGGAAAGATGTTTCTGCCCAAGCAAAAATATCATCGGGTTTTGATCAACTGAGCTTGCTTATCTCTGCCACTGCTATTGCTGGTGTGGGTGGCACTGGGCTGCAGTGGCCATGCGACGTTTTGCTCAGATGATGAACTTCCATCTCTCAAACCCAACAATTTGATGTCGATTTTCAGTACTGACTGTAGCCTGAGACAGACAGACTCTCCGTGCTCAAATTCATCATCGGGACTCCTGCCTTTGTTCCGCAGTTGGTGCAGGCAGCAGTGGGAGTGGTAGGACAAATTAGCTGTTCTGCTGCAGTGTTATATGGCCTGTGAAGAACCCAGCGCGGGGACATCCCTGCACAGTGCACAGAGGGCGGAGGGATGAGAAGCCTGATCGTGTATGCAAAGCCTTACTGAACTAACAGCAGAGCTACTCCATTAAAAGCAGAGGAATTAACCTTCCTTTCAAAAACACGAGCAATCAGTAGTAAAGTAAAACGGGCCATAAATTGCACTGCTGAAGAAGTGGGGAAGCCCCTGGCTGATAACTCATATTCAAGCAGACAGAGGCTGGAGTCGGAGTCGTCTTCACTAAGGGGCTATATTTTTAGCCAAATTTTTGTTTCCTCTAATTGCGCAGTCCTGCCTTGCTTGTTTTCAATTGTCCTGGGATATGTGAGCAAAATGTTGTATTTTCATCTGGGTCTCGACTCCCGTGGCTTTGCCTCCTCTGTGCAGCTTTGCTGTGAAGCCAGCTGTAGACAAACGCAGTTGGTTTTCTTTTCTGACATCTGTTTGCTGTATCCGTTGTCAATCATGGAACTGGAGGCATTTCAGGATGCCTGTTGTACACTGAAAATGAAAAAGTTGCCATTTTTTCTTATAAAAGTATGAATTAGCAATATTCTAAGCCATTTTGGCCACTGCAATCCAGACACTGAGATGATATGGGGGTATAGGACCACAGTGGTGAACTCAAGGATGCTATGACTTGCAAGATAAACAAAGAAAGAGAAAACTCTCACTCAGAGTCAAGAAAATGTAAATTTAATCTCTCTGTCCCCAGGAGCTCAAGATCACAGTCCTCTGTGGGCTCCCTGGGGTTCCCTGACCATTCAAATCTGCAAATCCTAAATTAATTCCTCATGGGGGTCAGCTACCCAAACTCACATTAAAGCCACAGTGAAAGGTTATCACAGTTGCAGATCTCACCTGCTCAGTTTGACTTTTTTCCGATACGGCTTTTAACATTTGGTATATGGCAAACCCAGTGGAGATTCACCCTAATTATTTGATACGCTCTCTTGACTTTAGTGGAGCAGAAGGAGTTGTCGGTGCTTATTAGGCTTTAGTAGGTGCTGCCATTACTCTTAGTGAGCATTAAGTGGGTGCTTTTGTCGGCTGCCTTGAACTTGTGGTATGATTATATTAGAGAGCGGGATTAGCAAATTATAATGAGGGGAACATGACTATGAGTGGAGGAGGGAGTCTTGGGAACCAGAGAGCCTGAGGAAATAGTCTGAAGTAGGTATTTTTGCCTCTGTTGAACGAGTAGACTTTTTTAAGAGAGTTGAGAGCCGTGCTTTCCCACTCAGTGCTGCTCCCACTCCTCCCGGTGCACAGGAGGGAGGATCAGGCCAGAGCATCAAACTCTCAGCTGTTCTCCATCATCCCTTGAACAACCCCCAGTACCTCCTGGGGGGTGAATCCTGCACTCGTCAGAGCCAGTGCTGCTCGCAGCTACACGACTTTCACACTGGGTTAGCTCTATGAGCTTTAGGGGAGCTAATCCTAGTTTGCGTCGGTGTAAGTGAGAGGGGATTTTGGCTCGCAGGTTTATGCCTGTGTGTTTGTTTGCGCATACCTAATGCTTGTCAGGCTCTTGCTGTTCCTGCTCGTGGGTCCATCTCTGCTGACTGATGGGCTGCCCGCCTGTGTGTGATCATATCCTTGTTGACACAAAAGAAATAGAGGAAAAAGCTCATTTTATCATTTCCCCCCTTCCTGTTTTAACCACCTGTCTAGCCTTTCCAGAGGTATTCTGACAGGTCTGTAAGAGCTTTACTTTTGGGCCAGCCGCTCTCAGGTCCTTGATGAATAACCTCAGGATACGATGTGATAGCCTGTATTAGGTTTGTAGTAGCTAAGCAGAACTGTGGGCTTCAGCAAAAGCAAAGTGGGTAGTTTTTGTTTGCAGGCTCTAACTATTTTGGAGTACTGCTCCGTGAGATTCGCCTCGGCTGTAGGCATTGTAACGCAATCACCATAACTTTTTCTGCGTCGCTCAGATCATATCTGTCCCGTGAAAATCCTGGCTTGCACGTGGCTTACTGGGAAGTCTGAACCCCACATTGAAAGATTAGTAATCACAGCAACAGTGTTTCCATTTCCACTGAAAGAGATGTTGAGGGACAGGATGAGAATTACTGCTGCTTGAGTTACTTGCCAGTTTATGAAGGTTCTTCATGAATAAGTCATATCCGTGGAGGTTTCCTCAGGACATGATTGCCTCCTCAGTTCAAAAAAACGGCATTGGCAGATGACCTCCTGGAGTGTGGGTGCATGGAAAGGAGACTCCGCTTCCAGTCCTTGTTTCATTTTAATGTTTTTCCGATGTGTGTGGTGAATGTCATCTCTCCCTCTTCCCTCCCTCCACCCCTGCCTCCCTCTGATGTCTCTGCAGATGCTGAAGACATGTGTTGGGAAGCTTCCCAGTGCTAAGCAAAGAAGCTGGAGATGGTACATTTGGATATTGTTTGCAGCTGCTTTATTTATGCTTTTTCATGACATTAATACCCTTAAAAATTTGATGTGGCAAAACACAGCTACTCTGCTAAGTGTAGTATACAGGGAGGAGGCCAAGTGTTTGCCTACCCAGATAATACGGCACAGAGTAAAGCAATTGCAGGTGTGCTAGATTCCCGGAGTCCCCATCCTTGACAGCTATTCTCCTTCTCTCCAGCAAGCTAGGCTTATCGGTTTATCTTTCTAGTTCTGCATCTATTAGACTGTGCTCCGTCTTCATCAGTGTTCATGGTGGTGGTGAGAAAGAGATTGTTCAAGTTCTTCAGGTATTGACTTCCCTTGGTCTCTTGTATGCTAGGAGATATTTCAATTTCTCTTACGCTGATCTGTGCAACCGTGTAAATCAACACGTATCACGTATATCAACATTCCTGAAATAAGTGTTATTTCCTATTAAAACCTGGCTATTTCCAGCTGCTTTACACACACCTCCACGCAGTAGGAGGTTGGGCTTCTCAGTGATGGGGGAGACCAGATTGCTTTTTGCTTGAGACTCGTTTCAAGTTGCAAGGTGACACAAACCTGCTGAAGTTAATAACTGGCCGAGCACTGGATTCTGGTGCCAAACTGTCATGCCCAAAGAAAAGGGTTGGAGCACTCAGGTCCAGTGTTAGCAAATGGAGTTGCGCTGGAGGGGTGAAGACCCACATCCTTTGTATGCGGGTCTGGGTGTCTTAGTGCATCTGAAATACATCTGAGGAACCCGAGAAAGTCCTTGGAGAAAGCGCATACTTCCATCACTAAGTGTAGCCTGACTGAAACCAGCCAGAAATTGGTGGGAAACATCTTTTGCATTCTAAATATAGCTTGTGCTGCTTTGTCACAGTGGAAAGCAGCTTCGCAGTAGCTGGTTTTGAAGCACAATTCACTAATTGTTATTGAACTAATCAGCATCACTCACGCAGCACTCCTGATGGCACAGAGGTACTGCTGCTCAGGGGCAGCAGTGTTCCTCGCTCCCACCTCACTTTTCCAGACACTGTAAGAAAATGGCCAAGAAACACGGAACATTTTTCTCTCCTGCTGCTTTCACAGAATCACAGAATCACAGAATAGTAGGGGTTGGAAGGGACCTCTGTGGGTCATCTAGTCCAACCCTCCTGCCGAAGCAGGGTCACCTACAGCAGGCTGCACAGGACCTTGTCCAGGCGAGAAGGAGACTCCACAACCTCCCTGGGCAGCCTGTTCCAGTGCTCCTTCACCCTCAGAAGGAAGAAGTTCTTCCTTATGTTCAGATGGAACTTCCTCTGCTTCAGTTTGTGCCCATTGCCCCTTGTCCTGTCACTGGGCACCACTGAAAAGAGCTTGGCCCCATCCTCCTGACACCCACCCTTCAGATATTTGTAAGCATTTATAAGGTCCCCTCGCAGCCTTCTCCCTTCGTGGAAGGGGTGACTGCGAACATCTGCAGCCACACCTCTCTTCTTCCTTGGGAGACACCATCCTTGCGCTCCTCTAAGCCCATACTGCAAGAAAACCCCTTGCGATTCGCTTTGCCCGTTCTGCAGACAAGTCCGGCTGTTTTATCTTGCGACTTTTGGTTTGTTTTGTTGTGTTTGGCTTTTATAATCCACTTAACTGTTGCTTATCTGCGCCATAACTTGAGGGCAGCAGCTGCAACAGGAGGAGAAACAGTCTGTTCTCCGTGCCACTGCAGGGATGGAACTTCAATACAGCAAGGATGGTTTAGGCTAGACATTTAAAAAAAAATAATCTGAGAGTTATTTTAAGAGTTATTAAAATAGGGATATGGTGGCAGAGTTCATGGGGGGGTGGTAGGGGAGTCTGCAAAGAGGTCAGTGATGGAGATTACACAAACATCTGACCAGCCGAGCTGATCTGGGTGTGACGCAGGAGGGTGGATGTCTGAGCCCTCTCCAAATCCTTCCCACCTCTATTTTCCGTGACTGTGTGTACCGGGAACCAGCGTGCAAACTTTGGAGGTGCTGCGTGTGCATGCTGGAATTGTCAGCACATGCTACACAGAATATCGCTGCTTCTCCTCGCTTGTTCCTTGCTGGGTGGGTAAGATCACAGCTGATAGAACATGCTGCAACCACCCGTCCATGATAACGTGTAGACATACAGATTAGAGGCTTTTTAGGCTTGGAGCTGACTCTTTGTTCTGTGTTTATGCAACACGTTGTGCAATGAGATTCTGGCCTCTAGGTGCTAACACCAAAATGCAAATATATCGATTACTGGGGAATAAAAGCAGGCATGTTCACAAAAGCCTGCTTTGATGAACTGGGGGGAAAATGCTTGCTAGATAAAAAAGGATCAGAGGTCTTTACAAAACAGAAATTTGCTTGGGATTGTTTGGAACTGCGGGATCAAGCTGATGCACAGAATATCTTCCGTCTCTTTCACTGCATTTTTCTCCTCTTTTTTGCCTGTATGTTTATTTAAACGGCATCAATATCTGCGTATCTTGTCCCAGGCTTGTCTGTGAGTTTTCTGACATAATACTGGCATTATAAAAACAATTAGAAAATCAGTAGAGGAGAAATCCTTTGCTACCCAGAAATTGGAGCAGATGTAACGAGAGCAAGGGATGCTCCATAAAAACAGTTATTAAATTGGCCCAATGAATCGCAAGCATTTGTAGCCTACCTGTGCTCCAGAGCATCGTGGCAACTGTCACTAAGCAAAGGAATAGTACGTTTATGTTGATGAAAACCTCTCGGTGCCACACAGTCAGGAGAGCAAATATCCCAAGCAAGCGGCGAGAAAAACTGAGGGGGACCTTCTGCAATGCATGGAGCTCCGGTGCGAACAGGCCGCTGGGGGTCTGAAGCACCTTCTCTGTAAAGGCTGTAAGCATTTGCCAGCTCAGATTGGCTGCAGGGTGGGCAGAGGCTGTTCAGTACAACTGGGAAATGAAGGCAGCGGTATCTTTAAATGTGGATTTAGATGGGTAACTTTCTTCATGGGCTTGTTTTGACTCTCTCTTGCATATCCAAATGGATTTGTTGTCTTTACGTGATCCTGCCAACATCATCCTAGCCGTAGATGATGATGGTTTTTTACTAATTACTATACAACCTGCTCAGCCTTCCTCCTTAATTTTGGCTGAGAGAGAGGTTCAAGGAGGCAACCTCAAAG
Source organism: Opisthocomus hoazin (assembly GCF_030867145.1). Lineage (NCBI taxonomy): Eukaryota > Metazoa > Chordata > Aves > Opisthocomiformes > Opisthocomidae > Opisthocomus > Opisthocomus hoazin. The sequence continues at coordinate 21,846,061 of NC_134428.1, forward strand.
GTGAGTTGAAATCAGATAAGAAAGAAAATACCTGCCTGAGATTCCAAGGCAGGATGCATACACAGAATTAGACTTCATGAATACATGCATTTTTTTCCCAGGAATAGTGAAATGCTTTCCACCTGCCAAGAGCTGAGTTTGGACCCTCAGGGGTCTGTGTCACTCCTGCTCTAGTTGATAATGTCACTGACACTGAAAGCAGTGTGAAGTATGCAGCTTTAACCTTGCTTTTTATGTATTCATGATTTCAACAGCCGTGAAAAAATTCAGAGCTCAGTAATCTTGAACTGCATTCCTAGAAGGTAAAAGGCTTTTGAATTCACCTCTGAAATGCACTTGCTTTTATTGGCACAGGCTGTCCATACATTCAGTGAGTGGTTTGGGGTTTCAAGCAGGTAGAGTCTTTAGGGATGTGTTTTCTTCTTTTTAAAGTCTTTCTTTTCACCCTTAGCATAACATGCTGTCTGCACAGAGCCGCATCAAGCGTCAGCAGCACTGCTCTGCTGTCCCTTGCTGTCAAGAAGAAATCTGTGCTTAGAAGAGGAGGGACACATCAGCCTTTGAAAGTTGAACAGAGGGACAGACTCACAGGGCACAAAACCAAACAATTTGCATCTTGTCAAGGCTCTGGGGTGGCGAAGAGAAATGTCTTTTTTCCACAACGTCTTTTTTTTTTTGTTTTCTTTTTCCTCCCATCAAATTTTCCACCGCCGTGCCAGCAAAAGTGCAGCTCCAGCAGCGAGCGTGTCAGTGGAGAATGATCACTGACAGGTTTTAACCATTGTGTTTCTTAGACGTGCTCCGAAAAGGGTTGGAGGAAAAGCAGTGTTTTTCTGGCAGTAGGCTGAGTGCACCGGCTCTTCTAATGATCGCGTCTCGGAAGCAGCAACTCTTCCAGGCTGGCACATGGGATCCAAAGCAAAATGCTATTGTAGACACTGCTTCAGCCCTGGGTATTGAGAGTACTTTGAAGCTGTTAGCTCAGAACAGGCAGTAGTGTCACTACCTAGAAAGAAAATACATTGCTAAAGTGATCCATTTTCTTCTCTGATTGTACATATTCCTGTTTCCATGAGCATGTCATCATAGAATCACAGAGTCCCAGCATGGCAGGGGTTGGCAGGGACCTCTGTGGGTCACCCAGTCCAACCCCCTGCCGAAGCAGGGTCACCCAGTGCAGGCTGCACAGGACCACGTCCAGGCGGGTCTGGAATATCTCCAGAGAAGGAGACTCCACAGCCTCCTTGGGCAGCCTTTTCCAGGGCTCCGTCACCCTCAGAGGGAAGAAGTTCTTCCTCATGTTCAGCTGGAACTTCCTCTGCTTCAGTTTGTGCCCGTTGCCCCTTGTCCTGTCACTGGGCACCACTGAAAAGAGTCTGGCCCCGTCCTCCTGACACCTACCCTTCAGATATTTATAAGCATTTATGAGGTCATCTGCAAATCGCCCAGATGTATTTTCAGGTTTGTACTGTGTAATCGGTTTGGCCTCGCACTCTGACATGTCCTGTGAAAGCCTCAGAATCTGGAGATTTTGGGTCGTTAGCGGAAGCGCACTGCATTGCACGGAACGCGGCTGACGGCTGCTCCCTGCGCTCATCTGGCAGAGCAGGGAAGACGCGACAGCAATTAGAGCAGTGCACCCTGTGAGCAAGCTGTGTTTTACTGAGGGTCGTTGTCACCTCGTGCATTTGCTACAACCAGCCAAAAATGAAACAAAAAAACCAGAATAAACAAATAGTTTTAACTGGGCACTGGGATAAAGGCTATTTTCAATTTTGCCTATCACATTTTAATTGTATGGCAATAATTTTGGGATAGAATTGCCAATGGCAAACATGCAAAAGACATTAACTTTATTTATGTATTGGATTATTAATGTGGCTGTTAAAATTCCTCCAGTTAGTTTTGATTGAATTGTTTTTTTGTGCGATTCTGTCGTTTAATGGAGCGGTAAATAAGAATTTCTGATAATGAGCCCAAGCATCTGTCACAACAACCTGGCGCTGGTTATTAACATTTCCATTAACGGCAGGGTGGGCAGTGATAATATGGAAACCACACAGTTAGAACAAAATAAATAGTTGGTGTCAGGCTGAGTGGGTGTTAATTACTATTTTATTTTATAAGTCTGGGGGGAGGGAGTATTGGTAGAAAAGTGTGACTTATGAAGGTCATTCTCTCTAAAGAAAGAAGTCCCAGAGGAGCAGATAACCAGGGCTATCTCACCCGAGTAGCGAATGTTTTATCGCTTCTATTTACGGCTCGTAAAGGGGCAGCGAGAAGAGAGACAGCTTTCCCAGGTGGTCTGGGTGAAGGCCACGTCCCCATGAACACAGAGAAAGGAGGAATGTACCCTTTGCCCTGCCTTTCTCTTCCTACTTCTGGAGGGTGAACAGGACACACTTTGGCACCTTTTCTGTAAACAGAACATGTGCGGATTTGTTAAGACCTGCTGGAGGCAGAGACAGCAGGTCTGGAAAATAGAGTGTCCTTGCTAGCCACGGGGGAAGAAAATCCACCTGCACCGAGTTGGATCCCGACAAAGGGAAGGCTGGTGCGACCCGGCTGCACTCAGAGAGGAGTTTTCTAGCACAGCACAACGCAAAGAAGAAAAAGCACCAAAGAGGGCCAGCCTGTAGGTGTGAAGGTAGAACCAAAGCAGAGCTAACAAGCAGCAAACTACAAATCATTTTGTCATACAGAAAGTATTAGTTGAATTGATTAGTGTCTGACTGGTTTTGGAAGTTGTTTTAGACAGTATTTTGGCCCAAAGTCTTGGAGCCTTGCAAACAGGCTGTTCTAAAGGCTCGCTGCGAGTGGGAGGCCAGGCTGACAGTGCCAAGGGGCTGCCTTCCTCCCAGTTACCTTCGGAAGTGGTCGGCCGGGAGCGCAGCATTGCTGCCAAAGGCAAGCCCCAAACGTTAGCAAAGAATGAAGACAAAATTCTCCTTTCTTTTCCAAAGCTGTTGTGCCTGGAGTGAGTTGATTGAATGTCTAACCCAGTCTGCGTGGGACAGAACGTACGCACCTTCGGAGGCTCGGCTGCTGCTCAGTCCACGTGTGCTGAGACCGCCCTGCGACAGAGATACCTCCAGGGCCATGGGCTGACTTGCGGCGTAAACAGAGTCTGTCCTGGCTCCTTCCACAAATGGAAAATTGCAACCTGGATATGAACTAGTTCTGCTTGTCACTATTAATTCTTCTGTTCTCCTTTCTCTCTAGCACCAGCGCTGGCCCCACAGAACATCCAGGTAAACTCCCTTTCTGCAAGTCAGCTGGAGCTCACCTGGGACCCTCCTCCTGCCGACAGCCAAAATGGGAACATCCAGGGCTACAAGGCAATCCTCCTGTTTCTACTGGTTTCATTTATCTCGCTTGGTGTTGCTGTTACATGTGAGATAGCTTTACAAACTACAGTCGCCCTCGCTGCATAAGGCAAATTAAAACGGCATTCAGACTGCAGTACAGAAATGGCACTGAGTCCCAAACCTGAAAGAACGAGAATGAGATTGGGAGGGGGTGGGGGGGGAGAAAAGGAAAAGCGTGTTGCTGTTTGTGGAGAAGGAGCGCGGGCGGAAACAGGGTGTGCAGATAAGGAGGCAACTCCACTTATGCAGGCAACATATCTGCTCCAAAAAGCAGCAGACACACAAGAGCTAGGGGCAAGAAATGTATTGAAGGAAATGAACTAAGCTCTCTATCTATCAAATGTTACAAGCCGTTAGGAAAAGCAGAGCTTTCTCCAAGCTGGAAGCATGAGCCAGGTCAGATTTCGGAAGAATTATTTCATTTCCTTAACTTTAACAAAATTAAATCGTAGTATTAATTGCATTTGGTTCATAGGAGATGAGCACGTTGCAGAGGCATGTTGTTTAGCTTCTCCAGCATGAGAATGGACCCTCAGAGAGTGGAAATGGGCAAGTCTACAAACACTGGAGCTTGGCTTGGGTTCAGTGTCTGGCTCTGCCTCTCTCCATGAATTTAGGTCCATAAGCAAAGAAAAGCCAAGCCAATGTGAATAATCTGGCATCCCTTCTTGGCAGTAACAAGCATCCTTATATATCAATTCATGTTCTTTTCCTTTTGTACGTATATAGATGGCTCTAACAGCTTGGCTTGTAGAACCAAGGTGGAGTCTTGCCTTGGCTCGTTCTCTCAACTTTCTGGCTTGCTTTGGCCAGTTGTAATGCTCTCACTGCCAGGCCTGTCCAATAAGTGGGGCTGGCACCACTTTTCCTCTTGGAAATGACTTCTCCAAAGCCTGATTTTATGGCATCAGGGTAGAAATTATGTAAGGGAAGAACAGGGAAAAGTACCTCAAGGAACTTTAGGGAAAGTCTCTATTACCCTCTTCAGGAAGGCATTTGCGCGGCTGTCCCGTGAACACAAATGGTGAAATTGTAGTGTACATACAGAGGTGAATTACGGACCATCGTATCTGGATGCCAGCGCTGACAGGCAGCTAGCATTTCAGGGAGAATTTAAGAACTGACCTCTCATCACTGAACTCTGGCAGCTCATATCTGCTGTCATTAGGCCATGTTCTTCAGCTGGTGCTCTATTTTTGAGTGATGTACTCAGCTACACGGTCACTGGTCTCGGGGGAATTTGCCAGCGGAAGAGAAAAGATTGGGCACATGGTGAAAAGCATTGCTGTCCCGTTTAGCTGGGGAGTCCAGAGCAACACCGTGCCGTCTTCCTGATCTTTTACAGCTGCAATGCCCAGATATGGGTGTAGGATATACTAAAACATCTCACTGTCCCAACAGATTTATTACTGGGAGAGCGACGTCCAGAATGACACGGAGAAAGTGAAGGTCCTTTTCCTCCCGGAGACAACCGTCCGGCTCAAAAACCTGACCAGCCACACGCGGTACATGGTCTGCATCTCCGCTTTCAACGCAGCCGGGGACGGCCCCAGGAGCAGCCCCTCGCAGGGCAGGACGCACCAGGCGGGTACGGGGTCATCGGCTTGTCTCAAAGTATAGACTTGGTGATGACCAGCAAGTAACTGGGCAGCAGCTAAGGGAAATGGGTGGGTGCAGAAGGGCACTGGTCTTTAGATTTTGGTTTTGGATGGGCCATTGCATTGTAATGGTCTTGGAGGGGGAAAAAAAGGGATCAAATAAGTGGACCATGTGGGAAAGGGAACGATACAGCAGAAATGAGAACAGGCTGGCAGAAGGAGCGATCCCTGACCCCTTCACAAAGTGGTCCACAAGGAAACTGTCTGTGGGTCTGTTTCTGGCCTCTGCTATGACACCTAAAAATTTGAAGAAACTTGTCTCCAGTGCCTGCAAATTCCCAAAACAGTCCTGTGAGGGAATTATTGTGCTTTTTATAATTGCTCCTTTTTTTCTTTTTGAATCCACCAGTCAGACTGAGCTGTCTCTGTGCTGGACATGACCACACAGGGTGAAGGCAATGCCCTCGGTGGTGGCTATGAAGAGATGTGCACTCCAGCTTGTACGCTCACATGGTGCCCTTCTGAGGGTCTTTTCCTTCTATGCCCTACCTCCTTGCTTGCTTCTGAGGTTCAGCTTTGCAGCCAAGTGGCTGCTTTTCTTAGGACCAGTTGTGTTTCTGATTGATTACAGGACATTTGGGTACAATTGACAAATCCCATTCTTAGCTTGTTTCCTTTATATTTAGGCTGGGCAAATAAACCAATGTTTTATAATATTTATGTATATCAGATTGACTGCTACTGCAATTCAATCTATTTGTAATCTTTGCAGCACCCAGTGCTCCCAGCTTCTTGGCGTTCTCTGAAATCACTTGCACTACGCTCAATGTGTCTTGGGGCGAGCCGACAGCAGCAAATGGAGTCCTGCAGGGTTATCGAGTAGTCTATGAGCCTTTGGCTCCCGTCCAGGGTAAGAGAGACCTCCAATCATACATATTCATGGGGAAATGACAGAAAAGCGCTGTAGTATCTTTTATCTCTGCCCAATTTCCTACTTGCTCTCTGCTGTTTTCCAAGAGCAGCCAGGTGGCAGAGGGTAAGTAAAACAATTCCGCTTTTGCCAAAACTGTTCAGCAAACTGTAATATGGTGGAATATAGCTTTTGTCTGTCCTCTCTCATTTTCTTGCACAAACTGTACTCTGTGTGATTTGAAAAGTAATTTTCCTGCCGTTGTTACCTGGTATGGGTGAAGAGGAAGCTCAGCCTGGGAGCACCTGATTGTCTCCCCGCCTCGCGCTTTGAAATTGCTGAGTCGGCTCCATCCCAGAATAGTCGTCAGACACGTTTGCGTTGCTTATCACATCATGTGTCACTTCTGTTATCGCAAAGATTGCCCAGGCATCAAATGTGCTAGGCATCACTGGTACCACCGCCGCTTTTGACAGGGGAGAAGAACAGCGACAGAGACTCAGTGGTGTCTGTTTACCCGGGGTTTGCAGGCAGCGTTTTGAGCCCAGCACCAGATAGAAGCTGCACCCCGGCAATGTGGTGGCCACCAATGTTTCATTAATTTGCCAGAACAGCAACAGAGAAGGGTTTGGCAGTTTCTCTGAAAACAAATGTAAATTCATTCCAAAAGTGAGTTAGAAAAGATTACAAAGTTTGTGGATGGTCTTCTTAATACTTTTATGTTCCTGGTAGATAGTTCAGTGGGATGTCCAACTTCGGCAGTGTGACAGCAGGGAGAGTAATTTCACCCATTGCCAATCCATTTTAAACTCTTTTCCAAAGAAATAAGGGTATCAATCACTCGTATTTGCTTCTTCTGTAAGGAATGAAGATCTATATTGTCTGAATACGTGTCTCATGTACTGAGGAAGTCATATTCAGGAATGAAAACACAAGGGTAAAAGCACTTTCAGCCTTTACGGCTGGCAGGTCTGAGCACAAAGAGCTAACGCAGAAAGCATTTCTAATTCTGCCCAAGAAATGTGCACAGGGTATGCAGGAGGTTCGGGCTGTTTAGGCGTTTCCTGCCTTTTATTCATTCCTACACAAAGTTAAAGAATACAGTTTTTTCCCCTGAAAATATGGAAGTGTCAGATCGTGTTTTCTCTGCGTACATTTGACTGAACATCCTCAGAAGCTTTGTTTGCTTTTCTTCCCTGCCTCTACCTGTGCCATCTCTGACTCTGGTTTGTCTCTCCTTCCCCTGGAGAAGATTTCTGTTGTGAGCAGGGACGTTATGGAGGGCTTTTCCTCAGATTCTAAATTTTTGCCTAAATTTATTTTCCTGTTTATACCCATTAGCTCTTGTGCCAACATTTTTAATTCTCCTCCCATGGTAAACAATCCCTCCCTTGATGCCATCATTTTCTTCCGATAGAAAAGCCGTGCTCCTTTATTTAGAGAGCAAGGTAGAGCCAAAGCCCTTTGAAGACGGAGCAGGTGACGGTGCTGGATGCAGGCAGCGAGGCTCGCGGGGCCGGCAGCTGCCAGATCCCACCGTCGCGGGGGGTCCATCCAGCCCCAGGGCTCCCATTCCTCCATGCCAGCACTACAGTGCAACAACATGTATGGACCAGACCCCCAGGAGCTTTAGTCCTGCATCTTTTGGCTTTACACCCGTCATGATTTCCAGCTGAGCACCCTCGCTGTTGTGACACCTCCTGCCCTTCCCACCCACAAGCCACCGCCCAAAACCTGCACGTTCTGCAAAGCTTTCTGACAGCGATCCGTTCTTTAGCGCAGCCTTCTCCCTGTTTGACCTTTTATTGTTTAAGCTCTGCAGTGTTATGTTTTACACAATAATAGACAACAAAGTTGCCCCGGAGCCTTTTTTAACAGTTCTTTTTTTTTTTTTTTTTCGAATATAACTTCAAAATGACAAATGCTTCCTGATTTGTCTCAGAGAAATGAAAATAGTACACCTAGGGAAGGAGAGAGCGCTTTTACTGCTTCCTCGTTAACCAAGGAGAGATTCCCCAGGTTATAAATTGTATCTGGGAGAAAACTTTGAACAGAAATCACTTGGACGTTGTTCTTTATTTAACTGATAAAAACTGAAAGCATCATCTTGCTTTGCATAAAATAAGCATCTGGATTGAAAACCATCTTCCTTCAGCATTTTTCTGGAAAGATAAATTAACAAGCAGCCTTCTCTAGTGGGAAAAACATTTTCCCACTTCCTAGCTTCTAGGTTTGAAATGTGTGATGTACATCCACAGTACCAGAAAAATGCCAAAAGGACTCTGAATTCGAACTTTCTGTTCTGTAAAATGTGTTAGAAGTCAAATTCTTTCCATTGACATACTTTTAGAAAATTTCACTAAAAACTAGATTTTTGTTTGTTTGTTTTCAAAGTACTCATTGCTGCCCTGCCCTTTATGCAGCACTGAGAACCTGAACGTGAAGCTAGCTATGAACCTTGGTGAAGGAAACAGCGCTGATTTTAATTCATCTATGTAAGAAAAATTCTTAGAGAGTGAAATCAAGTTATGACTTCAGCCTTGTCTGAGCTAATAGTGCTTTCATTGCACCCCCCATTGCGGTGACGTTTATACCCAGGAGTTACCGGTGAGACAGACATCCCTCATTCCTGACTCACTTGGTAATGGTCGAAATGGTAGGACGAGATGAGAGGAAAAACCTGGCCCTCGTCTCCTCCTCCAGGCAGTGTTGCAGGTTACTTGGCAGAGAAGCAGTGGCGAAATGCTTGCTTAGGAAGCAGCCTGCAACATGCAGTCTTCTTCGTTTACCTCCTCTTTTCTTCCCAGAGTAATTAGTGAAGTTGCGTGTAGTCTCTTGGTAATTTCCCAGTTGTGTTGTAAGGTTTTTTTCTTGTCAGTACCCACTTATCAAGCTTAAACTCTAATTATACTTATCAGTGCTGAAAATTGGCTATTATCACTACTTAAACTCCTGCTAATTGTAAGAAATACTTTCTTAGCAAACTGTTAGATAATTTTACTTACTATCTAGATGTAATAAGCTCCACTTGATTTCTTTTTTTGCACTGCAACTTGCTCGTATTTTTTTTATTTATCTGTGTGGCTGTTCCAGGGGTGAGTAAGGTGGTGACTGTGGACATTAAAGGGAACTGGCAACGCTGGTTGAAGGTCCGAGATCTAACCAAGGGCATGACCTATTTATTCAGAGTGCAAGCCCGAACCATCGCCTATGGACCTGAACTGCAAGCCAACGTCACAGCTGGGCCAGCAGAAGGTAAGTGGAGCCATCAAACCATGTCGCACGCCAGATCAGTTGTACAAACATGGTCCAACAGCGGGGAATAGTGCACTCAGGGCTTAACATGAATTTCCAAGCCAAGGAGAAATTGAGTCACAGGAGCGCAGGACATGATCCAGTGGGTTTCAAAACTGCCCATGAAAAACATGTTTCCTTTTTTCCTGAAATCTAGAAGTTTGATGTGAATAAGCAAAACAGTGTGAATAAATCATGACACAAATGGGCTAAGCCAGGGATTTCAAAGCTGCAGCATGACAGCGCGGTGCATAATTCTGACTATACTGCTCTGTGGTGGAGTCAGAACTGGAATAACTCTGCCGAAACCAGAAGGGGTTCCTGGATGTAAAACCAGAAAGAATTTACAATTACTCTCTCCTGACGCTTTGGATTGTGCCGAGGGAGAGGTCTGCAAATTTCCTGGGGTGTCAAGAGGAGCAACAAACCGAGCGTCAGCATTCCCTGCTTGGTTCAGTGTCTGTACCAAAAGGGTTGGTGTTCTTATTTGATCGGTGATTTTAGTAAACAGGTAATCTAATAAGGTAAGTGCCGTCCAGTGATACCAGCCTGTCCGGTAAACCGCAGAGCATTGGTGCAATGGTCACAGTTCTGATTTTTGCTGCTTTTCCAGCTCAGGGAAATATTTGCTCCCTCCATCAGAGCCACACGTGGCAGTCCCACCCCTCTGGGTGCCAGCAAGCTTCCATGTTATCTCCGTACCCCCCGTAGCCATGATCTGGGCCAGCAGCATGGCGGATCCGCAGCCTGACTCTCATGGCCCACCGCAGACAGTGTCAAGCAGGAGTCCCAGCGCGGCTGTGGCATCTTCCCGAGCACATGGGCAGGCGGCCATCACCATCAACCTCCCCCTGACACTCGGAGGGTGCTTTCGCCTCTGGAGTCAGAAATAGCAGTGGCAATGTGCAAATGCTGCTGATATGCTAATAGCTAAAACAAGGGTGGTTTTTCTCTCTCCGTCTTAACACAGGTACAGGCAAAACCCAGTCATTGACATGTAGCTGCTGGTACTCAAACTAGTGAAAATCAATCACCCGGTGAGCTGGTTTATGTTACGGATATGTTGACCAATACTTCTAGAATTATTTTTTCCCCTATATCAGTAGAAGAAATGAATACTGCCATCTGTCTGTAATACCACTACTGTTTGCTCTTCTTATTTCATCCTTCAGGGTCTCCCGGCTCCCCTCAGGAAATTCTGGTGACAAAATCCGCTTCTGGGCTGACGCTCCAATGGACTGAGGGAGATTCAGGAGAAAAACCCACGACTGGGTACATTATAGAGGCACGACCCTCTGGTAAGCCGTGGGAAACACGGAGAGCTTGGTGTCACGAGTTGCCTGCCTTCAGTCCATGCTGAAACCCATCCTGCAGTGGAGAGGCTGTTTGTTGTCCCAGTAAGGTCATGGGATTTTGTGAGAGAATGCTGTTGCCAGCCAGTATTAAACCATTGCTGGTTTATTATGTGCTATAGCAAATTTTCTCCTGTTTAGGAGCAGTCGCAGAAAATTACCCGGAGTGCTCTGTACTACTACACTGATAAATCATCCAACTGATGAGCTAATATAGTTAATAATTAAAACTCACTTAAATGCTTACAGTATCCTTCATGCGCAAAGACCAGTAAGTACTTGCAAATTGTATTTTGAGGACCACAGATGGAAATCTGTCCTATTCTGCAGCAGAATACGTCAGCTAATTACAGTTTCACAGTTAATAACAGGCCCAGGACTTCAGCACCACGTACACATCACTTTCCCTATTTGTTCTGCAGGGAGGGTGTTGTGGGGGGAAGAAATCCCCTCATTACGGCAGTTTTTCTTGGTGCTGTCTCAGAGCTCCTTTGCTCCTGGGATTTGCATCTTATTGAAGCTGCTCTGTGCTTTTTCCAGAGTATTTCCCCAGTTTGTCGTTTGAAATGCAGGCGTATTCTCCGGCCTCTTTGCAGCCTCTCTCAGCTTCGTACCCCTCGCAAATTCAATAAGCGCCAACTTTCTGAAACCGAGTCATTAACAAAATGCAGCGAACGCTGGCAGACCTCTGTGTAATCTCGCTTGATTATTTCCCTCCACTGTGACAGCGAATGTTGACAACGATTCGCCAAGTAGAGTTTTCCAGCTGGTGATGCATCTACCAGAGACTTGTTTCACGTAGGCCGTGTGTGAATGTCACAATGTCAAAAGCTTTACTGAAGTCAGGATAGATGATGTCGGCTCTTTCTCCTCTATTGACAAGGTCTGCTACCCTGTCACAGAAGGAAATTAGACATGATTTATACTTGACATATCCATGTTGGCTGCTTGTTCTTTCTTTTTTTACTTCTAGGTGCTTGCACGTTGCTTGATTATATATTGATTAAATAAATGCCGATCTGTTTGATTGTATGAAGGATCCTAACTGTTTCTTGTATGCATCTTGAATGTAAGGTTGCATTTAAACGCAGTGATTCTAATTATGTTTAACCAGACCCGTAACAAAATGATTGCCTGCATTTCTGTGGTCATCACGGAAGATGCAGATTTCCGTGCTTGCGTCTGGTGGAATTTGCTCTGTGATAAGGCTCTGCTGTGACCTAAAACTTCTTCCTAATTTCTGTCATTTCACTTGACAATTGTTTTCAAAACAAGGTGAAGGACAACATGTACCTTCTCAAAGCACTGGAGTTTCTCAGTCAAGGGGGTTTTTTAATTAGGGGCATGACACCATTGTGCTTCTATTTCCCTTACATCAGCTTATGGACATCTGCCCTTATTTCTTTAAAGGTAAAAAATACCCTGTCTTGCTTGAGCAGCATCATTTAGATAGCGAGTTAAACCAAAACTGTTCATTGAAGTTCACTTACCAGCTTATTTTTCCCCAAACAGGGTTTTTTGAGTAAGAGTATCTTAAAGGGAAACCCACAGCCTGCGTACAGATTGTCTGCAAGCTGGAAGCCCAACTTGTGTGGGTGGTGACATGGCAAAGTCATCCGATGTTCCTGGGCTTGTCTCACCGCTGGATGTGAATGAGCATTTTAGAGTTCATGGCTAAGGATGTAGGATTTGTGGCCTGCTCTCTTGGAGTAGGAAGTAAATAGTCCCTCCAAGGCAGGTCTGAGCTGCATTAACCCTGGGTCACTCCTGCTGGCCCCACTCCACTGGTGCTGGAAACACACAGAAGAGGTCTTATTCTCCTGCTCTTGCAACATGACTGTTGAAGCATTTAATTCCTCTTCAGATTATTTTAATCCTATTCATGCTGCTGTAGCAAATGAACTGGGCATTTGTGTGCTGGATTCTCATCCTTCATTCTGGTTGCAGCTGTAGGAAGCGTGAAATGGGATCCAGGAGAGGAGACAGACTAATTGGAACGTTTACTTATTTCACCCAAGCGTTGGTTTCCTTTCTGTGCCGCTTTTCTTCCTCATCTCTGCACAGAGGAGTTTGAAATCTGAATTATGAGCTTAACAAAAGCAGGGAACTAATTCCTCCCGTCAGGGCTGGTCATTCAGAGCAGCTTCTGTTTTAATATAATTCTAAGAATTTGCTTCTGCATGTTGATTTATATGGGCAGTAAAGCGTAGATTGGAGCAACCTTTGTTTTTAAGGAGTTGTTGTCCAAGAGAAGAGCAGTTGACTTGTGCCCTTCACATAAAATCAAGGAAGGAAAAGATATTCATCCTTCTGAGATCAAAAAAAGGGACATTGAACAGACAGATGAAAAGCTTTAGCTTGTTGCCAATATTTAAATGCAATACCACTACCTTAGTGTTTCACATCTCAAGTGTCATCTATTATAGGCATCATTACCCCAAACGTTAAATGCTGTATCATCTCATTTTCCCTGCTGTAGCTCCCTGCCAAGACTCTTCCGTCAGAGTAGGAGGGTGGCTTTCTGTCAGAAATGGCAAACCCCCTTTTGTCACTTCCCCTGGAATTTTTCGGTGCCCTGCTGTGTCTCCCAGGGCTCCAGCTGCCCTGCTGGGTTTAGCAATGGTGGCAGCAGGCAGCTGAGATTGTTCATTTGATCTCCCCATTTCTCTCCTGGATTTATGGAAGGTGACCAGGCTGACTGCCTCCTCTGCATTTTGAATATACTCAGACACGGGGATGGAGCAGGCGAACCAAGATTTTTTTGAGAGTGATCTGTGCTAGAGGAAGACGTTACAGAAACAGAAGAGTTTTTCTTTTCCTTCAACTTCTCTGCCCCCAGAGAAATGGATTCCAGTTTAGCTCCTTGTGCATTACAAGAAATGCAATTAAGCAGCCTCTGCCACTGCCATCGTAAGCACTCCCCAGACATCAGCTAGGCTGGCTAAGGGATGGGTATTAGATCATGTCCTCAGTTTTTATGTACAGAGGAAACAACAGAAATGGCACAACGATGTTAAGGTTCCCAGTGCTGCTGGAGGGAGTGGAGAAGCTGGTTTCACCCGTATTTCCCAACCCCATGTCACATCCAAGGCTCCTCTCTCTGGACTGTGCTGCAATGGTGGGTGTGTGGCCTGTAAATGACCAAGCAGTCTCACACAGACTCGCCTTCCCACTTATCCCCTATCTACAAAGCAGGTGTAGCCCGAGGGCTCCATGCTGCCAGGAGTGCATTTGGGGACGTACCAGCCAAGCACGATGCCTTCATGTATGTATTTGCCTCCTGCAGTCATCCTGAGCTGCAGGGCAGCCAGGTAGGTGTTCGGTCAATCTGCTTCACGGCTTGTGTCGCCTCAGGAAAAGCCTCTGACCCAGGACAAGCTGATGTAGATTTCCTCTTCTGCTTCCTCTCCCCATGATTTGTTTCAGGTTCTGTTTGTTTGCTTTTCCCAAGCAGGGGATGACTTAAGCCTAGTGGGAGAGGATTGCATCTTAACATGCTTCCAGTAATAATATTTCTAGCACTCTGGCTGGCATGAACAGGCCAGTTAAATCATAGATCAGCCACAAATCATGAGCTTAGGACACAGACAACTCAGGAAAGTGTTTTCTTTTGCTCACCGAGATGATCAGTTCCATGAAGGCAGCAGATGTTTTGGGGAAGAACCCATCTACTTGGAGTGGGGAGTGTCCTTCCCAGAAATGCTGGTGTTTGCTTCCCACATCCCGAGGGCAGATCTCGCTTTAGTTTCTTTTCTGGTGTCTTGAGTAATGTTTTTATGTTTTCTTCCTTTTCTATTTATTTTTAACCAAATGAGGGAGTGCAGTGTCAAACATGGACACAAACCAGCAGAAGTCAGTAAATTCAAAGTGAAGGGTGCAGCTGCATTGCCGGCGTCTGCCATGGGGCCTTTGGTTCGCTTCTGCTCGCAAACGACATGCTGAGGCTGACAGTTTGTCAGCCTTCACTTCCCATTCTCATCCTTTCGCTAGTTTGCATGATAATCCAGCCCTTTGCCTCTGACAAATACATCCACATTTTAATTTTGTCCTCTGTAGGAGGAACACTGCCCGCATTGAGCCGGTCCTTATGTCTCGGCTGCTTCTCCCTTCATAAACCTCCTAATGTGTAATTAGGAGAAAGTTTTACGGCACAGCTCTCCTCTTACTCCAAGAGGGGAAGGCTGGTGTTTAAGACCCAAATAACTGACAGCTTTCCATCTCCCCAGCCGCAGAGCAGCAGTTGTTTGTTAGTGGCCTGAGTTAGCAGAGCCAGGAGCCTTCGTTACTGACTGACGGTTTTATTCAGCATGGAGACCCCGATTAAATGGCTGTGAAGCCCGGCTGGCCGGTGGGTGCCGTCTAAGGCAGGGAGGGGGGCCGGGGCAGGCTGGATATCGTGTTAGGTCGGAGGTGGTTTCACCTTCCCCTGACATTCAGATCTGCTCCCCGTGCACGTGCCTTACTCCCAGATTGGATGGAGAAATCAAGGCTGGGAGATAAAGATCAAATCTGACGTTGGCAGGAAATAAGGTGAAGAGTTGATAGGAAGCAAAGAAAAACTCTTTTTTTTTTTTTTTTTGAGGAACCCTCCCTTTTCCATCAGGCCTTTAGGCCTTCTTGAAGAACCCGAGTGCCCAGGGAAAGGCAATACGAAATGAAGAAAGGGGCAGATGGTGCTGAAGGAACAGCATTTGCGAGCAGCACCCGTGCATCCCTGCTGCCAGCTGTGCTGCCGCTCGCAGGCGTCAGCCGGGAGGGGGCTGGGGCTGCTGAGCCTTGCACCTCTGTGGGAGTCTGGTGTTGCAAACTTTGCTTTTCTCGGCGGTCTCTATGAGTTAATACCCAGTTAATATCCCAGCCATGGCATGTGCGTCTTTCCTCCGTAAACTGAGTGGAAAACACCGTGTACAGTGTACTAATGATTTTCTAGTGAACTTAAAGGCCAATCTTTGCTTTCACAGTGACCTCTCTTTCAGCTGAACTTCTAACATTCTAGAGCAAACCTAGTTTTGAGAGATGGGGGAAGAGATGCAGTGAATGAATTCGCCAGTGCGTGTTCAATATTTCATCTCAAAGTTCACCACTAAAATAAAATGCTTTTTCAGTTTGGATATATCTGATTGCCATCTCTGTCTACAAAGAGGGGCCTGAGTATTCCAGATGGAGAGAAGATAAACTAATTGAGGGTCTGGAATTAAAAATCTTGTTGGCCAGGGCTTGGGAAGCCCCAGACTATCCTGCTTATAGCATTGGCTTGGGGTCGGCAACAGGGCAGACGTAAGGATGTCCCCCTTTCCAGGCTGCCCCCCGCAGATTCCTGACCACTGATCAGCACCTCTCTGGGATCCCAAGGATCACGTGCTGGGTCACATCTTGGTCAAGCCCTGTTCCCTACCTCAGAAAAAATATTTGGGCAGAGATTCTTTCAATGAATCCAAGGGATATGGGCCAGAGAAGATGCGGCCACCAGCCGGAGCATCTCTGAGTCCCTGTGAGACAGGAATCCCCCCCAAAGAAACACCCACCAGCAGCCTTTGCTGCCCCACACCATCGCCACCGTAGCCAAGGGGACAGAGAGGTGGAAATGCAGTGTTGGCTTCTCAAGGATAGTTTTCTTGACTTATTGCAAGCTTTACAAAGTGGTTAAGTTTACACTTCTTGGTCTTGCTGGATATTCTGCACTGTGCACCCTGATAGGTTTGGGAAAAGGAGTGAGAAAGTGCATGTGTGAACAGTTGTGTTCGTTGCAAGGAGTGTTCAACATTCATTTTTATTGTTGCCTTTTCTTTCCCCATTTAAGTGGCTTTCAATACTAACAAATTGCTTTTCAGACAATTCACAATGGGCTCAAATTCTCTTATTGCTGTTTACAAATGTGTTTATGAAAGCTCAGGCAATTCTAGCAATTATGGCAATATTTTATAGTCTGAGATGCATCTTCCTAGTGTATTGGTGGTTGCAACAATCTAACTTTGAAAATGCATCCCTCACTCCACCCTCTTCAGAGAAACTAAATCCCAAGCTCCCTTTTTATTACATTGTAAGTTTACGTGGTAGAAATAATCTTGCCTTCTATTGCCCTGTAAAAGGGAAGTCAATATTTTATCTCTTGTTTTATAGCCATTGTAATATCCAGCTAATACATAACAATGGTACATTATGATAACTTCATTATACTCTGATCATGCTGGTGAATAATGTATTGGTCTGAATTTTAAGCATGACAGAAAAATTACCTGTTTTTATTGTTCTTCAGTATTTCTCAGATGTAGCCGGAACAATACATTTCAGCCTGCTTTTTGCATCCACTGAGACTGCCAATCCCCATGATCAGAAAAGATGTAGTTTGGGGGTTGTTAGTCATTGTGTGTGTTGCTAGACGTGCAGCACAGTGCAAATTACTGAGCCAATATTTACTGATGCCAAAGTTAAAACATTCACATGGAGACGCACCTGCCACGTTAATTAGTCCATCTCTGCTGCTATTCCCTGCTGCACAGAAGTAGGCTGAGGGCCAGATTTTGCTCTGTTACACGAGCACAGTTCTGGAATCGCTGTGGTGACTTCCATTAGTTTACAGTCAGGTAAAGGCAAAACAAATGAGAACAGATTCCGACCTTGCATTGCAGCAGCAGAACAAGTCGCTGAGGATGGTGCTGCCGGCTCCTGCTTTGTTGTTACCTTGATAACACCTCAAGCTACAGAAGCCGTGCTGATGCTCGACTCCGACAGTGCAGAGGGCTTGCTTTCAAAGCAGGCAGCTCCTGCGCTGGAGTCGTATCTATGCAGAGGTTATCACCGTAGTCCCATTGCTGTGGGACATGCAGAGAAAAATAGCTGGTGCTGGAACAGCTTTGATAACTGAAAGCAGAAGCCCAGTGGGATACTTGTGAGGTCAGGTCTAGAAGAGCTACGCTGGCTTAGGCTAGCTGAGAGTTTGGCCCCATGCGTAGACAATAACTCCATTTTGTCAGCAAAAGTGCTGGGCACCAGTTGTTACTGAAAAGCAGTCCATTTAGATTAATGTTTGATTTCTGCACTCAAAATTATTGACTGGCATTTTAATTATAGTTGGTTTTGTTCTTACTGGTAACAGCATCCGTCTTGTTGAAAGTTCTTTCCATTGTAGTCAAGTGAATAGAAGATTATGTGTATGGATCAGGGACCAGAACAGTGCCTGGTCAGGATGTGCATCAGGATCAATGACAGCGTGGCTGCTGAGAACTGAGATCACCCTACCACAACACTCTCATCAGAATGTCATTGTGTTTCCAGAAACTTGGAGACATTTATAATACAAACAAAAACTCATTCCTGTTTAAAAATGCGTGGCACAGCAGTGCGGTGCCAGCTGTCTCGCTCTGCGGGCTGTGCCACGCTGCAGGCCAGCACATGCGAAGGACATTTCACTGTTGATATTGTGAAGCAAGCAGTGCCCCAGTGACACCAGTCCACCAGGCACCAGTTCATGCAAGACCATAGTAATGTCCGCCAAGACCCATGCCTTACATTAGTTTGCAAAGCCTAGCCTACGCGCTTTGGTAGTGAAGTCCATTTTGCAATGGAAAAGGCAGGTAAAACCTGTGCAGTGAGGACTCACTCATTTATAGAATCACAGAATTGTAAGGGTTGGAAGGGACCTTAAAGATCATCTAGTTCCAAACCCCTGCTATGAGCAGGGACATCTTCCGCTGGACCAGGTTGCGCAGAGTTCTATCCAGCCTGGCCTTGAACACTTCCAGGGAAGGGTCATCCACAGCTTCTCTGGGTAACCTGTGCCAGTGCCTCACCACCCTCATGGTGAAGAATTTCTTCCTAATATCTGATCTAAATCTGCCCTCTTTTAGTTTAGAGCCATTCCCCCTTGTCCTATCACTACACACCCTTGTGAAAAGCCCCTCTCCATCCTTCCCTGTAGGCCCCCTTCAGGTACTGGAAGGCTGCTGTAAGGTCACCCCGGAGCCTTCTCTCCTCCAGGCTGAACAGTCCCGACTCCCTCAGCCTGTCCTCGTAGGAGAGGTACTCCAGCCCTCTGATAATCTTTGTGGCCCTCCTCTGGACCAGTTCCAACACATCCATGTCCTTTAGCAGGTAGCTTGAAGTTTACTTGCTCTGTCAAATACCAGGCATGCTAATGTGGTGACCTTACCTGATCAGGAGGGACCCAGATGGCTGGAGCTGCTCTGGCCAGCTCAGGTCGCTGTGGGTGCTGCTGCAGGTTTTAGAGGAGACCACTTCCATCTGGGCTGTTTTAAGGCCCCCATCAGTTATAAATGCCTGTGTGGATGGGGTCCGGCAGGGCATTCTGACACTTGTGTGTATCACCAAGCAGCCTTCAGGTAAGCACATTCACTGCCTGTGGTCAAAACACACCATTAATGGTAATTTTTTCAGCGAGCAGAAGGAAGTGCCAAGCCACGTAGTTCATGTCGTTTCTCTCCTTGTTTTTCTAGATGAAGGACTGTGGGATATGTTTGTGAAGGACATCCCGCGCAGTGCCACCTCCTATACAGTCGGCCTGGACAAACTCAAACAGGGTGTGACCTATGAGTTTCGGGTGGTGGCTGTCAATGAGTTTGGCTATGGAGAACCAAGTGTTCCCTCGGTGGCAGTATCAGGTAACCATGGAATTTTTTTCTGTCTTTTCTGATGGAATTTCTTGGCTTGGGAGGGGGAAAAAAACCAACATGGATTCTGTAGTTGCAACAAATAATTAAGGGCAGCTTGTTTTCAGTTGTTTTAGGCTAAAACAAGAGTAATATAGTGGTGAATCAAGGCTTGTTATTACAGTATGCTTTACTCTCAAGAGGAAAAATGCAAGTGTGCCATTTTTAAGTTTGACAAACAACCTTCTCAGGAATTTCATGACTGTTTCTGTGTAAGATCTTTTGCCCTAAGACTAATCTACACAGTCTACAGTTCATTTGCATTTTCTTCTTTCCTCTCCTGGTCCATGGTTTTGTTTATTCTGCTTCCTTTTTTTTTTTTTTCCCCAAGGTTGTGTGATAAACATTTTCGGTGTTATTTTGCATTCAGCTCTGAAAAACATAAAAGTGTAATTTCACAGAATTATTCCTGGTGTCCTCTGTGCTGGCAGTTCGAATGCGGTGTGATGCCTCCAGCCCCCCTTCATCAGAACAGCTCGTTGGTGGTGCTCTCAGGCTCTTCCCACCGTCCCTGCTCTCTTGTGCTTATTCCCAGTAAACAGGGCGATGGCCTAAACGTGCTTCCAAAACCCCTTTGAGCAACCCGACACTCTGATTTTCTGAAGGAACTTCAGTACCTCAAAAAGCAAATTCCTCTCAGCTTGCCACATCTGGGCAGCTGGAGTTCAGTGGCCTGTTGTGAAGTGGGAGAGCTTGCCCTCCTGGCAGCTTTGCTCACATCTCCTTTTACCCTCGCAGAGACAGCTGTACTCCAGCTTGCTTTTGAGCAATAGGCTTCATCCTTGCTGTGTCAGCAAAGACAGACAAGAGGAATAAAAACAACCTGATAAAGCAGCTTTGTGATTCAAAATTCTGGAGAGTCCCAAGAACCTGGCAATGCTCCAGTATCTGGAGTGGCTTTTATCTCTTTGCTCCTCCAGTGAAAAGCATAAACACCATTCAACAGTTATCCAGCAGGCAAGAGTAGTAAATGCTGCTATCGCCATCACGGCTGCGTTTGTCCTTACACAATTAACCACTTAGCCTGAGAGAGCTCTCTATGGATTTCAGTGTGAGTGCTACCCTTGCTTTTCTCCTTCAGGACAAGGGCACAGACAACCCACTTCAAACACCAAGAGTCAGTGTTTTTCCTATCTGCGATTTCACAGAGGTTATAGCACAATGTAAAGGGTCAGTAATCATGTCAGTCTTTCCTTTCCTGGAAGACAATATTCCTCTGAAGCTGGGCATGCAGCTCCTTCTGATGCTTTTTATAAATAAACTGCTTGTTTTTAGGTTCTCCACTTGAACAGAACTGTTTAATTCACCTCCTTTTGATGCTTCAGTGTTCATCTCAAATTGCTGCATAGAAGCAAGAGGTTTCCGTTGAGATTCGCAGTCGTAAAAGTATAAAGCATTTTAGGCTGGCCACTTCACCTAGCACAGGGAGGAATAAATTGCAGTGAATCTGCTCAGCCCAGCATGGCTTGTGCCGTTTGCCTTTAGGACTTTATCGGCCTGGACTGGCCTCCTAGCAAAGAAAGATCGTGGCTGCTTTTCACTGCTGCAGAATACCCAGTGATCTGGAACAAATTTGAGCTCATATCATCAGCCTTACAACAGACTTGTGTTTGGGTCCAGGGCTCAGGGTAGTGAGGGAAAGAGAGCGCCTGGGTTCGGGTTTGGTTGGAGTTAGTTTCCTGGCATCGCCCATTCCTACCAGGTGTTTTTCTACCTTAGGGACTAGGGAAATTATATACAGCTGCTGGCTCGTGCTCCAGCAGCAGCATTTTTTCCACAAAGCTGAGGGATGCTGACAAAGAGAATATCACCGCAAGAAAATAACAATAGTTATTACTTTAAACCAAAACTGGCAAGATAACTCTAGAAATGAGAAGTTAGTATCATTTTGCGTCTCCAATTGAGGTCAAATGGGGTGAAATGACTTGAGATCGCACAAAATCCAGGCAACTGAACTGATAGCCATGTGCTGCACATCAGGCTTGGCTAAACTGATGGGGAAACAATATAGAGTAGCAGTGAATGTTGGAAGCTGGAGTTAATGGAGGTGCTGAAAGACACTGAACCAAGTGTACTTTGTTCCCTGGCACTAGCTGTATTTTTCAAAGAGCCACTGAGCAACATTTTGGCGAGGCAAGCCTCTTAAAAACTGGCATAATCATGACAGATATATTGGTGGTTCCTTTGACCTCGGGAGTACTAAGCATACTGCAGTGGTCAAGAAATGTAGGTGTGCGGAGCTGTGGGAAGAAACCGTTCTCTCTTCACTTGCTGATAACTTCTTCTTA